>NC_090655.1:201544653-202144653 GCF_040937935.1 Hyperolius riggenbachi
AAGTGGGTTAAGTAAACACAACAGGTACTGGGTAGTTAGATGCAGTGAGCTGGGTTCACTGAACAGTAAAGGTACTTAAGATGAAGTGAGGTGGGTTCTCACTCAACACAACAGGTAGTTAGATGCAGTGAGGTGGCCAGGTGGGTTCTCACTCAACACAACAGGTAGTTAGATGCAGTGAGCTGGGTTCACTGAACAGTAAAGGTACTTAAGATGCAGTGAGGTGGGTTCTCACTCAACACAACAGGTAGTTAGATGCAGTGAGGTGGCCAGGTGGGTTCACACTCAACACAACAGGTAGTTAGATGCAGTGAGCTGGGTTCACTCAACACAACGCTAGGTATATGCAGTGATGAGGTGGGTTAAGTAAACACAACAGGTACTGGGTAGTTAGATGCAGTGAGCTGGGTTCACTGAACAATAAAGGTACTTAAGATGCAGTGAGGTGGGTTCTCACTCAACACAACAGGTAGTTAAATGCAGTGAGGTGGCCAGGTGGATTCACACTCAACACAACAGGTAGTTAGATGCAGTGAGCTGGGTTCACTCAACACAACGCTAGGTATATGCAGTGATGAGGTGGGTTAAGTAAACACAACAGGTACTGGGTAGTTAGATGCAGTGAGCTGGGTTCACTGAACAGTAAAGGTACTAAAGATGCAGTGAGGTGGGTTCTCACTCAACACAACAGGTAGTTAGATGCAGTGAGATGGCCAGGTGGGTTCACACTCAACACAACAGGTAGTTAGATTTAGTGAGCTGGGTTCACTCAACACAACGCTAGGTATATGCAGTGATGAGGTGGGTTAAGTAAACACAACAAGTACTGAGTAGTTCGATGCAGTGAGCTGGGTTCACTGAACAGTAAAGGTACTTAAGATGCAGTGAGGTGGGTTCTCACTCAACACAACAGGTAGTTAGATGCAGTGAGGTGGCCAGGTGGGTTCTCACTCAACACAACAGGTAGTTAGATGCAGTGAGCTGGGTTCACTGAACAGTAAAGGTACTTAAGATGCAGTGAGGTGGGTTCTCACTCAACACAACAGGTAGTTAGATGCAGTGAGGTGGCCAGGTGGGTTCTCACTCAACACAACAGGTAGTTAGATGCAGTGAGGTGGCCAGGTGGGTTCTCACTCAACAACACAACAGGTAGTTAGATGCAGTGAGCTGGGTTCACTCAACACAACGCTAGGTATATGCAGTGATGAGGTGGGTTAGGTAAACACAACAGGTACTGGGTAGTTTGATGCAGTGAGTTGGGTTCACTGAACAGTAAAGGTACTTAAGATGCAGTGAGGTGGGTTCTCACTCAACACAACAGGTAGTTAGATGCAGTGAGGTGGCCAGGTGGGTTCTCACTCAACACAACAGGTAGTTAGATGCAGTGAGCTGGGTTCACTGAACAGTAAAGGTACTTAAGATGCAGTGAGGTGGGTTCTCACTCAACACAACAGGTAGTTAGATGCAGTGAGGTGGCCAGGTGGGTTCACACTCAACACAACAGGTAGTTAGATGCAGTGAGCTGGGTTCACTCAACACAACACTAGGTATATGCAGTGATGAGGTGGGTTAACTAAACACAAAAGGTACTGGGTAGTTAGATGCAGTGAGCTGGGTTCACTGAACAGTAAAGGTACTTAAGATGCAGTGAGGTGGGTTCTCACTCAACACAACAGGTAGTTAGATGCAGTGAGGTGGCCAGGCAGGTTCTCACTCAACACAACAGGTAGTTAGATGCAGTGAGCTGGGTTCACTCAACACAACGCTAGGTATATGTAGTGATGAGGTGGGTTAAGTAAACACAACAGGTAGTGGGTAGTTATATGCAGTGAGCTGGGTTCACTGAACAGTAAAGGTACTTAAGATGCAGTGAGGTGGGTTCTCACTCAACACAACAGGTAGTTAGATGCAGTGCGGTGGCCAGGTGGGTTCTCACTCAACACAACAGGTAGTTAGATGCAGTGAGCTGGGTTCACTGAACAGTAAAGGTACTTAAGATGCAGTGAGGTGGGTTCTCACTCAACACAACAGGTAGTTAGATGCAGTGAGGTGGCCAGGTGGGTTCTCACTCAACACAACAGGTAGTTAGATGCAGTGAGCTGGGTTCACTCAACACAACGCTAGGTATATGCAGTGATGAGGTGGGTTAAGTAAACACAACAGGTACTGGGTAGTTAGATGCAGTGAGCTGGGTTCACTGAACAGTAAAGGTACTTAAGATGCAGTGAGGTGGGTTCTCACTCAACACAACAGGTAGTTAGATGCAGTGAGCTGGGTTCACTGAACAGTAAAGGTACTTAAGATGCAGTGAGGTGGGTTCTCACTCAACACAACAGGTAGTTAGATGCAGTGAGGTGGCCAGGTGGGTTCTCACTCAACACAACAGGTAGTTAGATGCAGTGAGCTGGGTTCACTCAACACAACGCTAGGTATATGCAGTGATGAGGTGGGTTAAGTAAACACAACAGGTACTGGGTAGTTAGATGCAGTGAGCTGGGTTCACTGAACAGTAAAGGTACTTAAGATGCAGTGAGGTGGGTTCTCACTCAACACAACAGGTAGTTAGATGCAGTGAGCTGGGTTCACTGAACAGTAAAGGTACTTAAGATGCAGTGAGGTGGGTTCTCACTCAACACAACAGGTAGTTAGATGCAGTGAGGTGGCCAGGTGGGTTCTCACTCAACACAACATGTAGTTAGATGCAGTGAGCTGGGTTCACTCAACACAACGCTAGGTATATGCAGTGATGAGGTGGGTTAGATAAACACAACAGGTAGTGGGTAGTTAGATGCAGTGAGCTGGGTTCACTGAACAGTAAAGGTACTTAAGATGCAGTGAGGTGGGTTCTCACTCAACACAACAGGTAGTTAGATGCAGTGCGGTGGCCAGGTGGGTTCTCACTCAACACAACAGGTAGTTAGATGCAGTGAGCTGGGTTCACTGAACAGTAAAGGTACTTAAGATGCAGTGAGGTGGGTTCTCACTCAACACAACAGGTAGTTAGATGCAGTGAGGTGGCCAGGTGGGTTCTCACTCAACACAACAGGTAGTTAGATGCAGTGAGCTGGGTTCACTCAACACAACGCTAGGTATATGCAGTGATGAGGTGGGTTAAGTAAACACAACAGGTACTGGGTAGTTAGATGCAGTGAGCTGGGTTCACTGAACAGTAAAGGTACTTAAGATGCAGTGAGGTGGGTTCTCACTCAACACAACAGGTAGTTAGATGCAGTGAGCTGGGTTCACTGAACAGTAAAGGTACTTAAGATGCAGTGAGGTGGGTTCTCACTCAACACAACAGGTAGTTAGATGCAGTGAGGTGGCCAGGTGGGTTCTCACTCATCACAACAGGTAGTTAGATGCAGTGAGGTGGCCAGGTGAGTTCTCACTCAACACAACAGGTAGTTAGATGCAGTGACCTGGGTTCACTCAACACAACGCTAGGTATATGCAGTGATGAGGTGGGTTAGGTAAACACAACAGGTACTGGGTAGTTAGATGCAGTGAGCTGGGTTCACTGAACAGTAAAGGTACTTAAGATGCAGTGAGGTGGGTTCTCACTCAACACAACAGGTAGTTAGATGCAGTGAGGTGGCCAGGTGGGTTCTCACTCAACACAACAGGTAGTTAGATGCAGTGAGCTGGGTTCACTGAACAGTAAAGGTACTTAAGATGCAGTGAGGTGGGTTCTCACTCAACACAACAGGTAGTTAGATGCAGTGAGGTGGCCAGGTGGGTTCTCACTCAACACAACATGTAGTTAGATGCAGTGAGCTGGGTTCACTCAACACAACGCTAGGTATATGCAGTGATGAGGTGGGTTAGATAAACACAACAGGTAGTGGGTAGTTAGATGCAGTGAGCTGGGTTCACTGAACAGTAAAGGTACTTAAGATGCAGTGAGGTGGGTTCTCACTCAACACAACAGGTAGTTAGATGCAGTGCGGTGGCCAGGTGGGTTCTCACTCAACACAACAGGTAGTTAGATGCAGTGAGCTGGGTTCACTGAACAGTAAAGGTACTTAAGATGCAGTGAGGTGGGTTCTCACTCAACACAACAGGTAGTTAGATGCAGTGAGGTGGCCAGGTGGGTTCTCACTCAACACAACAGGTAGTTAGATGCAGTGAGCTGGGTTCACTCAACACAACGCTAGGTATATGCAGTGATGAGGTGGGTTAAGTAAACACAACAGGTACTGGGTAGTTAGATGCAGTGAGCTGGGTTCACTGAACAGTAAAGGTACTTAAGATGCAGTGAGGTGGGTTCTCACTCAACACAACAGGTAGTTAGATGCAGTGAGCTGGGTTCACTGAACAGTAAAGGTACTTAAGATGCAGTGAGGTGGGTTCTCACTCAACACAACAGGTAGTTAGATGCAGTGAGGTGGCCAGGTGGGTTCTCACTCATCACAACAGGTAGTTAGATGCAGTGAGGTGGCCAGGTGAGTTCTCACTCAACACAACAGGTAGTTAGATGCAGTGACCTGGGTTCACTCAACACAACACTAGGTATATGCAGTGATGAGGTGGGTTAGGTAAACACAACAGGTACTGGGTAGTTAGATGCAGTGAGCTGGGTTCACTGAACAGTAAAGGTACTTAAGATGCAGTGAGGTGGGTTCTCACTCAACACAACAGGTAGTTAGATGCAGTGAGGTGGCCAGGTGGGTTCTCACTCAACACAACAGGTAGTTAGATGCAGTGAGCTGGGTTCACTGAACAGTAAAGGTACTTAAGAGGCAGTGAGGTGGGTTCTCACTCAACACAACAGGTAGTTAGATGCAGTGAGGTGGCCAGGTGGGTTCACACTCAACACAACAGGTAGTTAGATGCAGTGAGCTGGGTTCACTCAACACAACGCTAGGTATATGTAGTGATGAGGTGGGTTAAGTAAACACAACAGGTACTGGGTAGTTAGATGCAGTGAGCTGGGTTCACTGAACAGTAAAGGTGCTTAAGATGCAGTGAGGTGGGTTCTCACTCAACACAACAGGTAGTTAGATGCAGTGAGGTGGCCAGGTGGGTTTTCACTCAACACAACAGGTAGTTAGATGCAGTGAGCTGGGTTCACTGAACAGTAAAGGTACTTAAGATGCAGTGAGGTGGGTTCTCACTCAACACAACAGGTAGTTAGATGCAGTGAGGTGGCCAGGTGGGTTCACACTCAACACAACAGGTAGTTAGATGCAGTGAGCTGGGTTCACTCAACACAACGCTAGGTATATGCAGTGATGAGGTGGGTTAAGTAAACACAACAGGTACTGGGTAGTTAGATGCAGTGAGCTGGGTTCACTGAACAGTAAAGGTACTTAAGATGCAGTGAGGTGGGTTCTCACTCAACACAACAGGTAGTTAGATGCAGTGAGGTGGCCAGGTGGGTTTACACTCAACACAACAGGTAGTTAGATGCAGTGAGCTGGGTTCACTCAACACAACGCTAGGTATATGCAGTGATGAGGTGGGTTAAGTAAACACAACAGGTACTGGGTAGTTAGATGCAGTGAGCTGGGTTCACTGAACAGTAAAGGTACTAAAGATGCAGTGAGGTGGGTTCTCACTCAACACAACAGGTAGTTAGATGCAGTGAGGTGGCCAGGTGGGTTCTCACTCATCACAATAGGTAGTTAGATGCAGTGAGGTGGCCAGGTGGGTTCTCACTCAACACAACAGGTAGTTAGATGCAGTGACCTGGGTTCACTCAACACAACGCTAGGTATATGCAGTGATGAGGTGGGTTAGGTAAACACAACAGGTACTGGGTAGTTAGATGCAGTGAGCTGGGTTCACTGAACAGTAAAGGTACTTAAGATGCAGTGAGGTGGGTTCTCACTCAACACAACAGGTAGTTAGATGCAGTGAGGTGGCCAGGTGGGTTTTCACTCAACACAACAGGTAGTTAGATGCAGTGAGCTGGGTTCACTGAACAGTAAAGGTACTTAAGAGGCAGTGAGGTGGGTTCTCACTCAACACAACAGGTAGTTAGATGCAGTGAGGTGGCCAGGTGGGTTCACACTCAACACAACAGGTAGTTAGATGCAGTGAGCTGGGTTCACTCAACACAACGCTAGGTATATGCAGTGATGAGGTGGGTTAAGTAAACACAACAGGTACTGGGTAGTTAGATGCAGTGAGCTGGGTTCACTGAACAGTAAAGGTACTAAAGATGCAGTGAGGTGGGTTCTCACTCAACACAACAGGTAGTTAGATGCAGTGAGGTGGCCAGGTGGGTTCTCACTCAACACAACAGGTAGTTAGATGCAGTGAGCTGGGTTCACTCAACACAACGCTAGGTATATGCAGTGATGAGGTGGGTTAGATAAACACAACAGGTAGTGGGTAGTTAGATGCTGTGAGCTGGGTTCACTGAACAGTAAAGGTACTTAAGATGCAGTGAGGTGGGTTCTCACTCAACACAACAGGTAGTTAGATTTAGTGAGCTGGGTTCACTCAACACAACGCTAGGTATATGCAGTGATGAGGTGGGTTAAGTAAACACAACAGGTACTGGGTAGTTAGATGCAGTGAGCTGGGTTCACTCAACACAAAGCTAGGTATATGCAGTGATGAGGTGGGTTAAGTAAACACAACAGGTACTGGGGTATATGCAGTACTGGGTAGTACAATGTGCAGCTCCCTGTCACACACACAGGTAGTCACTGAATGTGCTGGGCTGCTGGCAGTGGCACACACAATATCTATTAGCAAGGCTTTGCATGCAACAAAAGTGTCAGTTTGACACACAGAAAAAAAAATGTACAGGTTGAGCTCTGAAAAGAGCTGTTGCTGGGTGCTGTAAAAGCAATAATAATCAGTCAGGAGCAAGCAAAGCAGCCTAGAACCTAACTAATCTGTCCCTAGGAGAAAAAGTCTGCAGCAGCTGTCCCTTTCCTCTCTCTAGCAGGCACACGAGTGAGTGTAATGGCCGCTGGACCCTGCCTTATATAAGGGGGGGTGGGGCTCCAGGGCTTAGTGTAGCCTGAATGGCTACAATGTGCCTGCTGACTGTGATGCAGAGGGTCAAAATTGACCCTCATAGTGCATTATGGGGCGAATCGAACTTCCGCAAAAGTTCACCTGGTGCAGGCGAACGCAAACCCCCTAAGTTCGCCTGGAACCGTTCGCCGGCGAACCGTTCGCTACATCTCTAGTCACCTCGTCTAGGCACCTGATTTCCAGGCGCTTGGTATAGTCCTGGACGGCTTTAGCAGTATACTCCAGTCTTACTGCCTGATGAAGCAGGTTCATGCCCGTGAAACGTGTTGCAAAAATTGTGGAGTGTATGAATAAATTTTGTGTTATACTTTAACACTTTCCTTTTGTCGTGTCTTTTGGAGTGCGTAAGAATCCACCTCCCCACTTCCATGTTTTAAAAATGTGATATCCTTTTATTCTTTTGGCGCCTTGCAATGATTGGTGTCAGCAAAAGGTATATCAGAAGCTGCCGTGACAACAAATACAAAAGGTGTAACAGGTGTAATGTGCTTGGTGCAACAGTAATACTGATAGGTTAGCAGGACCTCACCAGAGGAGCTGGTGAGTACTATCAGTAATGAACTTCACCAGTGACAAAGGCTCACTGGTGAGAGTAAGGCAGAACCTCACCAGAGAAGCTGGTGGGAAGTATCATCAATGATCTCATCAGTGACAAGGGCTCACTGGTGAAAGCAAGGCAGAACCTCACCAGAGGAGCTGGTGAGAACTGACAGCAAGGAACCTCACCAGTGACAAGGGCTCACTGGGGAGTGGAGTGGTCAGACAGATCGGTTTGGCAACAGACAGGAAGGAACAGTACCAAATCGGCAGGCAAAAGGATAGAGATATATCAGGCAGAGTTCAGCAACAGAATCAGAAGGGCTAAGGTACTATATTGTAAGGCGAGAGCAAAGTCAGAAGAGAGCCAGAGTCATACACAGAATATCAAGCAATATATAAATATCAATCACAATAATAAATCCTAGTCTTGTGTGAAATCCCCGGTTTCCTACCGGATCTATCTAAGGTCTGAGTGCTAACACGTAGCATTCGAAACAGCAGACAAATTGCAAGTGACTCCAAGCTGCTTAAGAAGCGGAGGAGACCCCTCAGCCACGCCCCCGCTCATCAGCCAATCGGAGACACCGAGAGTCTCCGCTGAAGTCAGCCGACCGGCCGGTCAGCTGACGCGCCTCCTTCCCGCATAAAGGTCTCGTCTATGCGCGCGCGCAACAAAGCTATTCTGTGAGCCACTGACAGTTCCCTCATCGGCGTGCTAGACGCCGGAGGGACGGGAGACATGCCCGACAGAGAAACCGAAGCAGATGCGGAGGCATCCTGACTGCCCGCAGCTGCTTCTCCAGGGATTGTTACAGTACCCCCCCCCCCCTCGAGGCGTGGACTCCGGACACAGTCCACCTGGCTTCTCAGGATGTACTTCATGAAATCTTTTCCCGAGTTCCTCCGCATGCATGCGATGCCCTGGTACCCAAGATCTCTCCTCAGGCCCATACCCTTTCCAGTGAACAAGGTACTGTATAGAGTTGTGTACCCACCGAGAGTCCAAAATTTGCTCAATCTCATACTCAGGTTCTCCATCAATCACTACGGGGGGGGGGGGGGGGAGGAGTTTACATGCACAGCAGGTTTCAACAGAGACACATGGAATGATTTAACCCCTCTCATACTGAAAGGTAGAGAGATGACATAAGAGACATTATTAATCTTCTTGGACACAGGGTATGGGCCTATAAATCTGGGACCCAATTTCGCAGAGGGCTGCTTTAAAGCCAAATGCCGGGTAGAAACCGACACCATGTCACCAGGTGCAAATTCCCATTCCACAGACCGTCTCTTATCTGCCTGTTTTTTCTGGGTCTGAAAGGCCTTCTCTAAGTTTCTTTTAACCATACCCCAGATCTCCTTCAAAGTTCCCTGCCACACTTCCAATGCAGGGAAAGGAGATGACACTACTGGCAGAGGAGAGAATTTAGGTGACCTCCCCGTTACTATCTGGAACGGGGAAAAACCTGAACAGGCACTCAAGTTATTATGAGCAAACTCTGCAAATGGCAAAAACTTCACCCAATCCAACTGGGCATCTGCCACATAGCACCTAAGAAACTGTTCAAGGGACTGGTTAACCCTTTCAGTCTGTCCATTAGTCTGTGGATGGTAGCCGGAGAAGAATGACAGGTTCATACCCAAATGATGACAGAAAGCCCTCCCGAACTTGGACACGAACTGGACTCCCCTGTCTGACACCACGTTCTCCGGGATACCATGCAACCGGAAGATGTGGTGAATGAAGAGTCCGTCCAATGGAATGAAATGGGCCATCTTTCTGAACCTATCGACTACCACCCAAATGACTGTCTTCCCCTCAGATCTGGGTAATTCACCCACAAAATCCATGGACAGATGGGTCCATGGTTGTTCAGGTACGGGTAGTGATTGTACAGTGCCTACAGGAGCCTGCCTGGACGGTTTACTCCTGGCACACACAGAACAATCTCTGACAAATTCCTTACAATCAAACACTATGGATGGCCACCAAACACATCTGTCCAGCAGCTCCTGTGTTCTGGCAACCCCCGGATGTCCTGCATTCTTATGGGAATGGAAGACATGAAGAATTTTAAATCGAAACTGTAATGGTACAAAGAGAACCCCATCAGGTTTCTCTTCAGGAGCCTCCTGCTGATAAGAGCTTAGAGTAGAAGCCCAATCCTCCCAAGTTTCAGTAGCAGCCAGTATCACTATCTTGGGGAGGATGCTTTCAGGGGTCAAGGGCTGCATTGTCTCGGGCTCAAAACATCTGGATAGTGCATCTGCCTTGACGTTTTTACTACCAGGTTTTTAGGTAATGATGATTCTGAACCTTGTAAAGAACAAAGACCAACGGGCTTGTTTGGGACTAAGACGTTTAGCCCCTTCAATATACTCTTTCTTGTTCTTGTGAACGGTATAAACTGTTATAGTATGTTCAGCCCCCTCGAGCCAATGTCGCCATTCCTCAAACGCGAGTTTGATGGCCAACAGTTCTCGATTCCCAATGTCATAATTTCTCTCCGCAGGGGAAAACTTCCTAGAGAAAAACGCACATGGATGCAACCTGCCTTGCAGACCAGAGTGCTGAGACAATACAGCCCCTACTCCGATCTCTGAAGCATCCACCTCTACAATGAAAGGGAGAGTGATATTATTATTATTTAGTATTTATATAGCGCCGACATATTACGCAGCGCTGTACAATGTATATATATATATACATATATCTTGTCACTAACTGTCCCTCAAAGGAGCTCACAATATAATCCCTACCATTGCCATATGTCTATATTATGTAGTGTAAGTACTGTATTCTAGGGCCAATTTTTAGGGGGAGCCAATAAACTTATCCGTATGTTTTTGGAATGTGGGAGGAAACCGGAGTGCCCGGAGGAAACCCACACAGACATGGAGAGAACATACAAACTGTAACGATTGTGGGATATCTCCGTGTTCAGCGCACAAAGATGTGCGCTGACACTGCGGAGGTCCTCCACAAGCGTGTCAAGATACTAGAACCCAGCTTTTGGTGCAAGCACCAGTAGAGGGAAATTCCTGTCGGCAGATGGCGCTGGGGAGTGCAGAGGAACCAATCCTCTGTACCTCCACAAATGCCAGACAGGAATTGTACGAAGCGCAGAACGCAATCGCAAGAGAAGCGATTGCGAATGAGAACGAGCAAAGGGACAGGTTGTATGTGTGTGCGCCAATCTGGTCGCCACCCCGCGACCGCACACACACAACAGCAGATGCGAAATAGAAACGCAACCGCAAGAACGGCGATTGCCAGAAGTGACACAAGGCAGATCAGAACAGAATACGAGGATAGCAAAGGCACAGCAAATCATACAATGAGGAGATACGGAAAATAACAAACGCTAGCTAACCGCGAACACCGCACTCATTCGCAACAGTGCACGCGGTTATGCGCGGTCTCCACGTGATAAGCACAATAGAGACAAGCACGCCTAACTAACCATCAACAGACAAACACGAAACAAAGAACGTGAACGCTTGCTTAACGGTTACCTCACCGAGCCTACAGCAAGCGCCCGTATCAGACAAGACAGACAAACGAGAAACAGGAACTAGGCAGAAAGGATCCATCGCTCTTCCGCCAGAGCAAGTGTGATCCAAGCAGGAACACAGATCAGAAAGATCCACAGCCGCTAACGCTAGCGGCTAGTGCGATCTAAACAAGACAGATCAGATGAGGTAGCCGGTAGCAACCGCTGCTCCAGCTTACACTCCAGGAACTCAGATCAGAAGGATCCACAGCCGCTACCGCTAGAGGCTAGTGCGATCAGGGCCGGATTTAGGCCAAGGCCCCCTAGGCCATGGCCTAGGGCACCACAGAAGCAAGGGCACCAAAGCAGCAGGCTAAACTGATGCTTGCAAGGGAGATCAGGTGAGTGCCTAACCATGGTACTCTACTGCTAGTCGCCTTTGCAGAAGCCACCTTGCTTTTTGTGCACGTTTGCATTGTGACCATCGGATGTGGACTTGGGCAGCATTGGAGACAGAAAGGAAGAGGAAGCTTCTGCATTGGAGATGAGTGGAGAAATTAGTGACACTGAAGGTGAGCTGGGTACCTATACTGAAAGGGGGAGTGGGAAAAAGGATTAAGGGAGTCATCTGGCTACCTATACTGGAGGGAAAGGGGGAGGGGTCACCAGGCTACCTATACTGGGGGGGTCATCAGGCTACATATGTTAGAGGGGAGGGGAGTGGTCATCTGGATACCTATACTGGAGGGAAGGGGGAGGGGTCATCTCACTACCTATACTGAAGGGGGGCGGCTAGTGACAGTGGCCTTGGACGTTAAAGAGTACAAATCCGGCCCTGAGTGCGATCCAAACAAGACAGAGCGATTCGCTATCAACCGCCGCTGGTGACAGCGCAATCGCGACAGACAAGACAGGACAGAATAGGCAGTACAAATTATACACAAACTGACTGCACTAACTAGGTATGCAAGGAGCACTCCCCAAGAATTAACTATACTAAGATAGCAGTGGCTGACACTCCAGGTGAGTCCAGCAGGAACAAACCTCTATGACCAGCGAAGCATTGTGGGAAAGACATAGTACTTATAGTACACGCCTCCAATGAATGTGGCCAGGCAATTTGCATGACAACGCATGCAAATTCCTCTGCAAGCACAAGCTGCAAAACTGACAGAAGCTCTTCTTTCCAGAGTCCTGCAGCATGCAAACCTAAACAATGGTCAAAAAGCTGCCTGCTTGCACAGGCAGCTGAGCGGATCGTTACACAAACTCTTTGCAGATAGTGCCCTGGCTGGGATTCGAACTAGGGACCCAGCGCTGCAAGGCGAGAGAGCTAACCACTATGCCACCGTGCTGCCCAGTGATATCCACGTGTCTCAAAATGGGGGCGGAGCAGAACAATTTCTTAAAGAGACACTGAAGCGAAAAAAAAACTATGATATTATGATTTGTATGTGTAGTACAGCTAAGAAATAAAACATTAAGATCAGATACATCAGTCTAATTGTTTCCAGTACAGGAAGAGTTGAGAAACTCCAGTTGTTATCTCTATGCAAACAAGCCATTAAGCTCTACGACTAAGTTAGTCGTGGAGAGGGCTGTTATCTAACTTTTATTATCTCAACTGTTCCTGGACTATTTACTTTTTCTCTGGCAGAGGAGAGTTCATTAGTTCACAGACTGCTCTGAAAGAATAATTTTGAGTGCAGAGTGTTGTGTAGTCTGCTCATATTATAGAATGATGCAATGTTAGAAAAAACACTATATACCTGAAAATAAAAATATGAGAATATTTTCTTTGCTGCTAATCTTCTAGTAATTATTCATAGTACACAACCAATTCATTATATCATATATTTTTTTTCGCTTCAGTGTCTCTTTAAGTAATGAGAATGCAGATTGTGCTTCTGCTGACCAATTGTAGGTATTCGCCCCCCTTTTGGTAAGTTCAGTGAGGGGTGACAACACAGAAGAAAACCCTTTAATGAACTTTCTGTAATAGTTGGCAAAACCAATGAATCGCTGGAGTGCCTTCAACCCTAAAGGCTGTGGCCACTCCAGGACAGCAGAAACCTTCTTGGGGTCCATAGAAAGTCCGGCAGTGGAAATTATGTACCCCAAGAAGGGAACCTCAGAAACTTCAAAAAGACATTTCTCAAGTTTGGCATACAAGGAATTTTGTCGTAGTTTCTTTAACACATATTTCACATGCTCCCTGTGTTCAGAAATACTAGATGAGAAAATGAGTATGTCATCTAAGTATACAAGGACGAACTGCCCCAGAACCTCTCTAAAGACTTCATTAATCAACTCTTGGAAGACGGCAGGTGTGTTGCACAACCCAAAGGGCATCACCAGGTACTCGTAATGCCCATCGGGTGTGTTGAATGCCGTCTTCCACTCGTCACCCTCTCTTATGCGAACCAAGTTGTATGCTCCTCTGAGATCAAGTTTGGTGAAGATGCTGGCATCAGTAATCTGAGAGAACAAGTCGATCAGAGGGAGAGGATAACGATTTTTTACAGTAATTTTGTTCAACTGTCTGTAATCAATACAAGGCCGAAGTCCCCCGTCCTTTTTTTTTTTTACATAAAAGAAGCCTGCCCCGGCCGGGGACCTAGAAGGACGGATGAAACCTTTGGCCAAGTTTTCTTTAATATACTCCTGCATAGCAAGTTTCTCTGGCCCAGAAAGGTTATACAAATGGCCTCTACGAGGCATACAACCTGATCTCAACTCAATGAGGCAGTCAAAACTTCGATGAGGAGGAAGTTTGTCTGCCGCCTTGGGACAGAAAACATCAGCAAAGTCTGAATACTGAGTAGGAAACCCCTCCACTTGAATCTTGGTAGCACAAATAGTGACTTTCTCCATACAATGATGATGGCAAAAAGAGGACCAGCTCAATAATTGTCTGGAGCTCCAGTCGATCTGAGGGGAATGTTTTTGAAGCCACGGCATACCAAGAATCACTGTGGAGGTAGCCATCTTAAGAACAAAGAATTGTATTTGTTCTTTATGCAAAGCTCCAATCTGACACAATAATACAGGAGTGTGAGAGATAGGTTGTTTGCCCTGTAGTGGTGAATCATCCACTGCAGTAACCACAATCTGACGTTCCAAGGAAAGGAAAGGAAAACCAAACTTGACAGCAAAATCATAATCCATAAAATTAGCTGCAGAACCCGAGTCTATAAATGCCTGGGTGGACCGGACTTGATCCTCCCAGGTGATAGAACACGGGAGCAGTAAGCGATTCTTCTTTTTTTTTTAAACATCAGCAGCAAAATCGCTTTTCTGATCATATCGTAGAACAGTTTATCTTCCTCATTGGGTGCATATACGTTAAACAATATAAGTTCCTCCCCGGCCAAGCGTAACCTGATCCATAACCACCGACCCTCCCCATAGCATTTATGGTCAATGACCTGTAAGGACTTATGGAGTAAGATTAACACCCCAGCTTTGCGTCCCTGAGCTGGAGAGCCAAAAACTTGTCCCACCCAGGATTTAGACATAAATTTGAATTGATCTTGTGATAAATGACACTCTTGAAACATGTCTATATCTGATTTAATTTTCTTTAGATGGCGAAGCACTATTAAGGCGTTTTCCCGGGGACCTCAGCCCTTTTACATTCCATGAAGTTATCTTGACTGACATGGATATAACGTGTCACGGATCAGGTTAGCTGGCTGACTACATTTCACATTTACCATACACTATAAAAACTAACTTGCTCTCACTCCCGAGATGACAGAGCCCTCCCAACCCCTCCCCCCCCCTTGCCCCCCCCCCCCATCCCTCCCCCCAGATGACTTGAAATTTAACAGAGCAGCTGATCTGCTCCTAAAGATCCCCATGAAGTTTAACGACTGAGTCAGTTGGGGATAAAAATAATAGCTAAAAGTTAGAACAAAACAAAGATAAACAAAAGCATAGCTACTTGACTCCACTTCTTCCCTGGACGACTTTCTCCTCAGGGTAGCTCCAAGTCGGTGCCCTGACCAGTGTCATGTCCTTAGCTGTAGATAATAATAAGAAGCTCCATCTCCCATCAAAAAGCTATGAAACCACGAACTCAAGGCTGTGAAAACAAGAAATGTCAAACTTCAACTGTTAACGCAGGGAGATGAGCTAACTTCAGTATGGCAGCGCCCCCTGCCAGCCGATTATAAACAATGCAGAAAGGAGAACTTAGTTTTTCAGTCTGGATCAGTGCTGTTTCTTCGTAGAAATGTGAGAGCCTCAGTTACTGAATGGAATACATGCGTTTCGTCTGCGTCATCTGTTATTCTCATTATGGCAGGGTACTGCAGCGCAAATTTCCACTTCTTCTCAATGCATAGTGCACAAGCTGGGTTAAAGGCCTGGCGTTTCTTAGATACCTCAACTGAGTAGTCGTTGAAGATTCGGATCTGCGTATTTTGATGCTCCAGCGGATGATCCAAATCTCTGTATGCCCGCAGTAGCTCATTTTTCTCTGCGAAGTCCAGATATCTGGCAAGGACCAGACGTGGAGGGCGTTTATCAGAATGGGGTCATGGGGGTCCCACTTTGTGGGCCCGTTCTACTTTACAGCCTCTCTTGAAGCCCAGCATCTTAGGAAGTGTGGACGCACAGAAATCTCGCAGGGCTTGGGTTGTCATAGTTCCAGGGAGACCCACCACCCTTAAATTATTGCGCCGTGATCTGTTTTCCAAATCTTGCAGCTTTTCTTGCATCAATTTATGTTAAGCTCTCAGTTTCTTATCTTCTTTTTCTTCCTTAGCCCTATCATCTTCTATCTTTTGGATACGTTCTTCCACCTGCTCTAAACGCTGGTCGTGGGCCTGCACTTTAAAATTTATCTCCTTGAGTGAATGATCTATGGCTGACTGTGTCACTGACTGTAGCTCAGGTGCCAGTTTCTCCACTACCGCTGCGGCTAGGATCTGGTAGTCTATACCCCCTCTCTCTTCCTCACCTGGTTTCAAAGTGTAGGTGTCCTGGGAAAGATCTCTAGCTGGCGAGCAGGGAGGGTCGGGCTCATGCGCAGGGAATTGTGGCTGCGATGGCTGTGGAGAAGAAGGTGAGGCGGCCATATTGGATACAGCTTCCTCCACGCCGGATGATTGTTTCGCCGTGGACCGCGTTAAATATCGGTCCATGAGGCAGGCGGATGGCGTCCGGGAGGTCTAACCGTCTCCAGCGGCAAGTGTCGGCAAGCGGGGGAACTTTTGGTGGTCTGCGGATCACTGGAAGGAGTCTCGGCTAGCGGAGCTCTGCCGTCAACCTCCTTCCATCCAGGCGCCGGAACCGGAAGTAAACGATTATTCTTTAGAGGTAAGACAGGATCGCCTAGGGTAGTACCTCCAGCTACACCTAGGCGATAGAGTTTTCCGCCTTCCTGGGAAAATTTTGTACTATATGACCCTTCTCTGCACAATACAGACAGAGTCTTTCAGTACGTCTCCTGTTTTTCTCAACCGCCGAGAGCTTAGATTGTCTGATTTGCATCGGTTCATCTTGAGGAGGAAAAGAAGGAACAGAGAGTGGGATAGGAGAGGGTTTTCTTGGCGGTCTAGCTCGAGTCTGTTTTTGGTAATGAACTCGACGATCAATCTTGACCGCTAAAGAAATCGCCTCATCCACAGTTTTAAGTTCTGGGTGGCTTAACATCAGATCAGCAACAACATCAGATTATCCCGATAATAAACAATCTAACAAAGCATACTGCCCCCATCTGGCTGATACTGCTCACTTTCTAAACTCAGCAGCGTAAGTTTCAACAATATTATGCCCTTGTCGGAGCATTTTGAGCTTCCTCTCTGAAGTCATAGCTAAATCGGGATCACGATATATAATTGCCATAGCTTTAAAAAATTCCTGAACAGAAGTTAATGCATCATGACCAGTGGGAAGGCTGTAAGCCCATGTCTGCGAATCCCCAGATAATAAAGTCTAGGGATGGGACGAATCCACAATTTCTTCGAATCCGAATCCGGATCCGAATCTAAAAAGGTTCTCGAATATCTCGAACCTTTCGAATCCCGAATCTAACGAATCCTGCACATACGAATTGTGCGATCCGTGGTATAGTTGCCCGCAGTATAGGTAGCGAGGTAAAGGTGCCTTCAGTATAGCTAGCTAGGTATGGGTGCCTTCAATATTGGTAGCTTTCAGTATAGGTAGCAAGGTATATGGGCCTTCAGTATAGGTAGCAGGGTATATAGGCCTTCAGTATAGGTAGCAGGGTATATGTGCCTTCAGTATAGGTAGCAGGGTATATGTGCCTTCAGTATAGGTAGCAGGGTATATGTGCCTTCAGTATAGGTAGCAGGGTATATGTGCCTTCAGTATAGGTAGCAGGGTATATGGGCCTTCAGTATAGGTAGCAGGGTATATGGGTCTTCAGTATAGGTAGCAGGGTATAGGGGCCTTCAGTATAGATAGCAGGGTATATGTGCCTTCAGTATAGGTAGCAGGGTATATAGGCCTTCAGTATAGGTAGCAAGGTATATGTGCCTTCAGTATAGGTAGCAGGGCCGGGCCGAGGCATAGGCTGGAGAGGCTCCAGCCTCAGGGCGCAGTGTAGGAGGGGGCGCACAATTCATTTAGCTGTCATTCCTAATTGTGTTTGAAGCAGAAAGAAATAAGACAAGGGGATACATAGCAGTGACTGCAAGCCAGATAACTAGATATTAAGGTGTTGGGGAGGTTGTGGGCCCTGTGGCACCTCTTAGTCTAATAGCAATCAGTGTGTGATGGCTGGGGGGGAGGGATGGAGGGGCGCACTTTGGTGTCTCAGCCTTGGGTGCTGGAGGACCTTGTCCCGCCTCTGATAGGTAGCAGGGTATATGGGCCTTCAGTATAGGTAGCAGGGTATATGGGCCTTCAGTATAGGTAGCAGGGTATATGGGCCTTCAGTATAGGTAGCAGGGTATATGGGCTTTCAGTATAGGTAGCAGGGTATATAGGCCTTCAGTATAGGTAGCAGGGTATAGGGGCCTTCAGTATAGGTAGCAGGGTATATGGGCCTTCAGTATAGGTAGCAGGGTATATAGAGGCCTTAAGTATAGGTAGGTATGTAGGTAGGTATAGGGGCCTTTAGGTAGGTAAAGGGACCTTCAGTATAGGTAGCAGGGTATAGGGCCTTCAGTATAGTTAACAGGGTATATAGAGGCCTTAAGTATAGGTAGGTATGTAGGTAGGTATAGGGGCCTTTAGGTAGGTAAAGGGACCTTCAGTATAGGTAGCAGGGTATAGGGCCTTAAGTATAGGTAGGTATGTAGGTAGGTAGGTATAGGGGCCTTTAGGTAGGTAGGTATAGGGGCCTTTAGGTAGGTAGGTAGGTACGTATAGGGGGCCTTTAGGTAGGTATAGTGGCCTGTAGGTAGGTAGGTAAGTATAGTGGCCGGTAGGTAGGTAGGTATAGTGTCCTGTAGGTAGGTAGGTAGTTAAAGGGACCTTCAGTATATGTAGCAGGGTATAGGGCCTTAAGTATAGGTAGGTATGTAGGTAGGTAGGTATAGGGGCCTTTAGGTAGGTAGGTATAGGGGCCTTTAGGTAGGTAGGCACGTATAGGGGGCCTTTAAGTAGGTAGGTAGGTAGGTATAGAGGCCTGTAGGTAGGTATAGGGGCCTTTAGGTAGGTAGGTAGGTAAGTATAGGGGCCTTTAGGTAGGAAGGTAGGTATAGGGGCCTTTAGGTAGGTAGGTAGGTAGGTAGGTACGTATAGGGGGCCTTTAGGTAGGTATAGTGGCCTGTAGGTAGGTAGGTAGGTATAGTGGCCGGTAGGTAGGTAGGTATAGTGTCCTGTAGGTAGGTAGGTAGTTAAAGGGACCTTCAGTATAGGTAGCAGGGTATAAGGCCTTAAGTATAGGTAGGTAAATAGGTAGGTAGGTATAGGGGCCTTTAGGTAGGTAGGTATAGGGGCCTTTAGGTAGGTAGGCACGTATAGGGGGCCTTTAGGTAGGTAGGTATAGAGGCCTTTAGGTAGGTATAGGGGCCTTTAGGTAGGTAGGTACATATAGGGGGCCTTTAGGTAGGTATAGGGGCCTGTAGGTAGGTAGGTATAGTGGTAGGTAGGTAGTATAGGGGGCCTTTAGGTAGGTATAGGGGCCTGTAGGTATAGTGCCCGGTAGGTAGGTAGGTAGGTACGTATAGGGGGCCTTTAGGTAGGTATAGTGGCAGGTAGGTAGGTAGGTAGGTAGGTAGGTAGGTAGGTGTCGCTCACCCCCATGGCCTCCTCCGTCCCCTGTGCCTCCTCGCTCACCCCTGCATAAGTATCAACTTACATGTCCAGTGGAGCGCAGACAGAGCGGCAGACCTCTTCCTTCCTTCTCGGTTCCCTCTAGTGGCCGGACCGGCTTTTACTGATGACGTCATTGTAAAAGCCGTCACTAGAGGGAACCAGGAAGTCAGCGAGAGGTCTGCCGCTCTGTCTGCGCTCCACTGGACGGGTGAGTTGATACAAAGTATGCGGGCGGCCGGGCGGAGGAGGCGCGGGGCGGTCGGAGGAGGCGCGGGTCGGAGGAGGACGAGTGCGAGCGGCGGATGCGCGGCGATGCAGCGTCGGGATTCGGCGGATTCGTAAAGTGGAAAATGGCGTCGGGATTCGAATCCACGAATCTCGAATATTTCCCAATATTCGAGGGATTCGTGGATTCGCCGGATTCGTCGTCCCATCTCTAATAAAGTCTTTAAAAAAGTAACTCGCTGAGTCTCAGAGCCTGAAGATACCGGGCGTAACTCAAAATATGATAAGCAAAGATGTTTAAAGTTCCGGAAGTCAGACCGATGCCCTGAAAATCTTTCAGGATGAGGCATCCTGGGCTCACTGACTATAGGGGATGACACTGATGTATTGGTCTTTTGAAGTCGGGTCACTACCTCAGACAATAAGTTAATCTGAGTCTGCTGTGTGTTGACCGCATTGGTAAGATCGTTTACGGTTGTGGTCAACAATTTGATCTGAGTGCACAGTGTCTCCATGGCCATGTTTGGTCTGCTGTTCTGTAATGATTGGTGTCAGCAAAGGGCAGAATTCTGATTATTAGGTGATCTGCAGTATCACCAAAAATTCAGATATATACCTGATTATAAGGTGATCTGCAGAATCACCTATAATGCTGGTATATCAGAAGCTGCCGTGACAACAAATACAAAAGGTGTAACAGGTGTAATGTGCTTGGTGCAACAGTAATACTGATAGGTTAGCAGGACCTCACCAGAGGAGCTGGTGAGTACTATCAGTAATGAACTTCACCAGTGACAAAGGCTCACTGGTGAGAGTAAGGCAGAACCTCACCAGAGGAGCTGGTGGGAACTATCATCAATGATCTCACAAGTGACAAGGGCTCACTGGTGAGAACAAGGCAGAACCTCACCAGAGGAGCTGGTGAGAACTGACAGCAAGGAATCTCACCAGTGACAAGGGCTCACTGGGGAGTGGAGTGGTCAGACAGATCGGTTTGGCAACAGACAGGAAGGAACAGTACCAAATCGGCAGGCAAAAGGATAGGGATATATCAGGCAGAGTTCAGCAACAGAATCAGAAGGGCTAAGGTACTAAATCGTAAGGCGAGCGCAAGGTCAGAAGAGAGCCAGAGTCATACACAGAATATCAAGCCATATATAAATATCAATCACAATAATAAATCCTAGTCTTGTGTGAAATCCCCGGTTTCCTCCCGGATCAAAGCACACTGGATCTATCTAAGGTCTGAGTGCTAACACGTAGCATTCGCAACAGCAGACAAATTGCAAGTGACTCCAAGCTGCTTAACCACTTGAGGACCTAGGGCTTTCTACCCCTTAAGGACCGGCCACTTTTTTTCCATTCAGACCACTGCAGCTTTCACGGTTTATTGCTCGCTCATACAACCTACCACCTAAATGAATTTTGGCTCCTTTTCTTGTCACTAATACAGCTTTCTTTTGGGGCTATTTGATTGCTCCTGCGATTTTTACTTTTTATTATATTCATCAAAAAAGACATGAATTTTGGCAAAAAAATGATTTTTTTAACTTTCTGTGCTGACATTTTTCAAATAAAGTAAAATTTCTGTATACATGCAGCGCGAAAAATGTGGACAAACATGTTTTTGATAAAAAAAACCCCATTCAGTGTATATTTATTGGTTTGGGTAAAAGTTATAGCGTTTACAAACTATGGTGCAAAAAGTGAATTTTCCCATTTTCAAGCATCTCTGACTTTTCTGACCCCCTGTCATGTTTCATGAGGGGCTAGAATTCCAGGATAGTATAAATACCCCCCAAATGACCCCATTTTGGAAAGAAGACATCCCAAAGTATTCACTGAGAGGCATAGTGAGTTCATAGAAGATATTATTTTTTGTCACAAGTAAGCGGAAAATGACACTTTGTGAGAAAAAAAAAAAAAAAAAAAAGTTTCCATTTCTTCTAACTTGCGACAAAAAAAAATGAAATCTGCCACGGACTCACCATGCCCCTCTCTGAATACCTTGAAGGGTCTACTTTCCAAAATGGGATCATTTGTGGGGTGTGTTTACTGTCCTGACATTTTGGGGGGTGCTAAATTGTAAGCACCCCTGTAAAGCCTAAAGGTGCTCATTGGACTTTGGACCCCTTAGCGCAGTTAGGCTGCAAAAAAGTGCCACACATGTGGTATTGCCATACTCAGGAGAAGTAGTATAATGTGTTTTGGGGTGTATTTTTACACATACCCATGCTGGGTGGGAGAAATATCTCTGTAAATGACAATTTGTTAATTTTTTTTACACACAATTGTCCATTTACAGAGATATTTCTCCCACTCAGCATGGGTATGTGTAAAAATACACCACAAAACACATTATACTACTTCTCCTGAGTACGGCGATACCACATGTGTGGCACTTTTTTGCACCCTAACTGCGCTAAAGGGCCCAAAGTCCAATGAGTACCTTTAGGATTTCACAGGTCATTTTGAGAAATTTCGTTTCAAGACTACTCCTCACGGTTTAGGGCCCCTAAAATGCCAGGGCAGTATAGGAACCCCACAAATGACCCCATTTTAGAAAGAAGACACCCCAAGGTATTCCGTTAGTAGTATGGCGAGTTCATAGAAGATTTTATTTTTTGTCACAAGTTAGCGGAAAATGACACTTTGTGAAAAAACACAATTAAAATCAATTTCCGCTAACTTTTGACAAAAAATAAAAACTTCTATGAACTCACCATACTCCTAACGGAATACCTTGGGGTGTCTTCTTTCTAAAATGGGGTCATTTGTGGGGTTCCTATACTGCCCTGGCATTTTAGGGGCCCTAAACCGTGAGGAGTAGTCTTGAAACGAAATTTCTCAAAATGACCTGTGAAATCCTAAAGGTACTCATTGGACTTTGGGCCCTTTAGCGCAGTTAGGGTGCAAAAAAGTGCCACACATGTGGTATCGCCATACTCGGGAGAAGCAGTACAATGTGTTTTGAGGTGTATTTTTACACATACCCATGCTGGGTGGGAGAAATACCTCTGTAAATGGACAATTGTGTGTAAAAAAATCAAAAGATTGTCATTTACAGAGGTATTTCTCCCACCCAGCATGGGTATGTGTAAAAATACACCCCAAAACACATTGTACTACTTCTCCCGAGTACGGCGATACCACATGTGTGGCACTTTTTTGCACCCTAACTGCACTAAGGGGCATAAAGTCCAATGAGTACCTTTAGGATTTCACAGGTCATTTTTGTTTCAAGACTACTCCTCACGGTTTAGGGCCCCTAAAATGCCAGGGCAGTATAGGAACCCCACTAATGACCCCATTTTAGAAAGAAGACACCCCAAGGTATTCCGTTAGGAGTATGGTGAGTTCATAGAAGTTTTTATTTTTTTGTCACAAGTTAGCGGAAATTGATTTTAATAGTTTTTTTTCACAAAGTGTCATTTTCCGCTAACTTGTGACAAAAAATAAAATCTTCTATGAACTCACCATACTCCGTACGGAATACCTTTGGGTGTCTTCTTTCTAGAATGGGGTCATTTGTGGGGTTCCTATACTGCCCTGGCATTTTAGGGGCCCTAAACCGTGAGGAGTAGTCTTGAAACCAAATGTCGCAAAATGACCTGTGAAATCCTAAAGGTACTCATTGGACTTTGGGCCCCTTAGCGTACTTAGGGTGTAAAAAAGTGCCACACATGTGGTACCGCTGTACTCAGGAGAAGTAGTATAATGCGTTTTGGGGTGTATTTTTACACATACCCATGCTAAGTGGGAGAAATATCTCTGTAAATGACAATTGTTTGATTTTTTTACACACAATTGTCCATTTACATAGAAATTTCTCCCACCCAGCATGGGTATGTGTAAAAATACACCCCAAAACACATTATACTACTTTTCCTGAGTACGGCGGTACCACATGTGTGACACTTTTTTGCAGCCTAGGTGCGCTAAGGGGCCCAACGTCCTATTCACAGGTCATTTTGAAGCATTTGTTTTCTAGACTACTCCTCGCGGTTTAGGGCCCCTAAAATGCCAGGGCAGTATAGGAACCCCACAAGTGACCCCATTTTAGAAAGAAGACACCCCAAGGTATTCCGTTAGGTGTATGGCAAGTTCATAGAAGATTTTATTTTTTGTCACAAGTTAGTGAAAAATGACACTTTGTGAAAAAAAACCAATAAAAATTATTTTCCGCTAACTTTTGACAAAAAATAAAATCTTCTATGAACTCGTCATACACCTAACATAATACCTTGGGGTGTCTTTTTTTTCTAAAATGGGGTCACTTGTGGGGTTCCTATACCGCCCTGGCATTTTACAGGCCCAAAACCGTGAGTAGTCTGGAAACCAAATGTCTCAAAATGACTGTTCAGGGGTATAAGCATCTGCAAATTTTGATGACAGGTGGTCTATGAGGGGGTGAATTTTGTGGAACCGGTCATAAGCAGGGTGGCCTTTTAGATGACAGGTTGTATTGGGCCTGATCTGATGGATAGGAGTGCTAGGGGGGTGACAGGAGGTGATTGATGGGTGTCTCAGGGGGTGGTTAGAGGGGAAAATAGATGCAATCAATGCACTGGGGAGGTGATCGGAAGGGGGTCTGAGGGTTTGGCCGAGTGATCAGGAGCCCACACGGGGCAAATTGGGGCCTGATCTGATGGGTAGGTGTGCTAGGGGGTGACAGGAGGTGATTGATGGGTGTCTCAAGGTGTGATTAGAGGGGAGAATAGATGCAAGCAATGCACTGGCGAGGTGATCAGGGCTGGGGTCTGAGGGCATTCTGAGGGTGTGGGCGGGTGATTGAGTGCCCTAGGGGCAGATAGGGGTCTAATCTGATAGGTAGCAGTGACAGGGGGTGATTGATGGGTAATTAGTGGGTGTTTAGGGTAGAGAATAGATGGAAACACTGCGCTTGGGTGGTGATCTGTTGTCGGATCTGCGGGCGATCTATTGGTGTGGGTGGGTGATCAGTTTGCCCGCAAGGGGCAGGTTAGGGGCTGATTGATGGGTGTCAGTGACAGTGGGTGATTGATGGGTGTCAGTGACAGGGGGTGATTGATGGGTGATTGATAGGTGATTGACAGGTAATCAGTGGGTTATTACAGGGGAGAACAGATGTAAATATTGCACTGGCGAATTGATAAGGGGGGGTCTGAGGGCAATCTGAGATTGTAGGCGGGCGATTGGGTGCCCGCAAGGGGCAGATTAGGGTCTGATCTGATGGGTAACAGTGACAGGTGGTGATAGGGGGTGATTGATGGGTGATTGATGGGTAATTAGTGGGTGTTTAGAGGAGAGAATAGATGGAAACACTGCGCTTGGGTGGTGATCTGATGTCGGATCTGCGGGCGATCTATTGGTGTGGGTGGGTGATCAGTTTGCCCGCAAGGGGCAGGTTAGGGGCTGATTGTTGGGTGGCAGTGACAGGGGGTGATTGATGGGTGATAGGTGATTGGCAGGTGATTGACAGGTGATCAGTGGGTTATTACAGGGAAGGACAGATGTAATTAATGCACTGGCGAATTGATAAGGGGGGGGGTCAGAGGGCAATCTGAGCGTGTGGGCGGGTGATTGGGTGCCCGCAAGGGGCAGATTAGGGTCTGATCTGATAGGTAAAAGTGACAGGTGGTGATAGGGGGTGATTGATGGGTGATTGATGGGTAATTAGTGGGTGTTTAGAGAAGATAACAGATGTAAACGATACATTTGGGAGGTAATCTGACGGCGGGTTTGCGGGCGATCTAATGGTGTGGGTGGGTGATCAGATTGCCCGCAAGGGGCAGGTTAGGGGCTGATTGATGGGTGGCAGTGACAGGGGGTGACAGGGGGTGATTGATGGGTGATAGGTAGGGATGGGACGAATCCACAATTTCTTCGAATCCGAATCCGGATCCGAATCTAAAAAGGTTCTCGAATATCTCGAACCTTTCGAATCCCGAATCTAACGAATCCTGCACATACGAATTGTGCGATCCGTGGTATAGTTGCCCGCAGTATAGGTAGCGAGGTAAAGGTGCCTTCAGTATAGCTAGCTAGGTATGGGTGCCTTCAATATTGGTAGCTTTCAGTATAGGTAGCAAGGTATATGGGCCTTCAGTATAGGTAGCAGGGTATATAGGCCTTCAGTATAGGTAGCAGGGTATATGTGCCTTCAGTATAGGTAGCAGGGTATATGTGCCTTCAGTATAGGTAGCAGGGTATATGTGCCTTCAGTATAGGTAGCAGGGTATATGTGCCTTCAGTATAGGTAGCAGGGTATATGGGCCTTCAGTATAGGTAGCAGGGTATATGGGTCTTCAGTATAGGTAGCAGGGTATAGGGGCCTTCAGTATAGATAGCAGGGTATATGTGCCTTCAGTATAGGTAGCAGGGTATATAGGCCTTCAGTATAGGTAGCAAGGTATATGTGCCTTCAGTATAGGTAGCAGGGCCGGGCCGAGGCATAGGCTGGAGAGGCTCCAGCCTCAGGGCGCAGTGTAGGAGGGGGCGCACAATTCATTTAGCTGTCATTCCTAATTGTGTTTGAAGCAGAAAGAAATAAGACAAGGGGATACATAGCAGTGACTGCAAGCCAGATAACTAGATATTAAGGTGTTGGGGAGGTTGTGGGCCCTGTGGCACCTCTTAGTCTAATAGCAATCAGTGTGTGATGGCTGGGGGGGAGGGATGGAGGGGCGCACTTTGGTGTCTCAGCCTTGGGTGCTGGAGGACCTTGTCCCGCCTCTGATAGGTAGCAGGGTATATGGGCCTTCAGTATAGGTAGCAGGGTATATGGGCCTTCAGTATAGGTAGCAGGGTATATGGGCCTTCAGTATAGGTAGCAGGGTATATGGGCTTTCAGTATAGGTAGCAGGGTATATAGGCCTTCAGTATAGGTAGCAGGGTATAGGGGCCTTCAGTATAGGTAGCAGGGTATATGGGCCTTCAGTATAGGTAGCAGGGTATATAGAGGCCTTAAGTATAGGTAGGTATGTAGGTAGGTATAGGGGCCTTTAGGTAGGTAAAGGGACCTTCAGTATAGGTAGCAGGGTATAGGGCCTTCAGTATAGTTAACAGGGTATATAGAGGCCTTAAGTATAGGTAGGTATGTAGGTAGGTATAGGGGCCTTTAGGTAGGTAAAGGGACCTTCAGTATAGGTAGCAGGGTATAGGGCCTTAAGTATAGGTAGGTATGTAGGTAGGTAGGTATAGGGGCCTTTAGGTAGGTAGGTATAGGGGCCTTTAGGTAGGTAGGTAGGTACGTATAGGGGGCCTTTAGGTAGGTATAGTGGCCTGTAGGTAGGTAGGTAAGTATAGTGGCCGGTAGGTAGGTAGGTATAGTGTCCTGTAGGTAGGTAGGTAGTTAAAGGGACCTTCAGTATATGTAGCAGGGTATAGGGCCTTAAGTATAGGTAGGTATGTAGGTAGGTAGGTATAGGGGCCTTTAGGTAGGTAGGTATAGGGGCCTTTAGGTAGGTAGGCACGTATAGGGGGCCTTTAAGTAGGTAGGTAGGTATAGAGGCCTGTAGGTAGGTATAGGGGCCTTTAGGTAGGTAGGTAGGTAAGTATAGGGGCCTTTAGGTAGGAAGGTAGGTATAGGGGCCTTTAGGTAGGTAGGTAGGTAGGTAGGTACGTATAGGGGGCCTTTAGGTAGGTATAGTGGCCTGTAGGTAGGTAGGTAGGTATAGTGGCCGGTAGGTAGGTAGGTATAGTGTCCTGTAGGTAGGTAGGTAGTTAAAGGGACCTTCAGTATAGGTAGCAGGGTATAAGGCCTTAAGTATAGGTAGGTAAATAGGTAGGTAGGTATAGGGGCCTTTAGGTAGGTAGGTATAGGGGCCTTTAGGTAGGTAGGCACGTATAGGGGGCCTTTAGGTAGGTAGGTATAGAGGCCTTTAGGTAGGTATAGGGGCCTTTAGGTAGGTAGGTACATATAGGGGGCCTTTAGGTAGGTATAGGGGCCTGTAGGTAGGTAGGTATAGTGGTAGGTAGGTAGTATAGGGGGCCTTTAGGTAGGTATAGGGGCCTGTAGGTATAGTGCCCGGTAGGTAGGTAGGTAGGTACGTATAGGGGGCCTTTAGGTAGGTATAGTGGCAGGTAGGTAGGTAGGTAGGTAGGTAGGTAGGTAGGTGTCGCTCACCCCCATGGCCTCCTCCGTCCCCTGTGCCTCCTCGCTCACCCCTGCATAAGTATCAACTTACATGTCCAGTGGAGCGCAGACAGAGCGGCAGACCTCTTCCTTCCTTCTCGGTTCCCTCTAGTGGCCGGACCGGCTTTTACTGATGACGTCATTGTAAAAGCCGTCACTAGAGGGAACCAGGAAGTCAGCGAGAGGTCTGCCGCTCTGTCTGCGCTCCACTGGACGGGTGAGTTGATACAAAGTATGCGGGCGGCCGGGCGGAGGAGGCGCGGGGCGGTCGGAGGAGGCGCGGGTCGGAGGAGGACGAGTGCGAGCGGCGGATGCGCGGCGATGCAGCGTCGGGATTCGGCGGATTCGTAAAGTGGAAAATGGCGTCGGGATTCGAATCCACGAATCTCGAATATTTCCCAATATTCGAGGGATTCGTGGATTCGCCGGATTCGTCGTCCCATCTCTAGTGATAGGTGATTGGCAGGTGATTGACAGGTGATCAGTGGGTTATTACAGGGAAGAACAGATGTAATTAATGCACTGGCGAATTGATAAGGGGGGGTCTGAGGGAAATCTGAGCGTGTAGGCAGGTGATTGGGTGCCCGCAAGGGGCAGATTAGGGTCTGATCTGATAGGTAACAGTGACAGGTGGTGATAGGGGGTGATTGATGGGTGATTGATGGGTAATTAGTGGGTGTTTAGAGGAGAGAATAGATGTAAACAATGGATTTGGGAGGTGATCTGATGTCGGATCTGTGGGCGATCTATTGGTGTGGGGGGGGTGATCAGATTGCCCGCAAGGGGCAGGTTAGGGGCTGATTGATGGGTGGCAGTGACAGGGGGTGATTGACGGGTGATTGACGGGTGATTGACGGGTGATTGACAGGTGATCAGGGGGATAGATGCATACAGTAAACAGGGGGGGGGGTGGTCCGGGGGGGGGGGGGGGGTCTGGGGAGAATCTGAGGGGTGGGGGGTGATCAGGAGGGGGCAGGGAGCAGGGGGGGGATAAAAAAAAAATAGCGTTGACAGATAGTGACAGGGAGTGATTGATGGGTGATTAGGGGGGTGATTGGGTGCAAACAGGGGTCTGGGGGGTGGGCAGGGGGGGGTCTGATGGGTGCTGTGGGCGATCTGGGGCAGGGGAGGGAGAAATCAGTGTGCTTGGGTGCAGACTAGGGTGGCTGCAGCCTGCCCTGGTGGTCCCTCGGACACTGGGACCACCAGGGCAGGAGGCAGCCTGTATAATACACTTTGTAAACATTACAAAGTGTATTATACACTTTGTATGCGGCGATCGCGGGGTTAACATCCCGCCGGCGCTTCCGTATAGCCGGCGGGATGTTGCGGCGAGCGAGCGGTGACAGGCGCCGGCGGAGGATCGCGTCACGGATGACGCGATCGCTCCGCCCATGCCCTTAAATGGACCGCCGCCTCTGTGGGTGAGGCCGTCCTGAAGGGCTCCACTTCCCTGCCGCCCCTGTGTAGTGGGCGGTCGGGAAGTGGTTAAGAAGCGGAGGAGACCCCTCGGCCACGCCCCCGCTTATCAGCCAATCGGAGATGCCGAGAGTCTTCGCTGACGTCAGCCGATCAGCCGGTCAGCTGACGCGCCTCCTTCCCGCATAAAGGTCTCGTCTATGCGCGCGCGCGACAAAGCTACTCTGTGAGCCACTGACATTCCCCTCCTCGGCGTGCTAGACGCCGGAGGGACGGGAGACATGCCCGACAGAGAAACCGAAGCAGCTGCAGAGGCATCCTGACTGCCCGCAGCTGCTTCTCCAGGGATTGTTACACGCCTCTGTTTACTCTGATACTGATTTCCAGGGTACTTTCCATAAGCTCAGTAATGGCGGAGGGAGGAGGAGACTTCCATTTCCCGGCTACCAGTCTGTTAGCTGCTGTGGGGACTGGGGAGGAGCGCAGCCAGAAGAGAATGGGAGTCCCAGGAGAGATATGAAGGGATTAAGTGGACATCCCAGTCAAGACAATTTTTCCAGTAATTCTGCCTCTTTCTCCAAGTCTGGTGCAAGAAACTGACTTCTTAACTATGGAGCCACACCCATACGGCAGCTCTACATCTCCAGCAATTATCTGGGGCTAGTAATAATAATAACACTTATAATATTGGAATGGGATGTGTCTGTAACTGAGGATGTTGTGAAGCGAAAGAGTGCAATAATATTAAAAAGTTTGGCTGAGTGCAGTTAGGTTGCACACCACTGGGTGGCGACGTCACATCTCCCAGGTGGAACACAAAAACCGGAAGTAATGAAGCCAGGAAGTAATGTAACAGCAGGAAGAGAAGTTGTAGGAGGTGGAGAGGAGACGTTGTTAGAAGAGGTAATTGTGTGATTGTTTTTATATATTTAGCAGAGCAGAGGATGGGGTAGACATACTTTGTTACAGAGGATTTCATAGTACACCTGTCACTATCCTGATCATCCCCCTTGCAGTAATTGCCATGCAATACATTTTTATATAACTTGTTTGCCAGTTTTCTGGTGATCTCACTGCGTGTGTCCTAGATTATGGCCACATCTCACCTTCCTATTTATAATTCAGTTCAGTCACACACAGAGTTTGAAAACATGGCCATGAAACACCCCCCCCCCCCCCCCCCTTACACACACACAGCATTGTCAATATCCTTCAGTATGTAATCTCCCCCTCCCCAGTAATGCAATTTCTTTCCCAGTATAGCCATGCCCCCTGTATTCCCCAGCATTGCTATTATCCTCCAGTATGTAACGTCCCCCACCCCAGTAATGCCATTAACCCCTTTGCCTCTCCTCATATCTTCTTCCATCTACCACTACCCGCCCTGCTGTAACATCACAGGAATGGTAACAGTGGGAGATGGATGTGAGGAGATGATGCCAGCTGGAGAGGAGGCAGAGGGAGGACAGTACTGCAGCACACTGTGAGTATAGTACATTGGTAGCTATAAACCAACTTTTTATGCTTTCCTGCAATGCCCTGCATGGCACTGCAACCCACAAGTGTAAGCAATGGGGATAGCTGGGGGGAGGGGGATCCTGTATCGATAGTTTCACTACTGACAACTGGACAACCTAAATTATATTCCCCTTATTATGTATCAAAAGGCAGCAGCATCCTGTTCAGATCACACGACCACATTACTGAGGATGGATGAGGACCAGAGTCACATGACCAAGAGGATATTCAACCTCACCCTGGAGATCATCTGCTTGCTGACTGGAGAGGTGAGGGGGATTCTGGAAGATCACATGACATCACTCTAATCTCTAATAATAAAACACAAAGCTGACTGGAGAGGTGAGAAGGACTCTGTGAGGGTCATGTGACATTATTGTTTGTCTTGCTACACAGAGTTTTCCTCCAGTGAAATCTGGTGATCACTTGACTGTCATGATGCCCCCAAATAAATTCTTGATATCTGAGAGAACCAACAAGCAGAAGATCCTAGAAATCACCAGGAAGATGATGGAGCTGCTGACAGGAGAGGTGAGTGTTGCTTGGAATTATGGGACATTATGCAGTAACAGCGAGGAATGTGGCTGAATGGTGACTGTATCATTGTGTGTGTCAGGATGTTAATTTCTCCATGCAGGAGTGGCAGTATATAGAAGGACACAAGAACTTCTACAAGGATACCATGATGGAGAATCAGCCGACCCTTACATCACTGGGTAAGAGGAGACTTTGATTTCTTGTAAAGGATAGAGCAGTAAAGAGGGTTCACCTAGATCCCCCATCATCTGATTAACACATAGCGATAATGTATTCACTGTGAGTGTTTCCTACAGATGGATCTAGTAACAGAATACCACCAGAGAGATGTACAGGTTCTTGTTATACCCAGGATTGTCCACAAGAAGATCCCACCACCCTCCACCATTATCAGGTAGGTGTAACTGAGAGTCATCAGAGACCCCAAACTGTGTGACATTCTTTCCTTCTCTTATGTGTGTTTCATTTTAAATTATCCCTCACTTGTGCACTTAGGGTGGAGGACTGAAACATGTGGATGCTGTGGTTAAAGAGGAAGAAGAAGAGGAGCCAAATGTGACGAGTGATCAGCAGTCTTTGGAGGAGGGTGACATGATGAAGACCATTAAAGTGGAAGAAGAAGAGACATATGTGACAAGTGATCAGCAGTCTATGGAGGAGGGTGACATGATGGGGACGTTTAAAGAGGAAGAAGAAGAGACATATGTGAGGAGGGAGCAGCAGTCTATGGAGGAGGGTGATATGATGAGGACAAGTAAAGAGGAGGACACTCTAACAGAGGGTAGTACAGGTGAGTAATCAGCAGTAACTCTAGTATAATGTGTGTCTGTATTGCTGTTATGACTGTCACTGCTCTAAGACTGGCCATACTAGGGGTTATGCAATGTGCTCGTGTTAGATTGTTGCCATCTAAAACTATTATTCACGGTTGTATTTGGTGACAGCTTATTAACAATAACAGTACAGACACCCTGATGGATTTGGAGTGCCCTGTTCTGTTCTGTGGAGAGAGGAGGGGGTGCGTGTACTGTTCTGTGGAGAGAGGAGGTGGTGGATGTTCTGTTCTTTAGAGAGGGGAGGTGGTGGATGAGTGAGCAGCATCCCGCTACATATCACAGTAGAGATACAATTCTGATCAGGTGAGGACTTACCAACTCTGAGAGTCACATGTAGCTATAAAAACAGATTATTTCAACCTATATAAGTCTACTGTACAGTCATATGAAAAGGTTTAGGAATTCCTCTTAGCCTACAAAATAATTTCCTCTACTGTCTACCAAGATCGCAGTGGTAGGCCTTTTATTGCCTAGGACCATCTGTGCACCTTGGTGGTATCCAAATGAAATGAAATCAATTGTGAAAAACTGTCAGTACAGAACTGTGGTTCCTCTTGTCGTTTTACTGATTGGAATGCATGTAACTGCTCAATACTGATTATTTGGCACATCACATTGTTTCGATTTGCTTGTTCAGCCTTAAACTTCATAGACTGGTGTGTCCAATCATGAACAGGCATATCAGGTGGCCAGTTGCATGCTGTGCATCTCTTTGACTCTCCTCTGAAGAATAAGAATTACAAAAAAATGGGAATACCAAAAAATATCATTATTGGTGTTCCACTACACCTACCAAAATATTCATTATAACCAAAGGATAGAAGACTCTTCTAACAATCAGAAAACCAATTCATTGATACAAAAAGGTTTTTTCATACAAAAGTTTCAAGTAAAATTTGATGTATAAATGCTCATAGACGTCTCAAGCATAAAAAAAAATCCATCAATACGGTCAAAACTAGTGTGATATATGTAACTAGCTGTAAGTTACATCTAGTTACAGTATATCACATCATTTTGACTGTATTTACGTTTGTTTTTTTTTTTTGTTTTTTATCTCTGTGACGCCTATGAAAATGTATGCGTCAGTTTTTACCTGAAGGTTTTGTGTGGAAAAATCTTTTTGTATCAATTAAGATTGATATGATGTTTTTCAAAGTAGTTTTTTTTGCTTGTTATGAAAGACTGAAATCCTTTGGTTATAATGAAGATTTCATTTGAAGAGTGAAAGCATGGGATCCTCAATACAATTCCCCAAAGATCTGAAAACAAAGATTGTCCAGTATCATAGTTTAGGGGAAGCCTACCAAAAGCTATGTCAGAGGTTTGAACGTTCAGTGTCAAGGATTGTAATCAGGAAATGGAAAAAACACGGGCACTGGCACAATTCCCATTAAACTGAGGTTTGGCAGGCCAAGAAAAATACAGAAGCAGAATATGTAGAGGATTAAGAGGTTGTTTACAGACAACCCACAGATCACCTCCATAGACCTACAATGACACTGACAACGCAGATGGTGTATCTGTACATCGGTCTACTGTTCAGCACAATTTGCACATAGAACATCTGTATGGCAGGACAATGAGAAAGAAGCCCTTTGTACACTAATGCTACAGAGTTTTTATTGTATGCAAAAGCGCATGTAGACAAGCCAGATTCATTTTGGAACTGATGAGACAAAAATGTGAGTTTTATGGTCATAACAAAAAGCCTTTTTCATGGTGGAAAAATAACACTGCATTCAAAGAAAATCACCTGCTACCTACTGTGAAATGTGGTGGCAGTTCCATCATGCTGTGGGGCTAGTTCAGGGGCTGAGGCCCTTGCTAAAGTCGGGGAGCTGATGAATTCAACCCAATATGAACACATTCTGCAGAATAATGTTCAAGCATCTGCCACAAAGCAAAAGTTCCACATGTGTATGCACCCGGGAAAGGATTGACTCTTGGGTGCATGTGAGATTAGAAAAATATCAAATTTTATTAGTTTACTACTAAAATCTTAGAAATATTAAACCAACACATATACACACAAACATATACTGAAAAAATGATATATAAGTTAAAAAAGAGGCCCCAAGGCTGTGCAGACAAGTGGAGTGGGGCTGCATTCCCCTAAACCACAAAAATCATATGTTGTTTGCTCTGTTCAACCAAAGGATGTTAAAACTTCAAAGCATAGTTCTCCTAAGCATAGGTGGTAGGGAGATAGAATGACCCTTGCTCTACTAATCACAATATGTTTGCTATGCATGAGATTCTGCGATTGGGAATCTACTCCATGATCTTCTATAGATGAACTGTGCATACATGTTAAGCTGTGATGGCTTACTGATCATCTTTGCCAGATGCATGCTTTCATCTTAAGTTTCACCATCTTGCTTATCACACTGCTTGGCAATGGCATATGGATCTGTGTTTACATTGAGTACGCCTGTCAAGCCTGAGATTCTGAGAATGGGAATCTGCGTCGGTTCTCTTTAGTTCCTATGTACTTAGTGGATCTGGAATGTGCTGAAGCAAGGGTCATTCTATCTCCCTACCACCTATGCTTCTCATACAGATAGGAATGTCAGACTTGGAGAAGGACTTGGGAATACTTGTTGATAACAAGTTAAACAGCCATATTCAATGCCAAGTAGCAGCAATTAAAATAGATTATTGCTGATGAGACAAAAAGAAGACAAACGGACACCGGGAACCCGCTTTGGTGTAATATCATTTGGAAAGTTGGAGATATCAATTGCTGGAAATATACTCACAAGGATGGGTTGCTATGAGAGACAACCACTCGTCTGAGCCTGTGGGGAAATCCCGTCCCCACTCGGTCTTTTTCCAAGGAGTACTGGTCGCTGCTGCTAAAAAATTCCCTTCGCAAAAATGCGAAGCGGGACCCCACACAGTGGGGTATTGGACATATATAGAACTGATGCAGGAGGCGCCCAAAAAGATAATTAAAAAGTAGATGTGTATAAAAAGTAACTCAAATGAGTTTGTTTTGGTAAAAAATTCAGGTTCAAATTTATTAAGAACTAAAACCTATAATGCACAATGACAACAAGTTATCTCGGCGTCAGCCGCCTCCTCAGGTCAAGTGCGTGCCGGCCCGATAGGAAGGATTTCTGAGGTGCCTGCTAATCGGTGAGGATGTATCAAGTAAGGAATGTAAACAAACCCTTTTTCTGTCACTGCCGGGTCTCCTAAAGACAGTGAGACAATCAGAAAGCGTTTATGCTAAAGTTAGACGATGAATAAAGCAGTTATTGAATAAAAAATGCAAAGTAAGCTCTGAGTAAAAAAAAGTGTACTTCGGGAACATATCATTTCTAAATGAATAATAATACTTATGCACAAAAGCAAATATGCTAACCGTATGGCATATAAAAAGTAGGAAAACATGTTTATGACAATCTTACCTTCCAGCAGCGGGTCCCGCGGCGTCTCCGTTGAGGTCCGGACTATCGGCGGAACGCCGCAGCTGAAATCTTCTGGCGGCGGCTTCCGGCTCGCACGCGCGAGTGGGAGCGAGCCTTATAGGCTCAGGAGGAGGGTCAGGGAGAATAGTAAAGGACGTCACAAGTTACGTCACTGATTGACGGTGGTTTCCAGAGATTTGGGAGATGTACTTAAGGCCAGTAGCTTCAGTTGCTCACTGGCCTTGATACTAATCAGTTCGCTGGTTCTTGGCCTAGTACTCTGCCTGTGTTATTATTGATAGCTGTAATTTGTAATTTCTCGTAATATCCTTGTGAGGAAACGCGGAAAAGCCGCCGCAAGTGCTCAGAGTGAGGCGGCTGTTTCCGCGTCCAACATGGCGGCACAACGCGAAGAAACTGTCGCATGCCGTATGGGCAGAGCAGTGGAGTCCACGTTGGATGCTGCGGATTGCGTGCATAGCAATACTGCTGACATTGTGGTTTGGAGGCGGGGAAGCCGCCGCTTGCTTGGAGAGCGGTGCGGCGGCCCCCGCACCCGAATCAGCGGATACATTGCAAGACATGTCTGGTGTGGCTGGGACTGCTAGTCCACACAGGTTCAGAAGGAAGCGCGCTGAGAGGCAGAGCTTATATGACAGCCAGAGAATAGTCAGCTGACCAAGCTGGTCAGCTGACATTTTCACCACTTTCCATTGGTCCAGCACTTAGGGGTGGCGCTGGAGAGCGCTATAGTATATATACTGGGTGCTGGTAACTTCTCTGGTGTCTGGCGTTGCGATCACTACGTGGTAGCACTCAGACCTTGTCTGTATCTGTGTTCTAGCATAGTTTCCAAAGGTGTTGATGATCAAGGAACTCACACCTTAGCATTAGGAATATTGAACTGTATTATTTGTTATGACCTTCTGCCTGCCTGACTATTCCTCTGAACTCTGATTCTGTACCTTGCTATTTCTGATATCCTGTTGCCAAACTCTGCTCGTTCCTGGACTCTGTATTTGCCTCCTGATTCTGTACCTTGCTCTTCTGATACTCCGTTGCCAGACCCTGCCTGTTCATTGGATTCCGTATCTGTCTCCTGAATCTGTACCTTATCTGTCTGTCTGTGTGTTAACGACCTGGCTTGCCCGACCTCGAGAACTGGCCTTACTGTTAGAGGCAGTTCCCAGACTTGTTAGTGACACCCTCTCACTGGTGTCACTCACGCTCTGTCCTTCCTACTCTCAGCCTAGCTCCTCCCCCAGGAGAGTCTAGGCCTACGGAAGGAACATACTTCTGTGCAGTACTCAAAGTATTACTGTTGCACCTAACACTCACTTGTTATCACAGGTGTCCAGAGGTTAGTAGATATATCTGATTATCGATGATACTGCAGATCATCAATAATCGGGTATATTCTGTATTCTCGGTGATACTGCAGTTCACCGGTAATCAGACCCTCTCTGTGTTATACCGATCATTACAGAACGCCAGACCAAAATGCAAATAGACGCACACACTGACCGTCTGGGTGCACTTGCCACTTCGGTGGAAAACATCAACCAAGTGCTGGGTAGTTACAAGACTATGATTGACGCCTTGTCTGGTTCTTTACAAACCCTCCAGACAGCAGTGGATGAGGTGCGATCCCCTCCTATCTCTGACATACGTTTGCCTGTACCTGAGAAATTTTCTGGTCACAGATCTGACTTCCGATATTTTAGAAGTAGAGTGTTATCTTACTTTGAGTTGAGACCCCAATCTTCTGGAACTGTGGCCCAAAGGGTCACATTTATTAAGACTTTGTTATCAGGCGATTCTCAGACGTGGGGTACAGTTTACCCACCGGAGACTTAGCCCTCACATCAGTGGATAAATTTTTTAAAGCAATGGCAGTAATTTACGACGACCCAGACCTTGCTTTGACTTCTGAGCGGAAGCTCAAGCTTTTGCGTCAAGGCAAGGGTCCGGTCGAGGATTACGCAGCCGAATTTAGGAGGTGGTCAGTTTCAGCCAGGTGGGACACCTATGCCCTCTTAGATTGTTTATTATCAGGGTTGTCAGATGAGGTCTCAGATCTCATGTTAAGTCTGCCTGAACCAAAAACAGTCGATGAGGCCATTTCATTGGCCATTCGAGTCGACCGCAGGCTGCGCTATCAGAAACAGACCCGGGGTAGTAGTCATGTAAGAATGGTGTCCTACGCTGCGCCTCCAGTAACTCCACCTCCTCCCGTCTCGCCTCCACCCGAACCAATGTAAATTGGTCGTTCGAAACTATCCCAAGTGGAGCGAAGATGTAGGATGTCTGAGCAGCTGTGTCTTTACTGCGCAGAGGGGGGTCATAGAGTACGTAATTGTCCTAACAAGTCGGAAAACGCTACCGCCTACTGGAGTTGTAGGGGGTAACACCCTAGGTGCGCGACTTTTACCCCTAGAAGATAAACTGTTACTTCTTCCTTGTACTGTTACGTGGGAAGATAAAACTGAGGTTTCTGAGGCTTTTGTTGATTCAGGCTCTGCAGCTAATTTTATGGATTTCGAATTTGCAAAGAAATTGGGTATTCCGCTCACCCCGGTAAAACCACCCATTCAGGTTACGGCAGTAGATGATTCCCCCCCTGCAAAGTAATCATCCGCTGTCTCAGACACCAGAGGTGGAAGTCACTATAGGGGTGCTACATAAGGAGAAACTGCAGTTTTTTGTGTTACACATGACCACCTCCACCGTCTTTCTTGGCATGCCATGGTTGCACCTTCACTCCCCACAGATCAATTGGGCTACTGGTCAGCTAACTAGCTGGTCAACTCATTGTTTTCAGCAGTGTTTAGGGAGGGTGACACTGGGCCAGACCAGGATTCATTTGGAGGGTGTACCAGTACAATATTCCGAGTATTCCAATGTGTTCTGTCCCAAGGCTGTTGATAAGTTACCTCCACATCGCCCGTTTGATTGCCCCATCGATCTCCGATCTGGTTGTATGCCCCCTAGGGGTCATCTCTACAATTTTTCTGGGCCAGAGAAAGTGGCCATGCAGGAGTACATTCGTGAAAATTTAGCCAAGGGGTTCATTCGCCCTTCCCGGTCGCCCGCTGGCGCAGGGTTCTTTTTTGTTACGAAAAAAGACGGAGGCCTGCGGCCATGTATTGATTACCGGGGCCTGAATAAAATCACAGTGAGAAATCGCTACCCTTTGCCCCTGATAGATGACTTGTTTACACAGGTTACCAATGCTAAGATCTTTTCTAAATTGTATTTACGGGGTGCATACAACCTGGTGCGGATTAGAAAGGGCGATGAATGGAAGACGGCCTTTAACACGCCCGACGGGCATTACGAGTACCTAGTGATGCCCTTCGGGCTGTGTAACGCCCCGGCCATCTTCCAAGAACTAATTAATGAGGTATTCAGGGAGGTGTTGGGCAAATTCGTGTTAGTATACCTAGATGATATACTTATTTTCTCAAACAACCTCTCTGAGCACAGGACACACGTCAAGTTTGTATTGGACAAACTAAGGCAAAACATGCTGTACGCTAAATTGGAGAAGTGCATCTTCGAGGTAACATCTGTCACCTTTTTAGGGTACATAATTTCCACCTCGGGCCTGTCTATGGATCCTGCCAAGGTCTCTGCTCTGTTGGAATGGCCTCAACCAGTGGGGTTAAAATCTCTTCAGAGATTTTTAGGCTTTGCCAATTACTATAGAAGGTTCATAAAGGGGTACTCCACTGTCATTGCACCCCTCACCAGTCTCACCAAGAAAGTGGCAGATACTACCCACTGGTCTCCAGAAGCTCTGCATGCATTCTCCACTTTGAAAGATTTGTTTTGCTCTGCACCCATCCTAAGACACGTTGACACCTCCTATCCCTTTATTGTTGAGATGGACGCCTCGGAGGTCGGGGTAGGGGCTGTGCTGTCCCAGTGGTCAGGGTTGCATGGTAGATTGCACCCATGTGCCTATTTTTCTCGTAGGTTCTCTCCGGCAGAGAGAAACTACGATATAGGCAACAGGGAGCTCCTGGCCATCAAATTGGCCTTTGAAGAATGGCGTCATTGGTTGGAAGGAGCAGAACATACGATTACAGTTTACACTGATCACAAAAATTTGGAATACATCGAGGGAGCTAAGAGATTAAGCCCCCGTCAGGCTCAATGGTCATTGTTCTTCTCGAGGTTCAGATTTATAATTACGTACACTCCGGGTAGCAAAAACATTAAGGCAGATGCCCAGTCCAGATGCTTTGAGCCAGAGACAGCACAGCCCTCCGCCCCAGAGACCATTGTCCCACAGAAACTGGTACTAGCAACAACTGAGACTTGGGAAGATTGGACAGAGACTTTAGGTCCCTTACAGCAGGACGTCCCGGAGAGGAAGCCCAAAGGGGTTATGTTTATACCACTGCCATTCCGTCTTCAAATTTTACAGATGTTCCACTCACACAAAAATGCGGGACACCCTGGGGCCTCCAGAACACAGGATCTTGTTGCCAGGTGCGCTTGGTGGTCTTCTCTGGCAACAGATTGCAAGGAGTATGTTAGAGAGTGTGCGGTGTGTGCGAAGAGTAAGCCCTCCCGGCTGGCACCTGTGGGAACGTTGCAGCCCTTGCCCACCCCGAGTGAGCCGTGGACCCACTTGTCCATGGATTTTGTGGGTGAGCTTCCCAGGTCTGAGGGCATGTCAGTCATTTGGGTGGTAGTCGACCGCTTTAGTAAAATGGCCCATTTTGTGCCCTTGGAAGGACTCCCCGCGGCCCAGGAGTTGGCCGATTTGTTCATCAGCCACGTTTTCCGATTGCATGGCATTCCGGAAAACATAGTGTCAGATCGGGGAGTCCAATTTGTTTCGAGATTTTGGAGGGCATTTTGTCACCAAATGGGCATGGAACTGTCATTTTCGTCGGGCTACCACCCACAGACCAATGGTCAGACTGAAAGAGTCAATCAATCATTGGAACGGTTTTTGAGGTGTTACGTTGCAGAAGCGCAAATTGTTGGGTCAAGTTTTTGCCCTTCGCAGAATTTGTGCACAATAATTTGAAAAGTTTCTCCTCGGGATTTTGTCCATTCCAGATAGTGACCGGGAAGTTGCCTAAATTCTCCCCATTGCCAGTCGCCTCCACTCCGTTTCCAGCTCTGGAGGCCTGGCAAAGGTCATTTAAAGACATGTGGTGGATCGTGAAAAATAATTTGGAGAAGGCGTTTCAAAGTCAAAAAGGTCAAGCTGACAAAAAACGATCCTTAGAGTGGAGGTTTCAACCAGGAGACTTAGTCTGGGTGTCCACACGTCACTTGACCTTGAAACAGCCCTCAGCCAAGTTGGGGCCCAGGTTTGTGGGTCCGTTTCCAGTAACTAGAAAGATCAACAATGTTACTTATGCCATTGATCTTCCTGCCAGTATGCGTGGCATAAGATCCTTTCATGTGTCCCTGCTTAAGCCAGCAGTCCATGTGGTTCAGAACTCAGTACAATATCTGGTTCATTGGAAAGGGTTTGGTGTTGAGGAGAGATCATGGGTACCTGAATGTCGCATGCATGCTGACAAATTAAGAAGGGAGTTCCACGCGTTGCATCCTGAGAAGCCTGGTAGGAGCTGTCCGGAGTCCACTCCTCAGGGGGGGTACTGTGAGGAAACGCGGAAAAGCCGCCGCAAGTGCTCAGAGTGAGGCGGCTGTTTCCGCGTCCAACATGGCGGCACAACGCGAAGAGACTGCCGCATGGGCAGAGCGGTGGAGTCCGCGTTGGATGCGGCGGATTGCGCGCATAGCAATACTGCTGACATTGTAGTTGGATGCGGGGAAGCCGCCGCTTGCTTGGAGAGCGGTGCGGCGGCCCCCGCGCCCGAATCAGCGGAAACATTGCAAGACGTGTCTGGTGTAGCTGGGACTGCTAGTCCACACAGGTTCAGAAGGACGTGCGTGCGCTGAGAGGCAGAGCTTATATGACAGCCAGAGAAGAGTCAGCTGACCAAGCTGGTCAGCTGACATTTTCACCACTTTCCATTGGTCCAGCACTTAGGGGTGGCGCTGGAGAGCGCTATAGTATATATACTGGGTGCTGGTAATTTCTCTGGTGTCTGGCGTTGCGATCACTACGTGGTAGCACTCAGACCTTGTCTGTATCTGTGTTCTAGCATAGTTTCCAAAGGTGTTGATGATCAAGGAACTCACACCTTAGCATTAGGAATATTGAACTGTATTATTTGTTATGACCTTCTGCCTGCCTGACTATTCCTCTGAACTCTGATTCTGTACCTTGCTATTTCTGATATCCTGTTGCCAAACTCTGCTCGTTCCTGGACTCTGTATTTGCCTCCTGATTCTGTACCTTGCTCTTCTGATACTCCGTTGCCAGACCCTGCCTGTTCATTGGATTCCGTATCTCTCTCCTGAATTTGTTCCTTATCTGTCTGTGTGTTAACGACCTGGCTTGCCCGACCTCGAGAACTGGCCTTACTGTTAGAGGAAGTTCCCAGACCTGTTAGTGACACCCTCTCACTGGTGTCACTCACGCTCTGTCCTTCCTACTCTCAGCCTAGCTCCTCCCCCAGGAGAGTCTAGGCCTACGGAAGGAACATACTTCTGTGCAGTACTCAAAGTATTACTGTTGCACCTAACACTCACTTGTTATCACAGGTGTCCAGAGGTTAGTAGATATATCTGATTATCGGTGATACTGCAGATCATCAATAATCAGGTATTTTCTGTATTCTCGGTGATACTGCAGTTCACCGGTAATCAGACCCTCTCTGTGTTACACCGATCGTTACAATCCTCCTGCTATTATTGTGTATTGTTATTGTGATTATCTGTGTACCGACTTTCTGCCTGTTTTCTGACTTTGCCTCTGTCCAGTCCTTTTGTACCTCTACCATCTGATTCCTGTTACTGACTTCGGCCTGTCCCTGACTTTGCTTTCCGCTTGATCCTTGCAATGCGATAGACATCTGATACACATGTATGACCCAGCTTGAACTTTGACTACGATTTACGCCTTAAGACTTTGTACCTTGACATTATACTTGTGCACAAGTACTGACTGGTCTAGTGTCAGGATGACAGATATTGCCTCCGTCGCTGCTGCTGGTAGCGTGTCTGCGACGTCCGAGTCGGCCGGCTGCGCCAGCGTGGATGATGTCAGCGGCACTCCAGCTGGTGTCCGTGCGCGTGACGCACAGGCGGCGTATGAGGGTGGACGCACACGCTGTCAGCGTCGCACCCTTTATGCTCTGTGGAAGCGTGTCAGCTGATCGGCAGTCAGCTGACACACATGGCTCCACCTCTGGATTGTGATTGCTGGGCTCGTTGGGGGCGTGGTTATCCTTCCATCCTGGGCTTCTTAAGCTCCTTCTGCTCACTCTCGCATTGTCTGCTCTAGCTAACACATCTGTGAGGCTTCAGACCATAGTCAGTTCTGTGTGTGTTTTGATCCGGCAGGACCCCGGGGATTGCACACTAGCCCAGGCTGTACTATTATTATTATTTGTGATTGAATTATATTGACCTTTACCTGTTCTCGACTTCTCTTCTATAAATATGCACAAGGAAAAAGACACCTCCCTAAATATATTAAAGTATAAAACATGAACAAATCACTGGTGCAAGAGGCCAAGGATAAATGCAAAAAACTGCTTTATTAATGCCAATATCAAAAACAATAAAACCATTTAAAAACAAGGCTATGCCATGTCCAGCCCAAGCGACCCCCTAATTACATATGATAATAGCCATAAGCCCGCCGATAATATATTATAAACTGCAATTTGTAGTATTGATAAAATGTATTAGATATTGAGCATGTCTACTGGGGAGCAGCGACACTGAATATAACAGCATCCAATGTAGCAGTGTTTAAATTATAAAAGTTTGATGCTGCAATGTCACAACTCCACAAAGGCACCCCCAATCATAAAATAACAATGCAGTTGTTATTTAAACTCTCCTGAACTTAGCATCCATCGTGCAAGGTGCAATGAAAACTAGTGTAACAATATGACCTCATAGAGGATAAGGATATGGTTTGATACAAACAGTGAATAAAATACAGATGCTATATATATAACAGGTGACAACCAATGATATAAAAGTGATAAGTGAGGAATAGGAGGAGAGGCAGAGAACAGGAGGAGAGTGGCAGGGCTTACCAGATATAAGAGTAAAGAGGGACTGGAGACGGCTGCGAGGGCGCAACCTGCGCCCGTCCGACTAGTTCCGCCGAAGCTGCTGAGGGAGTTATATTCAGTGTCGCTGCTCCCCAGTAGACATGCTCAATATCTAATACATTTTATCAATACTACAAATTGCAGTTTATAATATATTATCGGCGGGCTTATGGCTATTATCATATGTAATTAGGGGGTCGCTTGGGCTGGACATGGCATAGCCTTGTTTTTAAATGGTTTTATTGTTTTTGATATTGGCATTAATAAAGCAGTTTTTTGCATTTATCCTTGGCCTCTTGCACCAGTGATTTGTTCATGTTTTATACTTTAATATATTTAGGGAGGTGTCTTTTTCCTTGTGCATATTTATAGTTGTTTATCAGGTCGTGGACCTTCCCTCCCCGTGAAACACATTTGTGTATTTACCAGCATATAATTGCACTAATATGTTTGCTCATCCTCTGCGTGTCTCGACTTCTCTTCTGTCTGCCGATTTTGTACCTCTGCCAATCTAATCTGTTGCCAACCTCTGCCTGTTTACTCACTTTGATCTTGCCTGCTGATTTTGTACCTCTGCTGTCTGATCTGTTGCCGACTCGATCTGTCTGACTCTTCCTTATATATTTACGCGGTGTCAGTAGCTGCCTCCTACTGTTCACTGTCTTATTACGTGGTGTATCACCTCCTGGGAGTGTCAGCTGGTTTGTCTGTCTGCTAGGGTATCCTTACACTAGCAGATCGTTACATTAGAGCAGACCATAATGTTAAATATGGATGAACTTTGCAAACAAGTTCAAGTCCTCACTACGGCAGTAGGTTATTTGAGTTCCACGGTAGCCAACCAACAACAGCAATTGGATGGGTTTTCACAGGCTGTTCGCGCACTACAACCGCTGCAGCCAGTACAATCTGCTCCTCCTTTACACGTTCTTGTGGAACCTAAAATGCCATTGCCTGAAAAATTCTCGGGGCATAGAAGCGATTTCAGGAATTTTAGGAATCGCTGTCAGTCTTATTTTGAAGTGAGGCCTATTTCTTCAGGTACAGAGGTTCAGAGAGTCACCCTAATAAAAACACTATTACAGGGGGATTTGCAGACCTGGGCCTATAATTTACCACCGGAGCATGAGGCTCTAAAATCTGTCAAGGATTTTTTTGACGCCATGGCTGTCATTTATGACGATCCGGATACAGCCGCTACGGCTGTCCGTAGACTTCGTAACCTCCGTCAGGGACGTAACTCTGCGGAGAATTACGCAGCAGAATTTAGGAAGTGGGCTAGTGCTTCTAAATGGGAAACTTATGCTTTGTTGGATCAGTTTTTATCAGGCTTGTCTGATAAGATTTCTGAAGTAATGATTGGCCACCCTGAACCTCATTCGTTGGAAGAGGCCATTTCTTTGGCCGTTAAAATTTACCGCAGAATTAGATATCACATAGCAGATCTCGGTCAACCCCACGTTCCTCTGTGTCCGTTCCCAGCACTTCTTCCCACACGGATGAGCCTATTCAGTTAGGTCATACCAAATTATCTGATGTGGAAAGACAGAGAAGAAGACAGGAGGGCTTATGTCTATATTGTGGGGAAAAAGGGCATGTGGTGCAGAACTATGCTAAGAATTCGGGAAACTCCTATCAGGGGTCTATTCCTAGGCGACTCTCAGACACCCCAGAATTTTGATAAATTACTGCTACCCATTTTGGTCTCGTTGAAGGATTCTGAGTTCTCCTCACAAGCCTTCATTAACTCGGGAGCAGCAGGGAGTTTCATTGATGCTAATCTTGTAGAGGAATGGGGTATTCCTTTAATACCCATGGAGAAAAAATTGTACGTAACCGGTATTGATGATTCTCCTCTACAGGATAAACAACCACTCTCTCAAACGGCACACATCATTTGCCGGATTGGTCTATTTCATGTTGAGGAGATACAATTTTATGTTCTTAAAATGTCTTCATGCTCTGTTGTTCTGGGTCTTCCCTGGTTGCAAAAAACACTCTCCTCAGTTTGATTGGAAGACGGGACAACTCACATCCTGGTCTCCTTTTTGGCAAAAAAACTGCCTTCAGAATTTGCCGTTACATTCTGTTAACCTACAGTATCTGTAGAGGGAGTGCCTATACAGTATGCTCAGTTTTCTGATGTATTTTCACCTTAGTCCGCTGATAAGCTGCCACCTCACCGTTCTTTCGATTGTCCCATTGAATTACGACCTGGTACTATGCCTCCCAGAGGTCACATTTCCCCCCTGTCTGGTCCTGAAAAGACGGATATGAAAGAATATATTAAGGAAAACCTAGAGAAGGGGTTCCTTTGTCCTTCTAACTCTCCGGCTGGGGCGGGATTTTTCTTTGTTCAGAAAAAGGATGGTGGTCTCAGGCCTTGTATCAATTATAGGGGCTTGAATAACATTACTGTTAAAAACAGATATCCGTTACCCCTCATAGAGGATTTGTTCTCCCAGGTCACAGGGGCACAGATTTTTTCTAAACTGGATTTAAGGGGAGGCTTACAATTTAATCAGGATCAGGCAGGGGGATGGGTGGAAGACCGCCTTTAATACGCAAGACTGCCACTATGAATACCTTGTTATGCCCTTTGGGTTGTGCAATGCCCCTGCTGTATTCCAGGACTTTGTAAATGAGATATTCAGGGATGTTCTTGGATGATTCGTCATTGTCTATCTTGATGATATACTCATTTTTTCTAAGTCCTTGGAGATACATTGTAAGCGTGTCAAATTTGTTTTACAAAAACTAAGAGAAAACTCTCTTTATGCGAAATTGGAGAAATGTGTTTTTGAAGCCAAAGAGATTCCTTTCCTCGGGTATCTTACCTCAGATTCAGGGCTGTTGATCGATCAAAATAAAGTTAAGGCAGTTTTGGAATGGCCTCAACCTCTTGGCCTAAAACCCCTCCAGAGATTTTTAGGCTTTGTGTTAGGAAACGCGGAAAAATCAGCGGATACATTGCAAAACATGTCTGGTGTGGCTGGGACTGCTAGTCCACACAGGTTCAGAAGGACGCGCGCGCGCGCGCGCGCTGAGAGGCAGAGCTTATATGATAGCCAGAGAAGAGTCAGCTGACCAAGCTGGTCAGCTGACATTTTCACCACCTTCCATTGGTCCAGCACTTAGGGGTGGTGCTGGAGAGCTGGAGGTGCGCTTGGTGGCCTTCTCTGGAAACAGATTGCAAGGAGTATGTTAGAGAGTGTGCGGTGTGTGTGAAGAGTAAGCCCTCCCGGCTGGCACCTGTGGGAACGTTGCAGCCCTTGCCCACCCCGAGTGAGCCGTGGACCCACTAGTCCATGGATTTTGTGGGTGAGCTTCCCAGGTCTGAGGGCATGTCGGTCATTTGGGTGGTAGTCGACCGCTTTAGTAAAATTGCCCATTTTGTGCCCTTCAAAGGACTCCCCTTGGCCCAGGAGTTGGCCGATTTGTTCATCAGCCACGTTTTCCGATTGCATGGCATTCCAGAAAACATAGTGTCAGATCGGGGAGTCCAATTTGTCTCGAGATTTTGGAGGGCATTTTGTCACCAAATGGGCATGGAACTGTCATTTTCGTCGGGCTACCACCCACAGACCAATGGTCAGACGGAAAGAGTCAAGCAATCATTGGAACAGTTTTTGAGGTGTTACGTTGCAGAAGCGCAAAATGATTGGGTCAAGTTTTTGCCCTTCGCAGAATTTGCGCGCAATAATTTGAAAAGTTCTTCCTCGGGATTTTGTCCATTTCAGATAGTGACCGGGAAGTTGCCTAAATTCTCCCCATTGCCAGTCGCCTCCACTCCGTTTCCAGCTCTGAAGGCCTGGCAAAGGTCATTCAAAGACATGTGGTGGGTCGTGAAAAATAATTTGGAGAAGGCGTTTCAAAGTCAAAAAGGTCAAGCTGACAAAAAACGTTCCTTAGAGTGGAGGTTTTAACCAGGAGACTTAGTCTAGGTGTCCACACGTCACTTGACCCTGAAACAGCCCTCAGCCAAGTTGGGGCCCAGGTTTGTGTGTCCGTTTCCAGTAACTAGAAAGATCAACAATGTTACTTATGCCATTGATCTTCCTGCCAGTATGCGTGGCGTAAGATCCTTTCATGTGTCTCTGCTTAAGCCAGCAGTCCATGTGGGTCCCACTCCTCCTCCTCCTGTGATGATAGATGACCAACCTGAGTACGAAGTAGAGAAGATTTTAGACTCACGCATAGTTCAGAACTCAGTACAATATCTGGTTCATTGGAAAGGGTATGGTATTGAGGAGAGATAATGGGTACCTGAATGTCGCATGCATGCTGACAAATTAAGAAGGGAGTTCCACGCGTTGCATCCTGAGAAGCCTGGTAGGACCTGTCCGGAGTCCACTCCTCAGGGGGGGGGGGGTACTGTGAGGAAACGCGGAAAAGCTGCCGCAAGTGCTCAGAGTGAGGCGGCTGTTTTCGCGTCCAACATGGCGGCACAACGCGAAGAAACCGCCGCATGCCGCATGGGCAGAGCGGTGGAGTCCACGTTGGATGCGGCGGATTGCGCGCATAGCAATACTACTGACATTGTGGTTGGACGCGGGGAAGCCGCCGCTGGCTTGGAGAGCGGTGCGGCGACCCCTGCGCCCGAATCAGCGGATACATTGCAAAACATGTCTGGTGTGGCTGGGACTACTAGTCCACACAGGTTCAGAAGGACGCGCGCGCACGCTGAGAGGCAGAGCTTATATGACAGCCAGAGAAGAGTCAGCTGACCAAGCTGGTCAGCTGACATTTTCACCACCTTCCATTGGTCCAGCACTTAGGGGTGGCGCTGGAGAGCGCTATGGTATATATACTGGGTGCTGGTCATTTCTCTGGTGTCTGGCGTTGCGATCACTACGTGGTAGCACTCAGACCTTGTCTGTATCTGTGTTCTAGCATAGTTTCCAAAGGTGTTGATGATCAAGGAACTCACTCCTTAGCATTAGGAATATTGATCTGTATTATTTGTTATGACCTTCTGCCTGCCTGACTATTTCTCTGAACTCTGATTCTGTACCTTGCTATTTCTGATATCCTGTTGCCAAACTCTGCTCGTTCCTGGACTCTGTATTTGCCTCCTGACTCTGTACCTTGCTATTCTGATACTCCATTGCCAAACCCTGCCTGTTCATTGGATTCCGTATCTGTCTCCTGAATTTGTACCTTATCTGTCTGTGTGTTAACGTCCTGGCTTGCCCGACCTCGAGAACTGGCCTTTCTGTTAGAGGCAGTTCCCAGACCAGTTAGTGACACCCTCTCACTGGTGTCACTCACGCTCTGTCCTTCCTACTCTCAGCATAGCTCCTCCCCCGGGAGAATCTAGGCCAATGGAAGGAACATACTTCTGTGCAGTACTCCTTACTGCTTCTGTACCTTCTCCTGAGGTGCAGTACTCAAAGTATTACTGTTGCACCAAACACTCACTTGTCACTCAGGTGTCCAGAGGTTAGAGTTATATCTGATTATCGGTGATACTGCAGATCATCAATAATCGGGTATATATCTGCATTCTCGGTGATACTGCAGATCACCGGTAATCAGATCCTCTCTGTGTTACACCGATCGTTACACTTTGCCAATTATTATCGTAAGTTTATTCGTAATTTCTCCTCCATCGTAGCTCCATTGACTGACATGACCAAGAAAGGTGCTGACCCCTCCAATTGGTCCATGCAAGCTTCTCAAGCATTTCAGGCTCTCAAAGAAGCTTTATGCTCGGCCCCCATTCTAAAACATGCTGATGTCCCCCGCCCGTTTGTAGTTGAAGTTGACGCCTCTGAGATAGGGGTGGGTGCTGTCCTGTCCCAGTATACCGGACAGCCTGAACGATTGCATCCCTGTGCATTTTTCTCACGAAAATTTACTTCTGCTGAACGCAATTATGATATTGGCAATAGAGAGTTGCTGGCCGTCAAGATGGCCTTCGAGGAGTGGAGGCATTGGCTGGAGGGGGCTGAGCATACCATCACTGTGTATACCGATCATAAGAACCTTAAGTATATAGAAGGGGCTAAAAGATTGAATCCTAGCCAGGCCTGGTGGGCTCTTTTCTTTTCCCGTTTCAAATTTATCATCACGTATAAGAATGGAATCAAGAACGTGAAGGCTGACGCCTTGTCCAGATGTTTTGAACCTGAGGAATCTCCATCGGTCACACCAACTAATATTTTACCTGATCATATTGTTGTTTCCGCAACCGAATTATCGGTCGACTTGCTAGAGTCGCTTGCTCAATTTCAGGCAGAGTCTCCTACTGGAAAACGTCCAGGGTGTCTTTTTGTTCCACTACATTTGCATTTGTCTATTCTCCAACAGTTCCATTGCAGTAAAGTAGCTGGTCATCCAGGCATAGCCAAGACGCAAGAATTACTCCAGCGCCATTTCTGGTGGCCCTCCATTCGGAGTGACTGCAAAGACTTTGTGGCAGCATGCACGGTATGTGCTAGAAGCAAAGCCTCCAGGAATGCTCCTCCTGGCACTCTGCAGCCCTTGCCAGTTCCTAGTTCTCCATGGACACACATTTCCATGGATTTTATAGTGGATCTTCCCTCCTTCCATTGGAGAACTGTAATCTGGGTTGTTGTTGACCGTTTCAGCAAAATGGCACACTTCATACCTCTGGAAAAGCTGCCTTCTGCTAAAGAATTGGCTGACCTCTTTGTTGAACATATTTTCCATCTGCACGGTATACCTGAAAACATAGTCTCCGATAGAGGTGTACAGTTTGTCTGATGTTATGTTTCTGAATCTCAGGAAGATTGGATGCAATTTCTTCCGTTTGCGGAGTTTTCTCATAATAATGTAATGAATGCATCTACTAAATTTTCTCCATTTCAAGTAGTCTTTGGACGATCTCCCAGATTATCCTTTGTCTCTTCTTCTTCTACACCCTTCCCGGCTTTATAAGATTGGGTGATCAAGATGCAGGAAATCTGGTCTTCTGTTAATCAGAATTTAAAGGAAGCGGTTGCTGCACAGAAAAAACAAGCCGATCGCCACCGCTGTCCTCACAAAGAATTCTTTCCTGGAGATCGAGTATGGGTTTCCACCAAAAATATTGGACTACGTCAACCTTCGGTCAAACTTGGTCCTAAGTATATTGGTCCCTATATCATCTCTGAGAAAATTGATGATGTAACTTATAAAGTGTCTCTTCCGGCCTCCATGAGAGGAACCAAATCGTTTCATGTATCTCTCCTGAAGTCCGCTGCTGGTGTTGACCTCGCTTCTCCTCCTGTTATCATTGATGGTGAACCTGATTATGAAGTGGAGAAGATTCTGGATTCCAGGAGGATAAGAAATTCATTACAGTATCTGGTTCATTGGAGAGGTTACGGGCCGGAGGAAAGATCATGGATTCCTGCTCATAGATTGCATGCTAACGAATTGATTTCTGAGTTTCATATTTCTCATACAGATAAACCTGCTCCGGCGTGTTCAGAGACCACTCCTCAGGGGAGGGGTAATGTCAGGATGACGGATCTTACCTCTGTCGCTGCTGCTGGTAGCGTGTCTGCGACCTCCGGGTCGGCCGGCTGCGCCAGCATGGATGACGTCAGCGGCACTCCAGCTGGTGTCCGTGCGCGTGACGCGCAGGCGGCGAATGAGGGTGGACGCACACGCTGTCAGTGTCGCACCCTTTATGCTCTAAGGAAGCGTGCCAGCTGATCGGCAGTCAGCTGACACGCATGGCTCCACCTCCAGATTGTGATTGCTGGGCTCGTTGGGGGCGTGGTTATCCTTCCATCCCAGGCTTCTTAAGCTCTTTCTGCTCACTCTCGCATTGTCTGCTCTGGCTAACACATCTGTGAGGCTTCAGACCATAGTCAGTTCCGTGTGTGTTTTGATCCGGCAGGACCTCGGGGATTGCACACTAGCCCAGGCTATACTATTATTATTATTTGTGATTGAATTATATTGACCTTTGCCTGTTCTCGACTTCTCTTCTGTCTGCCGATTTTGTACCTCTGCCAATCTGATCTGGTGCCGACCTCTGCCTGTTTACTCACTTTGATCTTGCCTGCTGATTTTGTACCTCTGCTGTCTGATCTGTTGCCGACTCGATCTGTCTGACTCTTCCTTATATATTTACGCGGTGTCAGTAGCTGCTTCCTACTGTTCACTGTCTTATTACGTGGTGTATCACCTCCTGGGAGTGTCAGCTGGTTTGTCTGTCTGCTAGGGCAGGGGTCGGCAACCCGCGGCTCCGGAGCCGCATGCGGCTCTTTTTCTCCTTCGCCGCGGCTCCTAGGCGGCTCCAGTGTCAGTGGCTGACTGGCTGCGGGGCGCATGTGACGTGTGCTGTTGTTGCTGGCCGGCAGCCTATCAGAGAGGCCGCCGGACCAGTGCCGTGCAGGGCTTCGGGCGGCCATTTTCCCGTAGCCCTGCAGGCAGGACGTGACGTAGGTAGAGCATCGTGGGAGTTGCGCGCCACTAGGTCGGGACCGGAGGTCGGGACAGGAGGACATCGTGACAGGAGGTCTTCTGACGAGGTGAGTAAATGGGTTTTTTTTTTCAGATCTGCTTGGATTGTGCATATGGGGGTCATATCTGCGAACTATCTGTGCATATGGGGGTCATATCTGCGAACTATCTGTGCATATGGGGGTCTTATCTGCGAACTATCTGTGCATATGGGGGTCATATCTGCGAACTATCTGTGCATATGGGGGTCATATCTGCTAACGATCAGTGCATATGGGGGTCATATCTGCTAACGATCAGTGCATATGGGGGTCATATCTGCTAACTATCTGTGCATATGGGGGTCATATCTGTGAACTATCTGTGCATATGGGGGTCATATCTGCTAACTATCTGTGCATATGGGGGTCATATCTGCTAACTATCTGTGCATATGGGGGTCATATCTGCTAACTATCTGTGCATATGGGGGTCATATCTGCGAACTATCTGTGCATATGGGGGTCATATCTGCTAACGATCTGTGCATATGGGGGTCATATCTACTAACGATCTGTGCATATGGGGGTCATATCTGCTAACGATCAGTGCATATGGGGGTCATATCTGCTAACGATCAGTGCATATGGGGGTCATATCTGCTAACGATCAGTGCATATGGGGGTCATATCTGCTAACGATCAGTGCATATGGGGGTCATATCTGCTAACTATCTGTGCATATGGGGGTCATATCTGCTAACTATCTGTGCATATGGGGGTCATATCTGCTAACGATCTGTGCATATGGGGGTCATATCTGCTAACGATCTGTGCATATGGGGGTCATATCTGCTAACGATCTGTGCATATGGGGGTCATATCTGCTAACTATCTGTGCATATGGGGGTCATATCTGCTAACTATCTGTGCATATGGGGGTCATATCTGCTAACTATCTGTGCATATGGGGGTCATATCTGCTAACTATCTGTGCATATGGGGGTCATATCTGCTAACTATCTGTGCATATGGGGGTCATATCTGCTAACGATCAGTGCATATGGGGGTCATATCTGCTGAAGGATTGTGCATATGGGGGTCATATCTGCTGAAGGATTGTGCTTATGGGGGTCATATCTGCTAACGATTTGTGCATATGGGGGTCATATCTGCTAACGATTTGTGCATATGGGGGTCATATCTGCTGAAGGACTGTGCATATGGGCATATATATATATATATATATTATAGCATTATATATAGCATTAAGGTAAGAAACAATATATGCAGTGTTAGATTTGTTTTATAATGGTTTTGCGGTTTTGCGGCTCCCAGTTTTTTTCTCTTTTCGAAAACGGGTCCAAGTGGCTCTTTATGTCTTAAAGGTTGCAGACCCCTGTGCTAGGGTATCCTTACACTAGCAGATCGTTACATCTAGACCTTGTATATACTGTTATTATATATTTTCTGTGTCAGTCATCTCGTCACGCACCAGCATGACAATGTTTTTATTGAATAATATGTCAGGGTTTTATACCGCTTTAAGGAAGTAATTGAAACCTCAGTGACTGAGCCTATTAGAGCTGATATTACACCTCTATTATAGGCCATTATAGACCTAACAGAAAGGATGGAATCCTTGGAAGCTGATACTCAAGTCCTGGGGATGAACACCCCTATAAATGCTAATATTTTGATATCAGAACTCAGCACAATTCCAAGACCTGACCAGTAAAGTAAATGGGAAAAAAACAAAACGCAGACGGCAGAACAACCTGAAGCTAAGGGGAATCCTGTCAGTAATCCCATTAAAGCGAATAGCTAGCACAGTGCAGGGGATTTTCTCCGCTGCCTTAGGTGGTGAGCAGCAGGTAGCCATAGAACTGGACAGGGTGCTCAGAATAGGAAGGGAAAGGCTGACAAGTCAGGCACACTCCATTGCAAACAATAGAACACTGAACTATTACAGTATAATTTTCCAAAGAATACTACAGGTAGTCCCTGGTTAACGAATGAGGTAGGGATTGTAGGTTTTCCTTTTTTTATTTTTCTGTTTCTGCTCATGCTAGAAATAAAATCTAAATAATCAGCATGAGAGGGGCAAATTCCAGGTCTAAAAGTGGCTGAGTAAGTGAGGAGTAACAGGCAACATTGCATTCTTCCGACTCCGGCTCCAGGTGCCCAAAAATTGCTCCGACTCTGACTCCGCAGCCCTGGCATAAACTTTGTATGAACTTCTCTAACAGGAAGTGATGATGTTTCTTTATTTGCAGGGCGGAGTCCTGGCATCCGGAACCTCTCAGAGACTCGTCTCTCTGTATCCATTGACTGTACAACGGATGTTGATGGCATTGGACAAGAGTCTTCAGCAGATATCCTGGTTATCCCGAATATTGCCCCAGACTCCCCTCACCTATCTAACCCTGAGGTACCCGATACCCAGAACAGCTCTCCGCCTACTGGAGGATCTTATTATTGTTCCACATGTGGGAAATGTTTTGTTCGGAAATCAAACCTTGTCATGCATGAGATATCTCACACTGGTGAGAAGCCCTATTCATGTGCTGAGTGTGGGAAATTTTTTGTTCGGAAATCAAACCTTGTCATGCATGAGAGATCTCACACTGGTGAGAAGCCTTATTCATGTGCTGAGTGTGGGAAATGTTATGGTCGGAAATCAAATCTTGTCATACATGAGAGATCTCATACTGGTGAGAAGCCATATGTATGTGCTGAGTGTGGGAAATCTTTTGCACAGAAATTACGGCTTGTTTTACATAACAGATCTCACACTGGTGAGAAGCCGTATTCATGTGCTGAGTGTGGGAAATGTTTTGTTCAGAGATCAAATCTTGTCATACATGAGAGATCTCATACTGGTGAGAAGCCATATGTATGTGCTGAGTGTGGGAAATGTTTTGCACAGAAATTACTGCTTGTTTTACATAACAGATCTCACACTGGTGAGAAGCCCTATTCATGTGTTGAGTGTGGGAAATGTTATGGGCATAAATCAGGCCTAGTCAAACATGAGAGAAGGCACACTGGTGAGAAGCCCTATTCATGTGCTGAATGTGGGAATCGTTTTGGAGAGAAAGAAGACCTTGTTAAACATGAGAGATCTCATACTGGTGAGAAGCCCTATTCATGTTCTGAGTGTGGGAAATGTTTTGCACAGAGCTCAAACCTTCACAGACATGAGAGATCTCACACTGGTGAGAAGCCCTATTCATGTGCTGAATGTGGGAAATGGTTTGCCCAGAAATCAGTGTTGATCATACATGAGCGATCACACACTGGTAAGAAGCCCTATTCATGTGCTGAGTGTGGGAAATGTTTTCTTCAGAAATCAGATTTTGTCCAACATGAGAGATCTCACAGTGGCAAGAAGCTCTATTCATGTTCTGAGTGTGGGAAATGTTTTCTTCAGAAATCAGATTTTGTCAGACATGAGAGATGTCACACTGGCGAGAAGCCCTATTCATGTTCTGAGTGTGGGAAATGTTTTGCACAGATATCACATCTTTATACACATAGGAGATCTCACACTGGTGAGAAATACTAGTCATTTGCTATGGGAAATTTTTTGGCCAGAAGTCTTCATTTCCAATGTTTCTTTTACTTCTTGCAACGTGCACATGGCAGCATTTTTACACAGAATCCTGAGGACTCTTTCATGCTAATCAGTGCAATGATTTGTTAAAGTGTTTAAGTCCCTGGCCTGAGATGACACGATGAGATAAACATGGGTATATAAAGGCGTACATATTAGTCAGTTGGGCGCAGGGAGAGCTGCTGGGTCACTCTTCTGCTCACTCAATGGGCGGCGTTAAATACTATCTCCCCCTCCGAGTGGTAGCAACTCGGAGGGGGAAGTAATTGGGGTCCAGTGAATTACCCTTACGCAGGTTGCAGATTATATTATTGAGGCTATAGCCACTCCGCCCAGATGACCTGCTGTACCATATAGTACTAAACATACTTACAATTTCCCTGCATTCAGTTTTTATATTTCCCATTACAGAAGGTCATGAATCAGTTGCTTTAGCAATATGCAAATGAGGTAGGATCTGCAGTTGCAGCCACAACTCTCCTGAACAGTTGTTGAAAGCCTAAACACATTTATCTGGATGAAGAAACATTCCAGGTAACACAGTGTTCATTATTTGATTTTGTTGGGGGCCAAATGACCCAGATTTTATATCACACTGATATGGCTACAATATTGGAATAAGGTGTAGCGCTCAAAGTTCAGTCTCTCCTGCAGTCAGATTCTCAACTTGCACTTCGTCATATGGAGGGGAATAGGCACACCACAAAATCCCCTTCCCCTCCCCCCAATATGAACGCTGACAGAGCGGCGCAACATGTGACGTCACCGGACGCAGAGACTGGGCTTGATTCAGTAAGCAGTGCTAACTGTTAGCACGCTTCTGAAAAGGCCATTATCACGCCTAAACTCAGTTTAGGCGTGTTTAACTCTGATCGCGCGCAAAACTTTGCACGCGCACAACGCGGTGCGCGCGAAGTGCCCATTCACATCTATGCTACATTTCGCGTGCACCGGTCTTAATGCGCGCAAAGATTTGCGCGCGGGGACTTTGTGCACGATCTGATTTTAGAAACGGTGCTAACCTACTTAGCACCCTGGTTAACTCGCCTAAAGTCTTTAGGCGTGCTAAGTAGGTTAGCACCGTTTACTAAATCAAGACCACTGTCTGATGCACGGGGCTTTTGCACAACCAGCAGCGGCGGTTTGTTTGGGAGCCCGGGGCATGCTCAATACAGAGTTGCATACCTCCCCAATTGCAACACCCGCATGCCTATTATTAGAAGTGAAAATATTTTTTTCATTTGAACATTTTTACAATAAACGTGGGCAGTATCCCTTGCACTTTTACGCTATGTGAAGTGTCTTTTTTGGAGGTGACGTTCTTGGATCGGATTTACAACAGCCCAGGTGGCTGAGGGTTATACAGAAAAAGCACGTTGGTGGGGGCGCCCAAGTTATGTATTTTTATCAAAGTTGCATAGGTGTGAAACAATAAAAAATTAAAAAAATTAAAACTATAATAAATAAAGGAGGTCTCTTACCTCCAAGGAAGACTCACTGGATGGAAAAAGGAGTCTTTATTATAATAAAACGGTTATACTGTAGACAACGCGTTTCACGGGACACAGCCCGCTTCCTCAGGTTAATAAGACAGATAACCTTATTACCAGCCGTGCAGAGCAGGGTTATCTGTCTTATTGACCTGAGGAAGCGGGCTGTGTCCCGTGAAACGCGTTGTCTACAGTATTACCGGTTTTATTATAATAAAGACTCCTTTTTCCATCCAGTGAGTCTTCTTTGGAGGTAAGAGACCTCGTTTATTTATGATAGTTTTGATTTTTTATTTTTGTTTCACACCTATGCAACTTTGATAAAAAATACATAACTTGGGCGCCTCCACCAACGTACTTTTTCTGTATAACCCACACCTCACCGAGGTGTTATCCTCACCACCGGGACAGCGTAGCCTACCGGTGGACAGGACCCAAGGAGGAGAGCGACCACCTGGTTCCAGAGTGTCCGGGCATCCGAGCAGAAACGGGTTTTTTTCTGCATGCGCATACGGTGGTTGCAGGACTGCAACCTACTTTTTTGAGTATAAACTATTTACATATTAATTCCATAACCATTATTCTACGATACTGCACCATAAGGGCTCCCGGTCTCACCTTCTACATAGGTCAAGGACAACCCTCTCCTGGTGAAAGGACGACCCGAGACCAACACAAACATACAAGGTGGCTGAGGGGTGGCATATACCCCTAAGGCGTTGATGGGCCCATTTGGCCATTCCATCCGGTGAGTCTTTTCATATTGGGGGGGATTTTGTGGTGTGCCTATTCCCCTCCATAAGACGAAGTGCAAGTTGAGAATCTGACTGCAGGAGAGACTGTACTTTGAGTGCTACACCTTATTCCTATTCCTATATTGTATTTCTTGAGCTTCTCACAAAAAGCAAGGAAGCGCTCCACCTACATGAATTGGTGTTTGCTCAGCTCGCTGATATTTACTGTTGTTTTTATATGTGTAACCTATTTCATTTCTGTGGTCTGTGAGCGCTAGTGTACAATTTGTATTTAACACTGATATGGCTGCTGTGCACAATTCAGTCATTTTTAACCCCATTAATGTGCATAGTGATGGCCGAATATCAAAATTTTGCATTCGCGAATTTAACTGTGAAAATTTGCGAACTGACCGTTTGCAACTTTAATGGTCAGACAAACTTTTAACTCTTTCAGGGCTTCTCTTCAGCCACAATTTTTTTTTTAAAGTAAGAAAAAAAGTGTTAAGTGCAAAATAATCACCCAAAAATATGTATTTTGTGCAAACACTTTTTTAATTATTATTTTTAAAGAAATTTTAATGGCCGCTGACCTTAGTGGTTAATAGGAAAGCCCCATACAACCACCAAATGAGTGCGGTATGTTAAGGAGGACCGTGGGAACGAGGAAATCTTGTTTTTTCAAAAGTACCTTGTAGTTTTGGAGAAAGTCAGTTTTAAAGTTAGAGGGAAAAAGTCTATATTAAATGCGGTAAAAATGACAGATAATGTTTCAACATGTATATAAATTTTTTTTTATATGTTCAGAGTGTGGGAAATCCCAAACAAAGACGTGTTTTCCCCTCCCAAGCCTCTTTAACCCCTTGTCACCCATGCAGGCTGGGATAGCCAGAATGTGGAGCCCTGGCAACGTGGGGCTTCACACCCTGAGCTATACCAGCCTGCATGGTCCATGGTATGGTGGGGCTCTGGGGGAGAGGGCCAAGCTTCCCCCTCTCCCACAGAGCCCTTGTCCAATCCATGGGCAAGGGGCTGTTCCCCACCTCCGGTGCACCAGGAGGAGGTGAGTGCCGACGACGCCCTGGGGATTTATGGTGTCATCTGGGGATCCCCATTAAGAAGGGGAACCCCAGATCCCAGCCCCCTTCCCAGGAGAAATGAGTATGAGGTACAAAGTACTCTTTACCCATCCACAAAGGATTAAATTGAAATAAAATCACATCCACAAAAAAAGTCCTTTAATGTTTTTAATTAACAGTAAATACCTTTATAAAAAGCTCCCACGCCAATATCCTCGGAAACGTCCCACACTAATATCTTCTTGTTACCTTGATTGAAGATCTCTGCCAGCCACCGCCACACACGGTGCTCCCCTGCGCAGCTGAGAGCCCCGGTCCCTCTCGGCGCTGCACTGCTGGCTCCCGCTGTCCTCCCCACCCATCACACCCACTGTCCTCCTTAACTTATCCTCGGAATTTGGTCTTTCTATCTTGTACTTTAGCGGCCATTGACTTTAGTGTTAATTGCGAACAAAAACTTGACAAGAAATTTGCATCAAATGCGAACGCGCAAAAGTTGGAAGTTCACCAGGAACTGTTCTGCCAACACTAAATATGAAGATAAGAATGTGAGACTCCAGGAAAGTTCTATGTACCATTGTTATTTACCTTCTCTGACCTGCAGATGTGGGAATAGTAGAAGCTCAGATTAATGCAGACTGAACTGAGGAAAGGAGAATTCCCTCTCTCTGTGTCTTTGTTTTCAGAATCGGAGTAATTTTATTTTGTCAGGCACGACTTGGGCTTGCCCGGAATTGGACTTGGCACATACAAGGCTTAATAATAGGACACACATTTTCACATACAGAAATAGCAGGGTAACATAATTCACAAACACAGCAATCAAACATAAAAATGTACTGCTACTATGTGCATTAAACAGCAGTGTGAACATTATTTGTCAGTCACAGCATAGAAGAGTAAACTTACCTAAGATGAAGGGGGGAGAGGTGCATGAAGTGAGTTCAGAAAGTTTACTGCTGAGGGGAAAAAAGCTGTTCCTGTGCCTTGAGGTCCTGGTGGAGAAGGATTGAAACCTCTGGCCTGAGGGGAGCTGACTGAAGAAGCGGTGGACTGGGTAGGAGAGATCATTGGCAATCCACAGTGCTCTGGAGTACAGTCTGGAGTTGTAGAGGAGTTTCAGAGGGGGAAGTGGTTTCCCAATGATCTGATGACCCTCTGTAGTTTGTGTTTGTCGCCGGCGGAGGAGCCAACGTACCAGACCAGGATAGAAGAACAACGGACAGATTCAGTTGTGGAGTTGAAGCATGTCAGAAGCTTCTGGGCCATACCAAACTTAATTTGGAAGAGGAAGAAAATACTCTGTTGGGTTTCCTCTGGGTGGAGGCAGTGTTGGCCTTCCAACTCAGGTTGTTGGAGATGGTTGTGCCCAGGAGGGGGACACAGGGAACTCTTTTTCAACTTTCATTCTGTTAATGTGGATTGAAGGTGTGCTTCCTAAAGTCAATGATCATCTTAATGTTTTTTTGCATTGTTGAGGACCAACCCGTTCTCCTTACACCATTGGCAAATTCTATCAACCTGCTGGCCTATGTCTGCTCATCATTTTTGGTGAAGAGGCCAACTAAGGTGGTGTTGTGAGCTAATTTGACAGAGTTTGCTGTGGATGTTCAGTTGTTTGTATATGTGGAGAACAGAACCGGTGACAGGACACAGTCTTGTGGGGCCCCTGTGTTAGTGGCCTTTGGTTGTGAGGAGATAGTGCCCAGCTTTATGATCTGGGATCTGTTTGTGAGGGAGTCTGTGATCCACAGGCATAGGGTAGGGTGGACCTCTAGCGTGGCTCTCCTGAAGTATTTGGGAGCTGATGGTATTTAACGCTGAGTTAATGTCAGGGAGGAGGATCCTAACATATGAGTCTGGTCTATCCAGGTGATGAGCTCCCAGTGTTCGCTATCAAGGAAACATGAAGAGATGTGAGCTGAATACACAAAGTCCAGTAAGATATGAAAAGAGGAATTTATCTTCCAGCAATGTTAAGCTGGAGGCACACAGGACTGATATTAAGAGATTAAGAGAAATTACTGTGACTGCGATGGGATCTTCCAGGGTGTACAGCTGGTATATGGCTTATCCTGCTGCTGCACAAGTTCCTGGTGGCATTAACCCCCTTGGCGGTATGAAAAATACCGCCAGGGGGCAGCGCAGCAGTTTTTTTTAAATTATTTTTTTTTTAAATCATGTAGCGAGCCGAGGGCTCGCTACATGATAGCCGCAGCTCAGCGGCATCCCCCCAGCCCCGCCGATCGCCTCCAGCGATAGGCGATCAGGAAATCCCGTTCAAAGAACGGGATTTCCTGGAGGGCTTCCCCCGTCGCCATGGCGACGGGGCGGAATGATGTCACCGACGTCAGCGACGTCGGGACGTCATTGGGAGACCCGATCCACCCCTCGGCGCTGCCTGGCACTGATTGGCCAGGCAGCGCTCGGGGTCTGGGGGGGGGGGGGGCGCGCGCCGCACCGGATAGCGGCGATCGGGCGCGCGCGGCGGCGCGATCGGGGTGCTGGCGCAGCTAGCAAAGTGCTAGCTGCGTCCAGCAAAAAAAAAATTAAGTAAATCGGCCCAGCAGGGCCTGAGCGGCACCCTCCGGCGGCTTACCCCGTGTCACACACGGGGTTACCGCTAAGGAGGTTAAATACTATTCCTCCTCTAGGTCCATGTGGATAGTAGGGAATGATATAATTTGGCTTCCAGCTATTGCTGGCAGCTGAATTATTTTGTTTTTCTGACGGCGCCGAAGTTACTGACTGTGCGCCGCTATAGCCGTAAATCCTATTACGGTCTATGGTGGCCCCGGCTGCGCCTAAGTCTCCTGTGCGCTGCATTTGCAGTGTTCGCTTCCAGGGATCCCTTGTTTTCGCCAAATAATTTTAAGGATAATTTTAGGGATAACGTTATAGATCTATATTGTTACTCCCTTACAGAGGAAGATAGGCAACTATTTTACATGATAATACTATAAATATGATAGCAGCAATAGATAAGGTATTAGATGTATTCCCAGGTCATATTATACTCCAGCACAAATTATGCAGATACACCCCAATGCCTCAGTGCTGCACCCTAAATGTAAATTAGAAGGAGATGATTGGATACAGGTGTTTGGGCTTGAAGTGAGATACAGGAATTCTGGGGTGGAGAGGGAGACAGGTTATCATTATGTGTTACAATCACATGCTATAGATAAGTGTGGGAAGCTGTTGCTGGAAATTATTCTGTGTTATTTAACATAATAAATCATATTAGAATGGAAATCTGATGCTTCTTTACGTATCTCTCTGTCGAATACCAATGGGCTGTCTGAGCAAATGTGATAGAATGTAGTATAGATGGATTGAATTAGACAAGCATGCGTGTGTGTTGGAGAGACTGGCTGATCATGCTATCATACTTTACTGTATATGTATTGTTAAGTTTTTCATGCCTCTGTGTGTAATATAAGATGTACTATTAAGTACATGAATCAGATTTACTGTAAACAAATAAATTGCATTGTCACAATTTATTAGGCCATTCTAAGCTCAGTGATTTTTATTATTATTTGTTATTGTATTCATAATGTGCCAACATATTGTGTAGTGCTGGACAATAAATAGGGTTAGAGACAATGGTAAATAGGAGTGACAGACAGCACTAGGTCATACAACAAGTTACTCATTCTAGCTCAAGGGAAAAAAATAGTAAACCCTCAGGCCTCTTTCACAGTAGGACGTTGCGTTTTAATGCAATGTTAAAGTCGCAACGCAAATTACATTGCAACGCCCCAAAAAAGTCGCAACGCAACGTAATGCCCCGTTACGGTTGCATACAGTAGAGCATACAGGCAATGAAAAGTAGGCTTCCAAGTCATTACTGAGCATGTGCAAGCAGTCCAACGCAGCTAATAACGTGTATAACGCACTGCATGCAGTACTTTTACTTAATGTGCAGCGTTAGTCACCAATGTAACATGTGCGCTGTGAATGGGGCATTGATTTTTCATTGCAGTGAGTTATTCTGCGTTTAATGTTGTTTTAAAGTGCGATACTGTCTTCAAAATGAGAAAAAGTTTAAAGTCAAGCTGTTAATCAGAAAACGTTTCCCGAACCTATGCTAAATGCCACCATTATAACATTATTAAAACCATGAGAAGACTGGAGTGAACAAGTCAATTTACCAATTACCATCCCTTATCCTTAATAGTGGCATAAAAGTATACACCAATATCCTAGCATTATGCTTAGCTAGCATTTTGGGGAGAATATTTAATCCGGAACAATAGGGATTCATAAAAAACAGACAAGGTTTAGATGGAGTAAGGAGAATCCTGAATTTGTTCCTTAAACACTAAAAGGAACAACGCCCACTGATGCCTGATTGGTCACTGCTGCTCAGCAGAGCAGTGATTGGCTGCAATGACTTAACCTGGTCCAACCAGGGAGACCATTGGATCCAATCTATTTGAAGGGTTCTCCTCTGCCATGCCCCTCCCCTTGGTGGCACGTTCCCGGGCTCAACACTGCCAGCAGCTGGGATTGGCAGCAGGCATAGTGGGACTGTTGGGCCACTAGGCAACTGAACGGAAAGGGATGTGGGGGACACCGGCAGCTACCTTCTTGTGGGGGACATTGCAGCAACATTTTTGTGAAGGACAGTGCAGCTACATTCTTCTGGGTGACATTTGCAGCTACCTTCTTGTGGGGGACATTGCAGCTACATTCTTGTGGGGGACACCTGGGACTCAGAGGGCTGGTCCAAATTGGTATTATTTGGAAAGTGATAATTGATTTTGTGCCCCAATTGAATTGATGACAGCAGCAGTTGTGATTGTTGAGTATAACCCCTTCCTCAACTAATTAGATACGTACGCAAAGGTAATCTGATCTGCGCTATTGAGGATAATCCCCACTGAGATCTGAGTCTGATTAGTGAGTTTGTGACCCTCCATAATGCAGTTTGCAGTCAGCAAATGTTTTCCGATAAATCAATGCAGTACTAATATAAATAAATCAAAAATACATTTTTTAAAACATGCTTGTTAGCCACTGAACCTGTTGCCCTTGTGCCCCGGATCAGTTATGGCCCCCGTGAGCTGCCCTCTCATCCTAGTCCTCAGACCTCAGATCGCGGCGACTCTGCCCACCTGCCCTCCTCCCTTCCCCTCTTGTTCCCCCTCCTCCTCCCCCTCCCCCGCACATCTACAAACAGCAGCTGCTTACTTCTGCCTCAATTCCAGTGTGGAGCCTAGAGACCTCAGCCGCAGTCCTCTCTCTCCCTCCTGATGTTCCCTCTAGTGACCAGCTTCTGCTAATGACGCTGATCGCGTCATTAGCGATCAGTGTCGGGGAAACAGGTGGGAGAGAGAGGTCTGCGGCTGTGATCTCCAGGCTCCACAATGGAATCGAGGCGGAGGTAAGCAGCCACTGTTTGTAGATGTGCGGAAGTAGGAGGGGGAATGAGCGGGGAGGGGAGGAGGGCAGGCGGGCAGCCCCTCTACCCATCTATATATACTAAAAGCCCCATACCTACCTACCTATACTGAAAGCCCCATACCTACCTACCTATACTGAAAGCCCCACTACCTACCTACCTATACTGAAAGCCCTATTACCTACTTACCTATACTGAAAGCCCTATTACCTACCTACCTATACTGAAAGCCCAATACCTACCTATACTGAAAGCCCCATTACCTACCTACCTTTACTGAAAGCCCTATTACCGACCTACCTATACTGAAAGCCCCATACCTACCTACCTATACTGAAAGCCCCATACCTACCTACCTATACTGAAAGCCCCATACCTACCTACCTATACTGAAAGCCCCATTACCTACCTACCTATACTGAGGACCCCATACCTACCTACCTATACTGAAGGCCCCATACCTACCTAACTATACTGAGGACTCCATGCCTACCTACCTATACTGAAGGCCCCATGCCTACCTACCTATACTGAGGACCCCATGCCTACCTACCTATACTGAGGACCCCATACCCATCTATCTATACTGAAGGCCCCAATACCTACCTACCTATATTGAAAGCCCTATATGTACCTACCTATACTGAAGGCTCCTATACCTACTACCTATAATTAACCTACCTATACCTAGCTACCTATAATGAGCTAAAGGCCCTTATACCTATCTACCTATACTGAAGGCCCCATACCTACCTAACTATACTGAGGACCCCATGCCTACCTACCTATGCTGAAGGCCCCATGCCTACCTACCTACCTATACTGAGGACCCCATACCCATCTATCTATACTGAAGGCCCCAATACCTACCTACCTATCCTGAAAGCCCTATACGTACCTACCTATACTGAAAGCCCTATACCTATCTACCTATACTGAAGGCTCCTATACCTACTACCTATAATTAACCTACCTATACCTAGCTACCTATAATGAACTAAAGGCCCTTGTATACCTACCTACCTATACTGAAGACCCCTATACCTAGGTACCTATCCTGAAGGCATCTATACCTAGCTACCTATGCAGAAGCAAAGCCTCCGGACCCAGCAAAGCAAAGACCCTGAGCTCCAGCCTAGCAAAGCCCCCAGCAAATGTAAAGCCCCTGGGCCTTAGACAAGCAAAGAAAATCCCCCAGCCTAGCAAAGCCCCCAGTCCCAGCAAAGCAAAGCCCCAGGGCTTCAGCCCAGCAAAGCAAAGCCCCAGCCCAGAAAATCAAAGCCCCAGGGTCTTAGCCCAGCAAAGAAAGGCCCCAGCGTAGCAAAGCACAGCTCACAGCAAAGCAAACCCCTCAGTCTAGAAAAGCCCCCAGCAAAGCAAAGTTCCGGGCCCCAGCCCAGCAAATCGTACAGCCAAGCAAAGCTCCCAGCTTGGCAAAGCGTAGTAAAGCCCGCAGCTCAGCAAATCGCCCAAAAATGTCCTCACCCCAGTGAAGCCCCCAGAAAATTGCACAGCCCAGCAAAGCCCCCAGCAAATCACCCAGCAAAGCCCCAGGCCCAGCACAGCATCACCACCAGCCAGGCAGCCCAGCATCACTACCAGCAAGCCCAGCATAACCGCCAGCCGAATACAGCACACAGGCCAGCCAGCCGAAAACAAGACAGAAGACAGGTGAGGGGCATATTTATGTGAAATACTGCCTATCGAATTTATTTAAGTTACACCACTGCTATGTTCATGTGCATTTGGCCCCACCTATGACCACGACCACTTTCTGCGGCATGACCACGCCAATTTTTTGCCGCTGAGAACGCCGCTCGGCCTTTCCCTCTTGGTGCCCAGGGGTGCCCCGGATCTCCCAGGAACATAGAAATGCCCCTGCTTTGTATTATAATCTACTCGACACCTTTTACAGAGTCCATACTACAATATGTAAGGTACCTTTAATGCAATGATATGTCATGCTGCAGCGTTTTCTCACACACCACAAAAAAAATCAAAAATAGTAAAACAGTAAAAAATATAAAAACCCAAACATTAGAGAGTAAAAAACTCCAGAAAAATAAAAATGATGAATGTCATCAATGAATGTTACCTGACTCAGATGGTAACGGAACCAACTATGGGGATTTGATCATTTCAAATAGACCAGATAATGTATCAAATGTGCAGGTCCAAGAACATTTGGGAAATAGTGATCACAACATGATAACGTTTGAGCTGGTGACTGATAGGCCGCGGGGCAGCAGGACCACTAAAACTATGAATTTTAGAAAAGCAAAGTTCAATCAACTCAGGGAGGCACTAAGTTTGGTGAACTGGGATAATGTACTACAAGGGAAGGACACTGAAGGGAAATGGGAAGCTTTTAAACTTAATCTCAATTAATATTGTAGTATATATATCCCATGTGGAAACAAAACATCTAGGAATAAAAAAGGCCTCTATGGATGAATAGAAAGGTTAGAGATAAAATTAAGTTGAAAAAGAATGCCTATAAGGTCCTAAAACAGGAGGGGACAAAGGCTGCATCAAAGAGAAACTCCGACCAAAAATTGAACTTTATCCCAATCAGTAGCTGATACCCCCTTTTACATGAGAAATCTATTCCTTTTCACAAACAGACCATCAGGGGGCGCTGTATGACTGATATTGTGGTGAAACCCCTCCCACAAGTAATCCTTCCCACAAGTAAAGTTCAAACTTTTGTGGGAAATAGCTGTTTACAGCTGTTTCCAACTGCCAAAAACCATGCAGCAGCTACATCACCTGCCAACAGTAAAATGTTCACTGGAGTTCCTCTTTAAGCAACTATAAGGAGTGCAATAAAAATTGTAAAAAAGAAATTAGGCTGGCAAAGATTGAAGCTGAAAATCAAATCGCTAAGGATATCAAATCTAACCCAAAGAAGTTTTACAAGTACATCGACTCTAAAAAAAGAAAGGTTGACTGTATTGGACTCCTAAAGGATGAGGTGGATGACCAAGGTAAAGCAGAGTTATTAAATGCTTTCTTTGCTTCTGTCTTCACAAGGGAAACATCACTGTTGCAAATTACAGATGCAGAGGAGTCTCAATCTTCCAATTGTAATATTAAATACTTAACGCAGGAAGAAGTGAAGGCAAGACTAAATACATTAAAAATAGACAAGGCACCTGGCCCGGATGGCATGCATCCTCAAGTCCTAAAGGAATTAAGTTCAATCATAGATAAACCCCTTCTTATCTTTTGTGACTCTCTTTCAACTGGCAGAGTCCCAGTGGATTGGCGTACAGCCCACGTTTTCCCATTATTTAACCACTTGAGGACCACAGTCTTTCTACCCCTTAAAGAAAACCTATACTGAAAATTAAAAGTCAAAATAAACATACACAAGTCATACTTGCCTCCCGTGCAGTCTACTTCTAAATTTATTTTTCCTCTCCTGCATCCTGTTTGTCCACTGTGATCAATAGAATTCTCCGTCCTCCATTTTGAAAATGGCTATTACCTCATAGCAGCTTCCTGGTCAGCACACTGTTAAACTGTAACATCGCCCACTTGAGCGATAGGGAAACATGGACACATCAGTTCTCCTCTCAGCTGTAACTGACAGCAACTGATATATAACTGGCAACAACTGATATATTTCAGTTCTGACAAAATGTTGTCAGAACTGGAAGGGATCACTGTAAGAAGAAAATGGTGAGCTTCTGAGAGGAACTGGCGGTGAGGTTAGGATTAAATGTTCATTTGAAGTTACCTCATGTGTTTATTTTAAATATTTTTACTCAGTACAGGTTCTCTTTAAGGACCAGAGCCTTTTTTTCCATTCAGACCACTGCAGATTTAACGGTTTATTGCTCGGTTATACAACCTACTATGTGAATGAATTTTCCCTCCTTTTCTTGTCACTAATACAGCTTTCTTTTGGTGCTATTTGATTACTGCTGCGATTTTTAGTTTTTATTATATTCATCAAAAAAGACACTAATTTTGTCAAAAAAATGATTTTTTTAACTTTCTGTGATAAAATTTGTCAAATAAAGTAAAATTTCTGTATACATTTTTGTCCAAATTTATTGTGCTACATGTCTTTGATAAAAAAAAAAAACATTCAGTGTATATTTATTGGTTTAGGTAAAAGTTATAGCGTTTACAAACTATGGTGCAAAAAGTGAATTTTCCCATTTTGAAGCATCTCCGACTTTTCTGAACACCTGTCATGTTTCATGAGGTGCTAAAATTCCAGGATAGTATAAATACCCCCCCAAATGACCCCATTTTGGAAAGAAGACATCCAAAAGTATTCACTGAAAGGCATGGTGAGTTCATAGAAGATTTTATTTTTTGTCACAAGTTAGCGGAAAATGACACTTTGAGACAAAAAAAAAAAAGTTTCCATTTCTGCTAACTTGTGACAAAAAAAATGAAATCTGCCACGGACTCACCATGCCCCTTTCTGAATACCTTGAAGTGTCTACTTTCCAAAATGGGGTCATTTGTGGGGTGTGCTTACTGTCCTGGCATTTTGGGGGGTGCTAAATTGTAAGCACCCCTGTAAAGCCTAAAGGTGCTCATTGGACTTTGGGCCCCTTAGCGCAGTTAGGCTGCAAAAAAGTGCCACACATGTGGTATTGCCGTACTCAGGAGAAGTAGTATAATGTGTTTTGGGGTGTATTTTTACACATACCCATGCTGGGTGGGAGAAATATCTCTGTAAATGACAATGTTTTGATTTTTTTTTACACACAATTGTCCATTTACAGAAATATTTCTCCCACCCAGCATGGGTATGTGTAAAAATACACCCCAAAACACATTATACTACTTCTCCTGAGTACAGTGATACCACATGTGTGGCACTTTTTTGCACCCTAACTGCGCTAAGGGGCCCAAAGTCCAATGAGTACCTTTAGGATTTCACGAGTCGTTTTGAGACATTTGGTTTTAAGACTACGCCTCACGGTTTAGGGCCCCTAAAATGCCAGGGCAGTTTAGGAACCCCACAAGTGACCCCATTTTAGAAAGACAACACCACAAGGTATTCTTTTAGGAGTATGATGAGTTCATAGAAGATTTTTTTTGTCACAAGTTAGTGGAAATTGACACTTTGTGAAAAAAAAACAATAAAAATCAATTTCCGCTAACTTGTGACAAAAAATAAAATCTTCTATGAACTCACCATACTCCTAACCTTGGGGTGCAGGGGCGCCTGGAGGCACAGGCACTACAGGCAGCCGCTTGGGGCGGCATGTCTGTCACCAGGCGCTGGCCACCTTCGCATTAATTAATCTCCCCATTTTGCAGGCTTGTGCACTGCAGGGCTCGCCGCTCGGGCTCCCAGCGTCCTGCATTATTGCACAGCCTTCACTCGCCCCTTCTTCCCCTGCTGGCCAATAGAGACAGAGCAAGCACACTCTGCCCCTCCTCTAAAGCCACCCCTTTCTAGTTTCCTCATCAGCCACAGGCGCAGAGCAGTGTCTGTGTACTGCCTGCGTGTGGCCTTAAACTCCGCCCCCCACCAGCCGGAAGTTCCGGGTTCCCAGTGGCTACATTAGCCAGCATGCCTCCTGAATCCCCTGCCCTGAGCCTGACGTGGGGACAGGTGACTAAGGGCTGAAATGCACCCTGCAGCAGGGGAGACATGAGGAATTAGTGTGGCCTGCCCTGCACTATGAGGAGAACGAGCAGGCACACAGGCAGAGAGCTTCAGTCACAGGTGTGTGAGCAGACACAGGCAGCATGCATAGTTGTACTACATAATGCACTGTGTTTTGGTTGTGATTTGTGCAGATGGAGCTGCTGTCAGTTCTGTCTGTGTGAGGTCATGAAAAGGTGAAGGGTAGAGAATCAGTTCTTGTACACACATTAGAAGCAGTGAAGGGTGAAGGCAGCAAACAAACAGGAGATGTTATCTCACTTTTACTGTGATGTGCAGGCTTAAAATGCAGGCTGTACTTTCACAGATCCCAGACTCATGACTTACAATAGAAGAAATGATCCAGGCACCAAGTTTACAAGCCCTGTCTCTCTCCCCACCCCACCTGCCTGCATTGTGCAAAATTTTCCTACAGAAATGACAGTTTGTGTATAATCACTGGAAGTTGGTGTCTGCGTTTGATGTGCGGGGGACATAGTTTGATGTGCGGGGGACATGGTAACTGCGTTTGATGTGCGGGGGACATGGTAACTGCGTTTGATGTGCGGGGGACATGGTAACTGCGTTTGATGTGCGGGGGACATGGTAACTGCGTTTGATGTGCGGGGGACATGGTATCTGCGTTTGATGTGCGGGGAACATGGTAACTGCGTTTGATGTGCGGGGGACATGGTACCTGCGTTTGATGTTCGGGGTACATGGTATCTGCGTTTGATGTGCGGGGGACGTGGTAACTGCGCTTGGTGTGCGGGGGACGTGGTATCTGCGTTTGGTGTGCGGGGGACATGGTATCTGCGTTTGATGTGTGGGGGACATGGTATCTGCGTTTGATGTGCGGGGGACATGGTATGTGCGTTTGATGTGCGGGGGACATGGTATGTGCGTTTGATGTGCGGGGGACATGGTATGTGCGTTTGATGTGCGGGGGACATGGTATCTGCGTTTGATGTGCGGGGGACATGGTATCTGCGTTTGATGTGCGGGGGACATGTTATCTGCGTTTGATGTGCGGGGGACATGGTATGTGCGTTTGATGTGCGGGGGACATGGTATGTGCGTTTGATGTGCGGGGGACGTGGTATCTGCGTTTGATGTGCGGGGGACGTGATAACTGCGTTTGATGTGCGGGGGACATGGTATCTGCGTTTGATGTGCGGGGGACATGGTATCTGCGTTTGATGTGCAGGGGACATGGTATGTGCCTTTGATGTGCGGGGGACATGGTATGTGCCTTTGATGTGCAGGGGACATGGTATCTGCGTTTGATGTGCGGGGGACATGGTATCTGCGTTTGATGTGCGGGGGACATGGTATCTGCGTTTGATGTGCGGTGGACATGGTATCTGCGTTTGATGTGCGGGGGACATGGTATCTGCGTTTGATGTGCGGGGGACATGGTATGTGCGTTTGATGTGCGGGGGACGTGGTATCTGCGTTTGATGTGCGGGGGACGTGGTAACTGCGTTTGGAGTGCGGGGGACGTGGTATCTGCGTTTGATGTGCAGGGGACATGGTATCTGCGTTTGATGTGTGGAGGACATGGTATCTGCGTTTGATGTGCGGGGGACATGGTATGTGCGTTTGATGTGCAGGGGACATGGTATGTGCGTTTGATGTGCGGGGGACATGGTATCTGCGTTTGATGTGCGGAGGACGTGGTATGTGCGTTTGATGTGCGGGGGACATGGTATCTGCGTTTGATGTGCGGGGGACATGGTATCTGCGTTTGATGTGCGGGGGACATGGTAACTGCGTTTGATGTGCGGGGGACATGGTATCTGCGTTTGATGTGCGGGGGACATGGTATCTGCGTTTTATGTGCGGGGGACATGGTAACTGCGTTTGATGTGCGGGGGACATGGTATCTGCGTTTGATGTGCGGTGGACATGGTATCTGCGTTTGATGTGCGGGGGACATGGTATCTGCGTTTGATGTGCGGGGGACATGGTATCTGCGTTTGATGTGCGGGGGACATGGTATGTGCGTTTGATGTGCGGGGGACATGGTATCTGCGTTTGATGTGCGGGGGACATGGTATCTGCGTTTGATGTGCGGGGGACATGGTATCTGCGTTTGATGTGCGGAGGACATGGTATCTGCGTTTGATGTGCGGGGGACATGGTATCTGCGTTTGATGTGCGGGGGACATGTTATCTGCGTTTGATGTGCGGGGGACATGGTATGTGCGTTTGATGTGCGGGGGACATGGTATGTGCGTTTGATGTGCAGGGGACGTGGTATCTGCGTTTGATGTGCGGGGGACGTGGTAACTGCGTTTGGTGTGCGGGGGACGTGGTATCTGCGTTTGATGTGCGGGGGACATGGTATCTGCGTTTGATGTGCGGGGGACATGGTATGTGCCTTTGATGTGCAGGGGACATGGTATCTGCGTTTGATGTGCGGGGGACATGGTATCTGCGTTTGATGTGCGGGGGACATGGTATCTGCGTTTGATGTGCGGTGGACATGGTATCTACGTTTGATGTGCGGGGGACATGGTATCTGCGTTTGATGTGCGGGGGACATGGTATGTGCGTTTGATGTGCGGGGGACGTGGTATCTGCGTTTGATGTGCGGGGGACGTGGTAACTGCGTTTGGAGTGCGGGGGACATGGTATCTGCGTTTGATGTGCGGAGGACATGGTAACTGCGTTTGATGTGCGGAGGACGTGGTATGTGCGTTTGATGTGCGGGGGACGTGGTATCTGCGTTTGATGTGCAGGGGACATGGTATCTGCGTTTGATGTGCGGGGGACGTGGTAACTGCGTTTGATGTGCGGAGGACGTGGTATGTGCGTTTGATGTGCGGGGGACGTGGTATCTGCGTTTGATGTGCAGGGGACATGGTATCTGCGTTTGATGTGTGGAGGACATGGTATGTGCGTTTGATGTGCGGGGGACATGGTATCTGCGTTTGATGTGCGGGGGACATGGTATCTGCGTTTGATGTGCGGGGGACATGGTATGTGCGTTTGATGTGCGGGGGACATGGTATCTGCGTTTGATGTGCGGAGGACGTGGTATGTGCGTTTGATGTGCGGGGGACATGGTATCTGAGTTTGATGTGCAGGGGACATGGTATGTGCGTTTGATGTGCGGGGGACATGGTATCTGCGTTTGATGTGCGGAGGACGTGGTATGTGCGTTTGATGTGCGGGGGACATGGTATCTGCGTTTGATGTGCAGGGGACATGGTATCTGCGTTTGATGTGCGGAGGACGTGGTATGTGCGTTTGATGTGCGGGGGACATGGTATCTGCGTTTGATGTGCGGAGGACGTGGTATGTGCGTTTGATGTGCGGGGGACATGGTATCTGCGTTTGATGTGTGGGGGACATGGTATCTGAGTTTGATGTGCAGGGGACATGGTATGTGCGTTTGATGTGCGGGGGACATGGTATCTGCGTTTGATGTGCGGAGGACGTGGTATGTGCGTTTGATGTGCGGGGGACATGGTATCTGCGTTTGATGTGCGGGGGACATGGTATCTGCGTTTGATGTGCGGGGGACATGGTAACTGCGTTTGATGTGCGGGGGACATGGTATCTGCGTTTGATGTGCGGGGGACATGGTATCTGCGTTTGATGTGCGGAGGACGTGGTATCTGCGTTTGATGTGCGGAGGACATGGTATCTGCGTTTGATGTGCGGGGGACATGGTATGTGCCTTTGATGTGCAGGGGACATGGTATGTGCGTTTGATGTGCGGGAGACGTGGTATCTGCGTTTGATGTGCGGGGGACGTGGTAACTGCGTTTGGAGTGCGGGGGACGTGGTATCTGCGTTTGATGTGCAGGGGACATGGTATCTGCGTTTGATGTGTGGAGGACGTGGTATCTGCGTTTGATGTGCAGGGGACATGGTATCTGCGTTTGATGTGCGGGGGACATGGTATCTGCGTTTGATGTGCGGGGGACATGGTATGTGCGTTTGATGTGCGGGGGACGTGGTATCTGCGTTTGATGTGCGGGGGACATGGTATGTGAGTTTGATGTGCAGGGGACATGGTATGTGCGTTTGATGTGCGGGGGACATGGTATCTGCGTTTGATGTGCGGAGGACGTGGTATGTGCGTTTGATGTGTGGAGGACATGGTATGTGCGTTTGATGTGCGGGGGACATGGTATCTGCGTTTGATGTGCGGAGGACGTGGTATGTGCGTTTGATGTGCGGGGGACATGGTATCTGCGTTTGATGTGCGGGGGACATGGTATCTGCGTTTGATGTGCGGAGGACGTGGTATGTGCGTTTGATGTGCGGGGGACATGGTATCTGCGTTTGATGTGCGGGGGACATGGTATGTGAGTTTGATGTGCAGGGGACATGGTATGTGCGTTTGATGTGCGGGGGACATGGTATCTGCGTTTGATGTGCGGAGGACGTGGTATGTGCGTTTGATGTGTGGAGGACATGGTATGTGCGTTTGATGTGCGGGGGACATGGTATGTGCGTTTGATGTGCGGGGGACATGGTATCTGCGTTTGATGTGCGGAGGACGTGGTATGTGCGTTTGATGTGCGGGGGACATGGTATCTGCGTTTGATGTGCGGGGGACATGGTATCTGCGTTTGATGTGCGGGGGACATGGTAACTGCGTTTGATGTGCGGGGGACATGGTATCTGCGTTTGATGTGCGGGGGACATGGTATCTGCGTTTGATGTGCGGAGGACGTGGTATCTGCGTTTGATGTGCGGAGGACATGGTATCTGCGTTTGATGTGCGGGGGACATGGTATGTGCCTTTGATGTGCAGGGGACATGGTATGTGCGTTTGATGTGCGGGGGACGTGGTATCTGCGTTTGATGTGCGGGGGACGTGGTAACTGCGTTTGGAGTGCGGGGGACGTGGTATCTGCGTTTGATGTGCAGGGGACATGGTATCTGCGTTTGATGTGTGGAGGACGTGGTATCTGCGTTTGATGTGCAGGGGACATGGTATCTGCGTTTGATGTGCGGGGGACATGGTATCTGCGTTTGATGTGCGGGGGACATGGTATGTGAGTTTGATGTGCGGGGGACGTGGTATCTGCGTTTGATGTGCGGGGGACATGGTATGTGAGTTTGATGTGCAGGGGACATGGTATGTGCGTTTGATGTGCGGAGGACGTGGTATGTGCGTTTGATGTGCGGGGGACATGGTATCTGCGTTTGATGTGCGGGGGACATGGTATGTGCGTTTGATGTGCGGAGGACGTGGTATGTGCGTTTGATGTGCGGGGGACATGGTATCTGCGTTTGATGTGCGGGGGACATGGTATCTGCGTTTGATGTGCGGGGGACATGGTAACTGCGTTTGATGTGCGGAGGACGTGGTATGTGCGTTTGATGTGCGGGGGACATGGTATCTGCGTTTGATGTGCGGAGGACGTGGTATGTGCGTTTGATGTGCGGGGGACATGGTATCTGCGTTTGATGTGCGGGGGACATGGTATGTGAGTTTGATGTGCAGGGGACATGGTATGTGCGTTTGATGTGCGGGGGACATGGTATCTGCGTTTGATGTGCGGAGGACGTGGTATCTGCGTTTGATGTGCGGAGGACGTGGTATGTGCGTTTGATGTGCGGGGGACATGGTATCTGCGTTTGATGTGCGGGGGACATGGTATCTGCGTTTGATGTGCGGGGGACATGGTAACTGCGTTTGATGTGCGGGGGACATGGTATCTGCGTTTGATGTGCGGAGGACATGGTATCTGCGTTTGATGTGCGGAGGACATGGTATCTGCGTTTGATGTGCGGAGGACATGGTATCTGCGTTTGATGTGTGGGGGACATGGTATCTGCGTTTGATGTGCGGAGGACGTGGTATGTGCGTTTGATGTGCGGGGGACATGGTATCTGCGTTTGATGTGCGGGTGACATGGTATCTGCGTTTGATGTGCGGGGGACATGGTAACTGCGTTTGATGTGCGGGGGACATGGTATCTGCGTTTGATGTGCGGGGGACATGGTATCTGCGTTTGATGTGCGGAGGACATGGTATCTGCGTTTGATGTGCGGGGGACATGGTATCTGCGTTTGATGTGCGGAGGACGTGGTATGTGCGTTTGATGTGCGGGGGACATGGTATCTGCGTTTGATGTGCGGGGGACATGGTATCTGCGTTTGATGTGCGGGGGACATGGTATCTGCGTTTGATGTGCGGGGGACATGGTATCTGCGTTTGATGTGCGGAGGACGTGGTATGTGCGTTTGATGTGCGGGGGACATGGTATCTGCGTTTGATGTGCGGGGGACGTGGTATCTGCGTTTGATGTGCGGAGGACATGGTATCTGCGTTTGATGTGCAGGGGACATGGTATCTGCGTTTGATGTGCGGGGGACATGGTAACTGCGTTTGATGTGCGGGGGACATGGTATCTGCGTTTGATGTGCGGGGGACATGGTATCTGCGTTTGATGTGCGGGGGACATGGTAACTGTGTTTGATGTGCGGGGGACATGGTATGTGCGTTTGATGTGCGGGGGACATGGTAACTGCGTTTGATGTGTTGGGGACATGGTATCTGCGTTTGATGTGCGAGGGACATGGTACCTGCGTTTGATGTATCAGAATCAGAATCAGAATCACTTTATTCGCCAAGTGCGACAGGCGCCGCACCCGGAATTATTTGTGGACACAGGCGTATTGGCAGGTGCAAACAGTGCAAGTAACATTACACATAGTACAATTTAAAAAGACATTTCAAACATAGCAAATGACACATAGAGCGGTTTACGCTGTATTAAGCAGAGATGACCATGAGAGAGTGTCAGCCTATGGTGCCCGAGGTGCAGAAGGGGATTAGGAGATGGCATTGGGGAGAGGGTCTGAGTTGAGAAGAGTTATCGCTTGAGGGAAGAATGTGTTCCTACGCCTGGTGGTTTTGGTGTAGATGGACCTATAGCGACGTCCCGAGCGAAGGGGACTGAAAAAGTGATTGCCAGGGTGGGAGGGATCGAGTGTGATTCTATTTGCCCTGGACCTAATTCTGGATGTGTGGAGAAGGTCCAGGGGTGGCAGGGGCGTCCCAATGATCTTCTCAGCCACATTGATTACTCTCTGGAGTTTGAGCCTATCCTTTGCATTTGCTCCCGAGTACCAGACAATGATGGAGGAGCAAAGGACAGATTCGATGGTCGCCGTATAAAAACTGGTCAGTAGCTCCCTGGGCATGCCAAACTTCCTTAGTTGCCTCAGGAAGAACAGTCTCTGCTGGGCCTTCTTTTGGGTAGAAGAGGTATTTTCGTCCCATCTCAAGTTCTCCGTGATGGTGGTGCCTAGGAACCGCGCGCTATGTACCCTGGTGACTTCGGTGCCATCAATGATGACCGGGCTGGGTGGTGGAGCATTCCTTCTAAAGTTCACTATCAGTTCCACCGTTTTTGCTGCGTTTAGTACGAGTTTGTTGTCTGAGCACCATCTGAGAATCCGCTCGATCTCGCTGTGGTATTCCAGCTCCGCTTTATCACCCATAAGTCCTACGATGGTGGTGTCATCCGCAAACTTAATGACCTTGACGGTATCCGTGGAGGAGGTGCAGCTGTTTGTATACAGGGAGAAGAGCATCGGAGACAGTACGCATCCTTGGGGGGCGCCTGTGTTTGTGGTTCTTACACTGGAGGAGCAGCTTCCGAGTCTCACTAGCTGTGACCTGTTCGTGAGGAAGTCCTTGATCCAGGTGCAGATTATTGGGTCAACACCGAGCCGTTCCAGGTCGTCGTACAGGATGTTTGGGCAGATGGTATTGAACGCAGAACTGAAGTCAAGGAGGAGGATCCTTGCGTAGGTCTTTGGTTTATCCAAGTGTTCAGTGATATGTGCAAGGCAGATGTTAATGGCGTCTTCCACAGACCGGTTTGCCCTGTATGCAAATTGTAGAGGATCCAACAGGGTGGCAGTGTGAAGCTTCAGGTAGGAGAGGACCAGTCTCTCAAAGGTCTTCATGATAATCGGGGTTAGGGCGACGGGTCTAAAGTTGTTTAGGTCCGTGACTCCTGGCTTCTTGGGGACCGGGATGATGTCGGCTTTTTTGAAGCAGGAGGGAACCCTGCCCAACTCCAGGGATCTGTTGAAGATGGAAGTGAGGACCGGGGCTAACTGTCCCGCACATGTTTTTAGACAGGATGGGGATATGCCATCTGGGCCTGAGGCCTTCCTGGTATTTAGCTTCCGGAGGTGCCGTAACACATCGGTCTCCTGGACTGTTAGTTGTGTTGAGGGAGTATGACCAGCGTGTGGAGGAGAGGAGGGGTGTGAATGCTTGGGTGAGGATGTGGTCGTTTGATCCGCCGGGTGGGTGGGTTGGGCCTCGAACCTGCAATAGAATTTGTTGAGATCCTCAGCTAGTGCAGTGCTCGGGAGTATGTGTTGAGAAGGAGGCTTGAAGTTGGTGGCTGCCCTTAGGCCTTTCCAGACCTCCCGGACATTGTTGGACTGGAGGTTGCGACTCAGCTTGTTGGAGTAGTCTCTCTTTGCCACCTTCAACTCTCTTTTCAAGGTGTTCCTGGCTTCCCTGAAACTCTTCAGTGATCCAGATTTGTGGGCTTCCTCTTTTTCCCTCCGGAGCCTACGTAGCCTTCCGTTGAACCAGGGCTTGTTGTTTGGAAAGACCTTGATGGTTGTCGCTGGGATGCATGACTCCTCGCAGAATCTAATGTAGGAGGTGACATTCTCTGACCATTCCTCCAGGCAGGGAGCTTCCAGGACTGACCAGTCGGTGTTGTCGAAGCAGGCCTGGAGTTGCTCCTTCGCCTCGTCTGTCCACTTCTTTACAGACTTGACTAACGGCTTTGTGGTTTCAAGGTGTCTTCTGTAGGTGGGGATCATGTGTATTAGGTAGTGATCAGAGCTGCCCAAGGCAGCTCGGCTAATGGCCTTATACGCGTCTTTGAGGACCGTGTAACAGTGGTCCAGGGTGTTCTGGTTCCTGGTGGGGCAGGTGATGTGTTGTTTGTAACGGGGCAGCTCCTGGCGCAGGTTTGCCCTATTGAAATCCCCCAGAATGATGAAGAGGGAGTCTGGGAGGTGTGTCTCCCACCTTGAGATGGCATCACTGAGTGTGCCCAGTGCATTACTGGTATCGGCGTCCGGGGGGATGTAGACGCCCACCAGGACATAGGAGTTGAATTCCCTGGGAGAGTACTGAGGCCTGCAGTTAATCAGTAAGAGTTCGATGTCTGGGGAGCAGACTTTCTGCAGGACGGACGTGTTGGAGCACCAGGTGGAGTTGATGTAAAAACAGACACCTCCGCCTTTCTTTTTCCCCGAGAGTACCTGGTTGCGATCTGCACGAAAGAGGTCAAAGCCCGGAAGATGAAGGGAGTTATCCGGGATGTTGTCATTCAGCCAAGTCTCTGTGAAGCAGAGTACCGGGGAGTTGCTACCAAGCGTGGGTTTGCTGCCAAGCAGTATAAGCAGCTCGTCTAGCTTGTTCGGGAGGGAGCGGACGTTCGCTAGCAGAATGGCTGGGATAGGTGACTGCAGTCCTTTCTTTTTAAGCCTTACTTGTGCGCCCGCTCTCCTCCCTCTAGGCCGGTATCTGAACCTACGGGTCCACTGGTCTAGGTGAGCCTGGACTGTATCTCGCAAGGGCAGTACCTGGGCTTTGGACTCCCATACCAGGAGCTCAGCTCTGGTATAGGTGATGGTGCCCTGAGATGGGAGGGAGTGCATCAGAGGTATTGCGGATCCGCAGCAACGCTGCGCCCGCGACGTATCAGTGGCGTCCCCGAAAAGATTGTGACCTACTCGGTTTCGGTGCCTACTTCATGAGTTATAACCATTGACAGTGGGTATCATACATTGAGAAAAGAGTGAGACATGTGTGAGCAGTGCGGAAAGGCATGCAAGTGATTATTAGAGAGATCATACACAGCAGTTATAGATAACAGTTCATCTGTAAAGACCATATGTAAAGTCCATGTGGGGGGGGGGGGGGGGGGCTGCGTCAGGCTCGTGGCAGTCTACCGCAAGTGTAACAGTCCGTGTGGGGGGCAGTGGCAGGCAATATCACAGGTTAATAGGAGTCGCAGTACGTGCATAGCAGCTACTATCACAGCTAATTAACAGTCCATATGAAACAGCTAGATGTCACAGGCTAATAGCGGTCTGAGGCATTCCTTGCATGGATCCTGATGCCCAGGCTGATAAAAGTACGTGTGAGGCAGTCTATGCATATAGCAGCAATCAATCAGAATTGTGATGGGGAAATTACTCACACAGAGGCAGGTAGGAGCAGGGCAAGGATTCTGCGGGGTGTTCTGGATTGCCAAGCCTGTGTTGGTAGGCCACACACCACGTGGCTGGAGCAGGGCAGATGTTCAGATGATCAGATCAGCTTGTGTTGGTAGGCCGCACAAGCCAGCAGAGATGGAGGTGCCTTGGTGCGGGGGACATGGTAACTGCGCTTGATGTGCGGGGGACATGGTATGTGCGTTTGATGTGCAGGAGACATGGTATGTGCGTTTGATGTGCAGGGGACATGGTATCTGCGTTTGATGTGCAGGGGACATGGTATCTGCGTTTGATGTGCAGGGGACATGGTATCTGCGTTTGATGTGTGAGAGACACTTTATCTGCGTTTTTATCAGTGTGTGAGTGTATGGGGGGGGGGGGGGGGGGCGCTACCGGTTTTCTCGCCTGGAGTGACAAAATGGCTAGAAGCGCCCCTGTTGGGGTGACTTCTTTCTAAAATGGGGCCACTTGTGGGGTTCCTATACTGCCCTGGCATTTTAGGGGCCCTAAACCGTGAGGAGTATTCTTGAAACCAAATTTCTCAAAATGACCTGTGAAATCCTAAAGGTACTCATTGGACTTTGGGCCCCTTAGCGCAGTTAGGGTGCAAAAAAGTGCCACACATGTGGTACCGCCGTAGTCAGGAGAAGTAGTATAATGTGTTTTGTGGTGTATTTTTACATATACCCATGCTGGGTGGGAGAAATATCTCTGTAAATGACAATTTTTAGATTTTTTTTACACACAATTGTCTATTTACAGAGATATTTCTCCCACCCAGCATGGGTATGTGTAAAAATACACCACAAAACACATTATACTACTTTTCCTGAGTATGGCGATACCACATGTGTGGCACTTTTTTGCACCCTAACTGCGCTAAGGGGCCCAACATCCTATGAGTACCTTTAGGATTTCACAAGTCATTTTGAGGCATTTGGTTTCTAGACTACTCCTCACGCTTTAGGGCCCCAAAAATGCCAGGGCAGTATAGGAACCCCACAAGTGACCCTATTTTAGAAAGAAGACACCCCAAGGTATTCCGTTAGTAGTATGGCGAGTTCATAGAAGATTTTATTTTTTGTTACAAGTTAGCGGAAATTGATTTTTTTCCCACAAAGTGTAATTTTCCACTAACTTGTGACAAAAAAATAAAAACTTCTATGAACTTACCATACTACTAACAGAATACCTTGAGGTGTCTTCTATCTAAAATTGGGTCACTTGTGGGGTTCCTACTGTGCCCTGGCATTTTAGGGGCCCTAAACCGTGAGGAGTAGTCTGGAAAGCAAATGCCTCAAAATTACCTGTGAATAGGACGTTGGGCCCCTTAGCGCACCTAGACTGCAAAGAAGTGTCACACATGTGGTATTGCCGTACTCAGGAGAAGTAGTATAATGTGTTTTGGGGTGTATTTTTACACATACCCATGCTAGGTGGGAGAAATCTCTCTGTAAATGGACAATTGTGTGTAGGTGCGCTAAGGGGCCCAACGTCCTATTCACGGGTAATTTTGAGGCATTTGGTTTCTAGACTACTCACGGTTTAGGGCCCCTAAAATGCCAGGGCAGTATAGGCACCCCACAAGTGACCCCATTTTAGAAAGAAGACACCCAAGGTATTCCGTTAGGTGTATGGTGAGTTTTTTGTCACAAGTTAGTGAAAAATGACACTTTGTGAAAAAAACAATAAAAATCAATTTCCGCTAACTTTTGACAAAAAAAATAAAGTCTTCTATGAACTCACCATACACCTAACGGAATACCTTGGGGTGTCTTTTTTTCTAAAATGGGGTCCCTTGTGGGGTTCCTATACTGCCCTGGCATTTTAGGGGCCCAAAACCATGAGTAGTCTGGAAACCAAATGTCTCAAAATGACTGTTCAGGGGTATAAGCATCTGCAAATTTTGATGACAGGTGGTCTATGAGGGGGCGAATTTTGTGGAACCGGTCATAAGCAGGGTGGCCTCTTAGATGACAGGTTGTATTGTGCCTGATCTGATGGATAGGAGTGCTTGGGGGGTGACAGGAGGTGATTGATGGGTGTCTCAGGGTGTGATTAGAGGGGAAAATAGATGCAATCAATGCACTGGGGAGGTGATCGGAAGGGGGTCTGAGGGGGACCTGAGGGTTTGGCCGAGTGATCAGGAGCCCACACGGGGCAAATTAGGGCCTGATCTGATGGGTAGGTGTGATAGGGGGTGACAGGAGGTGATTGATGCGTGTCTCAAGGTGTGATTAGAGGGGGGAATAGATGCAAGCAATGCACTGGCAAGGTGATCAGGGCTGGGGTCTGAGGGCGTTCTGAGGGTGTGGGCGGGTGATTGGGTGCCCTAGGGGCAGATAGGGGTCTGATCTGATGGGTAGCAGTGACAGGGGGTGATTAATGGGTGATTGATGGGTAATTAGTGGGTGTTTAGAGGAGAGAACAGATGTAAACAATGCACTTGGGAGGTGATCTGACGGCGGGTCTGCGGGGATCTGATGGTGTGGGTGGGTGATCAGATTGCCCGCAAGGGGCAGGTTAGGGGCTGATTGATGGGTGGCAGTGACAGGGGGTGATTTTTGATGGGTGATTGACAGGTGATCAGTGGGTTATTACAGGGAAGAACAGATGTAAATAATGCACTGGCGAAGTGATAAGGGAGGGTCTGAGGGCAATCTGAGCGTGTGGGCGGTTGATTGGGTGCCCGCAAGGGGCAGATTAGGGTCTAATTTGATGGGTAACAGTGACAGGTGGTGATTGATGGGTAATTAGTGGGTGTTTGGAGGAGAGAACAGATGTAAGCAATGCACTTGGGAGGTGATCTGACGGCGGGTCTGCGGGGGATCTGATGGTGTTGGTGGGTGATCAGATTTCCCGCAAGGGGCAGGTTAGGGGCTGATTGATGGGTGGCAGTGACAGGGGGTAATTGATGGGTGATTGACAGGTGATCAGTGGGTTATTACAGGGGGGGATAGATGCATACAGTACTCGGGGGGGGGGGGGGGGGGGGGTCTGTGGAGAATCTGAGGGGTGGGTGATCAGGAGCCCCCAGGGGGCAGTTAGGACCTAAACTAAAAAAAAAATAGCGTTGACAGATAGTGATAGGGAGTGATTGATGGATGATTAGGGGAGTGATTGGGTGTAAACAGGCATCTGAGGGGTGTGCAGGGGGTGGTCTGAGGGATGCTGTGGGTGATCAGAGGGAAGGGGGGGCAGGATCAGTGTGTTTGGTGCAGACTAGGGTGGCTGCAGCCTGCCCTGGTGGTCCCTCAGACACTGGGACCACCAGGGCAGGAGGCAGCCTGTATAATACGCTTTGTATACATTACAAAGCGTATTATACGCTTTGCATGCGGCAATCGTGGGGTTAACAACCCGCCGGCGCTTCCGAACGGCTGGCGGGTTGTCGTCACGGGTGAGCGGAGCCAGTTGCCGGGGGAAGCGCGCATCACCAGTGACGCGATCGTTCCCCGGGCATGCCGAAAGGACGCAACGCCGATGGGCGTATTGCGGTCCTTTCGGCGCCCACTTTGCCGACGCCTATCGGCTGTGGGCGGTCGGCAAGTGGGTAAGAAGGGCAAAAAATCAGATCCAGGAAATTATAGACCAGTAAGCCTAACATCAGTTGTATGAAAACTATTTGAAAAGTTACTAGGAGATACTATACATGACTTCATAGTAGAAAATAATCTTATTTCTCAGCATCAGCATGGGTTTACTAAAGACAGGTCCTGTTTGACTAACATGCTCAGCTTTTATGAGGTAGTGAACGCTAATGTGGATATTGGGAATGCTGTAGATGTGATATACTTGGACTTTGCTAAGGCCTTCGACACTGTTCCCCACAAAAGTCTGGTGCAAAAGTTGAGGATGCAAGGACTGGGGAAGAGTCTGTGTGCATGGATATGGATGGACAGAAAACAAAGAGTTGTGGTCAATGGATCATACTCAAAATGGGTGACTGTTAGCAGTGGGGTCCCACAAGGGTCTGTACTGGGTCCAGTGCTCTTCAATGTAATTATTAATGACCTAGTAGATGCAGTAGAAAGCAATGTTGCTATTTTTGCAGATGATACAAAATTATGCAGAATCATCAACTCTCAGGAACATATTGCAACAGGATCTGGATAGGATGGCTATATGGGCACATAAATGGCAGATGGAATTCAATGTTGAAAAATGTAAAGTCATGCATTTTGGTAGTACCAATGGTGTAGCACCATATAAAATAAATGGGATACAGTTGGGGACATCAAACTTAGAGAAGGACTTAGGAGTACTCATCGACAACAAGTTAAATAATTGTATTCAATGCCAAACCGCTGCAGCTACAGCTAATAAAATTTTGGGATGCATTAAAAGGGAAATAAAAACTTGAGATGCTAGCATAATATTGCCCCTGTTTAACTCTCTAGTAAGGCCACATCTGGAATATGGAATTCAATTCTGGGCACCACATTACAGGAAAGATATTGCAGTTTTAGAGCAGGTGCAGAGACGAGCAACCAGAGGCGTTCCTAGCGCTGTTCAATCGTGGCCCGTGCCATGAACCTGGCCTAGGGTGCCCCTGATCTGCGTTATTAGGGTGCCCAACACAGGTGCCCCGAATGTATGGGCAAACCGGCACAATTTATCAGTCAACGCGGCCGCCGTTCGCTCGATACGGCGGCCGCTCACATTTCCGGCTCCCGACATCAACTTTGAAAGTGACAGGCAGCATCGGCTGCCTTGATCCGCCCCGTGCTCCAATTAGAAGCGGAGGAGCACCTGGCAGGGGGCATGGAGTTCTGTTGAAAGGCAGCAGGCTGGAGCCGTGGAGCGTGACTAGCTCCGCCCCCTGCACGGCGTCTGACCCAGGCAAGGCAAGGCAGCACATGGCGTCATATTGGCGGCGCCGGCTTCCGCACCCGCCAAAGCATCCGCTCGCCGCCAGACTGCTCCACGCCTCCACCACAGACCACACCACCATCTGGCCTCAGGGTGCTCAGACCTCGCCGCCTCAGTCTGCCTCACCCGGCCGGTGCCCCCCACAGTGCCTCTCAAGTTTGGACTGGTGTGTGGGCCTGCCAGAGCAACTGACCCCCAGTACACCCCCGCTCTCCCTGGCTTGCCGCTGCCAGGTTCGCAGAGTCAGACCACCTCACCTTTGGCTCATTCCAGAGCAGACAGTGGACACAAGGAAGCAAGGTGCCTGCAGCCAGATGCCAGAGAGACCACCCACCAGGCAGCCAGCAGAACACCGCAGTCACAGTAAGTGGCACCCAGCAAATGCAAGTGGTGGGGGAGGGGGGAAATGAGAGGGTGTAGCACTGCAGCCAGAGCCAGCTAGCCACCCTGAAGCCAGCCCAGTAGTAGCCACTAGCCAGGTTGGGGGTTTGGGGTGGAGGAGGGGAGAGTGGAGCCAGCTAGCCACACACAGCCACCCTGCAGCCAGCAGTAGCCACTAGCCAGGTGGGGGATTGGCTGGAGGAGGGGAGAGAGTGTAGCCAGAGCCAGCTAGCCACACAGACATCCGGCCCAGTAGTAGCCACAAGCCAGGTGGGGGTTTGGGGTGGAGGAGGGGAGAGAGTGCAGGCAGAGCCAGCCAGCCTGCAGCCAGCCCAGTAGTAATAGCCATACAGCACCTGGGACTGGCTGGGCCTGTGTGCTTCTCTCTGCTACCTCCAAAATGTCCAGTATGAGCTGTTTTCTGTGCCTGAACTGGTGGTAAACTAGCTGCAGTGTGTGCTGATCTAAGCTACCTCCAGTATGTACAGTAAAAGCTGTTACTTTAGGCTTGTACTGATAGTTAACTAGCTATAGTGTGTGCTGAGCTCTGCTACCCCCAGTATGTACAGTATAAGCTGTTACTCTGTGCCTGTACTGATAGTAAACCAGCTGCAGTGTGTGCTGATCTTGGCTACCCCAGTATGTACAGTATAAGCTGTTACTCTGTGCCTCCACTGATAGTAAACTAGCTGCAGTGTGTGCTGATCTCTGCTGCCTACAGTATGTACAGTATAAACTGTTACTCTGTGCCTGTACTGATAGTAAACTAGCTGCAGTGTGTGCTGATCTCTGCTACCTCCAGTATAAGCTGTTACTCTGTGCCTGTACTGATAGTAAACTAGCTGCAGTGTGCTGATCTCTACTACCTACAGTATGTACAGTATAAGCTGTCCTCTTGTGCCTGCACTGTGCGTGCTGATCTACCTCCAGTGTGTACAGTATAAGGCGTTACTCTGTACTTTTACTGATTGTAAGCTAGCTATATTCTATGCTGAACCCTGCTACCTTCAGTATGTACAGTATTAGCTGTAAAGCCTGGTACACACATACAATTTTGATTAGCCAATTTTAGCTCTGTTCATCATATTCATTGTCTCTTGGCCCACTTACTACACGGGGGTGGTAAAATTGGTCAGTGATTGACCAATCAAAATTGTATGTGTGTATACATCTTTAATCTATGCTTATACTGATTGTAAATTATCTAAATAAAGGACAGGGAGCTCCATGCAATATTTTGATGGGCAGGCCCGTTATCTGTAGCTTACACCGCTGCTAAGTTCATGTACATTTGGCCACACCCATGGCCATGCCCACTCACAGAATGACCACGCCCATTTTTTGCCTATACCCCACCTGGTGCCCCCAGGTGCCACCGATCTTCAACGGCCCTAGGAACGCCCATGCGAGCAACAAAGTTGATACGAGTGATGGAAGGTTTCACTTACCAAGAAAGGTTAGATAAACTGGGTTTATTTAGTCTAGAGAAAAGACGCCTTAAATTGATCTAATTAAAATGTTTAAATACATCAGAGGGCAATATAAAAGCTTGGCGAATGAGCTTTTTTTCCCTAGGCTTTCACAAAGGACTAGAGGACATGATCTGCGCATGGAGGAAAAACGTTTTAGCCATTTATTTAGGAAATGGTTCTTTACAGTAAGAGTGATTAAGATGCGGAATGCATTGCAATAGAAAGTAGTTATGGCAAATTCTATACCTGCATTTAAAGGGGGCTTAGATGCTTTCCTTGCGTTGAAAGACATCCATGGCTACAATTACTGGGTAATGCCCAGTGATGTTGATCCAGGGATTTTATCTGATTGGCATCTGGAGTCGGGAAGGAATTTTTTCCCTTTTGGTGCTAATTGGACCATGCCTTGTAAGGGTTTTTCGCCTTCCTCTGGATCAACAGGGATATGTGAGGGAGCAGGCTGGTGTTGTACTTTGTTCTCTGGTTGAACTCTTTTTTTAAACCCAAATAACTGTATAACTATTTCATAAGTCCTTTCTAAGGTAATGGTAAGTAGTTGACACTATGACAGTCCAGCTAGCAGTAGTTCTGTAGTTCACATGGTTTAGATGGTTTCATTTTCCCTTTGAACCAATGTCAGTAGTATTAGGCAGATAGTTTAGATCATATCTTTTTCAAGCTGACAAATTTATGTGTCCCGGCAATTTGAAGCCTATGCCGGTGATGAAGATGGGAATCCTCGTTAAGTCTCCTCTGCTGGAAAGATCCTGAGTTGGGACAAGAGATGGACTGTTAGATGGACTGTTAGCAAATCCGAGAGTAGCTGATGCCCGCAGAGTGGGTGGCTGTGACTGGCGGGTCCTGCGGATGATCGCGGTGCGCTCGCTCTCCTCCCCACTCAGCACGGCCGTGGAACACTCCCTTGTGGTGACGTCACCTGCAGCCTTCCTCTTACGCGTTTCAGGAGGTCCGCCTCCCTTCGTCAGAGCGTGGCTGTCGTTGGTTCCCACTGTTGTCTATATCCCTACTGAGTGCTGCCTCCTGCTAATGTCAACTGTTGCCATAACAACACCCTGTGTTGCGTTGTATTGGGCCATCTTATGCATTGCGTTGTGAATATTATAATAAATTGCAAACTCTTCTTTATTTAAGTATACTTTGTGATAAACTTTGTGAGTACAACAAGGCTTTTAAGCAGGGAGAACAAATATACTGTATACTGTATGTACACCAACTCAGGACTTACCAACTCACCAACTCAGGACTTACCAAGCTGAATCAAAGTTAATTGGAGCAGATGTATCACAACAAAAAGAAAAAGCAGAAAAGCAGCGCACACATCAATTGTTTCACTTTTGCAATAGTTTTCCCTCCATTTTGCATGCACTTGTATTGATAAATCTGCCCCATTGTCTTGTATCTGATGATAAAAGCCTGTATTTAACTATTCTTGTCCTATGCAGCAAACACATACCTGTGTGTGCTAGATGGCTGTGGATGCAGCTACACTGTCTGTCAGCAGATCCTGTCACATGTGGCATGTGCTTATCTGCCACGTTCTTCTCTGCCTCCTCCCTCCAGCTTTAGAGAACATGCCAGAACATTCTCTAGCTCTTGTCCTATCAAATATCCCCAATCACTACAGACAGAGCTCTCCTATCACACCTTTTCCTCTAACAAAGCATGCCCAGTGATTTCTTGCCATCTATGAAAAACACATCTTCGATCTCACACTGGCATGTTCCCAGTTATGTGCACTAATATGGGGAGCAGGGAGGTCTCAGCTTGAGAGCAGGAAGGAGTCTGCTGGCATTAAAGATGAGACTCCGCAAACTAGTCAGCAATAAAGTATTCTGGTCCCAGCATTCATCACAGATTTTGGGAATGCAAAAGATACAGGATTGTATTATGCTTGCTTTGACTACCCATGACCCGACCCCCACCCGCAACTTGTTTCCCGCGACCCGACCCCCACCCGCAACTTGTTTCCCGTGACCCGACCCACACCGCAGCTCGAACCAATTCGGGTACCCGTACCCGACCCTCATTTCGGGTAACCCGCAGGTACCAGACCCGATGCAGGCCTCTACTCTGACATAACATTTAATAAAAATGTGTTTTCCTAATTTTTGTTACCCATACTGCTATCATATTTGCTTTTGTGCACAAGTAATATTGTCTGCTTACAAATTACAAGGTCCCAAAGTACAGTTTATCTGCTCTGAAAAATGCCATTGCATTTTATTGCATAGCTGCTGTATTTATATATTAAAATCTATCTAGAGATCACTTCTCAACTGCACACATACTAGAAGCAGAGAGAGCTCAGTTTCAGCAGTTTGCTAATGTTTACTAAATGTATCTGACTACGGAATATAAACAAAAGATAATGTTATCACCTCTTTAGATATGGGCCAGAAACTGCCCAATGAAGCTAAGGAGATTTCCAATGAAGAACAAAGTGCTGCGTTTAACTGTTTGAATGCTGTTCTGCTACAATTTTTTGTGGTAATAGGTTTAAGGTTGTAAATAGAGATGGGCCGAACGGTTCCAGGCGAACTTCGGGGGTTCGCATTCGCCTGGACCAAGCGAACTTTCCCGGAAGTTCGATTCGCCCCATAATGCTCTATAAGGGTCAACTTTGACCCTCTGCATCACAGTCAGCAGGCGCATTGTAGCCATTCACGCTACACTAAGCCCTGGAGCCCCATCCCCCCTTATAGAAGGCAGGCTCCGGCGGCCATTAGCCTCACTCGTGTGCCTGCTAGAGACAGACTAGGGACAGCTGCTGCAGACTTGTTCTCTTAGGGACAGATTAGTCAGGCTCTTGCCTTCTTAGCTTGCTCCTAGCTGAATCTTATTGCTATAATTGCGCCCCAGAACAGCTCTTTTCAGAGCTCATCCTGCTTGTGTGATCAATTTTTTTTTCTGTGTTTGAAACTGACACTTGTGTTTTTTAGACAGCATTGCTAATTCATACTGTGTGTCCCACTGCCAGCAGCAGCAGCAGCAGCAGCAGCACATTCAGTGACTACCTGTGTGTGTGTGAGACACTTGTGTTGCTTAGACAGCATTGCTAATTCATAATGTGTTTGTCCCATTGCCAGCAGCCCACCAGCATTCAGCAGCACATTCAGTGACTACCTGTGTGTGTGACAGGGAGCTGCACATTGTACTACCCACCCAGTACTGCATACGCCTACGTTTGTGTTGAGTGAACCCACCTCGCTGCACATAACTACCTTTTGTGTTGAGTGAACTTGCCTCACTGCATATAACGACCTTTTAGGTTGAGTGAACTCTGACGGCATCTAACTACCTGTTGTGTTCAGTGAACTCACCTCACTGCATATATAACTACCTTTGGGTTGAGTGAACTCACCTCACTGCATATCTACCTTTTCTGTTGAGTGAACTCACCTCACTGCATATAACTACATTTGTGTTGAGTGAACTCACCTCACTGCACATAGCTACCTTTTGTGTTCAGTGAACTCACCTCACTACATATATAACTACCTTTGGGTTGAGTGAACTCACCTCACTGCATATATAACTACCTTTGGGTTGAGTGAACTCAGCTGACTGCATCTAACTACCTGTTGTGTTCAGTGAACTCACCTCACTGCATATAGCTACCTTTTGCATTCAGTGAACTCACCTCACTGCGTATCTACCTTTTCTGTTGAGTGAACTCACCTCACTGCATATACCTAGCTTCCCCCCGAGATGGACAAACCAGGAGGAAGAGGTAGAGGCAGACCCAGAGGAAGGCCACCTGGCACTGGCAGGTCTGTGCGAGGTGGTGTTGCTGTGATTTCGTGCTGACCTGGACCAAAGTACAGTGCTCAGAAGAAGGCACGTGCCATCACTTCCCAAAATTGTGAGGACGTGCTTGAGTATTTAACACAGAACACCTCATCTCCCGCAGCCACCAGCGCTACAACAAGCACCACATCTGCTGCATTTGACACTTCGCAGGAGTTATTTGGTGGTGGTGGTGAAATCACTGATTCACAGCCACTACTGCAACAACAAGAAGAAGGCGCAGGTACACCACCTCATACGTCTGAGTTAGGTGGCGATAGTATGGACGTAATGTGTGAGGAGGGGCATGATGAACCACCTGAAGTTGGTGCAGTTGTGGAGTTGTCTGAGGAAAGCGAAGCTGGGCAGGAGGATTATGATGACGATTATACGGATGTCACGTATGTTCCCAATAGAGGAGATGACCAGGGGGACAGTTCAGAGGGGGAGCCAGAGAGGAGTAGGAGGAGACGACTCCATGATAGAAGCAGAGGGAGCTCGTCCTCAGAAACAGCTGGGGGCAGTGTCCGGCGCCATGTATCGCCAGCTATGGCCAGCCAGCCAACATGCCCTTCAACGTCAGCTGCTGATGCCACCGTAGCGCCATCAGCCCAGGGGGGCTCAGCGGTTTGGAAATGTTTTAACGTGTGTGTCTCAGATCGGAGCAAAGCCATCTGTTGTCTCTGCCAGCAAAAATTGAGCCGTGGAAAGGCCAACTCTCACGTAGGGACAAGTGCCTTACGAAGGCACCTGGAGAGAAGGCACAAACAGCTATGGCAAGAACACCTGGGGAAAAGCAGCACCCCTCAAAAGACAAGCCACCCTCCTTCTCCTCTTCCTCCTTCAGGTGCATCGTCTTCATCCGCTTTCTCCCTTGAACCTTCACAGCCGCCCTCCTTCACACCGCCTCTGCTCTTGAGTGGTTCCTGCTCCTTTGCCCACAGCAGAAGCCAGGTGTCTGTGAAGAAAGTCTTTAAGAGGAAGAAGCCAATTTCGGCCAGTCACCCTCTTGCCCGGCGTCTGACAGCTGGTGTGGCGGAACTATTAGCTCGCCAGCTATTACCATACAAGCTGGTGGAGTCAGAGGCTTTCCGTAAATTTGTGGCCATTGGGACACCGCAGTGGAAGATACCAGGCCGCACTTATTTTTCACGAAAGGCCATACCCAAACTGTACCGTGCAGTTCAGAGGCAAGTGGTGTCATCTATTGCGAAGAGCGTTGGGTCAAGGGTCTACCTGACCACAGATGCCTGGTCATCCAAGCACGGGCAGGGCCGCTACATTACGTACACAGCCCATTGGGTCAACCTGGTGACCGATGGCAGCAAGCAGGAAGTACGTGGCTGTGCAGTGGACCGACTTGTCACACCTCCACGGCTTGCAGGCAGACCTCCTCTCCTTCTCCTCCAGCTACATCCTCTTCGATGTCAACCTTCTCCTCCTCCTCCTTGGCTGAGTGTCAGTTGAACTGTAGCGGTGCTGCCATCTCCTCTTCCTCTCCAGCTACACAGCCCCATCTCCCCAGAGCCTACACTGCATGCCAGGTACAACGGTGTCACGCAATTTTAGACATGTCTTGCCTCAAAGCGGAGAGTCACACTGGAGCAGCTCTCCTGGCTGCTCTTAACCAACAGGTGGAGCAATGGCAACGTGGTGTGTGACAACGGCAGCAATCTCCTTTCCGCTTTGAATTTAGGAAAGCTGACACATGTACCCTGCATGGCACATGTGCTGAATCTGGTCGTGCAAAGATTTGTCTCAAAGTACCCAGGCTTAGAGGACATCCTGAAGCAGACCAGGAAGTTGTGTGGGCATTTCAGGCGGTCTTATACAGCCATGGCACGCTTTGTGGACGTTCAGCGGAAAAACAACTTGCCGGTGAGACGCTTGATATGCGATAGCCCAACTCGCTGGAATTCCACCCTGCTCATGTTCTCTCGCCTGCTAGACCAGGAGAAAGCCGTCACCCAGTACCTGTACAACTACAGTAGAAGGACACAATCTGGGAAGATGGGGATGTTGTGGCCCAACAGCTGGACACTGATGCGAAATGCATGCAGGACCATGCGGCCGTTTGAGGAGGTGACCAACCTGGTGAGTCGCGCTGAAGGCACCATCAGCGACTTGATCCCCTACGCTTACTTCCTGGAGCGTGCCGTGCGTACAGTGGTGGATGAAGCTGTGGAGGAGCGGGAACAGGAACAGCTACAGCAGGAGGATTCGTGGGAGCGATTTATATCCGAACCACATGTTTCCTCGACACCTGCGGCACCACTGAGGGGGGAGGAGGAGGAAGAAGAGGAGTCGTGTGTGGAAGGAGAGGAGTCAGACTCGGATGACGATTATGAGAAAGGTGTTTCTGTGGAGGAGGAAGAGGCGGCGGCAGATGAACAACCGCAGCAGCCATCACAGGGGGCTTCTGCTGCTCCACGTTCCCGTGGTATTGTTCGTGGCTGGGGGGAGTAGGAGGAGTTGCGTGACGTCACTCTGGAAGAGCAAGAGGAGATGGGAGAGTACGTCTGGATCCGACTTTGTGCAGATGGCCTCTTTCATGTTGTCCAGCCTGTTGAGGGACCCCCGTATCAAAAAAACTCAAGGGGAATGACCTGTACTGGGTGGCCACGCTAATAGACCCTCGGTACAGGCACAAAGTGGCAGACCTGTTACCAACTCAACAGAAGGCGGAAAGGATGCAGCACTTGCAGAACAAGCTGTCAATGATGCTTTACAATGCATTTAAGGGTGATGTGACAGTACAACGCAATAAAGGTACCACTGGCAGCAATCCTCCTCCTCCTCACCAGTCCACGCAGGCAAGGACAGGACGCACCAGCGATCTCGGGGTGATGTCGGACATGCGGACATTCTTTAGTCCAACGCCTCGCAGTAGCCCTTCGGGATCCACCCTCCACCAACGCCTGGACCGGCAGGTAGCCAACTACCTGGCCTTAAGTGTGGATGTACACACTGCGACTGCGAGCAGCGAGGATGAACCCTTGCTCTACTGGTTGCGCATGCTTGACCTGTGGCCAGAGCTGTCCCAATTTGCCATACAACTTCTCTCTTGCCCTGCCGCAAGCGTCCTGTCAGAAAGGACCTTCAGTGCAGCTGGAGCCATTGTCACTGAGAAGAGAAGTCACCTAAGTCATGATAGTGTTCAATACCTGACCTTTATCAAAATGAATGAGGCATGGATCCCTGAGGGCTATTGCACAACCGAAGACTAAGTCAGTCCCCACACACAGCATCTCTGCCTGCAGGCCGCTTGACTGCCTTCTCCGCCACTACCACCAGGGTCCAGGACTCTAGGCGGATTCCAAAATTTTTAAGGCCGTACTAATTTTTCTGGGGCGTGCACATGCCTGCCTAATTTTTCTGGCTGAACTGCAGGTGGGTGCAACAAAAAAACAAAAGGCATGTACCTGTGCCCATCCCCCTTCATGATCATTACCTTGCCGCAGTGAAGGGGCTAGCGTATCACAATGAAGCAATGACCGCCGGCTATATGAGTGTCTCGGGTGGGGGTGGCACACCAAAGATAATAAGGTCGTTGTTTCATTGTGGTCAGACCAAATTTGATCAGCTGGACAGTCACTGTTCTGTCATTCAGCTATATCAGCCGGGCGACCATATGGGCTGAAAAGCCACCATCACCTGCACTCTCGTCATGGTGCGCACCAGTCCAGCACGGCTGTCACTACACAAACGGCTGTTTGCAGTCACTGCATACCTTTCATTGCATCTGTGACTGCACATTATACCTGGCAGTCAGTGCATAACTTGCACTTGAATGGATGGCAGACTTGCCCTTGCCGGATTCCCGTTAAAGGATTTAAAGTTGATTCATTACAATTAGGGCCTCAAAAGGTCCTCCTGAGTCCTGTATTGTTATTTTTGGTCACTTCCTCGGGGCGGGCGTGCATGCCTGCCTGCCTGCTGCCCTCCTTGTCTAGATGTGTGGTGGTAGCCGTTGCTCAGGCTCCAACTCCGGAACGCAATACAACCATCTACAGTTCCAAACAATTTAAAAATACAACCATCTACAATTTCAAACAATTTAAAAATACAACCATCTACATTTAAAAAAAAAATTAAAAATACAACCATCTACAGTTCCAAACAATTTTAAAAAATGGCAAAAAACTTGCCCTCCGTAAAACGTTCTTGGCAAATGCTTTCGACTTGGTTTGTCTTCCGCTGGGTCAAGGGTCCATCTGACCACAGATGCCTGGTCTGCAAAGCATGGTCAGGGCAGCTACAGCATGGGTCTCAGCGAGCTCCCACTACGGGCCGGAATCCAACCTTCATTCCCCGCCCATTACCCGTTATGACAATGGCAGACTTGCCCTCCATAACGGATTCCCGTTAAAGGATTTAAAGTTGATTCATTACAATTATAGCCTCAAAAGTCCTCCTGAGTCCTGTATTGTTATTTTTGGTCACTACCTCTGGGCGGGCGTGCATGCCTGCCTGCTGCCCTCCTTAGATGTGTAGTGGTAGCCGTTGCTCAGGCTACACACCGGATTCAAACCCTCATTCCCCGGCCATTACCCAGGGTCACAATGGCAGACTTGCTCGCCTCCATAGGATTCTCATTGTAGCGGTACTGAACAAGTACACAGCAAGTAGAAAATGTAATTTAAAAACAAAACGTAAGCTTTTTAACAATGCCATGGAAAGTTGAGAAGGCAGTCACACATTTCCTGACATCACTGAGTGAGGAAGAGCAATCTCGCCATGTTGCGCAGTAGTCCAGCATGGCCGTCACTACACAAACAGCTGGTAACTTGCGGTGCGTTACACAGTTAGTTTGGTGCGTCAGTGTGAAGCAGTACTCTAATTACACTACCTGATTGATGTATATGTTACGGCCAGAACCCGAAGTGTGGCCACTTCTAGTTCTGGCCGGCCACTTCGGGTTCTGGCCGGCCAATGCGCGAAGTGGCCGCAGCGCAGCGGCCAATGTTAGAAATGGAATGTTTCCTTTTAATATGAATGTAGTTTTCCTGGCCGTCTCTGGCCAAATGTAGCAAAAAAACAGTTCGTTCATTGAATGAAATGAAGCCGCCCGGCTTCTGCTCCGCCTCCTCTCCTCCGCCCCTGCCTCTCTCTCTCTTCTCCCCGACACTGGCGGGACATGCGTGTACCCTCCAGAGTCGTTCGTAGCGGCAGGCAATCCTGTCGTTCGTCCCTGCAGAGCGGGGGCTGGCAGAAGCAATGTCTGCAGCCTCCCCGCTCTGCTTTCCTGGTGCCACGAACGACTCTCAGGGACACGCGTGTCCCCGCCGGCTGCCCGAAGAAGATAGAGAGAGAGAGAGAGAGAGAGAGAGGCAGGGGCGGAGGAGAGGAGGCGGAGCAGAAGCCGGGCGGCTTCATTTCATTCAATGAACGAACTGTTTTTTTGTGCTACATACGGCCAGGAAAACTACATTCATATTAAAAGGAAACATTCCATTTCTAACATTGGCCGCTGCGTTGCGGCCACTTCGTGCATTGGCCGGCCAGAACCCGAAGTGGCCGGCCAGAACTAGAAGTGGCCACACTTCGGGTTCTGGCCGTAACCTATACACATGCAAGATGTTTTAAAGCACGTTAGGCCTGCAATTTAGCATTCAATGTGATTTCTGCCCTTAAAACGCTGTTTTGCGTCACATCCAGATTTTTCCCCGGGACTTTTGGCGTGTATCCCACTCCGCCATGCCCCCCTCCAGGTGTTAGACCCCTTGAAACATCTTTTCTATCACTTTTGTGGCCAGCATAATTTTTTCTATTTTTCAAAGTTTGCCTCCCTAATGAAGTCTATTGCGTTTCGCGAACTTTTTCGCGAACCGAACCTTCCGCGGAATTTCGCGAACCTAAAATCGGAGGTTCGGCCCATCACTAGTTGTAAATAATATTTTAGAGCAAAGAAAAAAAAATGCTAAATTTCTTACCACTTTAAATACAGATCCATGTCTATAGGAATTTCTGCTGATAAGTATTCCTTTTCAGTATTATTTGTCAATAAATTAGTGACATTAGCACGTTTGCTTCAAGTACTGGGTATTAAACGTAATAGAATGTTTTATTAATAATTAATGCTTCTACTGAACTGCAATATGTAAGAGTCAAATGTTTGAATATTAATCATGTCCTGTACAGTATGTTTATTATGGAAAAATGTCAAACACTGTTATAAAAAAATAAAAATAAAAAATAATAATTGGGAGGCTCTTTGTAAGACGAGGCGATCGTTTCCACTTGTGCGCGGCATGCGTCTTGCGAGATGCGATGCCGGCACAGCTGTGACCTGTCTCGCAGCCGGATCCCTCTAGCTGCCCTATGCACGGCTATGGGATTCGGACGGGTGACGCATTGATTACACTGCAGGGCTTCACATTTTTCCCTGGCCACGAATTCTGATACTCCGAGTAGGGTACTATAGGTTGCCAAATTCCATCTGAATTTGTGGCCGAAGAATCGGTCCAATTTCACATAAATGGAAACCTAGCCTTAGTAAAGGTGATTCCGCAATCACATAATTTTATTATGGGATGGATCATCATGATCATTTATACTTATGACTGCAGGTGATTTCATAAACAGAGGTTGCAGTTAGCCTATTCACCACAAGATGGCGAACGCCTCTCTCCTAGGTGGAACGCACAGGCAGGAAGTAATGAAGCCACAAACAAGATGTGATGTAACAGCAGGAAGAGAAGTTGCAGGAGGTGGAGAGGAGACGTTGTTTGATGAGGTAATTGTGTGATTCTTGTTATATATTGAGCAGAGGTCGGATGGATATACTTTGTTACAGTGGAGGTCATAGTACACCGGTCACTACCCTGATCGCTCCCCTTGAATTAATTGCCATGGAAGAGACTGTTGTGACATGTTTGTCCTCCAGTATATGGATTGCCCCCCACCCCAGTAATGTAATTTATTTACCTGTATAGCCATATAGCGATGTCCTTCCTGTGCCTTTCCCCCAGCAATGTAATATATGTCCCAGTACAGCTATGTCTTTCCCGCATCCCTCCGCATTGCCATTGGCCTCCAGTATGTCATTTCCCCCACCTTTGTAATGCCAGTTCTTTCATGTCCACCCTTGAGTATTGCTCCCTTCCCCCACCTCTATGCTGAGTAGTAAAAGGAAGGATTTACATTGGTTTATAGTTAGCTGTCACAGTTTGCTCCAGTCCTCTGCTCCCATTAGCCTCTCTGGCTCTTCTCTCCTCATAACCTTAACCACTACCAGCACTACTACTGTAACATGTAACATCACAGGAAGGCCAGCTGGAGAGGAGGCAGAGGGAGGACAGGACTGCAGCATGCTGTGAGTATAGTGCACAGGTAGCTACTGTATATACCAGCTTCTTATGCTTTTCTGTGATATTCTGCATAGCCCCACACCCACAAGTGACCGCAATGGGGAGCACTGGGGGAGGGGGGTCTTATATATTAGTAGTTTAACCACTGACAGTTGTTTAGCCTAAATTATCCTCCCCTTATTATCTAGCACAAGTCAGCAGCATCCCATATGGACCACATGACCACATCACCGAGGATGGATGAGGACCAGAGTCACATGACAGAGAGAATATTCAACCTCACCCTGGAGATCATCTATCTGCTTACTGGAGAGGTGAGGAGGATTCTGGGTGGTCACATGATGTCACACTTATCTCTACAAAACATACACCTGACTGGAGAGGTGAGGAGGATTCTGGGCAGTTGTGTGATATTATTGGTGTCTCTATACAGAGTTATTCTCCAGTGAAGTCTGGTGATCATGTGACCATCACGGTGCCCCCATCTCACTTTCTGGTATCTGACAAATTCAAGAAGCAGAAACTTCTAGAAGTCATTAGAAAGATGATGAAGCTGCTGATAGGAGAGGTGAGTGGTGATGGGAATTATGGGATATTATCCAGTAACAGCAAAAAGTGTGTCTAGGTGGTGACTGTACAATTGTGTGTGTCAGATTCCTATGAGGAGTCGGGATGTCACTGTCTGTTCCTCCAAGGAGGAGTGGGAGTATTTAGAAGGACACAAGGACCTCTACAAGGACAATATGATGGAGAATCGGCCACCCCTCACATTACTGAGTAAGAGGAGACTTTGATTTATTGTAAAGAAAAGAACAGAATGGAGGGTCCACATAGATCCCCCCCCCATCATCTGATAAACATATAGAGAAAATGTATTCATTCAGTGTGTGTTTCCTACAGATGGATCCAGTAACAGAAACCCACCAGAGAGATGTACAGGTCTTCTTTATTCCCAGGATTGTCCACCAGATTCCACTATCCCCCACCATTATCAAGTAGGTAAAACTGAGGTTCACCTGAGACCCCAAACTGTGTGACATTGTTTCCTTCTGTATGCTGTTTTCTGTGTTCAGAAGATAGAACAACAAAAAGGATAATTGGCTCTTAGGTGCATACAAAAGTATTAACTTTATTTATCAAAATATGACACGTCAAAATTCAATAATATTAATGACCAAAAAACCAAACCTATATATTATAAATCAGCATTTCTGTTAGCGTTGGTATTGGTCCTGTTTACAAATAAGAAGAAAGCGGCTCTTTAAATAAGCACCAACCAGCTAAGGTAAGTATAATGTCACAAAATATCTTTATTTATACACAAGTTACCAGACACAACATATAGTTCATATGGAATATATAGAAAATTTCATGGTTATATTATAATATACCCATATGCTTATGCCAATGCAAAAATAAAATCAATTAAAAACAACACATAATCGCACAACCAAGCCATGTAATCATTATTGCACATCCCCACAATAAAGCCAATCAATTGATAGGTGTATACATGTGTGTATATAAATATACACACATATAAAACTAGCTCCACTCAGGGTTTATAATAAAACCCATGCAGTGGAGGAACCCGGGTTCAGTCTGAAGTGCAGTGCAAACAACAAATAATGAAACCAATTGTCATATAGTAAAGTGCTAATGCAAGACATACATGTGAATAAACCTGATGGTAAGGAGAGCAGCCCGTAGATAAAGTGCACAAAGTGTATGGTGTAAAAATGGAAAGTGCTAAGAGATAGTATATAATACTTAGCCCGAGTAATGATGCATGAATTGGGAGTGCAAGGTGGCGAGGCAGGCAGAGGTTCCCCTCAAGATAAGTCCCACTAGTTCCGTGGACTCCCGTCCGCTTTCTCAAGGAGAGGAGAGCGTGTTTGTGTAGCCGCCATTACGGCGTTTAAGTATGCTTGGGAAGGAGAAAGGAGCGCGTCATAGACCCATCCGCCGGATGTGACGTATGCGGAAAAAGAGCTGCGTAGGATGCGGAAGTAACCAGCGTTACATGCAGAGAGAGTGTAATGTTGCCGGAAAAGGAGCCGCATAGAATGTGGAAATAAGTAGAAACCAGCGTGGCATGCAAAGATGTAAAGGCCTGTAATACTGCTGGTCACCACAGTGTGTCAGTATATAAATGAGACGGCAATCATAGCATAGAAGGAGGCAGAGATCCAATATACTCAATACAATATACTCAATACAAACAATCTATCTGGTCACTGAGATTCTCCCTCACAAATCATACATAGGTAAGACAGTGTCATTAATCATAATTCAATATTCAAAAATTCTAACACACTATATTATAATCACCAATGTGCACATTGGAGCGCTGTTCATCCTATTTGTGATTAATGTCCCAATGTCCTGAGCGAGAGAGACAGTTTCCAAAGTCCATAAATTACAAGGTAAGTATTCTCTTAAAGGCAAAGCAGAAAATCCAGAGCCAGAAAATCCGGAATAATAAAGCAGGAGTCCATTTTTAGTTGATATACTTGTATGTCCATTCTAAAACACATAGAAGTTCATAGCCTGGGCAGCAGTCCAATGTCCAAAGGGTATAAAGAAATCATGTCCACTGAGAATTCTAATTGCAATATAAAGACAATTTATCAGGGGCAAATCCACATCCTCAAGGCACACAATATATATATATTTCTCTATGATTCATTGGCCTATCTCAAAACATTCTCAAAGATTATTATCTATACAAAAGAAAAAGAAAGAACATGTGTTGAGTCAATATCACGGGACAACATTTATAGCGAGCATCAGTGCAAAGATAAAAGGCAACATAATTCCTATAATTATCCAAGAAAACCTGACCAGTCAATTTCCTCATTGATACCTGCAGGGCTCATACTTTTTAATTGGTAGATCCATCTTGCCTCTCTCCTGAGCAAATGTTCCACAATATTTCCCCCTCTAATGGACAGCTTAACCTGTTCCACACCACATACTGTTGTTCCTTTGATTAATCCTCCATGTTGATATAAAAAATGCGCTGCTATTGATGTTAACGCTTTGCCTTCATCCACATCCCTCTTAGCCAACCTAATCTTCGAGAGGTGCTGTTGTATCCTAGTTTTTAATTTTTTTTGTTTGCCCCACATAGATCTTTCTACATGGACATATTATTGCATAGATGATCCCTTTGCTTTGACAGTTTATGTAGCCATGGATTTTATAGCTGTTAATACCCCTGGTATCAAAAATCTCTTTACATGGGCGCATTAGATCACACACATTGCATCTGCCACACACGTGACTACCTTGTAGAGGCCCCCTACATCTTGTTGTAATCCTTTTAAACAAACTAGAGCATACCTTGTCCTTTATGGTTGGACATCTTTTGGCTGTTATAGAAGGGGCAGGGGTGATAAATTTGGCAACATCTGTGTCCATCTGTAAATTAGGCCAAGTTTTGTCAAGGATACGGTATACATCTCTCCACTGGTTGTTAAACGTGGTACTTAATCTTACCATGTGTGGTGTCTTTTTTGGTGTAGAAATCAGAAGGCTCGCACGATCAGTGGATTTGGCCCTTTGGTAGGCCCTTGATATAGTACGTCGAGGATATCCACGTTCTCTGAATCTGTTCGTTAACAAGTTGACCTGTGTAGAAAAATCATTAAAATTAGAACAAGTTCTACGAATCCTCAAGAATTGTCCTGTAGGGATGTTATCCCTCAAAGATTTAGTGTGAGCGCTCTCATAATGCAGCAACGAGTTAACTGAGGTGGGCTTACGAAAAAGGTCTGTATTTAAACGTCCTTCCTGGTCTATATTGATCCTGATATCCAAAAATTCCATATCTGTAGAAGAAACATGTTTTGTTAATTGATTATTCATGTCATTTTGGTTGAGCTTGTCTATAAGTTGATCACATAGCTCTCCTGGTCCTGCCCACAACATAAATACGTCATCAATGAATCTATACCACCCCAAAATGTAAGGGTGGTAAGATTCAAGGCCTGCGCCGAATACCACCTCTCTTTCCCAATAGCCAAGAAAGAGGTTGGCTACTGATGGAGCACGTTTTGCGCCCATGGCTATTCCGCAGTCCTGTTTGTAAAAGGTCCCATCAAAAATAAAATAGTTGTGGCCCAGGATGAAGTCCATTAGCTGCAACAATAGCTGTCTTAAGTCTCCCTGTTGGTTTTCTTCCATATTTAGGAAGTATTGTGTACTTCTTAAAGCCCAATTGTGTACCTCTTTTTCCGCATACGTCACATCCGGTGGATGGGTCTATGACGCGCTCCTTTCTCCTTCCCAAGCATACTTAAACGCCGCAATGGCGGCTACACAAACACGCTCTCTTCTCTCCTTGAGAAAGCGGACGGGAGTCCGCGGAACTAGTGGGACTTATCTTAAGGGGAACCTCTGCCTGCCTCGCCACCTTGCACTCCCAATTCATGCATCATTACTCGGGCTAAGTATTATATACTATCTCTTAGCACTTTCCATTTTTACACCATACACTTTGTGCACTTTATCTACGGGCTGCTCTCCTTACCATCAGGTTTATTCACATGTATGTCTTGCATTAGCACTTTAATATATGACAATTGGTTTCATTATTTGTTGTTTGCACTGCACTTCAGACTGAACCCGGGTTCCTCCACTGCATGGGTTTTATTATAAACCCTGAGTGGAGCTAGTTTTATATGTGTGTATATTTATATACACAAATGTATACACCTATCAATTGATTGGCTTTATTGTGGGGATGTGCAATAATGAATACATGGCTTGGTTGTGCGATTATGTGTTGTTTTTAATTGATTTTATTTTTGCATTGGCATAAGCATATGGGTATATTATAATATAATCATGAAATTTTCTATATATTCCATATGAACTATATGTTGTGTCTGGTAACTTGTGTATAAATAAAGATATTTTGTGATATTATACTTACCTTAGCTGGTTGGTGCTTATTTAAAGGGCCGCTTTCTTCTTATTTGTAAACTATCCTTAATTGACCCTAGCACATCCAGCATTTAAACGTAGGAGTGCGGATATCCCTGTATCCGTTGGTATTGGCCCTGCTCAACAGGAGAAGGGAATAACTCTTGAGGCTGCAGTCCTCATCAAAGTGGAGCCTATGAACTTTAGATAGACTTGAAACTAATGTGCTTATGAAGTAACCCAAAATATTGCTATGACTTATTCAGTCCATAAAGCATGACTGGAAAGTTGATGAAAACAAAGCTGACATTGAAATTGCAGAACAATGACAATATTGGGTGGTCTATAAATATCGCATTTCTCCAAAAGGACCCAATTGCAGTCCAGAATTTTAGGATGTTGGATTATAAACTGTTGCATGTAATTCTAGCAAATCGATCAGATGTTCAGGTAATTAGTATGCATTAGGGTTGCCGCGGTATACCGGTATGACGATATTCCACGGTATGATTGTGCACGGTAATCGTACCGTGGACAATCTCGTTTTACCGGTTTCAGGGGGCTGGGCTACCGGGGGGCGGAGCGACGTAGCGGCGGCGCACAAACAGCGGTGGGGATAAACACTCACTTGCGGCAATACTCATTTGCAGCCAAGTCCGTCCTCCACGCTGTACTGGGCTTCATTGTTCTTTCATCAAATTTCCCTGAAACAGCGCCCCCTGGGTGCTATTACAAGGAGATGATGCAAGCACAAACGGGAAGTAGAATGAAGCACAGTACACGCGTGAGGACTTGGCTGCTGACAAGTGAGTATTTGTCCCCTCTCCCTCCCTCCGGCTCTCTGTGCTGGCCACCTAATTCTAGCTACACCTATCCCTGACTACCTATGCTGCACTCACCTACTAACTACAGGCTACACCTATCCCTGGCTACACCTGTCCCTGGCTACCTATGCTGCGACCACCTACTTTTGGCTACCTATGCTGCGACCACCTACTTCTGGCTACCTATGCTGCGACCACCTACCACTGGCTACACCTATCCCTGGCTACCTATGCTGCGACCACTGGCTACACCTATCCCTGGCTACCTATGCTGCGACCACCTACCACTGGCTACACCTATCCCTGGCTACCTATGCTGCGACCACCTACTTCTGGCTACACCTATCCTTGAATACCTATGATGCGACCACCTACTTCTGGCTACACCTATCCCTGGCTACCTATGCTGCGACCACCTACCACTGGCTACACCTATCCCTGGCTACCTATGCTGCGACCACATACTTCTGGCTACCTATGCTGCGGCCACCTACCACTGGCTACACCTGTCCCTGGCTACCTATGCTGCGGCCACCTACCACTGGCTACACCTGTCCCTGGCTACCTATGCTGCGGCCACCTACCACTGGCTACACCTATCCCTGGCTACCTATGCTGCAAGCACCTACTACTGGCTACACCTATCCTTGGCTACCTATGCTGCGGCCACCTACCACTGGCTACACCTATCCCTGGATACCTATGCTGCAGCCACCTACTACTAGCTACACCTATCCCTGGCTACCTACGCTGCGGCCACCTACCACTAGCTATACCTATGCTGCAGCCACCTATTACTGGCGGGTGGGGGCACAATATTTAATGTAAGGGGGTGGGGCCCAGGTCCAAATAATTGTTAAATACTGTAATACCGTCATACCGTGGTATTTTTTTTGACGGTTATCATACCGTGGAATTTCATACCGTTGCAACCCTATGCATATGAGTGGAAGCAAGCAGCATAGATTCAAAAGCGGGAAACAAACTGGGCTGAAGAGACATATATAGTGCAGATGATAGGCAGCAGATATCAAGCAATGGCATACAGTTCCAAGCTGATAGCTGGATGTAGTTATTGCAGCATTTCACATGCAATTAAAGTGAACCAGAGGTGAGAGTGATATTGAGGCTGGGATATTTATTTTCTGTTAAACAATACCAGTTGCCTGGCAGCCCTGCTGACCTGTTTGGCTGCAGTAGTGTCTGAATTACACCAGTAACAAGCATGCAGCTAATCTTGTTAATTCTGTCAATATTGTCAGAAACTTCTGATCTGCTGCATACATGTACAGGGTCTATGGCTGAAAGCATTGGAGGCAGGTGATCAGCAGGACAGCCAGACACTTAAAAGGAAATAAATGTGGCAGCCTCCATATCCCTCTCACCTTGGGTTTGCTTTCAGTTATTGCAGTAGCCCATACAAAGAAGCAATCAGTGCACTGATTGACCCCCATGATGGAGCTTGGTCCCGCCCATGAGACTGTCAGTGCCAATAACCTGCAACCTCAAGCATTCCTGCTGATTTAATTTGACACAACGCCAACCCTCTGCTCCTAATGCATGGCATCTGTGCTCACCAGCTTCCGTATTTGCTTCATGCGCACATGCTGGTCCGGTGGAGTTGGGCGCCTGTGATTAACATTATCAGCAACATCAACCATCAGTGTGCCCACATACACCAATCATCGGAGGGAGAATGCGGTGCTACCAGGATGGGGTGAGTGCTACCTGTACGCCGCTGGTCCGGTGAAGTTGGGCACCTGTCAAGCAATTATCAACGAAAGCAACCCCTCTGAGTGAGCCCCCATGCCGGTGCTCCCACCCTCACTCCAACCACCTTCACTATGTACTTTTTGAGGGGGCACCACTTTTTCCCCTCACTTTTGGGGAATAAAAAGTGCATCTTATGGTTCCAAAAATGCAGTACTTTTGCATATTGCACTTTACTGTGGTTTTATGAATTTAACTTCTAAGGAAAATCTAGTTTGCATGCCCCAAATTATCTGTTGGCCGGTACATGCAATCTATTGGATGTGTGTTTTTTCCTACTGGTTTGGGTCGCCCCGAGCTACTTGGCTGCTCTGTTATAGGAATTTTGAAAGGCTATTTCAGACACAGGAGTCGTTTGGGGAATATTGTGTTACATCTGTGTTCACAATATAAATAATCTCTTGTTTTTTGCACTTAGGGTGGAGAACTGATACATCTAAATGTTGTGGTTAAAGAGGAAGAAGAAGAGACATATGTGTGGAGTGATCAGCAGTCTGTGGAGGAGGGTGACATGATGGGGACAATCAAAGAGGAAGAAGAGACATATGTGAGGAGTGATCATCAGTCTATAGAGGGTGTCATGATGAGGACAATTAAAGGGGAAGAAGAAAAGACATATGTGAGGGGTGATCAGCAGTCTATGGAGGAGGGTGACATGATGAGGACAACTATGGAAGAAATCATTACTACAGGGATGAGCATTGGTGAGTGATAAGTATTAGATATTCAAAAGACTTATCTAACTGACTAACAATTACTATATTTTTTGGCATACAAGACTCACTTTTTCTCCTCCGTGTATGTTCCTCTGCCCCCCCTCCCCCGCGTCTCCTGCTCCCCATGTATGTTCCTCTTCCTCAGCCCCTCTTGTGTCTCCCGCTCCCCCATGGATGTTCCTCTGCCCTCGTGTCTTCCACTCCCCCATGTATGTTCCTCTGCCTCCCATCCCCCCCCCCGCCGGTGTATCCTGCTCGCCCATGGATGTTTCTTTGCCCCCGTGTCTTACACTCCCCCGTGTATGTTACTCTGCCCCCCCATCCCCCGTGTCTCCTGCTCCCCATGTATGTTCCTCTGCCCCCCCCATGTCTCCTGCTCCCCATGTATGTTCCTCTGCCCCCTCGTGTTTCTCCCGCTCTCCTATGGATGTTCCTCTGCTCCCCCCCGTCTCCCGCTCCCCCTTGTATGTTCTTCTGCCCCCGTGTCTCCCACTCCTCCATTTATGTTCCTCTTCCCCCGTGTCTCCCACTCCCCCATTTATGTTCCTCTGCCCCCCATGTCTCCCGCTCCCCATGTATGTTCCTCTGCCCACGTGTCTCCCGCTCTCCATGTATGTTCCTCTGCGAACCCCCCCCCCCCCCCGAGTCTCAGCTCCCCATGTATGTTTCTCTGCCGCCCCGTGACTCCCGCTCCCCCGTGTATGTTTCTCTGCCGCCCCATGACTCCCGCTCCCCCGTGTATGTTTCTCTGCCGCCCCGTGACTCCCGCTCCCCCATGTATGTTCCTTTGCCCACCGTGTCTCCTGCTCCCCATGTATGTTCCTCTGCCCCCCCCCCCCCGGTATCTCCTGCTCCCCGTATCTCCCGCTCCACCGCGTATGTTTCTCTTCTGCCCCGTGCCTCCCGCTCCCCCTTGTATGTTGCCCTGCCCCCCTCGGGTCTCCCGCTCCCCCATGTATGTTCCTCTGGCCCCCCCCCCCCTTGTCTCCTGCTCCCCATGTATGTTCCTCTGCCCCCCTTGTCTCCCACTCCCCCATGTATGTTTCTCTGCCCCATGACTCCCGCTTCCTCATGTATGTTCCTCTGTCTCCCTGTGACTCCTGTCCCCCCATATATGTTGTTTTGCCCCCCTTGGGTCTCCCGCTCTACCAAGTGTCCATGTATGTTTCTTTGCCCCTCCCCCTGTGTTTCTTGCTCCCCCATGTATGTTCCTCTGCCCCCCGTGTCTTGGCTCCCCCATGTATGTTCATCTGCCCTCTCCCTATGTCTGGCTCTTCCACACAGGGGGAGCAGAGGGCAAACAAGGACAAAAGGGGACACACCGTGGACACATGGGGGACAGAAGAACAAAATTCGACACACACAAGCAGGTGCTCGTCAGCCAATCAGGATGCACTGTCATACACCCTTTACCTGCCATACCACATCTAGCAGCCATTAGCATTCAGGTGGGAGGCTTCAGTTGGTTGCAAATCGCAAGATTGCGTCGCTAGCAGGACCGCCCCGTGCAGGCATCCCTCCCACAGGGGTCCCTCCCTAACCGCTCACCTGTCCGCCATGTCCTAGAGCTGAAAAAAAAGTTTAAAAACACACGATTGGTTCGCACGATGGCCAGGGGCCCCGGACCTTTCTCACTGGCCAGGGCCCCAAGGCCAATGCGCGATACCCGGAGGGGAGTGCAGGTGGGCCTGGACCTCTCACACCCAGACTCTGGACCTCTCACATCCAGAAAACCCACCAACACTGCCTCCATACTGAATGCTAAATTCGACACACACAAGCAATAGAACACAGCAATACATGCATGCAGCTACATTTGAGTCGTCAGCAGGTGCTCGTCAGCCAATGTGTGTCGAATTTAGCATTCAGTATGGAGGCAGTGTTGGTGTTGCGTTTTTCAGACAAATACTCCTGAGGAGGGCCAAAACTCTAGGCCAGTAATAGGCAAACTTGGCTCTCCATCTGTTGAGGAACTACAAGTCCCACAATGCATTTGCCTTGATGAATCAAGACTGTGGCGGTCAGACTCCTGCAATGCATTGTGGGACTTGTAGTTCCTCAACAGTTGTAGAGCCAAGTTTGCCTAACACTGCTCTAGGCCCAAACCTGCATGGAATTTATAATTGGCAACTTCATGGATTCAAACCTACTGTCAGCAGTGTACATTGAGAGTGCTTAAAGAATCAGCTGCTCCTTATAAGGACTTTTTAGGTCTCATGAAAAATGAGATGACAGAATCAATTAAGGCTTTAGAGAAGCTCTTTTGAATTCCCTGACTCAGTCAATTGTTAATCAGTCTCCTATTACAATGACTCAGCCCGCAATATCTGTATCTCAACCGGTTAATGTTACTCAGATTCCTGTTACTTCTCTTGGTCAGTCTGATTATGCTGGAACTGCAGAGCCGGCAGCTGCTGCTGTGGTACAAGATGTGAATACTGAACAGTCAGAAGTCCTGATACAAATTCATAAGAAAGCAAAGGCTAAAAGTAATTGGCCTATACTTTCAGATTCAGAACCAGAAGAAGGTTCAGATGGATTATCAGAGGACGAGTCAGAGGGTGAAATTTCGGATGGCGATAAAGAGAAATCATCTAAATTTAAGTTTGCAGCAAGTAAGACTGAAGAATTGCTTAAGGCAATATACAATTCTCTAGGTTTAAATACAGAAACCCCTAAAGAAGTGTCCACACTTGATGCTTAGTATGCAGGAATGGAGGGAGCTCACCTTTTGGTTTTTTCCCATTCATAGTTCTACAAAAGCATTAATTAATAGTCAATGGAGGAATCCAGATAAAAAAAACTTTTCTTGCCAAGAGGTTTTAGAAGATTTCCTTTCTCCGAAGAGGATAGTAAATATTGGGACAAAGTAGACAATGAGTTATCTTTTGAAGATTTGGGTCACCTTAACCTCCCTGGCGGTACTCAGTTTCAATGTCTGCGTCCGCGGAAGGATTTTTGGCTATAAAATGTTGTCTTCAGCTAGCACTTCGCTAGCTAAGTATACCCCCAAGTGCCTCCGGTCCCCTCTGATCCCCCCCGATCGCTGCCGGTAATATTTACCCGTCCACGATCCCACGAGAGCCGCACCTTCTCCAAGCAGCTTCACTCGTCGCTATTGTGACGATTGGACATGACGTCTGACATCATCGACGTCATGCGCAGTACGTATACCGGCGGTGATCAGAGGGGACCGGAGGCACTTCTTGCTAGCTGAAGAATATAAATAACATTTTATAGGCAAAAATCCTCCCAGGGCCACGTGATCCCCCTGCGGCGGCTAGCCCGAACCTAAGTTGGGCTTACCGCCAGGGAAGTTAAAGATCAGTCTGATAAAAAAGCAGAATTTGCATTGAAAAGACTTGGTCATCTATATGTGCAATTTTCAGACCTGCTGCGGTTACTACCTGTGTTGCCTGAGATCTTTATTTATGGAGGCATCAGGGAGAGAGGCTTATTAGAATGGGATCTAGTAAGGAAACAATTTTGAATTAATTTGCGGTCATGTTTAAAGGAGTTATCCGGCAAAAAAAAAAACTGAGTTTCACTTACCTGGGGCTTCTACCAGCCCCATGCAGCCATCCTGTGCTGTCGTAGTCACTCACTGCAGCTCCAGTCCCGCGCCGCCAGCTAGTTTTTGTTTTTGCTGTCCTCGGGATTGGCGGGCCGCATTGCGTACATTTTTACGCATTCCTGCTGATGCAGGAACATCAACACATACATTTTTACGCATTGGCGGTTCAATGCGTAAAAATGTACGCATTGAACCACTAACACGTAAAAATTTATGTGTTGATGTTCCTACATCAGTGGAAATGCATAAAAATGTACGCGATGCGGCCTGCCGACCCCAAGGTCGGCAAAAACAAAACCAGCTGGCGAAGGGGGACCGAAGAAGCAGTGAGTGACTACGAGGGCACAGGATGGCTGCATGGGGCTGGTAGAAGCCTCAGGTAAGTGAAAATCATTTTTTTTTTTTGCCTGATAACTCCTTTAAGTCAGTTAATTATATTATTGATGCTGTGTTGGAAGCCATTAGGCTGACAGCCAGAGCAGCTGGTTTATCTAATGTTGCTAGGTGCAACCTTTGGATCAAGATATGAGAAGGTAGTGCCTGATCTAAAAATAAGGTTTGTACTATTCCATTTACGGGTGAATTACTGTTTGGCCCAGGATTGGAAGAAATTCTGGAGAAAACTTCAAATTAAAAGAAATTGTTTTTTTAAGAAATAAAGAAAGAGGAAAAAAAGACAAGACACTAAGTCAAACCCCCGAACTAGATGTAAACCCTGGTCGTTTAACAAAGAGCAGAATAAACCGAACATCTGGTTCAGAAATTCTGACTCCATTCCTAAGCCACAACAATGATGTTCAAGAGAAAGTGGGAGGTCGACTAGGCTTGTTCTTACCACAATGGAAAATGTTTGCATCAAGCCCATTCATCTTGAATCTCGTTCAGTCAGGTTATCACATTGTGTTTCAACAAAAACCTCCAAAAAGATTTGTGATAACAGGTGTGAGATCATCTCAAGAGCAGCTGGCTCTGGAAGAGATTTTGCAGGACATGATCAGCAGGGATGGAGTAGCTCCAGTTCCGACTTGGGAACCAGGAGCAGGTTTTTACTCCAGAATTTTCTAGTAAAGAAGCCTTTGGGAAAAAATCAGGCTCTCTCTGAATCTGAAGCCTCTGAATCCCTATATAAAGTATCAGAAATTCAAGATGGAGTCAATCTACTCAGTAAAGAACCTATTACTGAAGGACTGTTTCATGTTAACCATAGATATGAAAGACGTCTATCGGCATGTTCCAGTAGAGATGAAATCTCAAGCTTATCTAAGATTTGCAGTCAAGAAAAATGCATAGATTCTTTATTATCAATTCCACTGCCTCCCGTTTGGGATCAAGTCTGCTCTGAGAATCTTTACAAAAGTAATAGCAGAAGTTGCAGCAGCCTTACATGCTCAGGGCATCATGGTAGTTCCGTATCTGGACAACCTTTTAGTCATGGCAGACTCGAAACAGCTTTTATTTCAACATCGGGAAGTAGTGTTATCTCAGCTTCAGAAAGCAGGTTGGATAGTAAGTTAAGAGAAGTCCCAGCTGGAACCAACTCAACTAATTCATTTTCTGGGGTCCTTAATAGACTACAGGGCTCATAAAATGTTTTTGCCGGACATAAAGAGGGACAAAGTTGTTCACAAGATAAATCTCTTTAAGACAGGGGGCTACATCACAATCAGGGATGCAATGAGGTTGTTGGGATTGTTGACGTCAACTGCTCCAGCGGTCGAGTGGGCCCTAAAAAACATGAGAAGATTGCAATCTTGAATTTTTAAAAGTTGGAACAAAACAACCAATACTTTAGATCAAATAATTAAGATATCAGAACTTGTGAAGAGGGATTTACAATGGTGGATTACTCCTCTACCGTTAAGGCAGGGTAGAGCATGGCAATTTCCAGTGGATATGGTTCTTACAACAGAAGCAAGTCTTACGGGCTGGGGAGCATACGTTCTAGATTTCAAAATGCAGAGTCTTTGGCCAGTGCGTTTGAAGGATCAGTAAAATTGGCCCAGATAGGATCTATCCATATCCTGAGAAATTGCCTTGTTCAGTTGAGGACGATCAATTTAACAGTAGTGGAATATATCAATCAACAAGGTGGAACAAAGTCGATTAAACTTTTACACCTGGCACTGGAGATTCTGGATTTGGCGGAAGAGAATCTATTGTCGCTAACTGCAGTACATCTAAAAGGTGCTCAGAACTCTCGGACAGATCTATTAAGCTGAACTCAAATTTCCAATACGGAGTGGACATTGAGTCAGGAGATGTTTCGCGAGTTAATGAAGCTATGGGGGAACCCAATTATAGATCTCTTTAACAGGGAAAACTCGAGATGTCAACAATTCTATTCCCTAAACATCAGGGACAATCCAAAAGCCACGGATGGCTTAGCACAAACATGGGACTTCAATCTAGTGTATGCATTCCCACCCCTGAATCGCATTTCATTAGTTTTGAGAAAACTAGTAAAATCAAAAACAAAGATGATTCTGATAGCACCAGATTGGGCCAAAAGGTCTTGGTACCCGCTGTTGCTGAAATTGAGGATAGGGAGGCCACTACATCTTCCTTTGAGCAGTCAACTAATAACTGTACAGGGCCAGGAAGTTACGGGAATAGCCAGCTGGATAATGGCAGCCTGGCTACTGAAAAATTAGTTCAACGATATGGACTTTCAGACAAAGTGAATAAAACTTTGATTAAGAGTAGTAAGAAAAATATGAGGGCTATTTATTGAAAGTATTGGAAAACTTTTAACTTATGGAAGCAGCAATCTCCGTTTAATTCTACAGTTGTTGAGTTTTTGCGAAGTGGTGTAGACAAGGGTTTAGCATTAAGCACTATACAGGTTAAAATCTCTGCACTTTCAGTTTTTTTTAGGCAAGCAGCTTGCTAAGCATCCTTTGATTGTTAGATTTGTAAAATCGATTGAAAGAAATAGACCTATTCGTGTCAAACCATTTCCAAAGTGGTATTTTTCAATTGTGGTAAAAGCTCTTACGAAAACCCCGTTCAGTTCTTTGGAGTCTATGGACTTGAAATTAATAACTTTGAAGACGGTGTTTTTAGTTTCAATTACGTCCGCTAGAAGAATAAGTGAATTGGAAGTACTTTCTTGTAGAGAATTGTACCAAAAGTTGGTGATATTTTATAGGAAGCAAGAAATAGTACTTCCTTCTTTTTTTTTCCTAATCTATCCAATGAAAAAAAAAATTGAAATGGCATTTGTTAGATGTGAGAAATATGGTGTTGGCATATTTAGACAAAGTTGAATCTATAAGAAAGTCAGAACCTTATTTGTAAATTTCACAGGCAAATTGATGTCAGATAGCCTCAAAGAGAACTATAGCTAATTGGATAAAATTCTGTATATTAGAAGCTTATAAAGTTATGGCGTTGGAACCTCCCAACGATCTTAGAGTGCATTCTACCAGAGTGGCATCCACTACTTGGGCTTGTAGAGCTGTAGCTTTGCCTCTGGAGATCTGCAAAGCAGCAAGCTGGAGAAACCTGGGGACCTTTATGCGCCACTGCAAGTTGGATTGGATGTCTGCTTAAGACCAAGACTTCGGAGGAAAGGTCTTGCAGGAGGTCGACACACCCTAAGGTGGGTGATAAAGGATTTCTTTGTTATCATCTCAAAATGTACCAGTCCTGGAGGGTTACTGGAAATACCAGGCATTAGCAAACCTGATAATGTTAGTTTAGGTTAGGTAACCCTTCGGGACAGGTCAGGTACCCACCCTGTATATTTTGGTAAGTGTTGTGTGTGTGTGTGATGTAAGTTATCTATGATATGGTGTTAGGTAGTTGGACCTGTTCTTTTTTGTTTCTTGGTTACATACTGCCAGACACCTGTTGGTGAATTACATTTATAGAGAGACCTTTGGATGTTTCCTGGGAAGAGTTGACTCTCAAAGTGTACCTGTCCTGGAGGGTTGCCTAAAATAACATTACCAGTTTTGCTGATGCCTGGTTTCCCTGGTTTTTGCCCTCTAAACCTAGGTGCATCTTATATTCCATAATGTCTTATAAAATACGGGTATGTTAAATCACTGATATCCTGTTACCGGTTTTTTTTTTTTGTGTATTTCTCCTTTTGTCCTTTTTGCATAGCCATGCATAGAACTCCTTGACCTTTTATTGCACTTGAGTGCTGGCATGTACTGTATATAAGGATAATGTAACTTTCTTGCAGGCAAATCCCAGTAAAATCAACCATTATGATGCTCCCTAGTGTGGCTGATTCCTTGTAACCATCTGGTGTACAGAATGTGGCTGCAGAATCCCCCTGTTAGTCCTCAGGTGGGAAACTGGAAATGTTAACAAATGATAGTGCAGAATGTTGTAGAATAGGAGGAGCCGTCAACGACACCCAGGAGTGACTAAGTGATAGCTCCGCCCACAATAGTAGTGACCACCATGCACCAACTGCAGCCGATTATTGTGCCAATACCAATGAAGTATCACAGCAGACTACATGGGGATAACACAATCTGCTCACCGGAGCAATGGCAGAAATAAATGTATATGTCAAACTCCAGATCTGCTCCTCAGAGTCCTTAGCATTGCATGATTTGATATCCACGTTTCCCGAAACTTAAAACAAGCCCACATTGTGTAAAACCACCGTTATTGAAGAGATAGAAAGAATTGCACTCACATGCAGTAACTTGTAAAAGCACTTTGTACAATAAACAGTCTGTATTTTGGGACCACATATGGCCAAGTGTCTCAGAACTGTCATTATGAATCCGTCTCCCAGGCCCCACCAGTGCTGATTATCATGATTAGCCAGTGCATCCTGCCATAATCTGGGGAGACGTGGGCTGGAGCTCACCTACATATATGCAAGTATCCTGGTCAGATAGAGCAAATGCGCATATACATCTGCATATGGCAATTTCTTGGAACGAAGGGCTCTGATGCCCCTAAGTTCTCAGTAATCATACATGCAAATCTAGAACATATGTAACTCAATGGACACAGTAATTTTCTGCCCCAGAATAGTACACAGCTTTGGCCCAGTATAGACTGTACACTGTGGAGTGTCATGTGGTGTTGACATGAGTATGTAAGTGGCAGGGGTGTGAGCATTTATCGTAGGCAATCGCCGGGCAACTGTTCCATAACAGTAACTGCCACTACACCCGTTTTCAACATATAGTGGGCTCTCACTACTAGTTCATGTTTTTAAATTGTTTTGAAGAGAACCCGAGGTGGGTTTATGCCATCAATATTAGGACACAGAGACACATTCTGCATACACTGCCCAGCCTCTGTGTCCTTACAGTGTGCCTCCAGCCACCCCCCATGCTCTGCTGTACCCCAATATAAAATCCGCCAGGCTAGATACACAGATTGTCACTAGTCGGCTGTTTACCTTTAGGCTGCCAATCAGCGCCACTTCCCCACCTCCTGTATAGCGCGGCTCCCCGCCTGTGTCCCTTTCCTCCCCGCCTCTGTAAGCATCCTCCAATCGGCTTACAGAGGCAAGGAGGGAAGGTGGAGCCGCGCTACACAGGAGGCGGCGCTGAACGGCAGCCTAAAAGTAAACAGCCAGCTAGCGACAATGTGTGTGTCGCTAGCCTGACGGTTTTTATAATGAGGGACAGCAGAGCCTGGGGGAGAGTGGGGGCACACTATAAGGACACAGAGGCTGGGAATTGTATGCAGAATGTGCCTCTGTGTCCTAATATAGATGGCAGAAACCCACCTTGGGTTCTCGTTAATCAAAATAATTTTGATAGAAGCCTGCAAAGGCATCATTAAAGATTTTCTTTTATACACATTTTGAGTCCCTGCAGTTTTCTATGGTTATGTTCTGATATACATACTTGCAAGGAGGCTCCCTCAAATTGAGGTTGCGCATCACATATATTCATGACAGCTGAGCTCTCCTATTTTGATTTGGTTACAGTAAAAGGTTAAGCCAAAGTTATTGTCATGTGATTGGCTGCCAGTAATGAGTTCAACTTTCTGCAGTTCTCTGTGAGGCTGCTAACTCTGACATGGTAAAAAATTGTATGCTAATTATATGCAAACCTTTGCTGCTGTTACCTCTGGTCCATTTCTAATGTGCATAAACTCAGCATTAACTTGGAATTATCAGCAGCTCACTGACCATCCCTAATGATAATTGTTCCTCCCCTCAGAATTCTGTAACAGGAAGTGATGATGTTTCTCTATTTGCAGCACGGAGTCCCGGCATCAGGAACCTTTCAGAGACTAATCTCTCTGTATCCACAGACTGTGCAACGGATGATGATGTCATTGAACAAGAGTCTCCTGCAGATATCCTGGTTAACCCAAATATTCCCCCAGGCTCCACTAACCTGTCTCATTCCCAGCACAACTTTATAACTCGAGGGAATCATTTCTTTTCTACAAATGGGAAATGTGTTGTACAGAAATCTGACCTTGTCACACGTGAGAGGCCTCACCCTGGTGATAACCCATGTGCTGAGTGTGGGAAATGTTTTGTTCAGAGATCAAGTCTTATCAGACATGAGAGATCTCACACAGGGGAGAAGCCATATGCGTGTGCTGACTGTGGGAAATGTTTTCTTGCAAAATCAAGCCTTGTTGTACATGAGAGACGTCACAATGGTGAGAAGCCCTATTCATGTACTGAGTGTGGAAAAAGTTTTATACAGAAATCCGAGCTTATCATACATGAAAGATCTCACACTGGTGAGAAGCCCTATTCATGTGCTGAGTGTGGGAAATGTTTTAGATCTAAATCTGTTCTCGTTGCACATAAGAGATCTCACACAGGTGAGAAGCCCTATTCATGCACTGAGTGTGGGAAATGTTTTGGACGGAAATCTCATCTCGTCAGACATAAGAAATTTCACACTGGTGAGAAGCCCTATACATGTGCTGAGTGTGGGAAATGTTTTATTACAAAATCAAACCTTGTCGTACATGAGAGATGTCACACTGGAAAGAAGTCCTATTCATGAGCTCTGTGTGGAAACTGTTTTATTCAGAAGTTAAACCTTGTCATACATGGGAGATCCTACACTCTTCAGAAGACCTATTCATGTTCTGAGTGTGGGAATTGTTTTGGGAGAAAATCAGACCTTGTCACACATGAGAGCTCCTGCTGGTGAGAAACCTTAGTCATGTACTGAGTGTGGAAAACGATTTATACAGAAATCAGATCTTGTCACACACGAGAGATGCACAATGCCATAAGAGCAATGAAAGCAATAAACAAATCACAATAATCTGTGCCGCCATGGACAAAAACCTTCAAACAATAGCTTTTAATATAAAGACATTCATTTTGGAAGGAATAAACACTTGATGATTTTATGCAAAATGAATGGTGGTAATTTTATTCAGTGCTAGCAAACCTAAAAACAATTAAAAACCATACAGTTGGTGAGGACAAAGCATATAATGTGGGCAGTGTGTATAATGATGTGTATAAGTCACCGAAAACCATTCTTACTGGTGGTCCTGTGCACACAATGTGAAACCCTGCACACATTATCATTATTAACTAGCTGATGACCCGGTGTTGCCCAGGTATGTATTTGGTTGTTGCTGGCTCTGCCCACTTTTTCTAACCTTGACACAGTAAATGAATGACGACACACACTGTCACTGAATAATCAAGTTTGTGAGCTTTGGGGTCCTTGGCATTTATAATTAAAATTTTCACATTGAAAAGAAACAAATCTGACTGGCTGTTTGTGGCTCCCCCCTCCCCCTTTCTTTGTAAATTTGAACCCCAGTTGCCCAATGACCAACTGTACTAGGTTTGAGGCCACTGCCATCAACAGTGTAAGAATGGCAGCAATTTAAATATTTATCTTGAAAATCAATAGGTGAATTTTGACTGGCTGTTGTAGGCTCCACCCACTTTCAAGAATATGAATCCCAGTAACCAAGTGTGTCAAGTTTGAGAAGCCTGCCATTAACAGTGTAAGAATGGCTGCAGTTTTTGCATTTTCCCATGTAAAAAAAAGTTGGTTGTTGGCTCCGTCCACTTTTTCTAACCTGGACACACAGTCATTCTGTGACCAAGTTAAAAGCTTTGGGGTTCTTGGCATTAATCATTTAAATTTTCCCATTGAAATGAAACAAATCTGATTGGCTGTTTTTGGCTCCGCCTCTTTTTGATTTTGAACTCCAGTGACCCAATGAATGTACCAGGTTAGAGGCCTCTGCATTAAAGTGTAAGAATGGCAGCAACTGAAATACTCCCTTTGAAAATCAATAGGTGAATTTCAATTAGCTGTTGGAGCTCCACCAGGTGGCAGTGTGGATCTGAAGGGTACAGATCTAGATGACCATGCTGGCACTTGTAGTGCAATGCTTTCTTCCTATATATGGGCATGCTGACACTTTTACGACAATGCTTTCTTCCTCTATATGGGCATGCTGGCACTTGTAGTACAATGCTTTCTTCCTATATATGAGCATGCTGCCACTTGTAGTACAATCCTTTCTTCCTCTATATGGGCATGCTGGCACTTGTATTACTATGCTTGTAGTACAATGCTTTCTTCCTCTATATGGGCATGCTGGCACTTGTAGTACTATACTTTCTTCCTCTATATGGGCATGCTGGCACTTGTAGTACTATGCTTGTAGTACAATGCTTTATTCCTCTATATGGGCATGCTGGCACTTGTAGTACTATGCTTTCTTTCTCTATATGAGCATGCTGGCCCTTGTGGTACTATGCTTTATTCCTCTATATGGGCATGCTGGCACTTTTAGTACTATACTTTCTTCCTCTGTATGGGCATGCTGGCACTTGTAGTACTATATTTTCTTCCTCTACAGTGATGTGAAAAACTATTTGCCCCCTTCCTTATTTCTTATTCGTTTGCATGTTTGTCACACTTAAATGTTTCTGCTCATCAAAAACCGTTAACTATTAGTCAAAGATAACATAATTGAACACAAAATGCAGTTTTAAATTATGGTTTTTATTTAGTGAGAAAAAAAACTCCAAACCTACATGGCCCTGTGTGAAAAAGAAATTGCCCCCTGAACCTAATAACTGGTTGGGCCACCCTTAGCAGCAATAACTGCAATCAAGCGTTTGCGATAACTTGCAACAAGTCTTTTACAGAGCTCTGGAGGAATTTGGCACATTCATCTTTGCAGAATTGTTGTAATTCAGCTTTATTTGAGGGTTTTCTAGCATGAACCGCCTTTTTAAGGTCATGCCACAACATCTTAATAGGATTCAGGTCAGGACTTTGACTAGGCCACTCCAAAGTCTTCATTTTGTTTTTCTTCAGCCATGCAGAGGTGGATTTGCTGGTGTGTTTTGGGTCATTGTCCTGCTGCAGCACCCAAGATCGCTTCAGCTTGAGTTGACAAACAGATGGCCGGACATTCTCCTTCAGGATTTTTTGGTAGACAGTAGAATTCATGGTTCCATCTATCACAGAAAGCCTTCCAGGTCCTGAAGCAGCTAAACAACCCCAGACCATCACACTACCACCACCATATTTTACTGTTGGTATGATGTTCTTTTGCTGAAATGCTGTGTTACTTCTACGCCAGATGTAACGGGACACGCACCTTCCAAAAAGTTCAACTTTTGTCTCGTCGGTCCACAAGGTATTTTCCCAAAATTCTTGGCAATCATTGAGATGTTTTTTTAGCAAAATTGGGATGAGCCTTAATGTTCTTTTTGCTTAAAAGTGGTTTGCGCCTTGGATATCTGCCATGCAGGCCATTTTTTTGCCCACTCTCTATCTTATGGCGGAGTCGTGAACACTGACCTTAATGGAGGCAAGTGAGGCCTGCAGTTCTTTAGATGTTGTCCTGGGGTCTTTTGTGGCCTCTCGGATGAGTTTTCTCTGCGCTTTTGGGCTAATTTTGGTCAGCCGGCCATTCCTGGGAAGGTTCATCACTGTTCCATGTTTTCGCCATTTGTGGATAATGGCTCTCACTGTGGTTCGCTGGAGTCCCAAAGCTTTAGAAATGGCTTTATAACCTTTACCAGACTGATAGATCTCAATTACTTTTGTTCTCATTTGTTCCTGAATTTGTTTGGCTCTTGGCACGATGTCTAGCTTTTGAGGTGCTTTTGGTCTACTTCTCTGTGTCAGATAGCTCCTATTTAAGTGATTTCTTGATTGAAACAGGTGTGGCAGTAATCAGGCCTGGGGGTGACTACATAAATTGAACTCAGGTGTGATAAACCACAGTTAAGTTATTTTTTAACAAGGGGGGCAATCACTTTTTCACACAGGGCCATGTAGGTTTGGAGTTTTTTTTCTCACTAAATAATAAAAACCATCATTTAAAACTGCATTTTGTGTTCAATTATGTTATCTTTGACTAATACTTAACGGTTTTTGATGAGCAGAAACATTTAAGTGTGACAAACATGCAAAAGAATAAGAAATCAGGAAGTGGGCAAATAGTTTTTCACACCACTGTATATGAGCATGCTGGCACTTGTAGTACTATATTTTCTTCCTCTATATGAGCATGCTGGCACTTGTAGTACTGTTCTTTCTTCTTCTATATGGGCATGCTGGCACTTGTAGTACTATGCTTTATTCCTCTATATGAACATGCTGCTACTTGTAGTACTATGCGCTCTTCCTCTATATGGGTATGCTGGCAGTTGTAGTACTATCTTCCTCTATCTAGGCATGATGGCACTTGTAGTAGCCAGCCTTTTTTTTCTACACATGCATGCTGGTATTTGTAATATGATGGATTTTGTCTCTTGCAAGGCATGGCAGCACTAGTGCTTCTATAACTAATGGGCAGAGGGGCTTCTTCTACTCACTAAAGTTGGTGTATTTGGTACAAAGCAATGAAGTGATAACAGAGCACAATACAGGTTATTTATAGCGAGCATGCTGGTACTGCCCGCTCTGCACAAAGAGCTACAACTGAAAAAAATCCCACACCCCCTTTTCTAGATCATGATTGAAGACCTCCCTCTCATGAATGTCTGCACACGCTGCTCACCTACCACAGTATGCTCATTTGCTCATGCCTCCCACCTGTCCTGTTTTTGCTGGGACTGTCCCAGGTGGGAAGGCACTGTCCCATGGTTCTTTTTATTGCACAAAAAAAAAAAGAAAAAAGATTTTTATTGGTTTTATCAAACATACAGCTCATAACTTGTACATACCATATACATGTTTATATTAACATCAAAATTAAAGCATATAGGACATCCAAAATAAACATAACTTATCCATATGTTTCAACTTGCCATAACAAAACCATTCAGGTTGACAGGTTGATAACATTACACATCTCATTGCTAATTGTTGAAGCAGATCATCCGTAGGACAGCTGACAATCAGTTGGCTGTGTTGACGTTTTGTGGGATAATAGTGTTCTATAGAATGTCTTTATTCACAACATTAACCCAAATAATAACATGCCACTGTTCTGTGTCTCTTAGACAGCAGAGATGCAGAGTTAGCAGCAGGGTAGGGATCTCAGCTGCATGCCGAGTTGCCTTTAAAGGATACCCGAGGTGACATGATGAGATCGACATGTATGTACAGTGCCTAGAACACAAATAACTATGATGTGTTCCTTTATTTTCTTTCTTTGCCTGAAAGAGTTAAACATCAGGTACATAAGTGGCAGTTCCTGTCTGCGTCAGGACTGAGTCAGACTACGGTGTGACCTTCACTGATAAGAAATTCTAACTATAACACACTATCTTAGCAGAAAATGGCTTCTGAGAGCAGGAAAGACATACAAAAGGGTCAATAGTGCATAGATTTTAGCTCTGGCATACTTCAATGAATGTGTCATTGATCAAAAACAATAAAAAAGTAAAAACTTAAAAGGTAGATTTAAATATAAAACTGTGGAATATATTAAAAAGTCATTTTTGGAAGAAGGAAAATAGATACAATTGTTTATTTTCACCTTGGGTGTCCTTTAATGATATGTGGTTCATATCGGAAAGAAATTGATTTAGGGGTTGCCCGTGGTAACCACTGTTCAGGACCAGCTGCCAAATGATTGCACTTAGCAGCTTGACATTCTCACAGCCGCAGCAGATATCGATGAGGACCATAGATGCCTCAAGCAGTTAAGGATATTTATTGACTTCAATCAGAAATACAAGGTGCATATTGGCAGCATTCTTTGTTACATCAGCAAAGCAAGAATATGAATAACATTGCAGATATTGGCATTACATTGCAATCATAAGTCAGCGCTAGGCAACTGACTAGGTTCAGCCTTAGTTAAGACACCTGCAGCAGAAAACCTACAGCAAAGGTAGGTAAGTTAAGAAAAAAAGAGAGCAAATATACCACGGAAAACATGAGTTTACAGTATGTTATATATCTAAAAACTTCCAAATTATCAAGGGTTACTTCATAATGTCACACTGTGGGTGTGCTTTGGGTGGGTTGTGCCTGTAAATCACACTAGGAGAATGCTATTGGCTACCATGGGCATGTGACTGACAGGACACACTGCGCTGCCATGAAGAGTCCAGACCAAAGTTGGAACTTCTGGTGTATTCTCAATTCCAGGAATCCATTTGTTTTGGAAGCAAGGCGATTTTGTTGTTGTTGTACTTTGGCAGTCCCAGAGCCTGGCTGTCTAAACACTGATGAAGCACAATGGCCTTCCCCAAAGCATGTTGTACCACTAAAAATCCTCAGGATGATATTTCTCTGTCTGTTGGGAGAACTCTGAATATAGACTTTTTGATAAAACGGTGGTTGTCTAAAGTAAATGAGAGATTCTACATTGCAAGAACCTGATCGCATCTTCAATATCAGATACAGCATCATAAGGCGGATTCCGGATTGATTTCAGCATGAGATTGATCGGGAAATGGCCTGCGGTGTATGGGCAGCTGACAGATCTCTCTATCAGATTCGATTGAGAGATTTGTCTCTTGGTCAAATTTGACCCATCATCACTAGATGTATGGCTACCTTTAAACAGAGGCTACAGACCACAAACTATAGTTTTAATACCTGTTATTACTTGTTCTCTGACAGCAAATTTAATTAGAGTTCGTGTATACCTGTAGTTAAGTGCTGACAAATTGCTAATTTGGTTTGTGTGTGTGTGTATGTGTGTGTGTGTCTATCCATTGTCAAATGCTCTCAGGATGAATAGATGTAAGCTTTGATGAGATCCTTTATGCTAGGTCACACAATACAATTTTCTGACAGATTTGCCTGCCAGATTGACTATTTCCAATGTCTGAGCTGAATTTCGATCGATTTTCCGATCAACTTCCTTAGAAGATCGAAATTCAGATCAGACATGTATGATATAGTCGATCTGGCAGGTAAATCTGCCACAAATCTGTATCGTGTGTTCCTAGCAGACTGTAACATGGTGTGAAATTTTGTTGTTATCGGTGCTGCTCAGCAAGATTTTGGATATCCGGGTTACCCAGATAATCCGAACTTTTTCAGCTATCCACCCGGATTCGGATTCCAGATACCTGGGCCTAAATCCGGATAGCTATCTGCGGATAATAGGGCGGATTACCCGGGTATCCGGATCCGAAATACTGTTACTAAGGAAATGACGTCCTGGAGCCAATCAGAGGGCTCCCAGCAGAAGCCCTAGCAACCAATCACAGAGGGGAACCTTGGCCAGCCCCACCTGACCTCAATGAGCCAATCAGAGGGCTCCCAGCCTAAACGCTGGCACCTAATCACAGAAAGGAACACTGGCCAGCCCCCCTGTATAATAAGGAGGGCTGCCATGATGAGACAGATCGTCCTAGCTTGCTGAATCCTCACTGAGAGACATACTCCAGTGCTGGTGGCCTAGCAAGGGCTGCCTGTACACAGTTAGAAACCTAAAGCTGTTCAGGGAATAACGCCTTCACTATCTCTACACTTGTTAAATTGTTAATTAGCTTTATTGATGTCATAGTGTGCCAGTCAGAGTGTGTGCTCTAGTGCTGGCCTAGTAGCAAGAGCTGTACACATACACAGTGATAAGCTGTTCAGTGATTAACTCCTTCACTATCACTACACTATTGTTAAATCGTTAATTAGCTTGATGTCATTGTGTGACAGACAGTCAGTGTGTGCTCAGGGCTGCTGCAGCTGCTATGTGTCTGCCTGCTGACCAGCTATTAGCCTTAGCTAGCTACAGTACAGGTTAGGTTAGGGATTAGGGAATAGCATTACTGTGTAATTGTGTAGTTAGTACTGTAGTACTACAGTCAGTGCTAGTAGTTGTTAGAGTAGTAGAACTACTGTGTTAGCTTACTACAGAACTGCTGTGCTGTGAGCAGTGGCAGTGTGACAGTTAGTGTGCACTAGTGTCTTCTCCTCTGCTGTCTGACTGTCACTCGGCACGTGTCACGTGGCACTTGTCACGTGCCACGCGGCAAGTGCCTCGTGACACATGCCAAGTGACACGTCCGGCATGCTCCTGGCAGACGTTACACCTGCTGCTGCTGCATTGCCCTGCTCCTGTGCTGCTCACACCACCGGGGTGCCACAGGCCACTGCTGCTGTGCTGATACCACCTATATTTAACCCAAAGCACAATTGCGTAATTTTTTGGTGGTGTCTTTGCTGAAAACTGTCATGTCCCAGTTGTGCAGTTGGACTTTGGACACAATGTGGGCTGCACGATCGCTGTCTGGAACCTAGGCCTGATGTTAACTGACAGACATTTTCTTTGGGGGGGGGGGATTTTAAGTCCCCACATCATCAATTAGTGTTCCCCTTTAAAAAATAATGATGCTACATGCCTCATATACCCTAAAAAACGTTTTTAAAGCAATTTAAAGGCCACTTCCGGTTTTTCTATCCAGATATCCGAATCCGGACGGATATCCCGGATACTGGGTCCGGATATCCGATTCGGATTCGGTTTGGAAAATTTTGAACTCTATCTGTCCCGGATTGGATATCTGGGTATCCGGATCCAACCCGGATTTTGAAAAAGGGGTATCCGAGCAGCACTGGTTGTTATGTATTCAGATTCTCTCCATGACTAAGACTGGACCACACACAACCTGCTTATTGGTGTGAAAAGTTTCCCAAATGTGTGTGGGGAATGTGCCGACTAATTATGTCTCTTTTAGGTTTCAAAATCTCTTTATTTTAAGCATATAGTAAAAGGTTTTACAAATTAAGTCTACAAACATATTATAGCAAACCTAAGGTAAACCTAAAGAGCCAGTGGATCTGGTAAGACCTACCGGGTCAAATAATGGTACATATATCGATACAGCATTACAAGCATTGTAGTGAACAGATTCATAAGGATTACTCATAGACCAGACAGTGTGATTACATTCAACGCAGAAGTATAGATGGAAGAAGTAGCATAGCATCCAGCCAAGTTGTCAGCATTACAAGAAATCTGCAATAACTGCGTTTGACCCACATAGAGGTGCAGGTAGAAGGAGTGAAATATATATATATATATATATAGGAAATAGTAGTGTAAGACTCCTGATCTATAGTGTAGCATCACAAGAACTCCAAAATGATATCCAAGGCTCCCAGGTTTTTTCAAAAACCTCTATCTTGTCAGCAATTCTTGCATTAATGCGCTCAGATATCATTGTTGAGTCAATATTTTCAAGAACCTTTTGAAAAAGATAAACATTTAGACCGCCAGGAAGCTGCTATATGTACTTTGGTGGCATTAGCAACATGTTGCGTGAGCCTATGTTCAGCGTGTTTGACCGATTCTGGCTTATAACCCATTAAAAGGGTTCAGGCATGTTTAAGGATGGCCTTCTTAAAGATTCTGGTGAGTAGAGTATTCATTTTAGACCACAATCTGGAGGCCTTGGGACGAGACCAGAATATATGATATACCATCAGCTTGACAGCCTCGAAAACATAACTTGGTGAGGGAAAGATCCATTTGGTGAAGTCTTGTAGGAGTGTAGTGGGTCCTATGGAGTATTCTGAGGGATACTTCTATATGTGTACTATACAAACTACCTTTAGCTAAGGTTGTAAAGGATTCAACCTAGTCTTCCATAGTTAAAGCGGAATATAACCCTGCATTTCAACTTTGCTCTAAAACATTATTTACAGCATATTATATGCAAAAAGCATTTTTTTTTTACTAGACCAGCATTGGAAGGGTTAAACACAGAGGTTTTAAGTTCCGTGCAGACATTCAGATGGTTACATTCTATTTAGTTAGTGTGTAACTGTTTATCAATAGATACATCTCTTTGGCTGTCCTCCAAGCTCCTTCTCAGTGAGAGAGATGAGTCATAATAAACACATATTTGTAAACAAAAAGTATCTAACTCAAGTTCGGATTCGGTTGCAGAAATCTCTAGGGACTTTAAAGCCCTGTGTAACCCTTCCAATGCTGGTCTAGTAAAAAAAAAAATGCTGGTTGCATATAATATACTGTAAATAATGTTTTAGAGCAAAGTTGAAATGCAGGGTTATATTCCGCTTTAAGCTAAAATCAAGATCTTGTTCCCATTTAATCAAAAAGGGAGGCTTATCATCTTCTGGGGGTTGATTTTGTAGGGCTTAGAGTAGGGATACTAGACCTTTCTCAAATGGGTCGTTAGACCAGGTTACTTCAAAGTGTGTGATAGGGTTATCATATGCATTACTGGGGAATTTACGTAAATAGTGTAGTATTTGACAAAGGTGAAACATCTCTGAGGGTGGTATACTATATTTGGAAATCAGCTGCTGTCCTGTAGGGACTCTACCATCGATAATGAAATCTCTAAGTGTGAGCAAACCTTTTCTAGACCACCATGTAAAGGACCGAGGGTCCAGACCACTGGGAAAATCAGGGTTGTGTAGGATGTGCAAAGCTGAGGGAATTTGTGATTGTAACTTGTAAAGGAAGCGATTTTTATTCCTTATCGATAGGGTATGATAAGTCAAAGGTGAAATACTCCGTATTTTTTTACGTCCTTCACTAGAAGCTCATAAAGATCCCTTCCAGGAGTAAGGGTATAGTAGCGTGTCTTCAATCTCTACCCACATCGTTCTCCCGGTTTCAGCAAAAACAAGTGGAATTTGGGCCAGTTGAGATGCTATATAATATTTATTTAGATTGGGAACTGAGAGTCCTGAAGTTTTGTGCCAGTACATACAAGCTTTCAGAATGCGTGGTCTCTTATGTGCCCATATGAATGAAAAGATCTGTTTTTGGAGTAGTAAATGTATCTTTTTTTAAATGATGGGGATAGGGAGAACTCTGAAAAAGTATGTGAGCTTTGGTAAACGAGTCATCCTGCTATGTTGCTATGCGCCCTGTCCATGATAGGTTAAAAGTGTGCCAAGTTTGAAGTTCTCTTAATAAATCTGGTATAACCCTGGCATAATTCCATTTGTAAAGGTCTGACATTATGGGATAGTATTTTAAGGACCATATAAGAGGTGAAATAGGTATGCTAAGATACAGAATGGTCCATATGCGGTTGGACGATATGTGGTTGGGAGCGACTGCATCACTATGTTTGTTTCTGATCTAATAGGGTTGTTCACTAAGTAAACAGCTCGTACAAGAACGAGCTGAGTCAGTCTGTCCAAAGAGACAGAATTAGAAGTCAAGAGGGGATCTGGTCCCCTGTCACACTTCTGATTGAGGAACAGCATTGCCATACGTACCAGAGAAATAGGGAAGCAATTAAAGCTAAACATTGAACGGAGGCAGAATATAAAAAGATATACTATAACCATATTCATAACTTTAACATTGCTAACAGTGGTATCAAATCTTTCTGCAGTCATGTCTGCATATCGGCTACATCCCCCACGCAGAGATATATCAGATGGACCTGAGGGAAAAAGAGCACCCTTTAGTGCCCTAGAGGCGAGGGAGGGAGGGCCAAGGTGGCAGGGGGGGAGAGAGGGGGTGACAGATCCCACCCATCAGGTGAGACCCGTCCCTACCCTCCCACCCCCCAGCCAGGCCCCCCCCTGAGCCCGACCCCACTGGGGGGGGGGGGCTCTCCCCCCAAGCCATTGACAACATACTTAAATCACTTATACTATAGTCAGTGAAGACCATATCAACACTCTACCCTTGCTAGCCCCGGGGCTCCCTCCCCTTTCAAAAAGGACGAGGGAGTGGAAAGGGGAGGGGTGCCCGAAGGAAGAGGGTGAGGAGAGAGCAGGGGGAGGACACACCCTGCCCTGAGCGTGAGGCCCCCCAGCCGCATGGCCCCCCGCCTCCCCGCCCAGCCCCATGGCATCAGACCGTATTGTTATATGGATCATCATAGCTTCAAAAAAGCATATCGTGGAATCATTTTGTTCACAGACACTTCACCAATAAACTGAAAGCACTAAATATGTGCCTCCATATCTATTGCAGTGTAAAGGGCATTGACAGTGTAGCCTATGTCAGTGTTCAAGTCCTCCCATTTGAGGGTGCGTCACGGAGATCTGTATGAGTTAGTGGTTCAAGATATGCCAGTACTGTGGGAGCAGGCATGGGAACCCAGGGGTCCTATTATAGCATACAGATAGCCATGTAGTTCAACATAAAAGGGTATACAAGATGATCCAGACATAGAGTAGGTAGTGCATGCTTGTGAGCATAGCTGGATTCCAATCAAAAGGCCAGAAATGTATATTAAACGGAGTGCAAAGGTAGGCCAGCAACATCATCAAAACAGCATGACCTTTCGACTTAGTAAGGCACATTGGGGCTCAGGGGGGCTGCTTGTAAAAAAGTCAAAGGAAAATATAGATGGAGCGAACAAGTGTCAATAAAAGTACAGTCAAAGGGTAGCTTACATAGGTTATGATCTCGGAGATCGGCGCGCCACCTCAGACCACTCTCTTTGCGGTCTCTGACTGCGCTGTGGGAGGGGAACAAGCGCTGTGTCAGCCTGCAACTGTCTCGATAGCTATATTGGCGGCTTCTAGTATAGCTTTCCCGCCATCGAGAGATCGCACTGTGTGGGCTTGATTGGCTAAAGTAAAGTTCAGAGAGAAAGGGAATCCCCATCGGTAGCGAACTTTTTTCCCGAATAAGAGACGAGGTGATTGGTCTCAGCTGCCTTCTCCTCTGGAAGGTTGTAGGTGATAGATCCCCGTAGATATGAACTGTTGCAGGAAGTCCTGAGAGACTAGTAAGATCCCTTGCTGCTGTCATGATTTGGTCTTTGATCTCACAATAGTGCAACTTCAGTATAACATCTTTAGGTGGAGGCTTAGAGAGGCGCCCCAAATGCGGTTGTTAGACCACAACAGCACTTTATTTGGCCTGAGGAAGTGGGCTTGGTCACACGAAATGCGTTGCCTGTGCTAAATCTCCAATTAAACTTCCTTATCAAAGTGAGTTGTCGTCTGTGAGGTAAGCCACCTCATTTTTGTTATTTTATTGATTTTAGAGTATTTTATAAAATTGGGCGCCTCTTTACCACTTCTGTGCCATATCCCCCCCACTTGCCTGGGTGGGGAACCTTACGCACCTGAACCAAGGTGGGATCCTACCACCTGTGGTAATCAAGGTATGCAGGATCTTTTTGCTAAGAGAGCGACCAGACCCAGGACTGCTGGTATACCTGAGTGGAGTCAGGTTTAATCACTCCACTTGCTTGAAGCAGTCGGTTGCCCCGTGTGCAACCCACCTTTGTGAGTACCCCTTTTTCAGAAGTTTTCTTTTGAACACCTATTTATTGAGACATACTGCACCACTTGGGCTCCCGTTGTCTTTGTGTTTTTTCCCCTCCAGTACTGTATAATCTTCAGGTATGTTCGGGGTCTTACGTTTACCCAGGGCTCTGTGGATCCTATCTATTCGAAACATTTCCTCATTTGTTTGTGGCTGGAGCGAAGAGAAAAAATTAATAGCAACTTCTCTCAAGGCTGTAAATGACTCGGACAATCCACGGATCCTTAGATTTGATCGCCGGGCGCGGTTTTCAGAATCCTCCAGTCTGGATTCCGCTAAGTCAGCTCTAGCTTCCAGGGCTTTTATTAGCTTCTTGTCCTCATTGACTTTGTCAACTAGTGAGTCCAATCAAGATTCAAGAAACCCCACCCCTTGGCCTATCTCAGTTATTTGGGCCATTATATTCTTGACTGCTAGCATGAGCTCCAATTGGAGCATTTTTTTAATGTCAGCCAAAAGTTCTTGTTTGTCCCAGGGACATTGTTGTTGGTTACCTTGGGAGGAGGCCCGGGGTGGGCTGTCAGTCTGGATTTGCTTGGACTTCTTAGCTGGGTGAGCCGAAGCGTGCTCCTGGACCGCATCCGCCATCTTGGATGAGCTGCGTAGTTCAGGCGGGGTGGAGAATACGTTTGGCGAAGTCCGCTGTGGCTGATTTGTCTGCTTTGAGTTTCGGGATCCCTTCCCGGGCATATCATACGTGACACAGGATGGGTGGAGCAAGTTCTGCCTCTTTAGTCATAGATTTTATGCCCCCTTTTCTCCGGCCAAGAACGGAGCTCACTGAGCGCACGTCATTCCTAGTGAGCGCAAAAAAGTGAAGATGACCAGCACTTGCCAATTCTTAAAAAGCAGGGTATTTATTCACAAAAAAAGTGAACAAAAAATAGCCATGACATCTGGACTCCCAGAATGTAACTATAGCTCTTGAGAGTAGATATAGCTCTTAGCATGCTTTCACTTGACAAAGAGCGGTTTATCCGTTCGAAACGGCGACAGTCCGTTGTGATTGGAATTGGGCTGCAATGGAGGCGTAACCTACTCTGGAGGAAGTCCTCATGCTACTATTTGCAGCTAAGAGCTATATCTACTCTCAAGAGCTATAGTTACATTCTGGGAGTCCAGATGTCATGGCTATTTTTTGTTCACTTTTTTTGTGAATAAATACCCTGCTTTTTAAGAATTGGCAAGTGCTGGTCATCTTCACTTTTTTGTTTGCATTAAGTCTGTATCAGCCATACAGGCTAGACCTGGCACAGCCGTTGAAGCAAGATAGGTGTGCTGTCCAAGAAGTACAAAAATTCCTAGTGAGCGCCACACATGCGTCCCTAATTATGTCTCTTTTAGGGGGAAATACTTCCTAATATTTTCTGTGTAGGGGAAACACTGCATTCTCCTCCCCATTCATTCTGTTGACTCTGACTCTTTATGACCATTTGTACTTCTGCACGCCAGCTGTCTTTCTTTCAGCTGTTGCTTAGGCATGTTCATAACTTTACATATGATGTCTATCCACCTTAGCCTCTGTCGTCCACTTCTTTTTTTGCCTTCAATTTTTCCAAACATCCAGGATTTCTTTAAAGTATCTGGTCTTCTCATTATGTAACCAAAGTATTTGATTTGAGTTTTAAATGTAGTATAAACCCTTCTAGTGAACACTCTGGTCTTATTTCTTTAAAGGACAACTGAAGAGAGTGGTATATGAAGGCTGCCATGTTTATTTCCTTTTAAACAATACCAGTTGCCTGGCAGTCCTGCTGACCCTTTACCTCTAATACTTTCAGACATATACCCTGAAGAAGCATGCAGCAGATCAGGAGTTTCTGACATTATTGTCAGTTTTGACAAGATTGGCTGCATGCTTGTTTCTGGTGTTATTCAGACACAGCTGCAGCCAAATAAATCAGCAGGACTGCCAGGCAACTGGTATGGTTTAAAAGGAAATAAACATGGCAGCCTCCATAGTCTTCTTACTTTAGTTGTCCTATAAAGGACAACTGTAGGGAGAAGAATATGGAGGCTGCCATATTTATTTCCTTTTAAATAATATTAGTTGCCTGGCTGATCGATTAGGCTGCAGTAGTGTCTGAATAACACCAGAAACCAGCATGAAACTACTCTTGTCATCTCTGACAGTAATGCCATCTGATCTGCATGCTTGTTCAGGGACTATGGCTAAAAGTATTAGAGGCAAATGATCAGCAGGGCTGCAAGGCAACTAGTATTGCTTTAAAGGAAACAAATATGGCAGCCTGCATATCACTCTTGCTTCAGTTATCCTTTAAGTATTGGCTGGTTATATCTTCTAGCTGTCCAGGGAACTCTCAGTAGCTTTCTCCACATTCACAGTTCAAAAGCATCATTTTTTCTATGCATTACCTTATTTATAGTCCAACTTATACAGCCATGTGTTACTACTGGGAAGAGCAGGACAATAACTATCTTGATCTTTGTTTGCAAAGTGGCATCTCTATCCTTTAGTATCTTAACCAAACTTGCCATAGCTTTCCTCCCAAGCAACAAGTGTCTCTAAAGGTGGCCACTAACAGTCCAATTTCTAGCAAAAAAACGTTTGCGCGATCAGAAATTCTGATCGGATTGGTTGTAAATAATCTACATTGATGGGCACAATCTATTAAAAATGATTTTTAAAAAAAGTCGTCCGATTGAATTTTCGTCAAACGAAAATTTGGATTTTCTTGTCTGTTGTGATTGGAAGCAAAGATTGGTTCGTTGATGGTGTAGTGAAAGATTTTTCTTCCGATCAGAATTTCTGATCGCTCAAAAGTTTTTTTTGCTAAAAATTAAATGGTTAGTGGCCACCTTAAGGGCCTGAGCCCACTGTGTCCACTTTTCAGTTACACATCAATGTTACAGATGCTGAAAAGTGGACAGAAGCAGACACAAATGTCTCAAATGCTAGTATTGTATCTAAGGCCTTATATTGTGAAGGAGAGGGGTCACACCGCTGGTAGGTTTATGTAGATGTGGTCCCACTCACCTTATCTCATGGCAAAACCCATTTTTTCAGTGACATGTCATGCACATGCTGGACGTTCTGAAGTATATCCCCCCGTAGGAGAACAATAGGTACACAACCACCAAACTTGTATTTCAGTTCACAAAATGGGACAGATTCCATCTTCTGCATTCAGGCAAATCGGCAGGGCTGAAGGTCCAGAGGCTAAAAATGGGGATCTACACATTAAAAAGGGAAAATTATGCCCAAGTGAGCTGTTCATGAAAGAGAGGGCTACAGTACATGGGTGATACACATGGAAGAGTCCCAGGAAAGATATTACTATTTTTATTATGGGATGGATCATCAGCATCATGATCATTTATATTCATGAGTGAAGGTGATTTCACAAACAGAGTCTGCAGTTAGTATATTCACCACAAGATGGCGATCCCACCTCTCCCTGGTGGAACGCACAGGCAGGAAGTAATTAAGCCACCGACAGGATGTAATGTACCAGCAGGAAAAGAAGTTACAGGAGGTGGAGAGGAGACATTGTTGGAAGAGGTAATTGTGTGATTCTTGTTATATATTTATCAGAGCAAAGAGCGGGGTGGGCATACTTTGTTACAGAGGAGGTCATAGTACATCTGTCACTATCCTGATCAATCAGTAATTGCCATCCAAGAGACTTTTATATAGCTGCTGTGACTAGTGTTGCCACCCAGCTGGTATTTGGCTGGCTCAGGTAGTGTTTTATGTAAAAAGCTGGATGCTGGTATTTAATGTTTACCTGCACATCGTTTGCCAGTAATCCTCTAGCCGGAAGCCCCGAACCTTCCCAGCCGTGGTAATTGCAGAGCTTTGAGTGGAGATCTCTCCTGTGCAGGTTCCCTTGCAGGCTCAGCTTCTCTTCCCCGAACACCGGTCTCTGTGCCTGTTGTAGCCGCGTCTCTCATCATGTGACATCTCTATGTGTGCCTGTCAGTCACACACCACCTACACTAATGAACTCCGGACATTAGGTGACAATGAGGAGAAGAAGCTGAAGATGCCGGAAGCTTGGAGAGGTGTGAGAGAGGGAGAGACTCTTGCTATATACTTATTCAGGGGAGGACTGGGACCTTTTGGCCTGGGGTAAACACAACTTAGAGGCCCTTTCATGGCAGTTCCAGCCCAAATCCATATCTTTTTGTATGCAGATATACATCGTGTAAAGTAGAAAAGTGTAAGGCATAGTATTAATAGGAAGGTTAGTGATAGTAGGAAGGTTAGTGTTCGGTGTAGCAGAAGTGAGGTTACTGTTAGGTGTAGCAGTAGTAGGAAGGGTAGTGTTAGGTGTAGTGGAAGTGAGTTTAGTGTTAGGTGTAGTGGCATTGAGGCTATTGTTAGGTGAAGTGGCAGTGATGTTAGGTGTAGAGGTTGCAGAAAGATTAGTGTTAGGTGTAGAGGAAGTGAGGTTAGTGTTAGGTTTACTGGTAGTGAGGCTGATGCTAGGTGAAGTGGCAGTGAGGTTAGTGTTAGGTGCAGCAGTAGCAGGAAGGTTCGTGTTTAGTGTAGTGGTGGTGAGGCTAATTCTAAAGGAAGCTGCAGTGATGTTAGTGTTAGGTTTAGAGGTCACAGAAAGGTTAGTGTTAGGAGTGGCAGCGGTGAGGTTGTGTTAGGTTTAGTGGCAGTGAAACTACTGCTAGGTGATATGGTAGTGAGATTAGTGTTAGGTGTAGCAGTCACATGAAGGTTAATTTTAGGATTAGCGCCAGTGAGGCTGTGTTAGGTTTAGTGGCAGTAAGGCTAGTGCTGGGTGAAATGGCAGTGGGGTTATGTTAGGTGTAGCGGTAGCAGGAAAGTTAGTGTTAGCTGTAGTGGTAGTGAGGTTGTGTTAGTTTTAGTGGCTGTGAGGCTAGTGCTAGGTGAACTGAAGGGCTAGGTGAAGTGACAGTGAGGATAGTGTTAGGTAAAGCGGTAGTAGGAAGGTTAGTGTTAGGTGTAATGGCAGTGAAGTTACTGTTAGGGTAGCATTAGTAGGAGGCTTAATGTTAGGTGTAGGGCTAGTAGGAAGGTAGTGTTAGTTATAGCGGCAGTGAGGTTGTGTTAGGTGTAGTGGCAGTGATGCTAGCATTAGGTCTAGTGGCAGTGAAGTTAGTGTTAGGGGCAGTGAGGCTGGTATTCGTGGTGGCAGTAGTAGGTGGCTCAGTGTCAGATGTGGCGGCAGTAGCAGGGTTAAGAGTTTGACGTGAGTATTAAGTTATTAAAAGTATAATCAGCTACTCATGCCAAACTCATAGTAAATGTACCCCCCACCACCACCACTAATACATTTAAAGAGAACCCGGGGGTTTGTGTAAGAAAATAAGCACTACCTGATGCAGCTTATCTTCCGGATCCTGATGAGCCACTTCATGCTGCTCTCCTCTGTTCCACTCCTCCGCCGGGTGAAGAAAAAAAAAACTGCTGATACTACACTACTGATAATTTTACCGTTATTCTACTATCCCCAATAGTAGAATATCGGTAATTATACCGATATTCTACAATCTCTCACTGTGACTTCTTTACAATATAGGGGGGGCTCATGTGGCCAGTAACTGTGGAGTGGATACAGAAAGCCGCATCAGCTATGTACAAACCATGGGTGTGGGCACAGATGCAGCAGCTCTTTACAGTATTAGGCACCCTGTGGAGCTGTGACCAGGCCTGAATTTTCATGTTATCGGGTGGGCCGGGGGACTGGGTAGCAGATACAGAAAGCTGCTGCAGAGTGGCTTTGTGTGATTTCATGTAGTGGCGTCCAGCCCATATTACCCCCTAGCATTGCAATAGCCATCAATTGCATTACAAATGAACAAGGGTGATGTGCATACTCACACACACACACACAGACTCAAACACACACATGCACACAGACTCACACTTTTAAACACACACAAACTCACACACTCAGACTACACAGACTCACACATACAAACACACACACACACACACACACACACACACACACACACACACACACACACACACTCACATAAACACACACTCACATAAACACACACAGACTCACACATACAAACACACTCACATAAACACAGACTCGCACAGACACAGACTCACACATACAAACACACACTGGCCCATATGCCATTAACTTTTTCTCCTAGGTGATAATTTTAAACTTGTTAATAAAATGCCTTTTAAAGTGAGTCTGAAGCGAGTTAAAAACTCGCTTTTTAGCTTATAATCATTTGCATGCTTGCCCCAGCTAAAACGCCGCTATCCCGCGGCTGAACAAATCCCCTCCGTGCTTGCCGGGGATCGCTTCCTGTTGAGGCAGGTCTAATGGCTGTAGCCCTGCCTCCATGCGCGTCTATCAGCGCGTATCTCCGCCTCCGTGGAAATCTGCAGCTGATAGACGCGCATGGAGGCAGGGCTATAGCTGTTAGCCCTGCCTCCATGAGCAGCAAAATCTACAACCAAGTTGGTCGTGGATTTTGCAGGGGATAGCGGCGTTTTCGCTAGGGCAAGCATGCCCATGTTGATTATAAGTTAAAAAGTGAGTTTTTAACTTGCTTCAGAGTCTCTTTAACCTCCCTGGCGTTCTATTAAGATCGCCAGGGCGGCTAACCTCCCTGGCGTTCTATTAAGATCGCCAGGGCGGCTGTGAGAGGGGTTTTTTTTAATTAAAAAAAAACTATTACATGCAGCCAACTGAAATTTGGCTACATGAAAGCCCACTAGAGGGCGCTCCTAGTGCGTACTTCTGATCGCCTCCGGCGATCAGAAGTAACAAGGAAGGCCGCAATGAGCAGCCTTTCTTGTTTCCCTTTCCTCTTCGCCATGGTCAGCCGACGTCCTGACGTCTGCCGCCTCCGATCCAGCCCTTAGCGCTGGTCAGAACTGTTTGTTCCGGCTGCGCTGGGCTCGGGCGGCTGGGGGGACCCTCTTTCGCCGCTGCACGCGGCGGCGATCAGGTAGTACACGCGGCTGGCAAAGTGCCGGCTGCGTGTGATCCTTTTTGTTTGGAACGAATCGGCCCAGCAGGGCCTGAGCGGCACCCTCCGGCAGTACTGGACGAGCTGAGCTCGTCCAGACCGCTCAGGAGGTTGAGCCACCAGAAAGCAAGAAAATACTCAAAATAATTTTGGTAGTACTTTTTCTCATACTTTTAGGTACCTTTTTAGTTAAAAAGTACTGGAAAGTTATTTTAAATCAAATTTGAAAAATTATCTCCTAGGAGAAAACTCATGTGAAAAAGTGAATTGCATATGGACACACACACACACACACACACACACACACACACACACACACACACACACACACACACACACACACACACACACACACACACACACACACACACACACACACACACACACACACACACACACACACACACACACACACACACACACACACACACACACACACACACACACACACACACACACACACACACACACTCACTTCCATCCTCTGCCTCATGTTCCCCCTGTCTCCCCCAGCATTGCCATTATACTCCAGTATGCAATGTCACCCACCCCAGTAATTCAATATCTTTCCCAGTATAGCCATGTTCCCCTGTGTCCCCCAGCATTGCCATTATCCTCCAGTATGTAATGTCTCCCACCCCAGTAATGCCATTTCTCCCCCAGGATAGCCATGCCCTCCCTGTGTCCCCTAGCATTGCCATTATCCTCCAGTATGTAATGTCCCCCACCCCAGTAATGCCATTTCTCCCCCAGTATAGCCATGCCCTCCCTGAGTTCCCCAGCATTTCCATTTTCCTCCAGTATGTAGTGTCCCCCCCCCCCCCCCCCAATCATCTGGTAAACATATAAAGGCAATATATTCAATCAGTGTGTGTTTCCTACAGATGGATCCAGTAACAGAAGCCCTCTAGACAGAAGTACAGATACTCTTTATTCCTATGATTGCCCACAAAAAGATCACCAAACCCTCAAACATTATCAGGTAGGTGGGGCTAAGGGTCCCCGGAGACTCCAAACTGTGTAACATTCTTTCATTTTGCGTATGCTGTTATCTGTGTTCACATTTTATATAAACTTTCACTTTATGCACTTAGGGTGTAGAACTTACACATAGAAGTGTTGTGGTTAAATAGGAAGAAGAAGAGACATGTGAGGAGTGATCAGCAGTCTGTTAAAGAGGGTGACATGATGAGGACAATTAAAGATGAAGAAGAAAAGTATGTGAGGAGTGATCGGCAGTCTGTGGAGGAGTGTGACATGATGAGGACAATTAAAGAGGAAAAAGAAGAGACCTATGTGAGGAGTGATCAGCAGTTTATGGAAGAGGGTGACATGATGAGGACAATTAAAGAGGAAGAAGAAGAGACGTATGTGAGGAGTGATCAGCAGTCTGTGGAGGAGTGTGACATGATGAGGACAATTAAAGAGGAAAAAGAAGAGACCTATGTGAGGAGTGATCAGCAGTTTATGGAAGAGGGTGACATGATGAGGACAATTAAAGAGGAAGAAGAAGAGATGTATGTGAGGAGTGATCAGCAGTCTATGGAGGAGGGTGTCATGATGAGGATAATTAAAGTGGAAGAAGAGACGTATGTGAGGGGTGATCAACAGTCTATGGAGGAGGGTGACCTGATGGGGGCAATTAAAGAGGAGGACACTGTTACTGAGGGCAAAACAGGTGAGTCATCAGCATTTTCCATGGAAAAAAGGCACCTGGAAAAAAAGGCGCAGGGTTTGCCAGTAGTAGAATGTCACTGGGAATAGCGATATTCTACTAAAGCGAAACGAAATGCTATCCTAGAAGTAAAAAACACATATATTAGTAGATAAACGCTAGCAGGGCTGTGGAGTCGGTCCAAAAATCCACCGACTCCTCAGTTTAGGATTCCTCCGACTCCTCTAATTTGCATATTACAATTTTGTTGATTTAACAGTATGTAACGTGAAATTCGTCTCTTAACTGCCAACGCTTAGGAATTTTACAAGACAACCGAAGTGAGGAGGATATGTAGACTACTATATTTATTCGCTTTAGACTAAAACTAGTCCTTGGTAAGAGTACTTGTAAAAGGTACAGACCGGAACAAAGAACATCTATCAGGCCCTAGGCAATGTAACTGTGGGTACATGTAAGAATGATGTGCAGGTACTCTGCAGGGGAATGAGGAGATTCTTCCTCTATTACACATTCTTCATGCACAATCTGAACAAGGTTTATGGGTGACAGACAACACCTCTCTGTTCAATGTGCACAACATTCTCAGTGGATTCCCTGCAGCTCTGTGGGGAGTGCATATGTAGAGTATAGTACTACTGTGTACCAAAGTAAACCTGAGACAGATGAAATTAAAGTTTTATTACATACCTGGGGCTTCCTCCAGCCCCCTTCAGGCTAATCAGTCCCTCGCTGTCCTCCTTCGCCACCTGGATCTTCTGCTATGAGTCCAGGTACTTGAGCCAGTCTGGTGTAGTGTGCATGCAGACACTCCGCCGCCGGGGGCGTACTACACCTGCGCAGCACTATTGCGCAGGTGCAGAATGCTACTGGCTGTGGAAGCGGCACGTAGCCAGACTGCTCTGACTGGCTGAATTACCGGGACTCATAGCAGAAGATCCAGGTGGTGGAGGTGGACAGCGAGGGACTGATTAGCCTGAAGGGGGCTGGAGGAAGCCCCAGGTATGTATAACACTCTTCTTTTCATCCGTCTCAGGTACCCTTTAATTTGTAGTCACCAAACCAAATTTTAACAACATATCAAATTATTTGATTTCATGAGCAAAGAGAGTGCATACATTTGCATAAACCAGCATCAATGCAGAATTATTTCCATCTCATTGACCATCTCTATTAGTGACACAACTACACATCAGGCTTTATTCTTACAGCATAGACGTTATTTAGTATATATAAGAGATTCCTGTGTACACATCATAAATATACTGTACAGTCACAATCAGATCTGTATATCTGACTTTAAAAATACGGGGACTGCTTTATTGAAGTAGCACAAGTAACTAATTTTGATTGGTTTATTTCATTTTTGTGGACTGAGCACAGCTATTACTGTATATATACATTATTTTTAATGACTATTATAGCAGTGGCTGGATTGTGTAATGGTTAAGGGCTCTGCCTCTGACACAGGAGACCTGGGTTCAAATCTCAGCTCTGCCTGTTCAGTAAGCCAGCACTCAGTAAGGAGTTTCTTGGGCAAGTCTCCTTAACACTGCTACTGCCTACTGAGTGCGCTCTAGTGGCTGCCTCGCAAGCGCTTTGAGTCCGACAGGAGAATGGCGCTATACAAATACTGCAATCATTATTATTATTATTATTATCTGAGAAATAGAACATTTTATCATATTTTCTATTTTAATTACAGTTACAAATTCATTAGGAGTCGGAGCATTTTTTCCTGACTCCGGGCACCCAAAATTGCTCCGACTCCGACTTCACAGCCCTCTACTTACATAACAGATGTATTGCACTGTCCATGTTATGATTCCTATATATTTTATAACGGAAAAGCAGAGAATCCGATTCTAGACAGTTTCCATCTTTGTTTCACCTTTGACCTCCTGACATAATTTCCTCCCTCACTTTTTTCTCCTCTTGCTAATCGTGTATTCGTTACCTGCCCTCCTCCCAGAGTCTTCAGACACTCCCACTGAGGTCTATACTAGGATACTAGGAAGTGCACTGTCATATGTCATTAGAAGGAGGGGGAAACTAAAGGGAAGAGGAAGAATATATTATAGATAAGAAGACCCCCCAGTATGCAACTGTTTGGCAATGGCACTTAAAGCGCCAGTGCTCCTAAGTTATGTGATAACTCCAAACCATAACAGCAGAAAAAGTTTTGAATGCAGGATTAGCATCTTTATCGCTTAGCCACCCTGGCGGTATGGACGAGCTGAGCTCGTCCTGGAAAAACATGCAAAAAGCGGTAGTGACGAGCTGAACTCGTCCATGCCGCCAGGGAGATTTCCTGTTTCTCTGCACCACCCGCTGCACTTTTTACTGAGCAGAGGGATTCCCCAGGATGGCTGGAAGCCTGTCTGCACCCTGTGGGTAGCGATCTGTGCTTCCCCCAGCGTGCAGAACAAGCACCCAGCCACTCTGGGGAATCCCTGCGCAGCCAGCGGGGCAGAGAATGTGCTGGCTGCGTGCAGGATTCCCCTTTCTCTGCGAGAAGGTGGCCGGGTGTCCCTTCTGTGTTTGTGCCGGTGGGGGGTATGTCCCCCTTCTGTTCAGGCTGGTCAGGGACCCTTCTATGGGGGCTGTGGGTGGCCTCTCCCTCCTCCTGCCTCCCTCCCTCCCGATCCCCCATGCCCCCCCCCCCCCCACCCCTCCCGGGCAAAAGCCCTGATCTACACACCTGAGGGCTTTCTCCTGTGCCGGCCGCGATGGACTCCCTCCTCCTCCTTCGGCGAAGTCCCGGTCTCTGTCGTTACACTTACGATCCCCATAACTGTAATTACAGAGAACACGAGACTAATGCTCAACACACACCATACAATCTTGGTTGTACAGATTTACCAAATCTCTGTAGTATAAGGGCCAACAGATTGAAAATACCTCGAATGATTGATTGGATATCTTATACTACATGAAAGTGGTAAGATTGAACAACCAAGATTGTATGGTGTGTGTTGAGCTTTAGCGATGGAGGAGGAAGTGCGCTGCTTCCGCCGCAGGAGAAAGCCCTCAGGTGAGTAGATCAGAGCTTCTCATGGGGGGGGGGAAGGTAGAGTACGGGGATCGGGGGGGGGGGGGGGGGCAGAGACACCCACAAACCGGGCTTCCTATACATCTGACTCCCTAGACCTGGCTGCACATCTGTCTCCCCTATACATCTGGCTACACCTGGCTACCCTATACATCTGGCTACACCTGGCTCACTATATACCTTGCAAAACATCTGGCTCACTATATATTTAGCAAAACAAAAGAAATGGTTGAAAATTATTGGAAATTAATTGAACCACTTTTTGCACGAAAATCCTGGGGAAATAGAACGCCAGGGTGGTCAATACACTCAGACCAGTTGCTGTTGAAATTTGATTTTTATGGTGACAATCCCACTTGAAGACAATCCCACTTGCCTAAACCTAAGCTGTCCCCCAGTGGTGGTAAACCTACCTTCCCTCGTGGCACTTTAGCACCCTCTGTAATGCGGGCTCCCCTCTTCCACAGTCTGCAGGTGCCAGATTAGTGGCAAGAGGGGGTAATTTAGTGCAAAAAGGCTTCCAGAAAATAAAATAGCTTGCGGATAGCTATATTGCGGCATTGCATAGCGGGTGTTACAGCATTATTCCAAAATGTATTAAATCCATTTTTCCTCAGAATTCTACACACAACACCCCATAAAGACAATGTGAAAAAAAGTATATTTGAGGTTTTGGCAAATGCACCTTTGGCAGCAATTACGGCCTCAAGTCTTTTTGAATATGATGCTACAAGCTTGGCAAATCTATCATTGGCCAGTTTCACCCATTCCTTTTTGCAGCACCTCTCAAGCTTCATCAGGTTCGATGGGAAGTGTAGGTGCACAGCCATTTTAAGATCTCTCCTGAGATGGGCAATAGGATTAAAGTCTGGGCTCTGGTTGGGCAACTCAAAGACATTCCCAGAGTTGTCCTGAAGCCACTCCTATATCTTGTCTGTGTGCTTAGGGTCGTTGTCCTGCTGAAGGATGAACTGTTGCCCCAGTCTGAGTTCAAGAGCGCTCTGGATGAGGCTTTCATCCATGATGTCTCTGTACATTGCTGCAGTCATCTTGCCCTTTATCCTTACTAGTCTCCTAGTTCCTGCCACTAATATCCCTACAGCATGATGCTGCCACCACCATGCTTCACTGTAGGGATGGTATTGGCCTGGTGATGAGTGGTGCCTGGTTTCCTCCAAATGTGTTGCCTGGCATTCACACAAAATAGTTCAATATTTGTCTCATCAGACCAGAGAATTTTTTTTTTCTCATGGTCCGAGTCCTTCAGGTGGATTTTGGCAAACTCCAGGTGGGCTTCCATGTGCTTTTTACTAAGGTGTGGCTTCCGTCTGGCCACTCTGCCTTACAAGCCTGATTAGTGGATTGCTGCAGATTAAATCTTCTGGAACGTTCTCCTCTCTCCACAGAGGAGCTCTGACAGAGTGACCATTGGGTTCTTAATCACCTTCCTGACCAAGGCCCTTCTCTCCTGATAACTCATTTTAGATGGCCAGCCAGCTCTAGAAAGAGTCCTGGTGGTTTTTAACTTCTTCAACTAACGGATGATGGAGGCCACTGTGCTCATTGGGACCTTCAAAGCAGCACACATTTTTCTGTAACCTTCCCTAGATTTGTGCCTCGAGACAATCATTTATGTGGTATAACAACAGAGGCGCCAAGTAGAGTAAAATTAGTTAAAATTGTTAAAAAGGGGGAAGTGGGTGGACTCACCTCCCTTCTGAAAAAATGGCCAGACAACGGGCAGGTTACTTCAAGTTTAAAGTAACATTTATTATGAGCTCCAAAAGTGCAACGCGTTTCACGGGTAACAGTCCCACTTCTTCAGGCAAACAATTTTTGGAGGGAGCAAAGTCGGGTCAAGAGCCAGATATAGCGCCTCTATATCTGGCTCTTGACCCGACTTTGCTCCCTCCAAAAATTGTTTGCCTGAAGAAGCGGGACTGTTACCCGTGAAACGCGTTGCACTTTTGGAGCTCATAATAAATGTTTCTTTAAACTTGAAGTAACCTGCCCGTTGTCTGGCCATTTTTTCAGAAGGGAGGTGAGTCCACCCACTTCCCCCTTTTTAACAATTTTAACTAATTTTACTCTACTTGGCGCCTCTGTTGTTATACCACATAACTGTTTAGTCCACCCTTGGTGGAGGGGTGTATCCCCATTTCCTTCTATCTACAGAGAGCGACTTCTTAACCCTGAGCGGGGTCAGGTTACAATTCTCCCCGCCTGCTTATCCAGTGGTTGCCTTGGAGGCGACCCGTCCTTGTGAGTATAACCATTGTGTGTGTTTGCATCAGACATCACCTCATTAACATACTACATCATATTGGGCTCTCGGTTCTCCCCCTTTCTTTCAAGCTCGAGACAATCATGTCTCTTAGGTGTACAGGCAATTCCTTTTGTCTTCATTCTTGGTTTTTGCTCTGACATCATCTGTCAACTGTGGGACCTTATATAGACAGGTGTGTGCCTTTCCAAAAAATGTCCAATCAACTGAATTTACCACAGGTGGACTCCAATTAAGTTGCAGAAACATCTCAAGGATGTACCTGAGCTCAATTTTGAGCTTCATGGCAATGGCTGTGAATACTTATGTACATGTGCTTTCTTTTATTTTTTATTTTGTTTTTAAATAAATTTGCCTAAACCTTAAGTACACTTTTTTCATGTTGACATTATGGGGTGTCATGTGTAGAATTCTGGGGCGAAAAAAATAATTCCATGTTGGAATAAGGCTGTAACGTAGCAAATTGTGAAAAAAAGTGATGCACTGTAAATACTTTTCAGATATACTGTAACATTACTTCATATACTTTAGCACTGTAAATATACACTTCATATGACATAAACACATTTACACGTTACATCACAAAGCTACTAAACATATTCATCACCATACCTCAACTTAGCAGTGACGCAGACAGCAATAAAACCCACAGTGGGGCGTTGTGGTGCAACATAAAGGGGGTATCATAGTGCAGAAAGTCACACTGCAATGTTAAATCCATGCCAAGTTCACAGTGCATTCAGTGCGATGCGTTCCAACAGATTACAGTACCCCAACACACTGCGTAAATGCATCATTTGGGAAATAATATCTTGAGATGCTAGGATACTACTCCCTCTGTAGAAATCACGCGTGAGGTCACATCTGGAGTATGGGACAGTTATAGCACCGCAGTATAGGAATACATTAACATACTAGAACACATTTAAAGACGGACGACTAAGTTGGGGATGGAAGGTCCTACTTACCAAGAAAGGATGAACAAACTGGGTTTTTGAAGCTTGGAAAAACATGACTGAAAGGTGACCTGATTAGCATATATAAATACATTCGTGAGCAATTTAGACAAAAGGGTCCTGAATATTCCTATCAAAGATAATCCTCCATAAGTCTGAGACTTTTCAATATGACCAACGTAAGACTAAGTGAGCAGGAGGAAATAAATTATATATAAAAATACAAATTTTATTTATTGACCAAAATACAAAACACATATAATGCAAATCTACTTAAAATTGACCAGAACATATGGGTGGACCACCATGTCAAAACCAGTGGAAAAAATGTGGGGGATCCCCTCAGAAAAGTATTGGTAGTGCGCAGTCTATCCAATATCTTATTGTAAAAGTTGTGGGAGGCACCTCCTAGCAGATGAAAGGACCTTGAGTAGGAACACACTAGAGTGGTTTTCAGGACCAAGTGTTCAGGACCTAAAGTTAGGAGGACATCCTGGTAAGGGAGCACAGATATATCAGATTCTGGCTGTGTTGCTGCAATGTTTCCAGTAGTTTAAAAGGTCAAAATATGGTTGAATAATGGCGGATAGAGGTTTCAATCCATCGCAATAGGTAGTCCCACTGGATATGCTGTCATACAGAAGTTGGTGTACAGGTCCACGGGTCAGGCAAGCTGTCTCATTACAGAGCTGTGACAAGGCCAAGTGCATGAAGATAGATAGGTTGGCACACACTGTATGTGGTAAGCACTTCGGGCTAATGAACAGTATTTTCACAATAGGCCTGACTCGTCCAGAGACCCCAAGAATGACAGGCAATTCACCGAGACTAGTGCCTAGGTTGAAAACACATTCCGAGGCAAGCTTATGGACTCAATTGCAGGTGTGAATGATATATTGTTAGAGTTGATACAGTTTACTCATAGAACAGTCCGCCAGGGTCACCCCTTCAGCAGCATCAACTAGGCAAAGGCAATATCATATTTCCAGCCGGCAACAGCATATAGGTGCATCCTAGGTAGGTATCTTAGTCAGCATAAAGTACACAATGGTTATTCCTTGAGAGGCCTCTTTCTAGTCACCAACAGAAAAACACATCATTGAGATATACTCATCTGAGTGGCTGATCGCTGTGAAGTCAATCCACAGGGGCCCATGTGCTGCCACCACAAGTGTGTCTGGTCAAAGGGGGAGCTCTGGAAGGCCAACCGGTTTCACTGGTAAGGATACCAGCATCATCAGGGCAAGCTCAAAGGTTTTACTGCCTGTGAGAAACAGGAGCCGGCCTAAAATGGCACTGAGCGGCCAGAGGACGCCACCACTCCCCCCCACAGCCACACCCAAGCCTCCACCACCTGTTGCAGGCAGTGGATGGGGGCGGCGGCAAAGGCGCGATGCGTCCAATTCTCTGCGTGTACGCATAGCGTTTCCCCCGCGTCCACATGCGGTAATGCGGATCAATGGGGAGGGAACGCGTAATGCGTACATAGGTATGCATGGCGTTTCCCCCGCGTCCGCAACCGCTCAGCGGATCAAGGCGGTGGGAACGCGTACATGCGTACAAATGCATGCGGACAGAGGCCCCGCAGCAGCAGGGCCACTAGGGCACTACAAAGGGGGGAAGATACCTCCGCAAGCACTAGGGAGCACGGACCGGGTGGACCATACTCCCAGATGGAGATTACGGAGAAAGGGTGACCCGGCTGGCCCTAAAGGTGGGTCCCCTGGACCGCCCAATTGCCATCACCCCCGGGGCGCCACCGTAGCCACGGCCCAAGGTGCCAGGGGGCAACAGGAAAGCGGGGCAGGGGAGGAGGGGGAGGGGGGGGAAGAAGGAGGGAGGAAGGGGGGAGGGAGAGAGGGGGGCCACAGCAGGAGGAAGACGGGGGAGGTCCACTGGCTGGACATGGGTCAGCAGGCAACAGCCCAGTATATGGCCCATGACAAGCCCAAAGCATGGACCAACCCCGAAAGACCCCCCGGGGGGCACACCAAGCCCCCACCAACCCCACCTCGCATCCAGGGGCAGTGGTCAGTGCGCCGCCCCGGGGGGGGGGGCATTACTAACCCTCCCACAGGATCAGCAAAGTCATCAAAGAAAATTGCATATTAAAGAAATAATTCTACACAAAAAAATAATACCTAATAGCATTTACATAAATGATGAATCTCTGTATAACCATACATTATTACATAGTCATAAACACTAAATAGACTACAAAAATATAATGAACTATATAAACAATAATCGTTGTCCTGCCCGTGGGGGACCAAAGGGGAAGAGGCCATGAGCAAAGTGGAGTGGCGGGAGGCCACGCCAGCCCACCAACCATTATCCATGGAGTGACAAAAATCATATCCACAATGTGTAACAAGTGGAATATATGTTAAATCAAAAAATAATAACAGAAGGGGACGGGAAAAGACCCGGCATGAGCGCAAGCAAGTCTCCAGTTCCTAGCACAAAAATTACTAAGGGTGAAGGTTCAACCCTGATGAACAAAAATGATGAAATCAAAAAAAGTATATATATAAGGTGTGTTGTGGAGCTAGGGTGCCGCTGTCACAGAAATGGTGCAAAATCAATACCTTCATTGAGGCCCGGTGTCCGAAAGGCCTTAAGTTTGTATATCCAAAAAGCCTCACATTGGAGGAGTCTCCCGTCCCAGTCCCCCTCCCCCGGGGATCCCGGTGTACCCTATCCAGGCCAAAAAATCGAATTTTCCTAGGGTTACCCCCCTGACAGGTTGCGAAGTGTCGAGCTACAGGTGTCTGGTGTCCCTCCTGAATGCCATAAGTGTGTTCGTAAATGCGCCTGTTGAGGGATCTTCCTGTCTTGCCCACATAAAAAGCCCCACAAGGGCAGAGGAGGAGATAAATTATCCCCTCTGTCTCACAATTCACATAATGTCTGGTAGTTAGTACGATATCTCTCTTCACAAGGGGGCACTGTTTGCCAACATAAATGTACCTGCATTGAGTGCAGGACTGACGAGGGTAGGTGCCCAAAACTTTACAGTTGCATAGTTTAGTTTTGCCTCTACCTGAGTAATGGCTACGTGTTAAAGTGTCACCTATAGTGGTAGCCCGCCTGTAAGTAACAGAGGGCTCCCTTGGGATAAAGGGGGCAACACGCTGGTCGCCCGTGAGCACATGCCAATGTTTCTGAAGTAGGGCACGGACCTGGAAGTGATGATCATTGTATTTGGTAATAAAGGAAAGACCCCTATCTGATTCCTTTCGAGATTTTTGTCCCGTACATCAGTGAGCACACAGGAGGTGCAGAGGAGGAACTGAAGGGGGCACACAGGAGGGGCAGAGGAGGTAATGGAGGGGCGTAGAGGACGAACTGAAAGGGGTACATAGGAGGTGCAGAAGTGGCACTGAAAGGGGCACACGGGAGGTGCAGAGGAGGCACAGAAAGGGGCACACAGTGCAGAGGAGGCACTGATGGGGGCACACAGTGCAGAGGAGGCACTGATGGGGGCACACAGTGCAGAGGAGGCACTGATGGGGGCACACAGGAAGTGTAGAAGAGGCACTGAAAGGGGCACACAGGAGGTACAGAAGAAGCACAGAGGAGGTGCAGAGGAGGCAAAGAAGGGAGCATACAGGAGGTGCAGAGGAGGCACTGATGGGGGCCCACAGGAAGTGCAGAGGAGGCACTGAAAGAGGCACACAGGAGGTACAAAGGAGGCACAGAAGGGGACACACAGGAGGATCAGAGGAGGAACTGAAGGGAGCACATAGAAGGTGCAGAGGAGGAACTGAAGAGGGCACACAGGAGATGCAGAGGAGGAACTGAAGGGGGCACACAGGAGATGCAGAGGAGGAACTGAAGGGGGCACATAGGAGGTGCAGAGGAGGAACTGAAGGGGGCACATAGGAGGGGCAGAGGAGGAACTGAAGGGGGCACATAGGAGGTGCAGAGGAGGAACTGAAGGGAACACACTCTGCAAGCATCACATGCACCACACTCTGCCGCACATACAGGGGGGAGGCACTCTGCCCCGTATACTGGTGGGAGAGACATGGGCTTATCAACTAGTCACAGATTAGTTTTTTTCTGGAGCAAATTTTGGGGGGTCGGTCTATACATGGGACAACTAATAAACAAGTATATACGGGATGAGTGTATACCAGGACTTGGGCAGCTGCAGCTTACTCAATGCGACCCTGTGCCTTCTACTCCTCCACATGACGTCAGAGAATCCTCCTTGTATGTCTTTGTGTGTGAGAAGCATTGGAATATTTTGCATTGGATGCAGGAGTATCCCAAAGGAAATCATTTTAATTAGGCAAGCCTGTACTGTCCAATTAAGTGGCAAGGTAATTGTTTTTAAATGTAAAAGATGGAAGTGTTTATAGAGGAGTACTGAAGCTGTTAGTACTTCCTCTCTTGTACTGCAGAGGGCAGTCATATCCTTTATACCGGGAGACACTGGGAGTGTGTGTATTTCCTTTGAGTAGGCTTGACTTCATGAGCAGCACATGCCCAGTAACAGGAGTTGCTCATGTATGAAGGAAAGAAGACATGCATGAGTCATTCCTGTTACTGGGCATACGGGGGTCATGAACTTGTGCATGTGCAGTCACATCTGTTTCCTGTATATAGGATTCATAACAGCTGCGCCAACCAGGAACGGGAGAGACAGAGGAAACCGCGGGAGCAGTAATACCTTCCACACAACTCTACGGACTTCGCTATCTTATTAATATTATAAATGTGAAAGTTTGGATGTTTGTTACTCAGTTACACAACAATGGCTGAACGAATTTGAATGAAATTTGGCACACACATAGTATATTACCTGGAATAACATATAGGATACTTTTTATCCCCATAACCATCAAATGGGCGGAGACAAATACAAATTTCACTGGGAAAATTTAAACTGCAGCCATTCTTACACTGTTAATGGCATGGGTCTCAAATTTTGCGTAGTTGGTCACTGGGTGACTGGGATTAAAATTCAGAAAAGTGGGTGGAGCCTACAAAAGCCAATAAAAATTCACTTATTGATTTTCACGTGGAATATTTAATTGCTGCCATTTTTGCACTGTTAATGGCACAAGCTTCAAACCTGGTACAGTTGATCATTGGGTGACTGGGGTTCAAATTCAGAAAATGGGGTGGAGCCACAAACAGCCAATCAGATTTTTTTCATTTCAGTGCATATCATTGATGCCAAAGACCGCAAAGCTCACAAACTAGGTCATTGAGTAACTGTATGTTAGGGCTAGAAAAAGTGAATACAGCCAACACCAGCCAAATACATACCCGGGCAATGCTGTACAATCAGCTAGTAATTAAAAAAAACAAAACAAAAAACAAAAATGTTCATGTCAGGTTTGTTACTAAAGTGGATGGGTTATACCAACTTTTGCAGGAGGGTTCAGTAATTTCTAGTCACGCCCCTTCCCCACCCCCACTGACCTCCTGTCCAATAGGAGCTGCAGTGTGCAGCTGGCTGATTGGTTATTCACTGGACAGAAGTATGGGAGGAGAGATATGACTATACTGTATATATAGGAGTATATATGTGTGTATTCATATCTCACTATAGAAGTATTAGTGGTTTTGGATCTCCATGACATAAATGGATAATTCCTCTACCTCGCAGCTCCTATAATTTACTGTTGTGTAATAGCACATTGTCTTTATTTGCACAGTTGGGAACGAGAGAGATAAAGGTACATTACAAGGGGCATATGAGTAACAGGAGAATGCAATGGTAATGCAAATGTGTAAGGGACACCACATTGCTCTACAAACATAACACAGGTTTCTTGCTATAAGTATATATATATGTCTGTTATCACAAGTGTAACAAATTGTTTCCATTGTCTCATCAAGCTTTACAATTTACTGCTTTTCAATGTGTGGCCAATGCTTTAGGTGTAGAAAGTGTCAATGAGGCAACTCTGAGTTGTATGCAGATAAAATACAAATTATATGCAGCTAATTACATTATTTCAGGAAATTCATTTGATTGTCCGAATTCCAAGATACATAACATTTGCATGCACAGCACAGTTATTGTCTTGTGATTGGCTGCCTGTAATAAGCACAACTTTCGGTCAGGCTGAAAACTAGTGATGGTCAGTGACATGCCAATAACTCTGAGATGTTGCAAATTGTATGCCAATTATATGTAGAGTTACACAGTTGCTGCATCAGGCCCATTTTCAATCTGCATCATCTTTGCATCATTTTGGAATTATTAGCAGCTCACTGACCATCCCTAATGATAATTGTTCCTTCCCTCAGAATTCTCTAACAGGAAGTGATGATGTTTCTCTATTTGCAGGGCGGAGTCCTGGCATCTGGAACCACTCAGAGACTCATCTCTATGTATCCACAGACTGTACAACGGATGATGATGTCACTGGACAAGAGTCTCCTGCAGATATCATGGTTGCCCCAAATATTCCCCCAGACTTCCCTCACCTGTCTAACCCTGAGGGGCCCCATACCCAAAACAGCTCTACCCCTGCTGGTGGATCTTATTCCTGTTCCACATGTGGGAAAGGGTTTGTATGGAAATCGCATCTTGTCATTCATGAGAGATCTCACACTGGTGAAAAGCCCTATTCATGTGCTGAGTGTGGGAAATGCTTTGTTCAGAAATCAGACCTTGTCAAACATGAGAGATGTCACACTGGTGAGAAGCCCTATTCATGTGCTGAGTGTGGGAAATGTTTTGGGCAGAAATCAGACCTTGTCAAACATGAGAGATGTCACACTGGTGAAAAGCCATATTCATGTGCTAAGTGTGGGAAATGTTTTGTTCAGAAATCAGTCCTTGTTAAACATGAGAGATCTCACACTGGTGAGAAGCCCTATTCATGTGCTGAGTGTGGGAAATGTTTTGTTCAGAAATCGGACCTTGTCACTCATAAGAGATCTCACACTGGTGAGAGGCCCTATTCATGTGTTGAGTGTGGGAAATGTTTTGGGCAGAAAGGAAGCCTTGTCAAACATGAGAGATGTCATAGTGGTGAGAAGCCCTATTCATGTGCTGAGTGTGGGAAATCTTTTGGCCAGAAATCACAACTTGTCATGCATGAGAGAGCTCACACTGGGGACAAGCCCTATTCATGTGCTCAGTGTGGAAAATGCTTTGGGCAGAAAGGACACCTTTTAACACATGAGAGATCTCACACTGGTGAGAAGCCCTATTCATGTGCTCAGTGTGGGAAATGTTTTGGGCAGAAAGGACACCTTTTAATACATGAGAGATCTCACACTGGTGAGAAGCTCTACTCATGTGCTGAGTGTGGGAAATGCTTTGGGCGGAAAGAAACCCTTGTCATGCATGAAATATCTCACACTGGTGAGAAGCCCTATTCATGTGCTGAGTGTGGGAAATGTTTTGGACATAAAGGAAACCTTTTCACACATGAGAGATCTCACACTGGTGAGAAGCCCTATTCATGTGCTGAGTGTGGGAAATGTTTTGGACGGAAAGGACACCTTCTAAGACATGAAAGATCTCACCGTGGTGAGTAGCCTTTTTCCTGTGCTGAGTATGGGAAATGTTTTGAGCAGAATTCACTGCTTTTGAGACATTTTGTTGAGTGTTTTGGCCATAAGTTTTCTTCTTCAATGTCTCTTTTACTTTTTGCAAAATGCCCATGGCAACATTTTCACACTGAATCCTCAGGACTCTTTCATGCTGCTCAGTGCATTGAATTGTTGCTGCTCTTTGTCTAAATCAAACTCCTTCCAATTTTCAAGCAGTTGCATGCATCTGCAGGCATTTGTAAGCGTTGGTCCCTAGCGTACCTCAGGCATTTTCCAGGTTGTGTCATTGGCTGAATGAATTCTCTGCTACCATATATTGTGCTTTTTTTTGAGAGTCTACCTGGCGTTTAATAAGCATTTTGACAGAAAGCCAAATGAACCTGGAACCTTTCTTCTACTGTGCTGAGAGTATGGAGAGTGCAAGAGTGTTTGCTTGCTCCCCTCAGGCCCCTGTAAGCTCTAATACAAAGCCAATGTACAAACAGTTGTAATGGCGACGGCAGCTGCAGCTTCCCTGGAAAGTACTCGCAGCACACAGTTTGAGAACCACTGGTGTAAACTTTTGAAAGGGTTGGGGAGATTCTGTTACCTTCTTTTGGTCATAGTGTCCTTATCCGTAGGAAACTCTCTGTTATTTGCATGCTTATATCATTTTATCTTTAGCAAGATTTTTTTTTTTTCTGTTGTTTGTGTCATTTAATTCTGAATTCCCCCTGCAGAAAAAAAAAAAGGGTTTACTATATATATATATATATATATATATATATATATATATATATATATATATATATATATATATTTGAAGCATTATCTTTTCACAGTTTTTTTTTATTTGTGGGTGTTACATCCACCTTTAAGAAGGGATAAAGTAATACAACATCAGTAAAATACAACAACCTGTGCAAAAAATATTTTGCATGAAAAAAGGGAACTAAAAATTCAGCAGTTTCATACTCCTATGAGACGTTATGTAATGTCATCTATAGAAATGGTGCATTTGCCTCTGAAGGCATAGACATGTGAAAATCCTCTCTTTAAATGTATCATAAAGTGAGGAAATTAGTCGGAGAAGATGGTTCCTAACTGTTCACGGAGTTCCTCACTATGGTGCAATCCGAATTTGTCAGAATTTGCTTCCCTTATTGATGTGGGATTCTGGATCCTGAGGCAGGTAAATATATTCCCCACCTGTACCATATTAATCATTTTTTAATTGTAGTCTCAAATGGTAGTGGAATTTCACCTTCCTAGGCATTCCAAGTTCAGGTACTTTCTCCTCAGGCATGCAGCCCAATGTGGGGGTGTGACTGCTGACCTGGTCCCAGGCACTGTGGAAAGCTGGCTGCTACATAAAGAGATGGAAAGCCTTACTTACTGTATATCCAGGCTCTGCTCCAATCTGGCTGACTATGAATATGCTCATAGATTAGCTAAGTATGGGGTATTATGGGAGGGATGGGGAGAAGAGATTTCTGGGAAGGAGTGGACTGACTTTGAGGACACATATATGAAGATGGTAATTTGCTGCGCTGGTTTTAACAGATATACTTTAAGGTGGCCACTAATGATACAATTGGCTGAATGATTCTTTGTATGAACGATCAGAAATGATTGTTTGTGACCACTAATGAACAAAACTCTCCCAACCAATCCCATCAGATTAATGAAATCGATCCAAAAATCGGATCAATTTTATTAATCTGATTGGATTGGTTATTAGATTTTAGTTCATTAGTGGTCCCAAACGATCATTTCCGATTATTAATACGAAAAATCGATCATAAAAAAATCGTTCAGCAAATTGTATAATTAGTGGCCATCTTTACTCTTGTTAAAATATCCAAATTCTCGGGGGGTGTGAGTGATGTTTGGAGGTGTGGTCATAGCCCAGGTACTTTTAAGCATATGACTTGGGACTGCCCGCTCATCCAAGCGCACTGGGTCAAAATATTGACCTTCATGAAAGATAAACTGAGTCTTCCTGTAGTGTCCTCTTATAAGTCTTGTCTGTTGGGTTTAATAGAGGAATGGTCCTTGAATAAGAATTTAAAAAAAACCCTTTTGATTAGACCAGTGATCTGCAAACTTGGCTCTCCAGCTGTTAAGGAACTACAAGTCCCACAATGCATTTGCATCATGCATTATGAATCATGCCTGTGGATGTCAAACTCCTGCAATGCATTGTGGGATTTGTAGTTCCTTAACAGCTGGAGAGCCAAGTTTGCAGATCACTGGGTTAGACTGCTCTTTTTTTATGCCAAAACGTCAATTTCTCTAGAGTGGAAAAAAACCCTGAAATATTGCACCATGGTGAGGACATTTGTCCTCTCCATGTATTAGCAGCCTTTGTGCTTGGTTCCCTGAATGCCTGTCCCTGGTCTCTCTTCTCTTTACTGCTCTCTTTACTTACTCTCTTTCTCTCTGTACTGTACTATTCTTTTCTTTCTGTCTTCTATGCCCTCCGTGGGCAAGGTATCTATATGATGTATCTAGGGTATTAGCGGTTTTCTGGGTGCACCCCAGACTAGGTTTTGTGTATCTGCCCCCAGACTGTACTAAAACCTTTAAGTGGCATTGGTACTCAGGGAAATGATCCTTCTGGGCCCTGAGTCCCCCTCTTTATTACTATCATCATGGGCTACAATCTGGTCGTTAGTATAAAGGTATAGCATTATTATTCTAATTTATTAAACATACTATCCTATACGGTTTAATGTTCAAACAATGATATCCCATGATCTCGGACATGGGTAAATGATTATCACTGGTGTCCCCTAGGAACCGCTCTTTTTCCCTACAATCAGTTTTCCTCGTAGTTACGGATGTTCTTTCACTGCACTGCTTGGCCGTGTAAAATGCTTTTGTATTGTTTGCTTTCTTTTTCTTTATGGAACGGTTGTAATGTATCTATAGAGATACTGCAAATAGCTATTATTGTCTGTTACTCTTTAAAAATTGTTCTTTTCAAAAAAATAAAGAATCTTTAAGAAAAAAACAAAAAAAAAAAAACACCTGAACCCTGTCTCACTTTATGGATGCACTTAATTAATACATCTCTCCCCTTATATAAACTGACCTGGTTGGCGAGAGGGGCAGGCTCCAAATTCGATAAGGTCTGGAAGCCCTGGTTGCAATGCACTAGTTCGGCCATTAATAATCTAGATGTAACTCCAGCATTGTGGACTCCCTCTGACAGATATTCAGATATGTGCTTATGGTTCCTCCACACCACACCTCTGTGATGCTTTGTGCAGCCTTGCTCTGGGATTTCATACAGGTCGATATATTCTATGTGTATGACTTGGTCAGCTAATGATGCAATCCTGTACGTTTTTCATACTATTGAATTGCTATATGTCTACTATTTGGAAACAAAGTCCTGGAGCTAAGGTTCAATGTTTTCAAACATCTTTAGTACTATGCAAACAATATACATACAAAACAAAATAACTATGTCAATTAACCACTTCACCACTGAGGGGTTTTACCCCTTGAACACCAGAGCAATTTTCACCCTTCAGCGCTCCATCCATTCATTCGTCTATAACTTTATTATTACTTATCGCAATTAAATGAACTATATCTTGTTTTTTTCGCCACCAATTAGGCTTTCTTTAGGTCGGACATTATGCCAAGAATTATTTTATTCTAAATGTGTTTTAATGGGAAAATAGGAAAAAATGTGGGCAAAAAATTTTATTTTTCAGTTTTCGGCCATTATAGTTTTTACATAATGCATACTACTGTAATTAAAACCCATGAAATGTATTTGCCCATTTGTCCCGGTTATAAAACCGTATAAATTATGTCCCTATCACAATGTTTGGCGCCAATATTTTATTTGGAAATAAAGGTGCATTTTTTTCAGTTTTGCGTCCATCCCTAATTACAAGACAATAGTTTATAAAGAAACAGTGTTATACCCTCTTGACATAAATATTTAAAAAGTTCAGTCCCTAAGGTAACTATTTATGTTTTTTTTAATTGTATTTTTGTTTTGTTTTTTTAAATTTACAAAAAAAAAAATTGGGAAGTGTGGGAGGTAATGAGTTAATTTATTGTGTAATCCAATGTAATTGTATGTGTAAAATTTAGGGTGTAGTTTACTATTTGGCCACAAGATGGCCACAGTGAGTCTGTTTACATGCGACCTGTAAGCGTCCGGAAGGACGCTTATAGGAAGCAGAAGGAGGCTGGGAGAATCACAATGATTGCGCTGTTTCTAATAGAAGCAGCGGATCATTGCGGGGGCTTAGATCAATGAACGGGAATGGATTTTCCCGTTCATTGATCTCCGGGCGAGCGGGCGGTGGCGTGCACGAGCGGCGGGTGCGCGCGCACGAGCGGCGGGAGCGCGGAAGGTACGGATTTCTCCGTCCCCGGGGGTGAAAGGATGGAAAAAGGGATGGAGAAATTCGTACCGCTGGGGGTAAAGGGGTTAACATATTGGCCGCTCTAGTGAAGTATAGCGGTCACTATACTACACAGCAACATCTGGCATTTAACCACTTAAGCCTAACTGGACGAATATTCCAGTTGGGCTGCGCGCACTCCCGCGGGCCGCGTGCGCTCCCGCCGTTGACCGTTAGCCCAGCGATCAATGAAAGGGATTATAGATCCCTTTCATTGGTCCAACCCCCCCCCCCCCCCGCAGAAAATCCGACAGTGTCTCTTCAGACGCTGCGGTCTTTCTGAGTTCAAAAAGTTCCCCGTCTTCATTCTTCTTTCTGGGTGCGAGATCGATCGCTCCCAGGACTTTTTGACTGTAAATAGTAAAACTACACCCACAACCACTTTTTATTAAATAAATAAATTTTTTTAACATTTAAAACTAGTTGTTTACCTCCCACATCAAAAAATACCCAAATAAAATTTTTAATAAAAAAAAATAAATAAATTACAATAATAAAAAAACAAACATAAAAACCGAGACATGGATGGATGAAAGCCATGACTGGATAGCTAATTCAGAGGGATAGAATGTGTTTAGGAAGGATAGAACAGGGAAAAAAGGTGCAGAGGTTTGTCTCTTTGTTAAGAATTCTTTTACAGCTGTCCTGAACGATGAGATGGAGGAAGATTGTGAGGATGTGGAGTCCGTTTGGGTAAATATTCATGGTGGAAATAAATGTTGCCAATTGCTTATTGGGGTATGCTACAGGCCACCACATATTAATGAAGCTGCAGAACTGCGATTACTACAGCAGATTGAAAAAGCTGCACGTAAAAATGAGGTCATAGTTACGGGTGACTTCAACTTTCCGGACATTGACTGGGGTATTGAGGCTACCCATTCTGGTAAAAGCAGCAGATTTCTGGCATCACTACAGGACAAATACTTGACTCAAATGGTAACGGAACCAACTAGGGGGAAAGCGTTACTGGATCTGATCATTTCTAATAGACCAGATAATGTATCAAATGTGCAGGTTCAAGAACATTTGGGAAATAGTGATCACAACATGATAACGTTTGATCTGGTGACTGATAGGCTGCGGGGCAGCGGGACCACTAAAACTATGAATTTTAGAGAAGCAAAGTTCAATCAACTCAGGCAGGCACTAAGTTTGGTGAACTGGGACAATGTACTACAAGGGAAGGACACTGAAGGGACATGGCAAGCTTTTAAACTTATTCTCAATCAATATTGTAGTATGTATATCCCATATGGAAACAAAATGTCTAGGAATAAAAAAAAGGCCTCTATGGATGAATAGAAAGGTTAGAGATAAAATGAAGAGGAAAAAGAATGCCTATAAGGTCCTAAAACAGGAGAGGACTGAGGCTGCATTAAGCAATTATAAGGAGTGCAATAAAAATTGTAAAAAAGAAATTAAGCTGGCAAAGACTGAAGCTGAAAATCAAATCGCTAGGGATATCAAATCTAACCCCAAAATGTTTTACAAGTACATCAACTCTATAAAAAGAAAGGTTGACTGTATTGGACTCCTAAAGGATGAGAGTGGGAACTCAATGGTGGATGACCAAGGTAAGGCAGAGTTATTAAATGCTTTCTTTGCTTCTGTCTTCAAGGGAAACATCACTGTTGCAAATTACAGAGACAGAAGAGTCTCAATCTTCCAACTGTAATATTAAATACTTAACGCAGGAAGAAATGAAGGCAAGACGAAATAAATTAAAAATAGACAAGGCACCTGGCCCGGATGGCATGCATCCTCGGGTCCTAAGGGAATTAAGTTCAGTTATAGATAAACCCCTTTATCTTATCTTTTGTGACTCTCTTTCAACTGGCAGAGTCCCAGTGGATTGGCGTACAGCCCACATTTTCCCATTATTTAAGAAGGGCAAAAAATCAGATCCAGGAAATTATAGACTTGTAAGCTTAACATCAGTTGTATGCAAACTATTTGAGGGGTTACTAAGAGATACTATACATGACTTCATAGTAGAAAATAATCTTATTTCTCAGCATCAACATGGTTTTACTAAAGACACAGGTCCTGTTTGACTAACATGCTCAGCTTTTATGAGGTAGTGAACGCTAATGTGGATATTGGGAATGCTGTAGATGTGATATACTTGGACTTTGCAAAGGCCATCGACACTGTTCCCCACAAAAGTCTGGTGCAAAAGTTGAGGATGCAAGGACTGGGGAAGAGTCTGTGTGCATGGATAGGGAACTGGCTAATGGACAGAAAACAAAGAGTTGTGGTCAATAGTGATGGGCCAAACCTCCGATTTTAGGTTCGCAAACCGGGTTCGCGAACTTCCGCGGAGGGTTCAGTTCGCGAAAAAGTTTGCGAACCGCAATAGACTTCAATTAGGAGGCGAACTTCGAAAAATAGAAAAAATTATGCTGGCCACAAAACTGATGGAAAAGATGTTTCAAGGGGTCTAACACCTGGAGGGGGGCATGGCGGAGTGGGAAACACGCCAAAACTCCCGGGGAAAAATCTGGATGTGACGCAAAACAGCGTTTTAAGGGCAGAAATCACATTGAATGCTAAATTGCAGGCCTAACGTGCTTTAAAACATCTTGCATGTGTATACATCAATCATGTAGTGTAATTAGAGTACTGCTTCACACTGACACACCAAACTAACTGTGTAACGCACCGCAAGTTACCAGCTGTTTGTGTAGTAACGGCCATGCTGGACTACTGCGCAACATGGCGAGATTGCTCTTCCTCACTCAGTGATGTCAGGTAATGTGTGACTTCCTTATCAACTTTCCATGGCATTGTTAAAAAGCTTACGTTTTGTTTTTAAATTACATTTTCTACTTGCTGTGTACTTGTTCAGTACCGCTACAATGAGAATCCTATGGAGACGAGCAAGTCTGGCATTGTGACCCCGGGTAATGGCCGGGGAATGAGGGTTTGAATCCGGTGTGTAGCCTGAGCAACGGCTACCACTACACATCCAAGGAGGGCAGCAGGCAGGCATGCACGCCCGCCCCGAGGTAGTGACCAAAAATAACAATACAGGAGGAGGACTTTCGAGGCCCTCCTTTTAACGAGAACCAGTTATGGCGGGCAAAGATGACACCACATTCCTTTCACGAGAATCATATGGAGGCGGGCAAGTCTGCCATTTGTGACCCCGGGTAATGGCCGGGGAATGAGGGATGGAATCCGGTGTGGAGCCTGAGCAACGGCTACCACTACACACCCAAGGAGGGCAGCAGGCAGACATGCACGCCCGCCCCGAGGTAGTGACCAAAAATAACAATACAGGACTCGGGAGGACGTTTTGCGGCCCTAATTGTAATTAATCAACTTTAAATCCTTTAACGGGAATCCGTTATGGAGGGCAAGTCTGCCATTGTCACCATGGGTAATGGGCGGGGAATGAAGGTTGGATTCCGGCCCGAAGTGGGAGCCTGCTGAGACCCATGCTGTAGCTGCCCTGACCGTGCATTGCAGACCAGGCATCTGTGGTCAGATGGACCCTTGACCCAGCGGAAGACAAACCAAGTCGAAAGAATTTGCCAAGAATGTTTTACGGAGGGCAATTTTTTTGCCATTTTTTTTAAAATTGTTTGAAAATGTAGATGGTTGTATTTTTAAATTGTTTGAAACTGTAGATGGTTGTATTTTTAAATTGTTTGAAACTGTAGATGGTTGTATTGCGTTCCGGAGTTGGAGCCTAACAAACGTCTCCCACCACACATGCAGGCAAGGAGGGCAGCAGGCAGGCATGCCTGCCCCGAGGTAGTGACCAAAAATAACAATACAGGACTCAGGAGGACCTTTTACTGCCCTAATTGTAATTAATCAACTTTAAATCCTTTAACGGGAATCCGTTATGGAGGGCAAGTCTGATGGTGCCTTCACTGCGATTCACCAGGTTGGTCTTCGGCGAGAAGCTGTTATGGAGGTCAAGTCTGCCATCGTGACCACCGACCATGACTAATGGCGGGGAAACCCTTCCTGGTGTGATTGCGTTCCGGAGTTGGAGCCTAACAAATGGCTCCCACCACACATCCAGGCAAGGAGGGCAGCAGGCAGGCAGGCATGCCTGCCCCGAGATAGTGACCAAAAATAACAATATAGGACTCAGGAGGACCTTTTTTCCGGCCCTAATTGTAATGACTCAACTTTAAATCTTTTAACGAGAATCCGTTATGGAGGGCAAGTCTGCCATCCATTCAAGTGCAAGTTGTGCACTGACTGCCAGGTATAATGTGCAGTCACAGATGCAGTGAAAGGTATGCAGTGACTGCAAACAGCCGTTTGTGTAGTGACGGCCGTGCTGGACTGGTGCGCACCATGACGAGAGTGCAGGTGATGGTGGCTTTTCAGCCCATATGCTCGCCCGGCTGATGTAGCTGAATGACAGAACAATGACTGTCCAGCTGATCAAATTTGGTCTGACCACAATGAAACAACGACCTTATTATCTTTGGTGTGCCACCCCCACCCGAGACACTCATATAGCCGGCGGTCATTGCTTCATTGTGATACGCAAGCCCCTTCACCGCGGCAAGGTAATGATCACGAAGGGGGATGGGCATATGTACATGCCTTTTGTTTTTTTGTTGCAGCCGCCTGCAGTTCAGCCAGAAAAATTAGGCAGGCATGTGCACGCCCCAGAAAAATTAGTATAGCGGCCGCTGCTAGCAGCGGCCTTTAAAATTCTGGAATCCGCCTAGAGTCCTGGACCCTGGTGGTGGTGGCGGAGAAGGCAGTCAAGCGGCCTGCAGGCAGAGATGCTGTGTGTGGGGACTGACTTAGTCTTCGGTCGTGCAATAGCCCTCAGGGATCCATGCCTCATTCATTTTGATAAAGGTCAGGTACTGAACAGTGTCATGACTTAGGCGACTTCTCTTCTCAGTGACAATGCCTCCAGCTGCACTGGAGGTCCTTTCTGACAGGACGCTTGCGGCAGGGCAAGAGAGAAGTTGTATGGCAAATTGGGACAGCTCTGGCTACAGGTCAAGCATGCGCAACCAGTAGAGCAAGGGTTCATCCTCGCTGCTCGCAGTCGCAGTGTGTACATCTACACTTAAGGCCAGGTAGTCGGCTACCTGCCGGTCCAGGCGTTGGTGGAGGGTGGATCCTGAAGGGCTACTGCGAGGCGTTGGACTAAAGAATGTCCGCATGTCCGACATCACCCCGAGATCGCTGGAGCGTCCTGTCCTTGCCTGCGTGGACTGGTGAGGAGGAGGAGGATTACTGCCAGTGGTACCTTTATTGCGTTGTACTGTCACATCACCCTTAAATGCATTGTAAAGCATCATTGACAGCTTGTTCTGCAAGTGCTGCATCCTTTCCGCCTTGTGTTGAGTTGGTAACAGGTCTGCTACTTTGTGCCTGTACCGAGGGTCTAGTAGCGTGGCCACCCAGTACAGGTCATTCCCCTTGAGTTTTTTGATACGGGGGTCCCTCAACAGGCTGGACAACATGAAAGAGGACATCTGCACAAAGTCGAATCCAGACGTACTCTCCATCTCCTCTTGCTCTTCCACAGTGACGTCACGCAACTCCTCTTCCTCCCCCCAGCCACGAACAATACCACGGGAACGTGGAGCAGCAGAAGCCCCCTGTGATGGCTGCTGCGGTTGTTCTGCTGCCGCCGCCGCCTCTTCCTCCTCCACAGAAACACCTTCCTCATAATCGTCATCCGAGTCTGACTCCACTCCTTCCCCACACAACTCCTCTTCCTCCTGCTCCCCCCTCTGTGGTGCCGCAGGTGTCGAGGAAACATGTGGTTCGGATGTAAATCGATCCCACGAATCCTCCTGCCGTAGCTGTTCCTGTTCCCTCTCCTCCACAGCTTCATCCACCACTCTATGCACGGCACGCTCCAGGAAGTAAGCGTAGAGGATCAAGTCGCTGATGGTGCCTTCTGCACGACTCACCAGGTTGGTTACCTTAAAACGGCCGCATGGTCCTGCATGCATTTCGCATCAGTGTCTCCAGCTGTTGGGCCACAACACCCCCATCTTCCCAGATTGTGTCCTTCTACTGTAGTTGTACAGGTACTGGGTGACGGCTTTCTCCTGGTCTAGCAGGCGAGAGAACATCAGCAGGGTGGAATTCCAGCGAGTTGGGCTATCGCATATCAAGCGTCTCACCGGCAAGTTGTTTTTCCGCTGAATGTCCGCAAAGCGTGCCATGGCCGTATAAGACTGCCTGAAATGCTCACACAACTTCCTGGTCTGCTTCAGGACATCCTCTAAGCCTGGGTACTTTGAGACAAATCTTTGCATGACCAGATTCAGCACATGTGCCATGCAGGGTACATGTGTCAGCTTTCCCAAATTCAAAGCGGAAAGGAGATTGCTGCCGTTGTCACACACCACGCTGCCGATCTCCAGCTGGTGCGGGGTCAGCCATTGCTCCACCTGTTGGTTAAGAGCAGCCAGGAGAGCTGCTCCAGTGTGAATCTCCGCTTTGAGGCAAGACATGTCTAGAATTGCGTGACACCGTCGTACCTGGCATGCAGCGTAGGGTCTGGGGAGATGGGGCTGTGTAGCTGGAGAGGAAGAGGAGATGGCAGCACCGCTAGAGTTCAACTGACACTCAGCCGAGGAGGAGGAGGTTGACAGCGAAAAGGATGTAGCTGGAGGAGAAGGAGAGGAGGTGGCAGGAGGCCTGCCTGCAAGCCGTACAGGTGTGACAAGTCGGTCCGCTGCGCAGCCACGTACTCCCTGCTTGCTGCCATCGGTCACCAGGTTGACCCAATGGGCTGTGAACGTAATGTAGCGGCCCTGCCCGTGCTTGGCAGACCAGGCATCCGTGGTCAGGTGGACCCTTGACCCAATGCTCTTCGCAATAGATGACACCACTTGCCTCTGAACTGCATGGTACAGTTTGGGTATGGCCTTTCGTGAAAAATAAGTGCGGCCTGGTATCTTCCACTGCGGTGTCCCAATGGCCACAAATTTACGGAAAGCCTCGGACTCCACCAGCTTGTATGGTAATAGCTGGCGAGCTAATAGTTCCGCCACACCAGCTGTCAGACGCCGGGCAAGAGGGTGACTGGCTGAAATTGGCTTCTTCTGCTCAAAGACTTCCTTCACAGACTCCTGGCTACTGCTGTGGGCAGAGGAGCAGGAACTGCTCAAGGGCAGAGGCGGTGTGAAGGAGGGTGGCTGTGAAGGTTCAAGGGAGAAAGCGGATGAAGACGATGCACCTGAAGGAGGAAGAGGAGAAGGAGGGTGGCTTGTCTTTTGAGGGGTGCTGCTTTTCCTCCGGTGTTCTTCCCATAGCTGTTTGTGCCTTTTCTCCAGGTGCCTTCGTAAGGCACTTGTCCCTACGTGAGTGTTGGCCTTTCCACGGCTCAATTTTTGGAGGCAGAGAGAACAGATGGCTTTGCTCCTATCTGAGGCACACACCGTAAAATATTTCCAAACCGCTGAGCCCCCCTGGGGTGATAGCACTACGGTGGCATCAACAGCTGACCTTGAAGGGCATGTTGGCTGGCTGGCCATAGCTGGCGATACATGGCATCAGACACTGCCCCCAACTGTTTCTGAGGACGAGCTCCCTCTGCTTCTATCATGGAGTCGTCTCCTCCTACTCCTCTCTGGCCCCCCTCTGAACTGTCCCCCTGGTCATCTCCTCTATTGGGAATATACGCGACATCCGTATAATCGTCATCATAATCCATCCTGCCCAGCTTCGCTTTCCTCAGACAACTCCACAACTGCACCAACTTCAGGTGGTTCATCATGCCCCTCCTCACACATTACGTCCATACTATCGCCACCTAACTCAGACGTATGAGGTGGTGTACCTGCAACTTCTTCTTGTTGTTGCAGTAGTGGCTGGGAATCAGTGATTTCACCACCACCACCACCAAATAACTCCTGCGAAGTGTCAAATGCAGCGGATGTGGTGCTTGTTGTAGCGCTGGTGGCTGGGGGAGATGAGGTGTTCTGTGTTAAATACTCAAGCACATCCTCACAATTTTGGGAAGTGATGGCACGTGCCTTCTTCTGACCACTGTACTTTGGGCCAGGTCCGCACAAAATCACAGCAACACCACCTCACACAGACCTGCCAGTGCCAGGTGGCCTTCCTCTGGGTCTGCCTCTACCTCTTCCTCTACCTGGTTTGTCCATTTAGTCCATCTCGGGGGGAAGCTAGGTATATGCAGTGAGGTGAGTTCACTCAACAGAAAAGGTAGATATGCAGTGAGGTGAGTTCACTCAACCCAAAGGTAGTTATATATGCAGTGAGGTGAGTTCACTGAACACAAAAGGTAGCTATGTGCAGTGAGGTGAGTTCACTCAACCCAAAGGTAGTTACATATGCAGTGAGGTGAGTTCACTGAACACAAAAGGTAGTTATATATACAGTGAGGTGAGTTCACTGAACACAAAAGGTAGCTAGATGCAGTGAGGTGAGTTCACTCAACCCAAACGTAGGTGTATCTAGTGAGGTGGGTTAACTAAACACAACAGGTACTAGTAGTAGGTAAATGCAGTACTGGGTGGGTAGTACAATGTGAAGCTCCCTTTCACACACAGGTAGTCACTGAATGTGCTGCTGATGCTGGTGGGCTGCTGGCAGTGGGACACACACAGTATGAATTAGCAATGCTGTCTAAGCAACACAAGTGTCTCACACACACAGGTAGTCACTGAATGTGCTGCTGCTGCTGCAGTGGGACACACAGTATGAATTAGCAATGCTGTCTAGTAAGCAACACAAGTGTCAGTTTCAAACACAGAAAAAAAAATTGATCACACGAGCAGGATGAGCTCTGAAAAGAGCTGTTCTGGGGCGCTATTATAGCAATAAGATTCAGCTAGGAGCAAGCTAAGAAGGCAAGAGCCTGACTAATCTGTCCCTAGGAGAACAAGTCTGCAGCAGCTGTCCCTAGTCTGTCTCTAGCAGGCACACGTGTGAGGCTAATGGCCGCCGGAGCCTGCCTTATATAAGGGGGGGTGGGGCTCCAGGGCTTAGTGTAGCCTAATTGGCTACAATGCGCCTGCTGACTGTGATGCAGAGGGTCAAAGTTGACCCTCATAGAGCATTATGGGGCGAATCAAACTTCCGGGAAAGTTCGCCTTCGCCGGCGAAGGCGAACCACCCGATGTTCGCCTGGAACCGTTCGCCGACGAACCGTTCGGCCCACCTCTAGTGGTCAATGGATCATACTCAAAATGGGAGACTGTTAGCAGTGGGGTCCCACAGGGGTCCATACTGGGTCCAGTGCTCTTCAATTTATTTATTAATGACCTAGTAGATGCAGTAGTGAGCAATGTTGCTATTTTTACAGATGATACAAAATTGTGCAGAATCATCAACTCTCAGGAAGATGGGGACATATTGCACCAGGATCTGGATAGGATAGATATATGGGCGCATAAATGGCAGATGAAATTCAATGTTGAAAAATGTAAAGTCATGCATTTTGGTCGTACTAATGATCTAGCACCATACAAAATAAATGGAATACAGTTGGGGACATCAAACTTGGAGAAGGACTTGGGAGTACTCATCGACAACAAGTTAAATAATCGTACTCAATGCCAAGCTGCTGCAGCTAAAGCTAACAAAATTTTGGGATTCATTAAAAGGGAAATAAAAACTCGAGATGCTAGCATAATATTGCCCTGTTTAACTCTCTAGTAAGGCCACATCTGGAATATGGAATTCTGTTCTGGGAACCACATTACAGGAAAGATATTGCAATCTTAGAGCAGGTGCAGAGACGAGCAACAAAATTGACACGTGGGATGGAAGGTCTCAATTACCAAGAAAGGTTAGATAAACTGGGTTTATTTAGTCTAGAGAAAAGACGCCTTAGAGGGGATCTAATTAACATGTATAAATACATCAGAGGGCAATATAAAAGCTTGGCGGATGAGCTTTTTGTCCCTAGGCCTTCTCAAAGGACTAGAGGACATGATCTGCGCATGGAGGAAAAACGTTTTAGCCATTTATTTAGGAAAGGGTTCTTTACAGTTAGAATGATTAAGATGTGGAATGCATTGCCACAGGAAGTAGTTATGGCAAACTCTATACTTGCATTTAAAAGGGGCTTAGATGCTTTCCTTGCGTTGAAAGACATCCATGGCTACAATTACTAGGTAATGCCTAATGATGTTGATCCAGGGATTTTATCTGATTGCCATCTGGAGTCGGGAAGGAATTTTTTTCCCTTTTGGGGCTAATTACCATGCCTTGTAAGGGTTTTTTGCCTTCCTCTGGATCATCAGGGATATGTGAGGGAGTAGGCTGGTGTTGGTGTTGTACTTTGTTCTCTGGTTGAACTCGATGGACGTATGTCTTTTTTCAACCCAAATAACTATGCAACTATAAAGTAGTTACTTAAAGAGACTCTGAAGCGAGAATAAATCTCACTTCAGAGCTCATAGTTAGCAGAGGCACGTGTGCCCCTGCTACACCGCCGCTATCGCGCCGCTAAACGGGGGTCCCTTCACCCCCAAACCCACCCCCGCAATACTTGGTCGTAGATTTAGTCGTTCCTGGAGGCAGGGCTAACGGCTGCAGCCCTGCCTCCAGTCGCGTCTATCAGCGGCGCATCGCCGCCTCTCCCCCGCCCCTCTCAGTGAAGGAAGACTGAGAGGGGCAGGGGAGAGGCGGAGATACGCGCTGACAGACGCGCGTGGGGCAGGGCTGCGGCAGTTAGCCCTGCCCCAACCAGGAAGAGCTCCCCCGCTGCACCGAGGGGATTTGGGGGTGAAGGGACCCCCGTTAAGCCGCGGGATAGCGGCGTTTTAGCAGGGGCACACATGCCCCTGCTATCTATGAGGTCTGAAGCGAGATTTATTCTCGCTTCAGACTCTCTTTAAAGTTCTGAACTTTTTAAATAGGCATGTCAAAGGAATATATTACTATAATTTTTTAAATTATGGGCTTGTAAATAGAGATGTCGTGAACCTCCGATTTTTGGTTCGCGAACCTCGTTCGCGAACTTTTGCGGATGGTTCTGTTTGCGCGAATTTTCGCGAACTGCAATAGACTTCAATGGGGAGGCGAACTTAAAAATTTAGAAAAAATTCTGCTGGCTAGAAAAATGATAGAAAAGATGATTCAAGGGGTCTAATACCTGGAAGAATTATTTAAACAAATAGATAAGCGCTCAGCCACTAGTTACCATCAATTAGCACCAATGAAAATAATTAGTTCACAAGTAGAGCGCTACCCAGCTGTGTGCAAGCTATTCAGTCATATAAACAAAAAAGGTTAAAAGCGCTGCATACAAAAATACAAATTTCCATAAAATTGCACTGCTCAGTGCATAAGTCCACCAATTATATGGCCACACTTAAAGTTCATCAGATGTTGATATTGCTAGCCAATTGTGTAGCCACACATAAAGTTCATCTGAAGCTGTAATTGCTAGGGTTCACTCCCCCCTTCAGGTCCCCACTCACCGGATCTAGCGGCCTATGTGGGCCCGTCACAGCATCTGAGGTATTGGCCACTTCACAGCCTCTCGATCCAATGTCCGTCTTCAGTGTGTGGGCTAGATGTCATCAGCTCCAGTGCAGCTCGGTGTCAGTATTAGTACCAAAAGGAAGCAAAAACGCTAACATAGCGTAAAAATATCCTTGGTTTATTGATAAAAATGTCATATATGACAATAAAATATGTGCATCTAGCACAAACATGCAAATGTGTACAATAAAAACAACAGTAAGCTTGGTAAGCCTTAAGCTGGGTCTGACAGAAAACTTGCGCTGGTGAACTCGTGCAAAAAATCTGTTATCTGTATCCCCAGTAGTATTCTCGGTGGATTGAAAGAGTGTTATATCCGCGCAAGAGAAATCTAAAATGTCCTTTTTGGATCCAAACAAGTCCCATAAAGCTTGCCAAGTTAAAAGTCCTCAGATAGACTCCATAAAATTCCACATACATAAACTTTAGCACTAAAGGTACTTCTTTCCTCCACCAACACACTTCAAAGTGCAGGCTTACCAGCTCTTAGTGAGACCCAGATTATAAGGTCTGAAGCGTATGTAAATATATATCACCACGATCACCATTTCTTGTCTTTATCTTCTATGCTTGTATGTCCAGCCTCCTTCCTTAGCTTTTAGACATTCCCAGCATATGCATGATAAATGAATAAAGATCTAAGTGTACTCTGTTTTAAAAGTACAAACATTTATTTCAATAAAATAGTGTTAACAGGATACTCACTCCTGGGCCCTTTTGAAAGGGACCCACAGCAGTAAACGCAATATGATCAATCAATACATGGGGTGCCGCTTTCCCATCCACCAATCCTCCGCTCGACCAGGTTTCGCGATAGCGTCATCAGGAGCTCGGAGAACCGAATGGTGAAAAAACCGGCATTTAAATACAAAAAGACGCGGCGCACCCGACGTACCTCCAGTAATTACGGAGATACGTAACGTCATTTCCACCGTGTCATCTTCCCTACTTCCGCCGCTTGGAGCGCACGGAGAGGTAAAGTATACATGCACGCATCTATTGCGTCACGTCCGCCGCATCATCATCCAAACTACCGCCGCTTGGACCGCACAGACAGGTAAATATAGATACACGCGTCCATTGCGGAATTACTCGCTCAGGAACGCGGAAGAAAACAGGAGAAGAACGCAAGGAAGGTACGTATAAATCCCTCCTGTTTCAAATAATTTCAATAAAGCGGATAATCAAATCCAATTTTGATGAACGGGTTGCGGACCCCACATATCTTAACATTTCTTTACTTCTGCCATCTATCATTACTATTATAAAATGATTACAAAACATTATGATAAACTTCAAAATACATCCACTACCCTTAAAAACATATAATAATTAAAAAATAATAAAACACATACCAAACAAAATAAACTGAAAATTAAAAGTTAAGACACACAGCAAAAAAATATATATAAAATTGGCCAGTGATGTTACAGGTCATCCCCAGTCCACCCCCAACCTAAATGACCGCTGGACAGCCATCAGCCTGGCAGCAGTCTAAAGGAGGACCCCAACATCATCCAACCACCATAAACACTCCACTCCTATACATTAAAACAGTCCTGAAAATTAAAATGTCTACCCTAATATTAATCATCAGTAATAAAACAATTTAAATCTAATTCGATATTCAAACCATTAGGTTCCATACAGTTCAATTTGAAGATCCATTTAGTTTCTGCTTGAGATATACTTCTAATCCTATGTGACCCCCTCCAATTACCCAAATTTCTTTCAATCCCGCAGAAAAGTAATCCTGCAGGGTCTTGCTGGTGATAAATCCTAAAATGGTTGGAGACCGAATGCTCTTGTACCACATTTCTTATGTTGGTGATGTGCTCCCCAATCCTTTCTTTAAGGGGTCTTTTCGTCCTCCCAACATAAAGCTTCCCACATGGGCAGGCAGGTCAACAAATATACAACATACTTGGTTTCACACGTAATAAATTGTTTTATACTATAATTTTCTTCCCCAAAATTTAACTGGACCCTTGGTGTTAAACTACATGTTCTACAGGGTAAACACTTTCTACATTTATAAAAGCCCACCTCCCCAAAGGAACTCAACCCCTGGAATTGTGGTTCATCAATTGCACTAGACGTTAAAATATCCCTAAGGACCGGGGCCTTTCTATAGATGACCTCTGGACGATCTGGTAAAATCTCACATAGAACTGGGTCCTCCTTCAATAATGGCCAATGGCGAGTGACAATCTTTTTAATTTTCTTAAATTGCTGGCTAAAACCCGTAATGAAGGGACATACTAGTTCTTTTCCTACTTTCTTTTTATCTTCTAAAATGGAGTCTCTTTCTATAGTGGCAATTTCTTGCTGTAAGGCCAATAGTTTCCCTGTTTCATAGCCCTTTTTTTCAAATTTCTCTTTCAAAATGTCTGTCTCTTTGTAATACTCACTTAACTCTCCACAATTCCTCCTTAGGCGCAAAAATTGACCCTTGGGGATCGCAGAGAGCCAATTAGGGTGATGACAACTTTTCATGGGAATAAAGCTATTTCTGTCAGTGGGTTTTGTGTATGTGCTAGTTTTGATTACCTCATAAGAATTTTTGATCACTAGGTCCAAAAAATGGACCTCTTCCTGACTGTATTCACATGTGAATTTTAAATTGGTGGTCTCTCCATTAAGACATTCAATAAAAGACTGAAGTGAAGAGAGATCTCCCTTCCACATAAAAATGATATCATCAATAAATCTTTTCCAAAATAATAAACAGTCATTTCTTCTTCTAAAAATCTTATCTTCCTCCCAAAAGGACATGTATAGATTAGCCATGCTTGGAGCAAATTTGGCTCCCATGGCCACTCCCACTTTTTGCAGATAAAACTCCCCACCAAACCAAAAATAATTATGTTCAAGTGCAAATTTGGTACATTTAACTATAAATAGGATCTGCCAGACATCTAACTGGCCCTTCCTCATTAAATAATATTCAATTGCTTTAAGACCTTCATCATGGGGTATTACCGTGTACAAAGAAGCCACATCTGCTGTTATTAAAAATGGTGGTTCATCAAACTTCAAATCTTTCAATATATTAATCACATGCTTAGAATCTCTTAAATAAGATTCAGTGGAAATAACCAAGGGTTGTAAGAATTTGTCTACATATTCTCCTATCCTATAAGTTAAGGACCCTATCCCACTAACAATAGGTCTTCCTGGCGGGTTACAGGCATCTTTATGAACCTTAGGCAAATAATATATCCCCGGAGTTCTTATCACTGTAGGAACCAAATACTTAGCTTCCTTATCATCAAGAATCCCCTCTTGCCTTCCTACTTTAATCAGAGTCTCTAGTTCTTTTTTATATCTAATCCATGGGTCCCCTCTCAACTCCTCATAAGTCACTCTATCCTCCAATAGACGATTCAATTCCTGATTGTAATCTTCTTTATCTAATATGACAATTCCCCCTCCCTTATCAGCTGCCTTTATAACAACTTTGTTGTTCTCCTTAAACTCTTTGATCCCTTTCTTAATTTTGGGATCAGTATGGATGTTAGGAACCTGTAGTTCTCTCAAGTCTTTAATCACCATCTTCTTAAAAGCTTCAATCTGGTGATTGCCCGCCTGTGGGGGGTTAAATACAGATTTATTTTTTAGGCCACTGTGCCTGAACTCCCTCTCCAAACTGGAATTCATCAGACCATTCACTGGGCCTGTACCACCTGAAAAATATTTTTTTAAACTCAATTTTCTGGTGAATTTATGAATATCAATAAATGTCCCAAATTTATCTACATTTTTTTGAGGTGCGAATTTTAGACCTTGATCCAACAGGGATATCTGGTTTGAACTGAGAGTGGTGCTACTAAGATTGTAAATCCCTTCCCCTTCTACTCTTTTCATTTTTTTGAGACGTTGTTGATGTCTTCTTCCTCCTCTGAGTCCCCGTCTTCCCCTGGCTTTCTTTTCTTTTTTTCCCTTGGTCCTACCCTGGGGTCTATAAAAGGGTGTGTTTCAATGGGAGTGGGGGATACTTCGATTCAGATTCAGTGTAATCATTAAATACATCAAATCTATTTTGTATCGGGACTAGATTGGGATTATGTGTAATCCTTGGTCTCCACCCCCTTTGCTGTCTTCTATTCCTCCCTCTTGTTATGTTGAATCTATTATCCCTGTAATCTTGTTTTTTAGGGACAAAATCTCTTGGAGGATAAGGTTGAGAATTTCTTCCTCTTACCCTCTCATAAGGGGAATAGAATGGTCGAGGCCTCCCATATTCTCCCTGAGGTCTATAATACACAGGACTATTAGCCCAGTTTTGAGATCTCTGATGGTTTCTATCCCATCTTATTTTTGGATCTACTCTGACCTCTTTCTTATTACGATCTTTAGCTGGATCCCCATTTTGTTTATCTGGTACCTCTGTCTTAGGTTTGGGTTCCTCATTGGGGCTTGCCTTTTTCTGCCATTTAAATACCTCTCCTGATTTGTAATCATTCAAATCTCTACTGAACTTTTTCTGTTTTTTGATTTTTAAATCATTGTCAGTTTTTTTCAGATATCCCTGTAGGTCATTGGACAATCGCTTATATTCAGCCAACCCGTTGGGGTCCGCAACCCGTTCATCAAAATTGGATTTGATTATCCGCTTTATTGAAATTATTTGAAACAGGAGGGATTTATACGTACCTTCCTTGCGTTCCTCTCCTGTTTTCTTCCGCGTTCCAGAGCGAGTAATTCCGCAATGGACGCGTGTATCTATATTTACCTGTCTGTGCGGTCCAAGCGGCGGTAGTTTGGATGATGATGCGGCGGACATGACGCAATAGATGCGTGCATGTATACTTTACCTCTCCGTGCGCTCCAAGCGGCGGAAGTAGGGAAGATGACGCGGCGGAAATGACGTTACGTATCTCCGTAATTACTGAAGTACGTCGGGTGCGCCGCGTCTTTTTGTATTTAAATGCCGGTTTTTTCACCATTCGGTTCTCCGAGCTCCTGATGACGCTATCGCGAAACCTGGTCGAGCGGAGGATTGGTGGATGGGAAAGCGGCACCCCATGTATTGATTGATCATATTGCGTTTACTGCTGTGGGTCCCTTTCAAAAGGGCCCAGGAGTGAGTATCCTGTTAACACTATTTTATTGAAATAAATGTTTGTACTTTTAAAACGGAGTACACTTAGATCTTTATTCATTTATCATGCATATGCTGGGAATGTCTAAAAGCTAAGGAAGGAGGCTGGACATACAAGCATAAAAGATAAAGACAAGAAATGGTGATCGTGGTGATATATATTTACATACGCTTCAGACCTTATAATCTGGGTCTCACTAAGAGCTGGTAAGCCTGCACTTTGAAGGGTGTTGGTGGAGGAAAGAAGTACCTTTAGCGCTAAAGTTTATGTATGTAGTATTCTCGGTGGGCCGAGAATTCCTTCACCAATTTGTTCACATCATTTCCCTTTCCCTTTAAAGGTATTTTTTCTAGATCATCTAATACCATAGTTTTAAATGTATCTATTGTGGTTCCTGTGTCGTGATCCTGCGGGTTAAATATTGATCTATTTCGCAGACTTGAATGTCTGTAAGGTTCAGGGGGATTTACTCTAGTGGTTGGACCCTCCTTCTTCAAAAAATATTTTTCAACATTCAGCTTTCGTATGAATTTATTTACATCCACATAAGTTTTAAATTTGTTCATCTGACAAGATGGCGCAAATTTAAGACCCTTATCAATAAGAGTCAATTGTGGACGAGTTAAAGTCTCTCCGCTTAGGTTAAAAATCCCCTGGCCAACTAATTTCTTAGCCTTTTCTCTTCTCCCCCCTTGGCATCCTCTTCTGCTTGCCTTTTGTTCTGGGTCCTGGGGGATTGTATGTCTAATTCCCCTTGATGTACTCGGAACCGGGGTCTGGGGTATCCCCATGGAAAAGGGTCATCAGTGTTAGGGTCATCTAGAGGTTGACCCTAAGCAACTCATCAGGGGCTACGGAGCTGACGGCGCGACGTTACTTATAGCCGCCGGTCAGTCCCAGCGCCACCCAGTGGTTTATCCACTGGGTGGCGCAATGACAACTATGCGGAATTCCGAAAAAATTGAAATGCTGAAATAAATGTGTATGGTTAATACATGCATGTATATCATGCGCATGGGGTGGGTTATGATGTGTTATGAGGTACATTATTGTGATTGGCTGGCAGCTGGGACTGACCGGCGGCTATAAGTAACGTCGCGCCGTCAGCTCCGTAGCCCCTTAGCAACGAAACGCGTTGGGCGGAGCTACGGGCTGAGCGTGTGACGTCACCGGACGCGGAACGTCGGTACACGCTGTTCTTTTAATCGATTTTGGCGGAGCTTGTTAGCGGTGAGGCTATTACACCCTTTGCGGGTATAGACAACTTTTGTGACGTAAGTCATCCTGCTAAACCCTAAGGCCCACCGAGAATATTACTGGGGACACAGATAACAGATTTTTTTGCGCGAATTCACCAGCGCAAGTTTTCTGTCAGACCCAGCTTAAGGCTTACCAAGCTTACTGTTGTTTTTATTGTACACATTTGCATGTTTGTGCTAGATGCACATATTTTATTGTCATATATGACATTTTTATCAATAAAACGAGGATATTTTTACGCTATGTTAGCGTCTTTGCTTCCTTTTGGTACTAATACTGACACCGAGCTGCACTGGAGCTGATGACATCTAGCCCACACACTGAAGACGGACATTGGATCGAGAGGCTGTGAGGTGGCCAATACCTCAGATGCTGTGATGGGCCCACATAGACAAAGACAAGACAAATAACATTTATATTGCGCTTTTCTCCTTGCGGACTCAAAGCGCCAGAGCAGAGCAGCAGCCACTAGGGCGCGCTCTATTGGCAGTAGCAGTGTAAGGGAGACTTGCCAAAGGTCTCCTACTGAATTAGTGCTGGCTTACTGAACAGGCAGAGCCGAGATTCGAACCCTGGTCTCCTGTGTCAGAGGCAGAGCCCTTAACCATTACACCATCAGCCAACATAGGCCGCTATATCCGGTGAGTGGGGACCTGAAGGGGGGAGTGAACCCTAGCAATTACAGCTTCAGATGAACTTTATGTGTGGCTACACAATTGGCTAGCAATATCAACATCTGATGAACTTTAAGTGTGGCCATATAAGTGGTGGACTTATGCACTGAGTAGTGCAATTTTATGGAAATTTGTATTTTTGTATGCAGCGCTTTTAACCTTTTTTGTTTATAATACCTGGAGGAAGACATGATTGAGTGAAATACACATCAAAAGTCCCAGAAAAAAATCTGGATTTGACACAAAGCAGTGTTTTAAGGTCAGAAATCTCTGGCCTGGTTTCTATTCCTGGCCAATGTGAGTTGGCTTTTGACATACTACAAATCCTTAAGCAAGCTCATTTTTCTCTTGGATATATCATAATGGTACATGCTAGGCTGGCTTCTGCATGTAGCATTGCAGTGTTTTGTGTTGGTGGTTTAATGGTTAGGATAACAGCCTACCGAGCACTAGACCTGGGTTCGATTCCCAGCCAATGTATGTAAACTGGCTTTTGATATCCTACATTTCACTAAGCAAGCTCATTTTTATCTTGGATATATCACAGTGGTACATGCTAGGCTGGCTTCAGCATTTAGCATTGTAGTGTGTTGTGTTGGTGGTATAATGGTTAGGATAGCAACCTACAGAGCGGTAGGCCTGGGTTCTATTCCCGGCCAATGTGAGTTAGCTTTTGACATACTACAAATCCTTAAGCAAGCTCATTTTTCTCTTGGATATATCATAATGGTACATGCTAGGCTGGCTTCTGCATGTAGTGTTGGTGGTGTTATAGTGGTGAAGAGAACTACCTATCAAGCACTCACACCTGGGTTTAATTCCCGGCCAAGGTATGTAAGCTGGCTTTTGAAATCTTACAATTCCCTGGAAGACAAGACCCTCCTTCCTCCGGGGTGAGGGAGTAATATAAGGAATAACAATCAGCTAGGAACAAGCCTACAAGAGCCTAACTAAGCTCTCCCTGGCAGGGTCTGTCAGCACCTGTCCCTTAACTAATTACTGTCGGCAGACGAGTGAGTAAAATGACAGGAGAACCTTGCCTTTTATAAGGGGGGTGGGGCTCCAGGAGTGAGTGTAGTCTGATTGACGACAATGTGCCTGCTGACTGTGATGTAGAGGGTCAAAGTTGTGCTCAATGGAGCATTATGGGGGCGAATCGAACTTCCGCAAAAGTTCGCCTCCGCCGGCGAAGGCAAACCACCTAAAGTTCGCCTAGAACCGTTCGCGGGCGAACTGTTCGGGCCATCTCTACTTGTAAATAATGATGGACGCAAATTGAAAAAATGCACCTTTATTTCCAAATAAAATATTGGCGCCATACATTGTGATAGGGACATAATTTAAATGGTGTAATAAGCGGGACAATTGGGTTTTAAAATACATGGGTTTTAATTATGGTAGCATGTATTAATTTCAAACTATAATGGCCAAAAGCTGAGAAATATTTGTTTTCCATTTCTTTCTTAATATTACTGTTAAAATGGATTTAGAATAAATTAATTCTCAGCAAAATGTATCACCCGAAGAAAGCCTAATTGGTGGCGGAAAAAACAAGATATAGATTAATTAATTGTGATGAGTAGTGATAAAGTTATTGGCAAATGAACGGGAGGTGAAAGTTGCTCAGATGCCAAAAAACTACAATCCTTTGGTCTTAAGTGGTTAAAGCACTTTTCACTGGACAATTTATATGTTTATAAATAGATTTGTGTTTTTAATAATTTTGTTTAGTTTTATTTTGATCTGGATTCTGAGCCGTGTATGATTTTACCGCTGAGAGATGTTAAACAACCATTTCTAATAAACAAGCAGAATGGGGCCTGTCCATTGTACTTTGAAAGGGGGGGGGGGGGGGCTGAAGTTTTTCGTCCCTGGGATCTATATATGTTTTATCTGGACTGGGCTTTTTATTTTCTTTATCTTTTCCCCCTGGATTTAAAGTGGGCCTGAACGCTTGCACAGGTCACAAGGAAAACAGAGAAATGCACCATGTGTGTTTTTAGAGAGAAGAGCCCATCTTATTCCCCCTCATCTGTAAGTTATCACAAGTGTAATTTGATCTCTCACCCTTTGTTTTCTTCTATGAAAGCAGGAAGTAGACACTACAGCGTTATTGCAGGAGTTCTGTAAACTAACACAGAAATGATTTTTCTTTAAAAGTTATTATGCTGTTGCTTATCTTTTAGAGCAGAGAAGAAGTTCTGAGTACCCGTCCGCTTTAAGATACCACAACACGCAGATCTGCAGTTTGTTAACATCTAGTTTATTGAATCATTTCATATTATAAGAGATTTAAAAGACAGGAGTAGTGATGGTCATTTCTAGGAGAGCTCATGGAGAAGCATGTGATCAGTTTGGTCAGGTGATATAGTCTCTGATTTGCTTGTCGTGATCATGTGCTAAAGCAGGATGTGATCACAGCAAATCAGAGCCCTGCAAATCTATCAACTGATCAAACCACATGCTTTCTCCATGAGTTCTCCTAGACAGGACTATAACCAAAGAGGAAAGTCGTGGATGCACATCCCAGATAGACAGACGCAAAGCTTCACTGGTCATCTGAATGAACAGACACAGAGCTTCACTGGTCATCTGACTGTTCGCTCTCTTCTTGTGTATCTAGAAAGGAGAAGAGGGAATGGCCACATCGTCATAAAGGATATAAGTAAAACAGTGGCTCGTGATCCTTTTCAGTTGATTACTTCACATATGTCGCTTGCAAAGAATACAAAAGTTAGGTCTCCAAGTGGATTTTGCAATTCTAGCTCAATTTATTAGTGCTAACATAGCCACAAACAGCACAATGTTTTGGTACACTGGCCCTTGTCACATAGGCCCACCTTTTGTATTCTTTGCAATTGACTGTACACCCCTGTGGGATCTGGGTGTAGGAAGGTTAACTCCCTGGTGCTACAATTAATAGTGGTGTGTGCTCCAGGGCTATCCTTGTTCTCTTACTTCACATATGTCCCTTGCTGCCTCTCTTGTAATTGGCTACAATTGGAATTAAGTAGTAAGGTGGGTACACACATCAGAAAAAAGTCTTTGGAAATGAAAGATCACAAACCAATTTTACCTCCTTACATGTAGTATATGAGCCATACTCTACACAGTCTACACAGTCTATTCTATTGAGCTGAACTCCCCATCAGATAAAAATCTTTGCAAGATGCTGAAAACAAGGATGCTGTACACACGCAAAAGATCAGTATCTGCAAAAGATCAGTTCCTACAAAATGCATGAATTCAGCAGATCTCATACACACCTTGTTTAATGGACAATCATCTGCAGATCAGACAATTATCTGAAGATCCATCCTGGTGGGTCTGATCTGCAGATGATTGTCCATTAAACAAGGTGTGTATGAGATCTGCTGATAGCATAGACTATGAAAGCATTTTGCAGGAACTGATCTTTTGCAGGAACAGATCTTTTGCAGATACTGATCTTTTGAATGTGTACATCATCTTTGTGTACAATATCTTGCAAAGAGTTTTATCTGATGGTGAGTTCAGCTCCATAGAAAAGACTGTGAAGGTATGGCTCATATACTACATGGAAGGGGGTAAAATTGGTCTGTGATCTTTCATTTTCCAAAGACTTTTATCTGATGTGTGTACCCACCTGTAGAATATCTGTAATTTTACCAATCTTCTACTAAAGGCAATTCCCTGCACCCTTTTTTTCCAGGCGCCATTGTTTTTACAGGTGCAGGGGACAGAGAGGCACAGTATTTTGACTTGTGGAGAGATAGGTCAAGAATGAACCTACAGTCCCTATCTTGTTTAACTGGGGAATACCTGTATACACAGCACAATGCTCCTCTTTCCCTCCCCGTAGAGCAGCAGTGCATGCTTTTCCTCTTCCCCTCCCCATAGTGCAGCAGTGCATGCTTTTCCTCTTCCCCTCACTGTAGAGCAGCAGTGCATGCTTTTCCTCTTCCCCTCCCCATAGAGCAGCAGCGCATGCTTTTCCTCTTCCCCTCCCATAGTGTGCAGCAGTGCATGCTTTTCCTCTTCCGCTACCCATAGTGCAGCAGTGCATGCTTTTCCTCTTCCCCTCCCCGTAGAGCAGCAGTGCATGCTTTTCCTCTTCCCCTCCCATAGTGTGCGGCAGTGCATGCTTTTCCTGTTCCGCTACCCATAGAGCAGCAGTGCATGCTTTTTCTGTTCCGCTACCCATAGAGCAGCAGTGCATGCTTTTCCCCTTCCCCTCCCCGTAGAGCAGCAGTGCATGCTTTTCCTCTTCCCCTCCCCGTAGAGCAGCAGTGCATGCTTTTCCTCTTCCCCTCACCGTAGAGCAGCAGTGCATGCTTTTCCTCTTCCCCTCCCATAGTGTGCGGCAGTGCATGCTTTTCCTGTTCCGCTACCCATAGTGCAGCAGTGCATGCTTTTCCTCTTCCCCTCACCGTAGAGCAGCAGTGCATGCTTTTCCTCTTCCCCTCCCCGTAGAGCAGCAGTGCATGCTTTTCCTCTTTCTTTTCCTCTTCCGCTACCCATAGTGCAGCAGTGCATGCTTTTCCTCTTCCCCTCCCCGTAGAGCAGCAGTGCATGCTTTTCCTCTTTCGCTACCCATAGTGCAGCAGTGCTTGCTTTTCCTCTTCCCCTCACCGTAGAGCAGCAGTGCATGCTTTTCCTCTTCCCCTCCCCGTAGAGCAGCAGTGCATGCTTTTCCTCTTTCGCTACCCATAGTGCAGCAGTGCTTGCTTTTCCTCTTCCCCTCCCCGTAGAGCAGCAGTGCATGCTTTTCCTATTTCTTTTCCTCTTCCGCTACCCATAGTGCAGCAGTGCATGCTTTTCCTCTTCCCCTCACCGTAGAGCAGCAGTGCATGCTTTTCCTCTTCCCCTCCCCGTAGAGCAGCAGTGCATGCTTTTCCTCTTCCCCTCACCGTAGAGCAGCAGTGCATGCTTTTCCTCTTTCCCTCACTGTTGAGCAGCAGTGCATGCTTTTCCTCTTCCCCTCCCATAGTGTGCAGCAGTGCATACCTTTCCTCTTCCCCTCCCCATAGTGCAGCAGTCCCACTCCATAGAACAGTACTCCCTGAATCCTGCTCATCATAGCCCAACTTCCACTCTGTACTGGGATCACTGCACAGAAGAGAGGAGTATCTGATCAAACCCCATGGGATGGAATTTATAACGAAATTTTCCAGTTTAGGGCCCTTACACATTGAATGTGTCAAGTAGCATTAAATTGTATTGAAACTGATGCATTAACGCAATTTAACCTTTTCTGTTTGCAGCCCACATCTACTGCATTGCAACAAAATGGTGCTTTACAACCCAATGCAGAGTTATGCATCCATGTGCGCCATGATGCACTAATGTTAACAAATTGCAACAAAAGTTTACCTAAAAGAATGTGACTTTTAATCATGGTGCGCAAGCGCCTTTTGTGAAGCTTGCACATTTTTAAGGGTCAAGTGAGCATATATAGAGGGGAAATTGCTGTCCAAAACTGATCAGCTGTGCGTTGTACCACGTGAGACTTTTTGGGACTTTGTTGTGGTGCAACTTTTTTTATTCCTACTGCTGCAACACAACACATTTGGTGTGTAAGGGTGTTTAGAGCAATCCCCCCAAGTGACTGTGCTGAGGCCATTGCATTGGTTCAGAGGCTGACATCACTGGGGTGTTTCCACTCTTCCTCTGCCTAGAAGTGCGCGCACAGATGGGGGCACTCAGCATTTCAGTACTGCCACAGACACCGGGTCTAGGTAAAGCCGCTAGGAAAGCAGCCTGGCTGAAAAATATTCTTACAGGTTTACTCTAAAGTTGAGTTTTGTAAGAGATATTCAAAAGTGGTTAAAATCATGATTAAATACACTGATTTTATTTTTGTTCAGGTACATACGTCGGATTTTTCCAAACGACCGGTCGTTTGGACGTCTGAACGTCCTGACGTTTGGATGTCAAATGGGGCGTGTTTACAATCGGTCGTTCAGCTGATAAGACTGGATTTGTCCGTCAAAACCAGTCTTATCAGCTGAATGACAGATTGTACACACAATTTTGGAAAAATTCAACGTGTGTACGCGCCTTTCCTGTTATGTCAGAGATAACATCATGATCACTGTGTGCAATGGGGTCTCAGTCACAGTGTGTGATAACATGAAAACCTGTGTCCTGCAGGATCTGGAGCCTTTACCAAACTCCCTTTATAACCTACAGATAAATCACCTCTCATGCCTGAAAAGTGTGGACTGTCAGTGTTTACAAGGTAAATGCAGGGCATTTTAAATGTAATGTTTACGAAATTGCTGTAGGTAGGAACACACTAGGCAGAAAAGCTAGCATCAATGCGTATACTGTAAGTCAATGGGACGCATGAAAAAACGCATATGTCCGGGTTCTGCAATGTGCGTTTTAGAAAACACTGAATTTGCTGCATATTTTTCTAAAACGCACCTAATTATGTCAATGGTGATGCAGAGGAGTAGCGTTTAGAAACATTTAAAAAAAAAAAACAAGTTTGATGTATTTCCACTTTCTAGTGATTTGCATAAAACACTTAAGGTGGGTACACACGTCAGATAAAAGTCTTTGAAAAATGAAAGATCACAGACCAATTGTACCCCCTTCCATGTAGTATGAGAGCCATACCTACACAGTCTATTCTATGGAGCTGAACTCCCCATCAGACAGAAATCTTTGCAAGATGCTGCACACACAGATGCTGTACACACGCAACAGATCAGTATCTGCAAAAGATCTGTTCCTGCAAAAGATCCATTCCTGCAAAATGCATTCATAGTCTATGATATCTGCAGATCCTCATACACACCTTGTTTAACAGACAATTATCTGTAGATCAGATCCACCAGGTTGGATCTTCAGATCGGCAGATAATTGTCTGATCTGCAGATGAATGTCCATTAAACAAGGTGTGTATGAGGATCTGCAGATGTCATAGACTATGAATGCATTTTGCAGGAATGGATCTTTTGCAGGGATTGGTCTTTTGCAGATACTGATCTGTTGCATGTGTACAGCATCTTTGTGTGCTGCATCTTGCAAAGATATTTATCTGATGGGAAGTTCAGCTCCATAGAATAGACTGTGTAGGTATGGCTCTCATACTACATGAAAGGGGGTAAAATTGGTCTGTGATCTTTCATTTTCCAAAGACTTTTATCTGACGTGTGTATGCATCTTTAGGAAAAAAAACATACAAAATACATTTGTGATTTATATGCGTTACACCAGAAAACCGCTTGTGCGAAATGCAAATACACATAAAAAGCAGAAATACATATTCTGCAAAATGCAACCTTTCACGCAATGCCTATTGTGTTCCCAGCCTCAACTGGAACAAGTCTGCTAATGAGGTGTCCTCATGTTTCCCATTATGTGTACTTGCTCCAGGGGAATTGGGATCCTTCCACACTGTGCAAGATACAGTGCTGAAAAGTGTGATGCGATCATCTAGTACAATAAAAGTATGCTTCACTGCACCACCCTTATTGTGTACATACCGTACAAATATGTCTGGTGTGACGGAATGGATTCAGTGTGAAAGGACCCAAAGTCTAACAGGAGACTTGTTATTACAACTATCAAAAGTCCAAGAGTGGTTAGTACACCATTGGTAAATTGCAGAAGTATTTATTCATCAATGCATGCATCAACATTACTTCTGCAATTTACCAATGGTGTGCTAACTAGTCTTGGATTTTAGCTTATTGTACTGGGTTATGCACCCAACTTCAAATGGCAAGGTGCGCCACTTCCAAACTAGGGATGGTCGGAATGCCAATTTCCGATTCCGTGGTAAATCCGCATTCCTCCATTGCCAATTACCGATTCCGCTTTCCGCTACCAATTTCCGCATTCCAGTGCGGAATATCCGCCGGAAATCGCTGAAATTCCACCCGACTTTAACGTACATTTTCTCAAAAACTATAAGGTCTTTTTGAAAACTTTTTTTTGCATCTTGTTCAGAAGATTCTGTTGAATAAACCCTGAAAATTTGGTGTTTCTAGGACTTACGGGGGCTTTGCTATTAACCACTAAAGTCGGTGTATTTTTCCTGTAATGTAAAATGCAGAAAATAGGCAGATGCAGATTTTCTGCGTTTTACATTACAGTAAAAATCCGCCGACTTTAGCGGTTAATAGCAAAGCCCCCTTAAGTCCTAGATATGTTAAATTCGGGTGGAATTTCCGTGATTTCCAGCGGAAATTTCCGCGATTTCCGGCGGAAATTCGCCTACGGCACTTGCATTACCGATTTCCGCATTCCGATGCGGAAATGCAATTTCCGATCGGAATTTCGGAAATTGCATTTCCGCGGAATCCAAATGAGCATCCCTATTCCAAACCACCTACCTCACTGGTATTACAACTGAGTCAGCCAGAGCTGGGGTCCCTGGGCAAAAATTACCATAGTATTACAATAAAAACCGCGCTGATATATAATATGGGTGACAATAGTGGTGCGCTGCCCTGTTAAATAAATAAATCACAATACAATCTCAATAGCTGCGCACAAATGTTCACTGCAAGCAAGTCTCTATTGTCCGTATCAGATACAATCCTATAGGCAAACAGTCCAACACTGTTATTCCAATTTAGAGACAGTCCAACACTTCTTCGTAAGTTGCAGGCTGCTTTGCCTCTGATCACCTTCGGCGAGTTATCACCACCACCACACCCCTCACAGTGGGCACTCACCGCAATTTTATGACCCTCTGCTAGATGGGTCTTCAGCGCCTATGGGGTCATCAGGCCGCCCCCTGCCACCCAAGAAGCTACGCGACCATTTTAGCAAACCTGCAAACATAAGAGGGGCGAGGTAGAGAAGCCACGGGAGGCAGACTAAGTCAGCGCAGCAAGCCGACCCGGCGGCCTACGATTGGGGTGGAGACCACTAAAACTCTGTGCCTAACATCAAGCCTCATGTTTGTAAGTGCGCATTTCTTTTAGAATAAAAGTGTTTTTACAGTGTTACGCTATGAGAGCTTTGTTCATATTTTAGAAGTGTATATGATTCTGCACAAGTTCTACTAAGTGGACCAGGTTCCTGGGTGGCAGGGGGCGGCCTGATGACCCCATAAGCGCTGAAGACCCATCTAGCAGAGGGTCATAAAATTGCGGTGAGTGCCCACTGTGAGGGGTGTGGTGGTGGTGATAACTCGCCGAAGGTGATCAGAGGCAAAGCAGCCTATAAATTACCATAGAGCCACCCTGACCCACAAACACCCCCCCCCCCAAATGTAGCATTAGGTGGCTCCTTTGTGTCCCCTCCCCCCCTTCCCCAGATAGTATAGAGCCCAGGAGCCAATTGACAGCCCCCTAGTCTCCCCTTAGGCCCGGTTTGCTGCAGGGTACTTGTTAGGGAGCGCACTCACCTGTCTGGCCAGCACAATGCCTCCTGTGTCTTTCCATCCCACAGGCATGTAACTACTCACCTAACATGCCGCCGGGTTACAGAGAACAGGCGTCGGTGTTCGGGGATGTAGACGGAACACAGGAGGTAGCGCTGTGCTGTGAGTAATTCAGGGCTTGGCGACCACTATTAGCATGCATGGATGGGGCCATCATCCGGCTCTGGGGCAACTGTCCAGTTTTGTCTCTAGACAAGCACTGGCTCTGCAGTCGGTATTTCTATAGGCAGTGTTACTATAACAGAGAGATCAGGCAGATGTACTCAGTCTATCAGGTGCGCAATGCATGTAGAACAGTCACCTTGTGATTGGCCTGGAGAAAGGAGTGAGTACAGGAAGTCCTGTATAGCGGCCTTCTGCTTCTGGAACTGCTCCAGCGTCATCTTCACATTGATGTCCATGGTAATCGTCACCTGCAATATAGAAAGGCACCTCTCAGTGGCTTGTGCTGCTGCAATTCCCAGAGGCTACAGCTTGTGCAGACAAACATACATTTCATCAGCTGTGATCATTGTAGGTGATAAGTGTGACAAGCATTTTCTGTACAGGCAAGCATGCCCAGCTGAGCAGCTTCTTGTGTGCAATGCTTCTCTATGGAGACGTCAAGGCTTTAGGCCTGGAACCCACTAAGAATTGCTGCAGCGCTGTGCGCATCGATTCCTAGTGCGATTGGGATCGTGATTCCCAGATGCTTAGAAGCACTGTACAGTAAAAAAGTATAGCGCTTCTGATTAGCAAGTCACATGGTTTTTTTTTAAATAAAACTTTATTAGACTTACCAGGTGTCTGAATTCTGTCTGTTGCCCCGCCTGCTCCGCCACCTAAAGGTTGTAGGTGTTTCTCTAGGACCAATCAAAGTAGCGCCTGTGACTTCTTCCTTTAGGGGGCGGAGCTACGGATGGAAGGAGGTAAATCCGGACACCGGGTTACTATAATAAAAAAAAATTAATCGTAATTAGCCCCACAAAGCACTGCAAAATCGCTTTGCAAAAGCGATTTTGCAGTGCTTACAATATATACTTAGCATTCAGTGCAAACATGCTCAGAATGATACAAGTCCTGCAATTGCCCCTAATCTCAATCGCACTAGTGGGTTCCCCTCCATTCACTTTCAATGGCAAAGCATTTTTGGGAATCGCCAGCAATTACAAAACGCTGCCAAAAATGCGCTAGTGGGTCCCATCCCATAGAGAGATTTGGTAGCAATCGGCTGGAAAAGCCAGTGTATCCCATTCTGTCTCCGCTCTCTACAGACTTCCCAACATTTCATGTCAATGTTATGCAGTTTCAAGTTGGACCAATAAAAATTGACAGGGATTGGTTCACTTCCAAGCTGCATACATAATTTACATGAAATTTTAATGCAAGGAAAAATGATTAGCATGTCATCAATCATCCCTTGTAATCACCTTCCCCCTGTACTGCTGAGAATAACTTCAGGTAAGTAGCTTCATTTTTCTATCTAGGTCCTCCCTGCAGAGCATCATAGAACAGCCAGGCAATTTGTATTGTTTAAAGGGAACCAAGCACCACTTTTTGTTTCCTGGTTTCTAATAGCTGTAGGAGCTACCATGTTCCCCCTCCCCTTCTAGCTGCCCAATATTTATCCAGGGGAAGGTGGAAAGCTAGCATCTGTGACTTCTGTAAACTCTTTAAAGCACAGTGTCCTATCTCTCCACCCCCCCCCCCTCCCGCTGATGAAAGCTTTTTGTTTGCTCTGGGCTAATGTGTGCAATAAAATAATTGCATCAGTCCATATGTGCGTGAAATTTCTGTGGTCTGGCAGTAAACTGACATCCCAGGGTGCTCTGGCAGTAAACTGACATCCCAGGGTGCTCTGGCAGTAAATTGACATCCCAGAGTGCTCTGGCAGTAAACTGACAACCTAGGGTCTGACATCTCAGGGTGCTCTGGCAGTAAACTGACATCCTAGGATGCTTTGGCAGTACACTGATATCTGACGGTTCTTTAGAAGACAAAAGTTGTAAGCAGCACCCTACCAAATAAAGTGCAAAGCTTGCTAAGCCACTAAACATCAGATCAGCAAATCAGCCTTCATTGAACAAGGACCAGGGCACCTGAAGGCCAGCCAACCAACCAAATTATGGCGGGCAGTCATATCTCAAGATCCTTAAAGGGAAGGTTCAGGGAGGGTGGGGAAAAAATAAAAATCAATTTCCACTTACCTGGGGCTTCCTCCAGCCCGTGGCAGGCAGGAGGTGCCCTCGCCGCCGCTCCGCAGGCTCCCGGTGGTCTCCGGTGGCCGACCCGACCTGGCCAGGCCGGCTGCCAGGTCGGGCTCTTCTGCGCTCCAAGTCCTTGTACTTCTGCGTCCCACGCCGGCGCTCTGACGTCATCGGACGTCCGCCGGGCTGTACTGCGCATGCGCAGAACTACTGCGCATGCGCAGTACAGCCCGGCGGACGTCCGATGACGTCAGAGCGTCGGCGTGGGACGCAGAAGTACAAGGACTTGGAGCGCAGAAGAGCCCGACCTGGCAGCCGGCCTGGCCAGGTCGGGTCGGCCACCGGAGACCACCGGGAGCCTGCGGAGCGGCGGCGAGGGCACCTCCTGCCTGCCACGGGCTGGAGGAAGCCCCAGGTAAGTGGAAATTGATTTTTATTTTTTCTCCACCCTCCCTGAACCTTCCCTTTAATAAACAACTGATAGATAACAAACAATTCGGGTTTTATGCACATGGTCGTGAATTTCTTTTACACATTTCATGCAAAAATTTTTTCTTCCTGTACGCCACACCTTCTCTTTGGTGATTGGTGCTTTTTGTTGTCTGCAGTTCCCCATCAGGTCTGTTTTGGGCTGATGGTTGGTGAGCTGTGATGTCATTTTGACAGTCAGTTGTGGTTGGTTGGCCTTCGGACACCCAGGCACTCCGATTAATCCCTGTTCATTGAAGGGGACTATATAAGACTGATTTGCTGTTCTGATGTTTAGTGGGTTAGCAAGCTTGAGAAAGAGAGGAGGCTCAAAACATTGCATTGGTGCTGTCTGTTGCTGTGTCCTGCAAGATACCTTAATAAAAGAGCTGATATTTACTGCAAGACAGTGCCAAGTCAAGACTCCTTCTTCGCATCCCAGGGTGCTCTGGTAAAAAAATGACATCGCAGGGTATGACATCCCAGGGTGCTCTGAAAATAACCAGACATCTCAGGGTGCTCTGACAATAAACTGGCATCCCAGGGTGCTCTGGCAGTAAACTGAGATCCCGGTTGCTCTGACAGTAAACTGACATCACAGGGTGCTCTGACAGTAAGTGGACATCCCACGGTGCTCTGACAATAAACTGACATCCCAGGGTGCTCTGACAGTAAACTGACATCCCAAGGTGCTCTGACAGTAAATGGACATCCCAGGGTGCTCTGACTGTAAATGGACATTCCAGGGTATACTGACAATAAACTGACACACCAGGGTGCTCTGACAAACCAGTGTCGGATGGATGTTTTATGTCTGATCAGCTGATTATTGCAGGTCAAAACATTTCCCACACTCAGAATATCAATGTATTTTTACCAGTGTCAGATATTTCATGGCTGAACAGATTATTATTGCAGGTCAAAACATTTCCCACACTCAGCATATCAATGTCTTTTTACCAGTGTCAGATATTTCATCTCTGATCAGCTTATTATCGCAGGTCAAAACATTTCCCACATTCAGCATATCAATATTTCTTTTTACCAGTGTCAGATATTTCACGCCTGATTAGTTTAATATTGCTGGCTAAAACATAAGCCACACTCAGCATATCAATGTCTTCTCACCAGTGTCAGATATTTCAGCTCTCACAAGCTTATTATTGTAGTTCGAAACATTTCCCACACCCAGCATTTCAATATATCCTCTCACAAGTGTCAGATATTTCATATCTGATCAGCTGATTATTGCTGTTCAAAACATTTCCCACTCATATTAATATGTCCTCTCATCAGAGTAAGATATTTCTTGTCTGATCAGCTAATTATTGCAGGTCAAAACATTTTCCACACTCAGCATATTAATATATATTCTCACCAGTGTCAAATATTTCAGCACTGACAAGCTGATATTTGCAGGTCAACCCATTTCCCACACTAGGCGTATCAATATGTCCTCTCATGAGTGTCAGATATTTCAGCTCTTACAAGCTAAGTTCCTGGTCAAAACATTCCCCACTCAGCATATCAATATGCTTCTTACCAGTGTCAGATATTTCATGTCTGACCAGCTGATTGTTGCAGGTCATCTTCTCACCAGTGTCAGATATTTCAGCTCTTACTAGCTGATTATTGGAGGTCAAAACATTTCCCATACTTGGCATATCAAGGGCTCTAGTCACAAAGGGCAGTTCTGTAAAAATCATTTTGGTCAGTTAAGTACTTCATTCAGGATTATAAACATTTTTTCCCCAAATTCACTAAAGATTTTCCACATGAGGAAGAAGTTTGGTAATTTACTGAACAAACATGCTTACATTTTCTAAGCCCTGCTAGGTAAGTTTTACGTCTAAAGGTGCTGACAATAAGCTGGCATCCCAGGGTGCCCTGGCAGTAAACTGTCATCCCAGGGTACTCTGACAGAAAATGGGCATCCCAGGGTGCTATGCCAATGACCAGAAATCTAAGGGTGCTCTGACAATAAACTGGCATCCCAGGGTGCTTAGCAGTAAACTGACATCCCAGGGTGCTATGACAATAAACAGGCAACCCAGGGTGCTCTGGCAGTAAACTGACATCCCAGGGTGCTCTGACAGTAAATGGACATCCCATGGTCCACTGAAAATAAACTGACACACCAGGGTACTCTGACAAACCAGTGTCGGTTGGATGTTTTATGTCTGATCAGCTGATTATTGCTGGTCAAAACATTTCCAACACTCAGTATATCAATGTATTTTTACCAGTGTCAGATATTTCATGGCTGAGCAGCTTATTATTGCAAGTCAAAACATTTACCACACTCAGCATATCAATATGTCCTTTAATTAGAGTCAGATATTTCATGTCTGATTAGCTAATTATTGCAGGTCAAAACATTTCCCACACTCAGCATATCAATATATCTTCTCACCAGTGTGAAATATTTCAGCACTGACATGCTGATATTTGCAGATCAAAACATTTCCTACTCTCAACATATCAATATGTCCTTTCATGAGTGTCAGATATGTAAGAAACTGTAAGAAACTATATGTTTCTATCGGCAACACACCTTTCTTCCGGCACCAGCAACTCATTAGTAAGAGCTGCAAACACGACTCATCACAGCAAGCAGGAGATAGAACTTCTTAAGTCGTCTTCCAAGTTTGAAGATGTTTATTCAGTAAACAGATATACAGATACAGTTCGTTACATCTTAGCAAAGCATAATTCTTCTGTAGTACGTCCGTTGCATTACAAGCTCTTGATCACCTTCCTGTTGAAGGTAATCAGGTCATCTTCTGTCCATACTACGTTCCATCTAACTACCTATGTACAGCACACATTATATCCGATTACATAAATAAAGGAAAGTAATTAGGGTTCCAGTCAGTAGATAGAGAGCATGAAAGTAAGAGTGCCCTCCTTTGGCCCATCATGAACCTTAATACTGACCAGGAAAGAGTTAATTGTGACCTCATCTGAGCCATCCCCCAAAACCTACTATTGGCTCAGACCCCTCGTGGTGTCATAATACCAACCTACTTGATTAATATTCTATGAGCCCCTTGTCCCACATACAGGAATGTTCTGTTTATTAAATATTGGGCTCTGTTTTCCCCTTTGCAGTCTGAAAGTCTGTACATTTGAACAGATAGTGTCCCTGTCCTTTGGACAAGGACAATCTGCTTCTGGTAAAAGTCTTCATAATTTCTCTCCGAGAAATTATGCTTAAAGAGACCCTGTGCAAATCAAGCCTTTCAACTAACTCAGTTCAAATAACTGAGGCCTACATACAATACTTAAATTATAACAAGATATTTCAGCTCTTACAAGCTAAGTTCCTGGTCAAAACATTTTCCACTCAGCATATCAATATGATTCTTACCAGTGTCAGATATTTCATGTCTGATCAGCTGATATTGCAGTTCAAAATATTTCCTACTCTCAGCATATCAATATGTCCTCTCATGAGTGTCAGATATTTCAGTTCTTACAAGCTAAGTTCTTGGTCAAAACATTTCCCACTCAGCATATCAATATGCTTCTTAGTCAGATATTTCATGTCTGATCAACTGATTATTGCAGGTCATCTTCTCACCAGTGTCAAATATTTCAGATTTTACTAGCTGATTATTGGAGGTCAAAACATTTCCCACACTTGGCATATCAATGGGCTCTATTCACAAAGGGCAGTTTGATAAAATCATTTTGGTCAGTTAAGTACCTCATTCAGTATTATACACGTTTTTTCCAAATTCACTAAAGACTTTCAGCATAAGGAAGAAGTTTGGTAATTTACTGAACATGCTTCAATTTTCTAAGCCCTGCTCGGTAAGTGTTACTTCTAAGGGTGCTCTGACAATAAACTGGCATCCCAGGGTGCTCTGGCAGTAAACCGACATCCCAGGGTGCTCTGACAGTAAACTGACATTGCAGTGTGCTCTGACAGTAAATGGAAATCCCAGGGTGCACTGACAAACCAGTGTCGGTTGGATGTTTTATGTCTGATCAGCTGATTATTGCAGGTCAAAACATTTCCCACAGTCAGCATATCAATGTCTTTTTACCATTGTCAGATATTTCATGGCTGAGCAGCTTATTGTTGCAGGTCAAAACATTTCCCGCGCTCAGCATATCAATATGTCTTCTCACCAGTGTCAGATATTTCCTGTCTGATCAGCTGTTTTTGATAAAGGTCAGGTACTGAACACTTTTGTGACTTAGGCGACTTCTCTTCTCAGTGACAATGCCTCCAGCTGCGCTGAAGGTCCTTTCTGACAGGACCTCTTGTCTGTAAAAGACCCAGCTACTTACAGGATACCACCCACCTCCTGAACAAACTGTCAGCCATCGGCCCAGTACCTGAGGGAACCATACTGGCCACGATGGACGTGGAGTCCCTGTACACGAACATTCCCCATGATGATGGTATTGCGGCCTGCCGTAAATATCTTCAGGGTCAGGGCATACCTGTAAAGCCTATTACTGGACTGATCAAATTCATTCTCACTCATAATTATTTCACTTTTGGACAGGACCTCTATTTACAGCAGATGGGCGTGGCAATGGGTTCGCGATTCGCTCCACAGTATGCAAATCTATTCATGGCCAAAATCGAAGAGGAATACCTCAATGCATGTGGCATAAAACCCTTGGCCTACTTCCGCTTCATTGATGATATTTTAATCATCTGGTCCGCAAGTGAGGATGATCTTCTCCAGTTCCACAGGAACTTCAATGCCTTCCATCCTACAATCAAATTGAAACTTACCTACTCTCACACAGAGATTAACTTTCTGGACACCACCATATACATCAGGGGTAACAACATACAAACCTCTGTGTATCGCAAACCTACAGACCGTCCCACATACCTAAGATATGACAGTTTTCATCCCAAGCACATTAAGAACTCTATAATTTACAGCCAAGCTATAAGGTACAACCGGATTTGTTCTGACAGGATGGACAGAGACAAGCACCTGGATCACCTTAAGAACACTTTCATTAAACAAGGTTACAGTCCTCCCATGGCTGAGGCCCAAATCAGGAAAGCCAGCAACATCCCCAGGACTGAACTCCTGAAATATAAGCAAAACCAGAAAGAGGAACGTGTCCCTTTGGTTGTCACCTACAACCCACACCTGGAAATCTTAAGGAGGATTGCTAAGGAACTTCATCCCATTTTACACAAGGATCACAGACTGAGAACGATATTCCCTAAACCTCCACTCTTGTCATATCGGCAACCACACAATCTAAAACAGATGATTGTCAGGAGCTCTTTGAATAGGCCTCAACAAAACGGAACATCACCCTGCCGACAAAAAATATGTGGGACCTGCAGACACATTTACTCCACTGACAGGGTAACGATACCAGGTTCACAACAGGAGTACAGAATACAAGGTAAATTTTCTTGTGGGTCCACCAATCTGGTATATCTGATCATGTGTGCTAAATGCCCCAATGTTATGTACGTGGGAGAAACTGGACAAACTCTGCGCAAACGTATGAATGGACACAGGCACACTATTAATGATACCAAATCTGGACTCCCAGTTGCTACACACTTTCGGTCCAACGGACACAGCATGGATGATCTTCGTGTCACTGCCCTGAAGGGCGGCTTCAAAACGTCAAATGACCGATTAATAGCAGAAACAAAATTTATAAATTGTTTCAAAGCTGTGCAGAAGGGTCTGAATAAGGACAACAACTTTCTATATTGGTATGAGATTGATGATATATGAACTGTCACCCTAGCTGAACTTGTGAACTAAGAATTTACGATACCTCTGGGTCAATCCTAATACCAGGTCTGTGAGCAATAAAGTAAACAAGGATCCTTATCTTACCCCATTTAGATGGTCTGTTTGTATTAAGGCATCTTAATGATGTATTTATGCTTGAAAAAAAAAATCTGTTTTTCCTTTTGATGTTGCATGTATATAAGCTGTCTGTACCACCAGCTTGCAAACTAACAGGATATAAACCTGACGAAGGCTGCAAGGCCGAAAGCTTGTTTATTCTTATTCATTTGTAGTTAGCCAATAAATGGTATCATCCTGATTTAAAACTTCTTGCTTTTACTGATGGCTAACACGGTACAATACCCTACTGCTTGATACAGGGCAAGACAGAAATTGGATGGCAAATTGGGACAGCTCTGGCCACAGGTCAAGCCTGTGCACCCAGTAGTCCAAGGGTTCATTGCTGATCACAATTAAGGCCAGGTAGTCGGCTAGGTAGTCGGCTACCTACCGGTCCAGGCGTTGGTGGAGGGTGGATCCAGAAGCGCTAAGGCGAGGCATTGGACTAAAGAATGTCCGGATGTCCGACATCACCATGAGATCGCTGGAGCGTCCTGTCCTTGCCTGCGTAAACATGGGTGGAGGATTACTGGCAGTGGTACCTTTATTGCCTAGTGCTGTGACAGCACCCTTAAACGCATTGTAAAAAATACTTACCAGCTTGTTCTGCATGTCTGCATGTGCTGCATCCTTTCTGCCTTCAGGTGAGTTGGTAACATGTCCACCACTTTATGCCTATACCGAGGGTCTAGTAGCGTGGCCACCCAGTAAAGCTTATTCCCCTTGAGTTTTTTATACAGGGGTCCCTCAACAGGCTGGACAGCATGAAAGATGATATCTGCACAAAGTTGGATCCAGACGTACTCTCCATCTTGCTCTTCCTCAGTGACGTCAGGTAAGTCCTCCTCCTCCCCCCAGCCACGAACAATACCACGGGAATTTTGAGCAGCACAAGCCCCCTGCGACACCTTCTGTGGTTGTTTTATCTGCCGCCGCCTCCTCCTCCTCCAAAGAAACACCTTCCTCATCATCCGAGTCTGACTCCTCTTCCCCACATGACTCTTCCTCCTCCTCCCCCCCTCTGTGCTGCCGCAGGTGTTGAGGAAACATCTGATTCTGATGTAAATTACTCCCACAACTGTTCCTGCCATAACTGTTCCTCTTCACGCTCCTCCACAGCTTGATCCACCACTCTACGCATGCCACACTCCAGGAAGTTAGAGTACGGGATCAAGTCGCTAATGGTGCCTTCACTGCAACTTACCAGGTTGGTCACCTCCTCAAACGGCCGCATGAGCCTGCATGCATTTCGCATCAGTGTCCAGTTGTTGGGCCACAACATCCCCATCTCCCCAGATTGTGTCCTTCTACTGTAATTGTAGAGGTACTGGGTGGCAGTTTTCTCCTGTTCTAGCAGGCAAGAGAACATGACCAGGGTCATGGCTATCACATATCAAGCGTCTCACCGGCAAGTTCTTTCTCCGCTGAATGTCCGCAAAGCGTGCCATGGTCGTGTAAGACCGCCTGAAATGCCCACACAACTTCCTGGCCTGCTTCAGGACGTCCTCTAAGCCTGGGTACATTGACACAAATCTTTGAATGACTAGATTCAGCACATGTGCCATGCAGGGTACATGGGTCAGCTTTCCCAAATTCAAAGCGGAAAGGAGATTGCTGATGTTGTCACACACCACGTTGCTGATCTCCAGCTGGTGCGGGGTCAGCCACTGATGCGCCTGTTTGTTAAGAGCAGCCAGAAGAGCTGGTCCAGTGTGACTATCTGCTTTGAGGCAAGGCATGTCTAAGATGGCGTGACCGTCGTACCTGACATGCAGCATAGGCCCTGGGGAGCTGGGGCTGTGTAGCTGGAGAGGAGATCACAGCACCAGTAGAGTTGAACTGCCACTCAGCCAAGGAGAAGGAGGATGACGACAGCGAAGAAGATGTAGCATGAGGAGAGGAGGTGGCAGGAGGCCTGCCTGCAAGCCATGGAGGTGTCACAAGAAGTTGGTCCGCTGCACAGCCACGTACTCCCTGCTTGCCATCGGTCACCAGGTTGACCCAATGGGCTGTGTAAGTAATGTAGCGGCCCTGACCGTGCTTGGCAGACCAGGCACCCGTGGTCAGGTGGACCCTTGATCCAACTCTGTGTGCCAGAGATGACACCACTTGCCTCTCCACTTCACGGTACAGTTTGGGTATCACCTTTTTAGAGAAATAATTGCGGCCTGGCATCTTCCACTACGGTGTCCCAATGGCCACAAATTTACGGAAGGCCTCAAAGTCCACCAGCTTGTATGGTAACAGCTGACGAGCTAACAGTTCCACCATGCCAGCTGTCAGATGCCAGGCAAGGGGGTGACTGGCAGAAATTGGCGTCTTCCGCTCATAGATTTCCTTCACGGACACCTGGCTGCTGTGGGCAGAGGAGCAGGAACCGCTCAAGGGCAGAGGCGGAGTGGAGGCGGGTGGCTGTGAAGGTGCAAGGGAGAAAGTGGTTGAAGATGCTGCACCTGAAGGAGGAAGAGAAGAAGGAGGGTGGCTTTTCTTTTGTTTGCTGCTTTTTCTCAGGTGCTCTTCCCATTGCAGTTTGTGCCTTTTCTCCATGTGCCTTCGTAAGGCACTTGTTCCTACGTGAGTGTTGGCCTTTCCATGGCTCAATTTCTGGAGGCAAAAACAACAGATGGCATTGCTCCGATCTGAGACAGACACATTTTCAAATTTAAATTTCCAAACCGCTGAGCCCCCTTGGGGGGATGGCACTATGGTGGCATTAGCAGCTGACGTTGAAGGGCATATTGGCTGGCTGTACATAGGTGGCGATACATGGCGCCGGACACTGCCACCAGCTGTTTCTGACAACGAGCTCCCCCTGCTTCATTCAGCAACTCGTCTCCTCCTACTCCTCTCTGACTCCCCCTCTGAACTGTCCCCTTGGTCATCTTGTCTCTTAGGAACCAATGTCGGATCCGTATCATCATAATCATCCTGCCCAGCTTCGCTTGTCTCAGACACCTCCAAAACTGCACCAACAGCAGGTACTTCATCATCCTCCTCCTCCCACATTACGTCCATAGTGTTGCCTAACTCACACATATGAGGTGGTGTAACTTGCTTAGCGCCTTCATATTGTTGTAGCAGTAGTGGCTGTGAATCAGTGATTTCACCACCAAATAACTCCTGCGACGTGTCAAATACAGTGGATGTGGTGCTTGTAGTAGCGCTGGTGGCTGCGGAAGATGAGGTGTTCTGTGTTAAATAGTCAACCACGTCCTGACAATCTTGGGAGTTGATGGCACATGCCTTCTTTTGAGCACTGTACTTTGGGCCAGGGACGCACAAAATCACATCAACACCACCTCGCACAGACCTACCGGGTGGCCTTCCTCTGATTCTGCCTCTACCTCTTCCTCTACCTGTTTTGTCCATATTGGGGGGGGATGAAGTGAAAGGTATGCACTGACTTGACTAATACAATGTGCAGTCATACAGGTGCAGTTAACAGGTATGCACGGAGTGGTATATCACACTGCGTGCACTCACGTAGTTAGGTGTATATCACACTGCAGTACCGGCTCTCCCTAGTACAGTGCTGCTGCAGATCGCAGTGCTGTACAAAGTAATTAGACGGCAGTTTCGCCGATTGCCGCTCGGAGACTGAAGGCGGGGCGGAGCTCTACCCCCCAAGCAGGAGATGCGTGCGCTCTCCTGCTAGCCCCATAGACGGCCGTTCACGCCAATCGGCGTGGAGCGGTCCTGCCACACTGCTCACGCCAATTGGCGTGGAGCAGTCGGCAAGTATTTAATGTTGAAGAGGCCTTTGGGCATCCTCTAAGGGCCACTAAAGTGCTCAGTTATTATTGTATTATTATTATTTAGTATTTATATAGCACCAACATCTTCCGCAGCGCTGTACAGAGTATATATAGTCTTGTCACTAACTGTCCCTCGCAGGAGCTCACAATCTAGTCCTTACTATATGTCCATGTATGTATTGTGTAGTGTATGTATTGTAGTCTAGGGACAATTTAGGGGGAAGCCAAATAACATATCTGTATGCTTTTGGGATGTGGGAGGGAACCGGAGTGGCCGGAGGAAACACATGCAGACACGGGGAGAACATACAGACTCCTTGCAGATGTTGACCTGGCTGGGATTCGAACCGGGGACCCAGCGATGCCACTATGCCACCGTGCTGCCCCTCCAAGTACTTCCAAAGACGGGCAACTCCGTACTAGAAGACCTGAAGCAGCCGGGAGATTTGAACACGGGCCCGGCAGTGGAACGAGGGGACACAGAGAGGAACAGGAAGGCTCTTAGGGATCCAGAGCCTTCTCTCTTCTGAGGTGAGTATCTCATTTCTTGTTTTAGCAGGTCACAGCTGTCCTCTTTGGTTGGCGCTCTACAATACAATATCAGAAACATCCCCTCTGCAAATAAACCTTCTAGCACTGCTCCTATGCTGTCCACAGACCAGTCCCATAATCCCTTGAGGGTGAGGCAAGTCATTCGACAGTAAGGCCCACCCTGGTACACACAATATGGCCGCAAATTGTCAGCAGCTGATGCTCATTACGCCTTGCAGTCACCACCAGCTGTCAGTCCCACAATTATTATGTAGCTCAGAACAATATAAATTTTATTCATCTTCGGTCTGTGGATCCAGACACACTGCACATTCCTCTACACACACAGGCCCAACAGGGAGATGGAACAGGACAGCTATCCTCAGATTCTTCTTAATGGACCACACAAAATTCTAAAATCTAAAATACATGTAAACACAAATAAAAAGCAGAGTAAAATGAACTATAAATTACTTTTTTACTATGTTGCTGTCACTTACAGTTAGTAGCAGAAATCTGACAGAACTGACGGGTTTTGGACTAGTCCATATCCTCATGGGGGATTCTCAGCATGGCCTTTATAAAGACACTCCCTTTATAGCTCATTTTAATTTCAGAGAAACGTACTTTGTATTTGTATGTGTTGATATGTATTTTAAATATTACGATTTTCGCGATAGTGGTCCTTTAAGGGGTCGTGGAGCTGCACATCACATGACAAAGCATGGAAACTGATGTATCCTTCACATTTCTCCAGCATCAAAGAGAAGAGAATTATATCCCCCATGTGCAAGGAAAGTGTGTGGGGTGGGGGGGATAAGACTCTATGGCTCCAGCAGCACAGGGCTGATTCATTCCTATGGCAGGGTCAGGTGCATGGACAGCAGTGTAAGCTCAGAGGTAAAGTGACCTAGGGCCTGATGCAATAAAGGCCGGGGATAAGACTCTATGGCTCCAGCAGCATAGGGCTAATTCATTCCTATGGCAGGGTCAGGTGCATGGACAGCAGTGTGACACGTAAATTATTCACGATACTCACGTTTACGTGAATTATCTTGATTTTGACATCAAACTCACTTCCTGTATCTGTATATTTTGCAGTATATTGGTATGTAGCCCTGCCCTCCCAATGATGTCACAGCCTAGGCTATTTAAGTATGCACAATTCTCCGCACAGGGAGGCGTATACAGAATTCTCCTCCCACTTAAGTATCATTTTCACTCACGGGACTGTCGGTAAACAAGCATTCCGAAGAGAAGCACCTGACAGCAGTAAAGATGTCTCTACCTGTGATAAATTTCAGAATGCAAATCGGGGTGAGGAAAGATCTTAAAATGGGCAAACACTGACCAGATCATTTATAAAGTTATATTGTACGTAATAAGCTATTTTACTAAAGGTGTCTGTAGTGGCCGCTGGATGCTGTGGCCTGAACTGTCAGGGGTGGGGACGGTGTTGGCTGAGGGGAGGTGGCCAAGAGTCGGGACATACATTACTTGATTCTGCCTGGGGCTACGATGGCATCATGGTTGCCATGGTTACTCTTGGTCCTGCAGCAGTGGCGCTCTCCTTGACGTGCCACGCAGGCATGTGACATCATGCCAGAACGTACATGCCTGTGAGGAGGGAAGAGGCACCCAGCTAACTCGCTGGAGTGGCAGCCGCAGCAGCTCGAGCGATCAGCATATCTTGAAAAGCGAATTACAATGTTCCACCTCCTGCAGCTCCCCCAGCTAATGGCACCCTGGAGAGCAGAGCCACCACTCCTGGCAGGAGGTTGCTACCACCTACGTCAGGTAAAGAATGTCCACTTACATATGGTACATGCAATGTAATTAAAGTGAGAACACCCCTTTCAGACTCTCTTTAGGGAAATCAGAATACAGCTTATTGCAGCATGTAAGTCGGGGGCACAGCCTTGAATTTTAAACTAGATAGAGATGAAAAGGCTTGTTAGATCAAATGAGTGCTAACCGTGAATGATGGCCTTGTCTGGCCCCGTAGTTGGCTCACAACAGACACATGTGGTTGTGTTATGGAGGACAGAGTTCGGTGTGACAGGAGCTGTCACTATAGGTGATGAAATGGTGACCATAGTAGGATTAAAGAAATGCTGCAGTGACGTATAGTGGAATGCAGTAAATTATTCAGGATACCCACTTTAAAGAGAGTCTGAAGCGAGAATAAATCTCGCTTCAGACCTCATAGATAGCAGGGGCATGTGTGCCCCTGCTAAAACGCAGATATCCTGCGGCTTAACGGGGGTCCCTTCACCCCCAAATCCCCTCGGTGCAGCGGGGGAGTGCTTCCTGGTTGGGGCAGGGCTAACTGCCACAGCCCTGCCCCACACACGTCTTTCAGCGCGTATCTCCGCCTCTCCCCCGCCCCTCTCAGTCTTCCTTCACTGAGAGAGGCGGGGGAGAGGCGGCGATGCGCCGCTGATAGACGCGACTGGAGGCAGGGCTGCAGCCGTTAGCCCTGCCTCCAGGAAGAGTAAATATACAACCAATTTTACGACCAACGATTGCGGGGGTGGGTTTGGGGGTGAAGGGACCCCCGTTTAGCGGCGCGATAGCGGCTAACTATCAGCTCTGAAGCGAGATTTATTCTCGCTTCAGAGTCTCTTTAAAGGTTATTCTTCAGGTTTCAGCATCAGAAACACTTCCTATAGCTATATATGGCTGTGTACTGGTATGTAGCCCCGCCCTCCCAGTGATGCTTAGCCTAGACTGTTTAGCAATGCGGAATTCTCCTCAGAGCATTCTAGGACACCAGGCATTATTTGCACTGAATTCTCCCAAACAAACTTTCCACAGAGTTGCAGCTGATGGCTAAGATGGCACCACCCATAATAAATTATTTCTAAAAGCAATTTCGTTCATTATATTATTTCACTACAGTGCCTCTTGAATAGATGGGGTGCACTAGTTTTACTGAACACAAATTAATTTAACTTGGACCTGAATTCAAACTAAAAATGTTGCCCAACAGTAAGGTTACATTAGTTATGTCATAGCTCCCAACTGTCCCTCTTTTGGAGGGACAGTCTCTCCTTGGGATCCCTGTCCCTCTTTCCTCCTCATTTGTCCCTCTTTCAGGACTTTGTCCATATATATATATATATATATATATATATATATATATATATATATATATATATATATATATATATATATATATATATATATATATATATATATATACATATATATATACATATATACACATACATACATACATACATATATACACATACACACACACACACACACACACACAGGTCCTTCTAAAAAAATTAGCATATTGTGATAAAGTTCATTACTTTCTGTAATGTACTGATAAACATTAGACTTTCATATATTTTAGATTTATTAAAACACAACTGAAGCCTTTTATTGTTTTATTATTATTAATGAAGTAGTTCAAGCCTTTTATTGTTTTAATATTGATGATTTTGGCATACAGCTCATGAAAACCCAAAATTCCTATCTAAAAAAAATTAGCACATCATGAAAAGGTTCTCTAAACAAGCTATTAACCTAATCATCTGAATCAACTTATTAACTCTAAACACCTGCAAAAGATTCCTGAGGCTTTTAAGAACTCACCAAACACCAAAGAAAGTGCTCACTAATAGACAGCACTCTGCCACTTATGTAGTCTGCAGACTGCTTGTCAGCCAATAGGAAGCGCACATACATTACACCTAGTCTGCAATACTCAATTAAGCAGAGGCTGTGCAATACAGCCAATCGTCGGAGAGGGCTTCAGTAACATATAGACTTGTCTATATGTTACTGAAGCCCTCTCCAACGATTGGCTGTATTGCACAGCCTCTGCTTAATTGAGTATTGCAGACTATTGCAGACCAGGTTCCTGGTGGTGGCAGCTCCAGGGCTTGCCTGTGCCCCCGTATTGTGTTACATGCTGGTTCTGGGGTCCCGAGTAGTGGCAGTGCTCGGGACCCAGGCCTGTCATGTGCACTAGTGTTTGCTTTTAAGAATTCCCAGCCTGGTTCATTACGCAAAACCGCAATCATTGGTAAGACTGCCGACCTGACTGCTGTCCAGAAGGCCATCATTGACACCCTCAAGCAAGAGGGTAAGACACAGAAAGAAATTTCTGAATGAATAGGCTGTTCCCAGAGTGTTGTATCAAGGCACCTCAGTGGGAAGTCTGTGGGAAGGAAAAAGTGTGGCAGAAAACGCTGCACAACGAGAAGAGGTGACCGGACCCTGAGGAAGATTGTGGAGAAGGACCGATTCCAGACCTTGGGGGACCTGCAGAAGCAGTGGACTGAGTCTGGAGTAGAAACATCCAGAGCCACCGTGTACAGGCGTGTGCAGGAAATGGGCTACAGGTGCCGCATTCCTCAGGTCAAGCCACTTTTGAACCAGAAACAGCGGCGGAAGCGCCTGACCTGGGCTACAGAGAAGCAGCACTGGACTGTTGCTCAGTGGTCCAAAGTACTTTTTTTGGATGAAAGCAACTTTTGCATGTCATTTGGAAATCAAGGTGCCAGAGTCTGGAGGAAGACTGGGGAGAGGGAAATGCCAAAATGCCTGAAGTCCAGTGTCAAGTACCCACAGTCAGTGATGGTCTGGGGTGCCATGTCAGCTGCTGGTGTTGGTCCACTGTGTTTTATCAAGGGCAGGGTCAATGCAGCTAGCTATCAGGAGATTTTGGAGCACTACATACTTCCATCTGCTGAAAAGCTTTATGGAGATGAAGATTTTATTTTTCAGCACGACCTGGCACCTGCTCACAGTGCCAAAACCACTGGTAAATGGTTTACTGACCATGGTATTACTGTGCTCAATTGGTCTGCCAACTTTCCTGACCTGAACCCCATAGAGAATCTGTGGGATATTGTGAAGAGAAAGTTGAGAGACGCAAGACCCAACACTCTGGATGAGCTTAAGGCCGCTATCGAAGCATCCTGGGCCTCCATAACACCTGAGCAGTGCCACAGCCGCATTGAAGCAGTCATTTCTGCAAAAGGATTCCCGTCCAAGTATTGAGTGCATAACTGAACATAATTATTTGAAGGTTGACTTTTTTGTTTTAAAAACACTTCTTTTATTGGTCGGATGAAATATGCTAATTTTTTGAGATAGGAATTTTGGGTTTTCATGAACTGTATGCCAAAATCATCAATAATAAAATAAAAGGCTTCAGTTGTGTTTTAATGAATCTAAAATATATGAAAGTCTAATGTTTATCAGCACATAACTTGAACTTAATCACAACATGCTAATTGTTTGAGAAGGACCTGTGTATATATATATATTTGTCTACTAAAAAATGTGTTTGACTCAACTTTATTCCCATCCTTTAAATTGATATATTAATTTTAAAATATTAATATGAAGGATAATGAACCAGGATAGAAAGGATCAGTGTGGTTTGAATTATAAAACAACATTTTTCTCATGAAATCTATATGGTATGCATGACTAGGGGTGTGATTTGGGCGTGATGAAGGGTTTGGCAGGGGCGTGGCTTAAGTGTCTCTCTTTCCCATCTAAAAAAGTCGGGAGTTATGGTTATGTTTTGAATCAGGATGATACTATTTATTGGCTAACTACAATCCTTGGCTCTAGTCTACTTCAGGGAACCCAGCACAATTCCTCATGGGGAGCAGTTCTCCAATCACAGTACTCTCTTACTGCACTAAGCGATGTGATTGGCCAAATAGCGTGGGTGTAGTTTACTACAAGCCTGGGGGCTGACTATGCTGGGAAGGGCGAGGGGGTAGGAGGCCCCCAATTTACCTTTGCCCCGGGACCCCCATGCTGCTTAAACCGGCCCTGGGGCTGTGAGAGCCTGTGTGTATATTGTGAGTCTGGGGAATCCAGTAGTTAGGCTGCTGGAAGGGACAGGGCGGCTGTATATGGATGCAGGTGGCTGCAGACAGAGCTGCACGTGATCAGAGGGCGCTGCTGCTGCACATGGCAGGCTGCTTAGGTAAACACAGTACAATAGAGGGTTTTATCATCAAAGCAATGTGACTGCTGGGTACATCAGTGACTGCAGGGTAGGCCTGTGTTGGTGGCGCAGGTCACTGCAGGGAAGAAGTACTGTCCACAGCAAGCTGCCTGTGCTGCTCACACCAACCCCGACACTACAGGTGGGAGCCTTCCAAGCTTCCCGATACTGCCTCTGTATTATGGCTGCAGGGTGCCTCTCACTGAGCAGACAGGTGTGCTCTCCCCGCCGGCCAGCAGCCCATACTGCTACTTTATCTAATCTACCATATGGGAACATGATGCATGCGGTGCAGTGGCGGTGCAGCAAATGCAAGGTAAGATGCTGCCCATAGCAACCGCATCAGTTATATCAGTCAGTACCAGTGCAGAGATGCTGCCCATAGCAACCGCATCAGTTATATCAGTCAGTGCAAGTGCAGAGATGCTGCCCATAGCAACTGTGTCAGTTATATAAGTCAGTGCAGAGATGCTACCCATAGCAACCACATCAGTTATATCAGTCAGTGCCAGTGCAGAGATGCTGCCCATAGCAACCGTGTCAGTTATATCAGTCAGTGCAGAGATGGTGCCCATAGCAACCGTGTCAGTTATATCAGTCAGTGCCAGTGCAGAGATGCTACCCATAGCAGCCGCATCAGTTACATCAGTCAGTGCAGAGATGGTGCCCATAGCAACCGTGTCAGTTATATCAGTCAGTGCAGAGATGCTGCCCATAGCAACCAGACAGTTATATCAGTCAGTGCAGAGGAAAGCATGAAAGTGGAACTAGATTTTCAAAATCCGTTTTTACAGAGAACCCAAGGCGGAATTTTTAATTCTAAATAGGACCTGTATTCACCTGGAGCTTGTCAATCATTGTTCTCCTCCATTACAGGATCTTTACGCCTCCACTAGCTTCCTCCAATCGGAAGCTAAGCGCTTACTTTGGCACAAGCTCTGTGTACCTTTGGACCTGATTCAGCAAGCTGCGTTCCTTAGCAGTGCAGCTTAAAGAAAACCTGTACAAAAAAAGTTCCCCTGGGGGTACTCACCTCAGTAGGGGGAAGCCTCTGGACACTATAGAGGCTTACGCCATCCTCCTGTGTCCCACAGCGGTCTCGCTGCAGCCCCCGGAACGCACAGGCGATAATTTGTCCTGCTGTGCAATATTTACCTTCCCTGGCTACAGCTAGGGCGCTGTTGCGGCTCTTCTGACAGAGATAGGCGGAAATAGCCAATCTCCTTTGGGTCCGCTGTACTGCGCAGGCGCAGGAGAGCGGTCCGACGGAGATCAGCTATTTCCGCCTATCTCCGTGGGAAGAGTGGATACTGCGCCTGCGCTGGAGCCAAGAGGTAAATATTTACATCGCCGCCGCTCCAGGAGAATTTCGCCGCCGCCGTAGGACCGAGGAGGACGGGGGAAGCCTCAATAGGATACGGAGGCTTCCCCCTACTGAGGTGAGTACCCCCAGGGGAACTTTTGTCGTTACAGATTTTCTTTAACCCTGGCGTTCAATTTTTCCGAGGATTTCTGTGCAAAAAAGTGATAAAATTTATTTTTAAAACTTTTTTTTTCCTGTAACTTGCAAAAATGTGTCAAGCAAGGGAATAGTAGGCAATGCAGGAGAGTATTGATGTGTATGCACGTTTATACTGTTCACAGCATGTTTTTATGGACGGATATATCTGTCCATACCGCTAGGGAGGTTAATGTGAAGGAGCGCCCGCTTTGTCTAGGGCCCGTAACTAACTGCAGGTGGTCTTGTGCAGTATCGTTACCGCGATACTTCACTTGCAGCCGCTACTATGTTAACTTACATAGTTACAACTATGTAAATGAACAGCGTAGCGGCCGCAAGAGAATTATCGTGGTAACAATACTTCACAGGACCACCTGCAGTTAGTTACGCGCTTTTCTATGTAAGCAAAGTAAAATGCAAGAAAAACTCATGTTCAAAATGCTAATGCAGTAAAATGCACTCAAAATGCTAATAAAGCACATTAACGCATATGCAGCAAAACGCAACCTTTCACGCATCGCCTAGTGTGTTCCCAACCCTCAATGAGAACTTTGGACAGTGCTAATCCTATTAGAGGGTGGATGATGAATTGAAAATTAGGTGTGTGCACAAGGCTTTTGGGCCATGTCTACGGCTAGAACCCACTAGGGCGATATTGGCAGCGTTTTTAGATCGCTGACGATTGAAAAAAACAAACAAACAAAAAAAAAAATTTGCCAATGTATTTAATTGGTGGGGAACCCACTAGTGCGATTGTGATTAGGATTAATCACAATCGCATGACATGCAGCATTTTGGGCACTCAATGCTATGCAGGTCCGTTTCTAGGGGCCGTGCAGCCGTGCGGCAGCTCTGAGCGCAGAGGGAGGGAGGGGGGGGGGGGGGGGCTGTAATGGAGGGGGGAGCCGCAGCCGTGGGGAGGGCAGCCCGGCTTCTCCCTCCCTTCCTCTCCCTGGGCCGTCCTCCGTGCTTCCCCTCCAGACTGCAGAGTAATGCGCAGGGCAGCGCTGTATACAACTACTTACCTCCCTGGTTCCAATCGCCTCTCACTCGCCGCCGGTCTTCTCCTCTCTGCATAGACGCTGATACACACGCTGCTTCCTGTTCAGCGGGTGTATCAGTGTCTGTGCAGAGAGGAGAAGACCAGCGGTGAGTGAGCTGGCGCTTGGAACCAGGGAGGTGAGTAATTGTATACAGCGTTTCCCTGCGCTAATTACTCTGCAGTCGGGAGCACGGAGGACGGCCCGAGGTGAGGAAGGGAGGGAGAGGTCGGGCTGCCCTCCCCACGGCTGCGGCTCCCCCATTATGAGGGGGGCACCTACCTTCCTAACCTATACTGGGGGGCAGCTACCTATCTAGACTATACACTTGGGGCACCTACCTATATAACCTATACTAGGGGGAACCTACCTATCTAACCTATACTGGGGGAACCTACCTTTCTAACCTACACTGGGGCACCTACCTATACTGGGGGAACCTACCTATCCAACCCATACTGGGGGAACCTACCTATCTAATGTATACTGGGGCACCTACCTATATAACCTATACTGGGGACACCTACCTATATAACCTATACTGGGGACACCTACTTATCTAACCTATACTGCGGGCACCTACCTAGCTAGCCTATACTGCGGGCACCTACCTAGCTAGCCTATACTGGGGGCGCCTACCTAGCCTATACTGGTGGCAACTATACTGGCTACCTATATTGGAGGCACATACCTAACTAACCTATACTGGGGACACCTACCTATCTAACCTATGCTGGGGGCAACTATTCTGGCTACCTATATTAAAGGCACCCACTTAGCTAACCTGTACTGGGGGCAGCTACCTAACTAACCTATACTGGGGTCACCTACCTATCTAACCTATGCTGGGGGCAACTATTCTGGCTACGTATATTAGAGGCACCCACCTAGCTAACCTGTACTGGGGCACCTGCTTATCTAACCTATACCAGGGGCAACTGCCTATCTAACCTATAATGGGGCAACTATACTGGATACCTATACCGGAGGCACATACCTGGCTAACCTATACTGGGGGCAATTATACTGGAGCACCTATGCCTGGCTACCTACACTGGGGGGACCTATAGTTGGCTACCTATACTGAGGGCAACTAGACCTGGCTAACCTATACTGTTGACGCCTATACCTGGCTCCACGGCAGGTGGGGGGGCACAATTTTTAGACTCTCGCCCTGGGTGCATTTTAGCCTAGAAACTGCCCTGATGTTATGTATAGAAGTGCTGCAAAACAGTTTTCAAAAAGAAATTTGACAGCGATTTGGGGGCTGAGCGTTTATAATTTTAAATAAAGTTAATTATACTTACTGGGTGTCTCGATGTCCAGCTTGCGCCCATAGCAGAAGATGTCACAGAAGCTTCTCTGATTGGTCCTAGAGAAACACCTATGACCTCTTCCATTGGGGGGCAGGGCTACGGAGGAAAGCCTTTTATTTAAATTTACAAATGCTCGCCCCCAAATTGCTGCAAAATTCATTTTTAAAGCGATTTTGCAGTGTTTCTATACTTAGCACTGAGCTCAAACACACTCAAAATGCTGCCTGCCCTGCGATTGCGATTAACTCTAATCACAATCGCATTAGTGGGTTCAGCCCCATTTAGATACAGTGACAAAGTTTTTTTGGAATCGCTGTCGATTGTCAGTGATCCCAAAACACTGCCAAAAACGCCAATGGGTCCCAGCCCTTAGGGTCACTTTATGGCTGGGTTTACACATACACACATGCATCTAAAACAACCGATAATGACGGTTTCAACTGCCAATCATTATGTGTGTACAGAGGCTGCAGATCGCTATTGCTCGGGCATTGTTAAAGATCCGTACGACCCCCGATGCCCGAGCACGACCATTCACAATGCTTTCTACTAGTCTGCCCACCAATTAAAGCCCTTCCGTCATTGCAACAATTCTCGCATGTGTGTATGTAGCTTCAGTGTATAGAAGCCATAGCAGTCACCTTGTGGAATATGATCCAGCCCTACACACTGCCAGCAATACTCCTCACCTTCCCTAACGGCACCATAATATTGCTCAGCATCGCCCCATAGACAGACCTCAGGTTATACACAGCCCAGAAGATCACAGTATGCCAGGTGATAGGCCCGAGAATTCAGGTCAGGAGGCCTCTGTTACACATGATATCCCCAGCATTGTGGCTAAGGGCTCATTCACACTACAAAACACATGCACAACTGCAATTTTGTGCATGCATCTCCATCACACGGAATGCACATTGAGGTGTCTTAAAGTGCAGACACTGGCAGCAGCAACACAGTAGAACCCATTGGTAAAATGTGTTTATCGTGTGATAAGATGTTCCCAGAAAAGTTAAATCGCAACTCCCGGGAACGCACAGCTCTACAGTGACTAGTAACATGGAAGTCTATGGACTTTCATGTTACCATGTGGATCGCACACTATGTGCAATGCGTCAACTGACAGCGCAGCACTTAGTGTGAATGAACCCTAAGAAGAATTGCAGGTGATGTTTTATGGCTCAGCAGCTGTGAAACTTGGATCCGAGGTCTGCAGTGTGATACAGCTGAACCAGTAAGGGCTCTTTCACACTAGGAGCTGCACCGTGCGTTTTGACGGATCGTTCCTAGGCTGCGTTTAGAAAGGTAACATGAAAACCTATTTGACTTTCATGTTAACTTACACATTAGATGACACATTCCAGAGCGTTGCATTGTAATGCATGTGGGAGCTTCGTAACGTCCAGCCGCAGCGTTCTCCCGCAGGGTGAATTGGAACTACCGCCGCTAATGTTCCTGCACACGCTCTGTGATGTGAAAGCTGAAGTGGACTGTGTTATCAATGTAGATAGTCCACCAGAATGATAAGTCCACAGTAACAGCACAAAGGTATACGCAAAACCTGGCAGCGGATCACCCAAAATACACGTAACACCCAACATACATATAATCTGGCAGCAGTGGTCCCCCAAACATACATAATCTGGCAGCTGTTCCCCAAAATACGCGTAATCTGGCAGCAGACGTTCCCCTAACATACACATGATCTGGCAGCTGTTCCCCAAAATACATAACAGTGGTTCCACAAAAATGCAGATAATCTGACAGCAGTTCCCCTAAAATAGGTACCCCCAGCATAGGTAGCCAGGTCTATAGGTGTCCCCAGTATAAGTAGCCATGAGTATAGTAGTCCCAGTATATGTAGCCAGAGGTATATGTGCCTAGTATATGTAGCCAGAGGTATATGTCCCCAGTATATGTAGCCAGGGGTATACGTGCCCAGTATATGTAGCAAGGGGTATATGTGCCAGTATATGTAGTCAGGGGTATATGTCCCAGTATATGTAGCCAGGGGTATATGTGCCCAGTATATGTAGCCAGGGGTAAGTGTACCCAGTATACATAGCCAGGGATTTATGTATCCCCAGTATATGTAGCCAGGGGTATATGTGCCCCAGTATATGTAGCCAGGGGTATATGTGCCCCAGTATATGTAGGCAGGTGTATATGTGCCCAGTATATGTAGGCAGGGGGTATATGTGCCCAGTATATGTAGTCAAAGGTATATGTCCCTGTATATGTAGCCAGGGGTATATGTGCCCAGTATATGTAGCCAGGGGTATGTGTCCCCAGTATATGTAGCCAGAGATGTATGTGTCCCCAGTATATGTAGCCAGGGATGTATGTGTCCCCAGTATATGTAGCCAGGGGTATATGTGCCCCAGTATATGTAGCCAGGGGTATATGTGCCCCAGTATACGTAGCCAGGGGTATATGTGCCCCAGTATATGTAGCCAGGGGTATATGTGCCCCAGTATATGTAGCCAGGGGTATGTGTCCCCAGTATATGTAGCCAGGGGTATATGTGCCCCAGTATATGTAGCCAGGGATGTATGTGTCCCCAGTATATGTAGCCAGGGGTATATGTGCCCCAGTATATGTAGCCAGGGGTATACGTGCCCAGTATATGTAGCAAGGGGTATATGTGCCAGTATATGTAGTCAGGGGTATATGTCCCAGTATATGTAGCCAGGGGTATATGTGCCCAGTATATGTAGCCAGGGGTAAGTGTACCCAGTATACATAGCCAGGGATTTATGTATCCCCAGTATATGTAGCCAGGGGTATATGTGCCCCAGTATATGTAGCCAGGGGTATATGTGCCCCAGTATATGTAGGCAGGTGTATATGTGCCCAGTATATGTAGGCAGGGGGTATATGTGCCCAGTATATGTAGTCAAAGGTATATGTCCCTGTATATGTAGCCAGGGGTATATGTGCCCAGTATATGTAGCCAGGGGTATGTGTCCCCAGTATATGTAGCCAGAGATGTATGTGTCCCCAGTATATGTAGCCAGGGATGTATGTGTCCCCAGTATATGTAGCCAGGGGTATATGTGCCCCAATATATGTAGCCAGGGGTATATGTGCCCCAGTATACGTAGCCAGGGGTATATGTGCCCCAGTATATGTAGCCAGGGGTATATGTGCCCCAGTATATGTAGCCAGGGGTATGTGTCCCCAGTATATGTAGCCAGGGGTATATGTGCCCCAGTATATGTAGCCAGGGATGTATGTGTCCCCAGTATATGTAGCCAGGGGTATATGTGCCCCAGTATATGTAGCCAGGGGTATATGTGCCCCAGTATATGTAGCCAGGGAAGTATGTGTCCCCAGTATATGTAGCCAGGGGTATATGTGCCCCAGTATATGTAGCCAGGGGTATGTGTCCCCAGTATATGTAGCCAGGGGTATATGTGCCCCAGTATATGTAGCCAGGGGTATATGTGCCCCAGTGTATGTAGCCAGGGGTATATGTGCCCCAGTATATGTAGCCAGGGGTATATGTGCCCCAGTATATGTAGCCAGGGATGTATGTGTCCCCAGTATATGTAGCCAGGGGTATATGTGCCCCAGTATATGTAGCCAGGGGTATATGTGCCCCAGTATATGTAGCCAGGGATGTATGCGTCCCCAGTATATGTAGCCAGGGGTATATGTGCCCCAGTATATGTAGCCAGGGGTATATGTGCCCCAGTATATGTAGCCAGGGATGTATGTGTCCCCAGTATATGTAGCCAGGGGTATATGTGCCCCAGTATATGTAGCCAGGGGTATGTGTCCCCATTATATGTAGCCAGGGGTATATGTGCCCCAGTATATGTAGCCAGGGGTATATGTGCCCCAGTATACATAGCCAGGGATGTATGTGTCCCCAGTATATGTAGCCAGGGGTATATGTGCCCCAGTATATGTAGCCAGGGGTATATGTGCCCCAGTATATGTAGCCAGGGATGTATGTGTCCCCAGTATATGTAGCCAGGGGTATATGTGCCCCAGTATATGTAGTCAGGGGGTATATGTCCCCAGTATATGTAGGCAGGGGTATATGTCCCCAGTATATGTAGTCAGGGGGTATATGTCCCCAGTATATGTAGCCAGGGGTATATGTCCCCAGTATATGTAGGCAGGGGTATATGTGCCCAGTATATGTAGCCAGGGGGTATATGTCCCCAGTATATGTAGGCAGGGGTATATGTCCCCAGTATATGTAGTCAGGGGGTATATGTCCCCAGTATATGTAGCCAGGGGTATATGTCCCCAGTATATGTAGCCAGGGGTATATGTGCCCAGTATATGTAGCCAGGGGGTATATGTGCCGCAGTATATGTGGGCAGGGGTATATGTCCCCAGTATATGTAGTCAAGGGGTATATGTCCCCAGTATATGTAGCCAGGGGTATATGTCCCCAGTATATGTAGCCAGGGGGTATATGTGCCCCAGTATATGTAGCCAGGGGTATATGTGCCCCAGTATATGTAGCCAGGGATGTATGTGTCCCCAGTATATGTAGCCAGGGGTATATGTGCCCCAGTATATGTAGCCAGGGGTATATGTGCCCTAGTAAATGTAGCCAGGGATGTATGTGTCCTCAGTATATGTAGCCAGGGGTATATGTGCCCAGTATATGTAGCCAGGGCGTATATGTCCCCAGTATATGTAGGCAGGGGTATATGTCCCCAGTATATGTAGTCAGGGGGTATATGTCCCCAGTATATGTAGCCAGGGGTATATGTCCCCAGTATATGTAGCCAGGGGGTATATGTGCCCAGTATATGTAGTCAGGGGGTATATGTCCCCAGAATATTTAATCATGTCCCCCCAGCATGAGGGGAGCAGCGGAATGGAAGGAGAGCTGTGAGCAGCGGTGGGGGAGGGCGGACATCTCCCCCCTCTCCCTCACCTTAGGTGCTCTCCTTCCCTCGCTCTCCCCTCCAGAAGTAATGTGCGGGTAGCCGGAAGCGGGCGGGACTTACCTCTCCTCCTCGTCGGAACACCGGATCTGCGTGCAGCAAGTCTGGTCTGGACCAGACCAGAGCAGCGGCACGCAGATCCGGTGCCGGAACGAGGAGAGGTAAGTCCCGCCCGCTGCCGGCTACCTGCACATTACTTCTGGAGGGGAGAGCGAGGGAAGGAGAGCACCTAAGGTGACGGAGTGGGGGGAGATGTCCGCCCTCCCTCACCGCTGCTCACAGCTCTCCTTCCACTCCGCTGCTCCCCTCCACAAATGCCAGGGGGGACGGCGTCCACCCTCGGGAAATAGTAAGTGGACGCCGTCCCCCCGCATCCACGCCCCACTTAACCCCTGATACATTACATATAGCACTGGGCGGGTGAGCTGGAAGCGCGAGGCATCTGCAGCAGGTGAGGTAACCGGAAACATGCCCTCCGCGGACACAGCACGCTCGAGACACTGACAGCTGGAGGAGGTGGACGAGTCTCCGCTCTGCACAGCCGAGGACGAGAGTCCGCCCACCCTCTGGAGGCATCACACAGAGCAGCCAGGAACCAGGATCGTGTATGTAAGCCGGCAGCATTGTGTGCGGAGCTCCCTCTTGTGGCCGGACTGTAAAATGTCCATGGAACTTGTGTGCGGAGCTCCCCCGTGTGGCCGCTATAGAATGTCTTATTGATGTACATACGCACTGTTAGGAGCCAGTTCTATGGGAGGGCTGTGTGAATATTGTGAGTCTGAGGAATACAGTAGTGAGGCTGCTGGAAAGGACAGAGCGGCTGTATATGGATGCAGGTGGCTACAGACAGAGCTGCATGTGATCAGGGGCGCTGCTGCTGCACATGGCAGGCTGAGCAGATGGTGATTTTCAGTGTGTACAGGCCTTACATCTACAGACTTTACTATATGCTTCTCTGGGTGCACCAGCAGCATTGAGGAAAAGAGGAGCAGCGACATATTGACGGGCAGGCCAGTGTTTCAGTGCCAAGCTGTGGCTAACATGGTGACAGCTTCTGCTGTATTGCTGGGAGATCAGGGGGCGGAGCTGCCCAGTCTGACAGCACTAAGGAGGGGAGGAGCAGCCACATGCTAAGGGGCGGGCCAGAGTACTCTAGACAGGCGAGCCCTGTATACAGGGGTGAGCCTGGGGTGCCTGGCACCTGGGTGCAAGATTTTTTCTGGCGCCTATGGGAGTGGTTAAATTAACCGCGCCCAACCACATAACCACACCCATGTCCTGCCTAATCACACCCACACCTTCCACCTCTTTACGCATGCATGTGATACCCCATTCTTACCCCTCTTCCATGGGCTTGCTCCTGGCTGGCTTTAGCTGCCTGCGATTCTGCTAGTCTCTGGACTGACTCAGGCTGAGAGGCTCTGCGAGTGCGACGCAGTCACACACTGCGTACTTCTGGCTGCCTGCGGCCACCCTACTTTCGCTCGCTGTTGGCAACTCCCCCCACCAAGCCCAAGCGTGAGGTGGGCTGCCTGTATCTTTCCCGTTGCGCCGCCAGCCAGTGTTGCCAACCTTTCACGTTATTTTTTTACTGACAAATACCTAAAAATTTACTGAGAAAAGATTTTTTACTTACAAAATTTCCACACTGAGGCCTAGTGCACACCAGAGCGTTTCGGCTGCAGTTTGCGATCCGCTTGCGGGTGCGGATCCGCTTGGGTAATGTATTTCAATGGGGTGGTGCACACCAGAGCGGGAGGCGTTTTGCAGAAACGCATACTCTCGGGCTGCTGCAGATTTTGGATTGCGGAGGCGTTTCTGCCTCAATGTTAAGTATAGGAAACCCGCAAACCGCTCTGAAAAACGGCACTTCAGAGCGGTTTGCCAGGCGGTTTTTGTTACAGTAGCTGTTCAGTAACAGCTTTACTGTAACAATACATGAAATCTACTCCACCAAAACCGCTACACAAAACCGCAAAACGCTAGCTGAAACGCTGCAGAAAAAGAAGAAAAAACGTTTCAAAATCTGCTAGCATTTTGCGGATCTGCTAGCGGTTTTTGGTGTGCACCAGGCCTAAATGCACATAAGAGACAGCGTTTCACCAGTAAATGCACGTAATGACAGACAGCCTTTCATCAGTAAATGCACATGAGAGACAGCTTTTCCCCAGTAAATGCACATAATAAGAGACCGCTTTTCCCTAGTAAATGCACATAATAAGAGACCGCTTTTCACCAGTAAATGCACATAAAAAGACCGCTTTTCACCAGTAAATGCACATAAAAAGAGACCGCTTTTCACCAGCAAATGCACATAAGAGACAGCTTTTCACCAGTAAATGCACATAATGACAAACAGCCAGTGTCCCCAGTATATGTAGCCAACCTGGACCCCCTTTAGTTAGCGAGTGACAGGGAGCCCCTTTAGTTAGCGAGTGACAGGGAGCCCCTTTAGTTAGCGAGTGACAGGGAGCCCCTTTAGTTAGCGAGTGACAGGGAGCCCCTTTAGTTAGCGAGTGACAGGGAGCCCCTTTAGTGAGCGAGTGACAGGGAGCCCCTTTAGTGAGCGAGTGACAGGGAGCCCCTTTAGTGAGCGAGTGACAGGGAGCCCAGTTAGTGAGCGAGTGACAGGGAGACCCGTTAGTGAGCGAGTGACAGGGAGACCAGTTAGTGAGCGAGTGACAGGGAGACCCGTTAGTGAGTGAGTGACAGGGAGACCCGTTAGTGAGTGAGTGACAGGGAGACCGTCCCGTTAGTGAGTGAGTGACAGGGAGACCCGTTAGTGAGTGAGTGACAGGGAGACCCGTTAGTGAGTGAGTGACAGGGAGACCCGTTAGTGAGTGAGTGACAGGGAGACCCGTTAGTGAGTGAGCGACAGGGAGACCCGTTAGTGAGTGAGCGACAGGGAGACCCGTTAGTGAGTGAGCGACAGGGAGACCCGTTAGTGAGTGAGCGACAGGGAGACCCGTTAGTGAGTGAGCGACAGGGAGACCCGTTAGTGAGTGAGCGACAGGGAGACCCGTTAGTGAGTGAGCGACAGGGAGACCCGTTAGTGAGTGAGCGACAGGGAGACCCGTTAGTGAGTGAGCGACAGGGAGACCCGTTAGTGAGTGAGCGACAGGGAGACCCGTTAGTGAGTGAGCGACAGGGAGACCCGTTAGTGAGTGAGTGACAGGGAGCCCCATTAGTGAGTGACAGGGAGCCCCATTAGTGAGTGAGTGACAGGGAGTGCCATTAGTGAGTGAGTGACAGGGAGCGCCATTAGTGAGTGAGTGACAGGGAGCACCATTAGTGAGTGACAGGGAGCGCCATTAGTGAGTGACAGGGAGCGCCATTAGTGAGTGAGTGACAGGGAGCGCCATTAGTGAGCGAGTGACAGGGAGCGCCATTAGTGAGCGAGTGACAGGGAGCGCCATTAGTGAGCGAGTGACAGGGAGCGCCATTAGTGAGCGAGTGACAGGGAGTGCCATTAGTGAGCGAGTGACAGGGAGCCCCATTAGTGAGCGAGTGAAAGGGAGCCCCATTAGTGAGCGAGTGACAGGGAGCCCCATTAGTGAGCGAGTGACAGGGAGTGCCATTAGTGAGCGAGTGACAGGGAGCGCCATTAGTGAGTGAGTGACAGGGAGCGCCATTAGCGAGTGACAGGGAGCGCCGTTAGTGAGCGAGTGACAGGGAGCCCCGTTAGTGAGCGAGTGACAGGAAGCGCCGTTAGTGAGCGAGTGACAGGGAGCCCCGTTAGTGAGCGAGTGACAGGGAGCCCCATTAGTGAGCGAGTGAAAGGGAGCCCCATTAGTGAGCGAGTGACAGGGAGCCCCATTAGTGAGCGAGTGACAGGGAGCCCCATTAGTGAGCGAGTGACAGGGAGCCCCATTAGTGAGCGAGTGACAGGGAGCCCCATTAGTGAGCGAGTGACAGGGAGCCCCATTAGTGAGCGAGTGACAGGGAGCCCCATTAGTGAGCGAGTGACAGGGAGCGCCATTAGTGAGCGAGTGACAGGGAGCCCCATTAGTGAGCGAGTGACAGGGAGCCCCATTAGTGAGCGAGTGACAGGGAGCGCCATTAGTGAGCGAGTGACAGGGAGCGCCATTAGTGAGCGAGTGACAGGGAGCCCCATTAGTGAGCGAGTGACAGGGAGACCCGTTAGTGAGCGAGTGACAGGGAGACCCGTTAGTGAGCGAGTGACAGGGAGCGCCATTAGTGAGCGAGTGACAGGGAGCCCCATTAGTGAGCAAGTGACAGGGAGACCCGTTAGTGAGCGAGTGACAGGGAGACCCGTTAGTGAGCGAGTGACAGGGAGCGCCATTAGTGAGCGAGTGACAGGGAGCCCCCCTCTAGCCGCCGCCGCTCCCCCCTTACCTGGCAGTGAGTCAGCCAGCACTCAGCAGACCTGAAGATCAGCGGCGACCCGACCAGTAAGTGCGGGCGCCGGACGCACCCGCTCTATATGCAGAAGTGATGTCACTTCCGCATATCAGTGCGGGCGCTGGGTCCTAGCGCCCGCACTATTGGTTGCCGCCTGATCGAGGTCTGACGCAGCGGCGGCGGTGGCTACAGGGAGGGAGGAAGGTAGGGAGAGAGCGGCGGCCAGATGGGGTGAGCGGAGGCTGGGCGGCGCCTGTCGGAGACAGGCGCCTGGGTGCAATGCACCCGCAGCACCCGCCCAGGCTCGGCCCTGCCTGTATATCACATAACCCAGCATTGCAGATAGAGGGAAAGTAACTTAGGGTGCAGACACACATCCAACGTTGATTGGCCAATTGCTAGAGACTGTTACCACCTGAATGTAGAGTGAGACTTTAACTACTGAGACCAGCTTGTGCAAGTAAGCCTCTCATACGATCTGGCAGTGATAAAATTGGCCAATCAAAATTGGATGTGTCCCAAGATTAAATGTGTGGATAGGCATATGCAGGTCACTGAGTACATAACTGCATGATGCATGCACAGCAATATATACAGCGCAGCACACGCTCCCTGCCTGACCTTTCCCTTTTGCACATAATGCCTCACCTCCATCCACTAGCATGGCATAGCAATAGCAGAGGGGCGTGGTCACGTGTCACTGCAGGTGCCATCCTCAGCGGTGCTCGTCTCGAGCTGCCCACCTGCACACGCACGTCACAATAGCTGCTATGGCGTCACCTCCATCCACTACCATGGCACAGCAACAGCAGAGGGGCGTGGTCACGTGTCACTGCAGGTGCCTTCCTCAGCGGTGCTCGAGCTGCCCACCTGCGTCACAATAGCTTCTATGACGTCACCCCGGCACTCATTCTCCTTTTTGCAGACGGAGCGGCGGCAGCAGCGGAGACAGACGTGCAGCGTCTCTCTCTGTATCCCCGATAGGCAGGAGCTCCCAGCCCCGACATTCTCCGGCAGAAGCTCCGGGAAGGAACAAGCAGTTATATCCCGGAGCTCCCCCTAGCGGCCGCTAGCAGGAATTACACAGTGAGGTAGGATGGAGACGATATAATTAGATTTCTAATGAAGTGGCAGCGGCGTCTATAGACGGCGACGCCGTGCCAGTTCATTGCCCGCAGCCCCGCTGGCTCCAGCCTAACTGTCTTCCGGTGTTCCGACACCGGCAGGCGAGCAGGGCTACGGCAAGATGGCTGCCGGAGCCCTGTACTGGAGACTATTTGTGTCTCCAGTACAGGGCTTCGGGCGCCATCTTGCCGTAGCCCTGTCAGCGCGGGAGAGAGGATCAGCAGCAAGATGGTCCCGGGAGCAGCGCGCCAGAGGCCGGAGACTTCTGCCAGGTGAGTAAATGCTTTCTTTTCCAGGTGAAATGTTTGCCCGCTTTGCGTTTCTTTTCCAGGTAAAATGTTTGCCCGCATTGCGTTTTTTTTTCCAGGTGAAATGTTTGCCCGCATTGCGTTTTTTTTTCCAGGTGAAATGTTTGCCCGCTTTGCGTTTCTTTTCCAGGCGAAATGTTTGCCCGCATTGCGTTTTTTTTTTCCAGGTGAAATGTTTGCCCGCATTTGGTTTTTTTTCCAGGTGAAATGTTTGCCCGCATTGCGTTTTTTTTTCCAAGTGAAATGTTTGCCCGCTTTGCGTTTCTTTTCCAGGTGAAATGTTTGCCCGCATTGCGGTTTTTTTCCATGTGAAATGTTAGCCCGCATTGCGTTTTTTTTCCAGGTGAAATGTTTGCCCGGTTTGCGTTTCTTTTCCAGGTGAAATGTTTGCCCGCATTGTGTTTTTTTTTCCAGGTGAAATGTTTGCCCGCATTGCGTTTTTTTTTCCAGGTGAAATGTTTGCCCGCTTTGCGTTTCTTTTCCAGGCGAAATGTTTGCCCGCATTGCGTTTTTTTTTCCAGGTGAAATGTTTGCCCGCATTGGGTTTTTTTTCCAGGTGAAATGTTTGCCCGCATTGCGTTTTTTTTCCAAGTGAAATGTTTGCACGCTTTGCGTTTCTTTTCCAGGTGAAATGTTTGCCCGCATTGCGTTTTTTTTCCATGTGAAATGTTAGCCCGCATTGCGTTTTTTTTTCCAGGTGAAATGTTTGCCCGGTTTGCGTTTCTTTTCCAGGTGAAGTGTTTGCCCGCATTGCGTTTTTTTCCCCAGGTGAAATGTTTGCCCGCATTGTTTATTTTGTACTGACATGTTTGCCCGCATTGCGTTTCTTTTGTACTGACATGTTTGCCCGCATTGCGTTTCTTTTCTGGTGAAATGTTTGCCCGCATTGCGTTTCTTTTCTGGTGAAATGTTTGCCCGCATTGCGTTTCTTTTCTGGTAAAATGTTTGCCCGCATTGCGTTAATTTTGTACTGACATGTTGCCCGCATTGCATTTATTTTGTACTGACATGTTTGCCCGCATTGCGTTTATTTTTTACTGACATGTTGCCCGCATTGCATTTATTTTATACTGACATGTTGCCCGCATTGCGTTTATTTTGTGCTGACATGTTGCCCATTGCGCAATTATTTTCTGGTGTCCGGGGTATCTGTTACTGCATTTATTATTTAATGGTCATAGATGGCTATGTTTGCTGCTTTGTGGTTACGGTATACTATTAGCATCACACAGTTTCTGCACACCCATGATGCAAAGTCTCGTTTGTCCACATCATGGCGTAAACACTGCTTTCTTATGCCTCGCTGTTACATCATTATGTTAGCTCCGCCCATACAATGTCATGGCCACGCCCATTTTTCATGCCCCCCCCCCCCCAGTCTTCGTCTCTGCGCGCTACTCAGTCCTCCCCACTCTTCGCCGCGGCGCGCTCCAATCATTGGAGGCGCAGAAGAGGCACGTGACGGCGACGCAGCGTTCCAGGCTGATACGCGTAAGTAACGTGAGTATTCTCCGTGCCCGCCTGCTCGCCGTTTGTTGCCCGCTGCCCGCATTTCAAGAGAGGCAGAAGGAGGGGACCCAGGTGAGGGAGGGGATATGTCCCCCCCTCCCCACCGCTATCCCTGCTGTCACCCCTCCTTCTAGCTACACTGGAGGGTGGGCCTGGGGGTCACTACACTAGCTATACTGGGGGCAACTATGGGGGCCACTATATTACCTATACTCGGGTGGGGGGGCACCATACCAGCTACAATGGAGGCCACTATACTAGCTACACTGGGGGTAACTTTACTAGCTAATTTAGGCCACTATACTAGCTACACTGGGGGCTACTATACTATCTAAACTGTGGGCCACTATACTAGCTATACTGGGGCAACTATGGGGGCCACTATACTACCTATACTGGAGGGCAGCTGTACGGGGGCCACTATACTAGCTACACTGAGGGCAGCAACAATACCTACATTGGGGGCAACTGACCTATCTATTAGATGCCGTGTCAGTTCACCACAGCGGCAGAGCAGGGCTATGGTAAAATGTCCGAAGCCCTGCTCTGGAGACTTTGGGAGTTTCAGTTGCTGACTGCAGAGGATCGTGGGAGCTGCGCACCGGACTGAGGCCCGGAACAGGAGCTCTGCTGCAGGTGAGTAAATGTTTTTTTTTTTTTTATTTATATTTTTACGTTTATGTTCTGCCCAGGTCTGCTACACAATTGAAGTGTTTTCTGGCCAAATCTGCCGATATGATTGCATGTGTTTTCTGGGCAAATCTGCCGACATGATTGCACGTGTTTTCTGGGCAAATCTGCCGACATGATTGCACATGTTTTCTGGGCAAATCTGCCGACATGATTGAATGTGTTGTCTGGGCAAATCTGCCGACCTGATTACATGTGTTTTCTGGGCAAATCTGCCGACATGATTGCATGTATTTTCTGGGCAAATCTGCCGACCTAATTGAACGTATTCTCTGGGCAAATCTGCACACATTACGTGTATTTTCTTGAGAAAACCTGGACAAGTATGTGAATTTTCTGGGGAAAGGATCACCAAAACTTGGGTCCACTGTCTTTGCGTTGCACTTTTAAAGGGAACCCAGGGTGAGAATAATAGTGAGGCTGCCATATTTATCTCCTTTTAAGCAATACCAGTTGCCTGGCGGCCGTGCTGGTCCTCTGCCTCTAATTCTTTCAAGACCCTGAACAAGCATGCTTGTTTCTGGTGTGATTCAGTTCACTACTGCAGCCAAATAGATCAGCAGGGCTGGCAGGCAACTAGTATTGTTTAAAAGGAAATAAATATGGCAGCCTCCATATCACTCTCACCCTGGGTTCACGTTAAATTACAGTTAGCTCTGCCCTCATCCGGTCACGGCCACGCCCATTGTTTTTTGTTATAGCCCCACCTGTTTTTTGCCCCTTTACTTTTTTGGGGGGGTGGAAGGGGGGGTTGTCTTATAATACCCAGCACCGGGTGTCAAATGCCCTAGGTATGCCACTGGCTGTGCGGTGTATTCAGGGGCCTCTCTTGACACATAAACAGGGCTCTCTGGCTACCTATGTGGGAGACTGAAATAGGACATTTGGGTGCTGCCATAGGCAACCATTCAGATATTTAAATGGACACCTGTGTTGGTGCCCCAGAAATTGTAACCGGCCCCTCGAACAGGCCCTGGCCATACCTTCCAACTTTTTGAGATAAGAAATAGGGACACTAAAGCCACACCCCTGCCACACCCTTAATCACCCCATAGGCACACCTCTAGTCGCTCATACTATATCGATTTAAAAAGAAAAATGTTATTTTATAATTTAAACCAAGGGTCCCCAACCATCCAGTGCTGGTCCGTTGGCAGTTTTCCGCTCCTGTTACCTTATGAGCTGGCGGCCGCTTGTTCTCTTATATTCCCCCGTAGCCACTCTCCTCTTAGCAGCATCTCGTATTACAGCAGCGCGTCTTGCGGCTGCTGTAAGAAGGGAAGTGGCACAGCGGTTCCCATGGTAATGACGATGCATATCGCCGCTACAGGAAGCCACTGCCCCGCTTCCTTCCCTTCCTTACAGCAGCCGCAATACGTGCTGCTGTAATACGAGATGCTGCTAAGAGGAGAGCGGCTACGGGGAATCTAAGAGAACAAGCTGCCGCCAGCTCATAAGGTAACAGGAGCGGCAGCCGCGGGTGGCCGGGGGGAGGGGGGGTTTTGGATCCGGGGGGTGGGCACTACCTACCCATACTAGGCACTATACTAGCTATATACTGGGCACTATACTAGCTATATACTGTGCACTATACTAGCTATACTGGCTACTATACTCGCTGTACTGGTCACTATACTAGCTACACTGGGGCACTATACTAGCTATACTGGGGCACTATACTAGCCATACTGGGGCAACTAAACACCCTATACTGGGGCAACTATGCTAGCTATGCCACCGCCCCCAGCCCCCCCCCCCCGGTAACCCGCTGCGCACAACACTGTCCACTAGCTCGCGCACATTACCCCCCACCCACCCCCACCTGGTCCCTGGAGAAAAATTTGGTCAGAAAGTGGTCCCCGGGCCGGAAAAGGTTGGGGACCCCTGATTTAAACCACACTGGTACTTTCTATCCTGGTTCATTTTCCTTCATATTAACATTTGAAAATAAGAAGTATGATTACATACAGCGGTTTGCAAAAGTATTCGGCCCCCTTGAAGTTTTCCACATTTTGTCATATTACTGCCACAAACATGAATCAATTTTATTGGAATTCCACATGAAAGACCAATACAAAGTGGTGTACACGTGAGAAGTGGAATGAAAATCATACATGATTCCAAACATTAAAAAAAAAAAAATAATAACTGCAAAGTGGGGTGTGTGTAATTATTCAGCCCCCTGAGTCAATACTTTGTAGAACCACCCTTTGCTGCAATTACAGCTGCCAGTCTTTTAGGGTATGTTTCTACCAGCTTTGCACATCTAGAGACTGAAATCCTTGTCCATTCTACTTTGCAAAACAGCTCCAGCTCAGTCAAATTTGTGAACAGCAGTTTTCAGATCTTGCCACAGATTCTCGACTGGATTTAGTTCTGGACTTTGACTGGGCCATTCTAACACATAGATATGTTTTGTTTTAACCTGCCTGGCGTTCTGATTCCCGCGGCCGGAACGTTTTTACACATGTGAATCATGTAGCGCTAGCTACATGATTCCCCCCTCCCTGCGGCGTCCCTCCCTGCCCTCCGATTGCCGCCGGCGCAAAGACCCGTCCTGCCGGTCTCAAGTCTTTTGCAGACTCCAAGAGGTTTTCTTCCAAGATTGCCCTGTACTTGGCTCCATCCATCTTCCCATCAACTATAATCAGCTTCAGTGTCCAAGAAAGTGATGTTCCGCTCGATGATCCAGCAAAATAGAAAATCTTTATTATAGCAGTAACACATAGAGCAGCAGACATGTTGTGTCATGTGTTACTGCTATAATAGAGATTTTCTATTTTGCTGGATCATCGAGCGGAACATCTCTTTCTTGGACACTGTATATTTGAGGTAAAGTTGCCTCGTTCCTGCTCTGACCCTGCAGGGTGGTCGGTTGAGCAGACTTCACCATCTATGTATAATCAGCTTCCCTGTCCCTGATGAAGAGAGCACTCCCAGAGCATGATGCTGCCACCACCATATTTGACAGTGGGGATGGTGTGTTCAGAGTGATGCGCAGTGTTTTCCGCTACACATAGCGTTTTGCATTTTGGCCAAAAAGTTCCATTTTGGTCTCATCTGACCAGAGCACCTTCTTCCACATGTTTGCTGTGTCCCCCACATGGCTTGTGGCAAACTGCAAACGGGACTTCTAAGGGCCCGTTTCCACTAGGGCGGTTTCGCCAGCGATTCTGCAGAGTTTCCCCGCACATGATTCGCACGGGAAAACTCTGCCATAGGGGATGACGGCGCCGCGGCGGAATCGCTTGCGGGAGCGATTCGCCCCTCAACCCCCGGCAGAATTTGCAGCGGAGGCTGCGAATCCCATAGCCATGCATGGCACGGCTCATGGGATTCGCCTGCGATCCCGCCCACCGGCGCAGTGCGGCGTGCGTCTGCGAGACGCACGCCGCACCAGTGGAGACGAGCCCTTATGCTTTTCTGTTAACAATGGCTTTCTTCTTGCCACTCTTCCATAAAGGCCAACTTTGTACAGTGCACAACTAATAGTTGTCCTATGGACAGATTCCCCCATCTGAGCTATGGATCTCTGCAGCTCGTCCAGAGTCACCATGGGCCTCTTGACTGCATTTCTGATCAGCGCTCTCCTTGTTCGGCCTGTGAGTTTAGGTGGATGGCCTTGTCTTGGTAGGTTTACAGTTGTGCTATACTCCTTCCATTTCTGAATGATTGCTTGAACAGTGCACTGTGGGATGTTCAAGGCTTTGGAAATCTTTTTGTAGCCTAAGCCTGCTATACATTTCTCAATAACTTTATCCCTGACCTGTCTGGTGTGTTCTTTGGACTTCATGGTGTTGTTGCTCCAAATATTCTCTTAGACAACCTCTGCGGCCGTCACAGAGCAGCCGTATTTTTACTGACATTAGATTACACACAGGTGCACTCTGTTTAGTCATTAGCACTCATCAGGCAATGTCTATGGGCAACTGACTGCACTCAGACCAAAAGGGGGCTGAATAATTATGCACACCTCACTTTGCAGTTATTTATTTGTAAAAAAAAATGTTTGGAATCATATATGATTTTCGTTCCACTTCTCACGTGTACACCACTTTGTATTGGTCTTTCGCATGGAATTCCAATAAAATTGATATATGTTTGTGGCAGAAATATGACAAAATGTGGAACACTTCAAGGGGGCCGAATACTTTTGCAAACCACTGTAGATGTATACATCAGTCAAGAAAGAGGGACAAATGAGGAAGACAGAGGGACAGGGTCCCTAAAGAGGTACTGTCCCTCCAAAGCAGGGATAGTTGGGAGGCGGGAGCTATGAAATGCTGCAAGAGACAGCTATGTGTTGCAAGGCTAGCAAACATGTACAGTAATACTTGAACATCTAGTTGAAGAAACCAGTGTGAAAACCTTGTATTAAAGCTGTGCTTACCGTTATACAGCCTGACAGTATATGCTGTGCCTAGAATTAATCTTGTATCAATAGATATAACATATATATTACAGTATAGTATATACAGCACTGGCAAGGTGTGCTTAATCGCACAGCTCCACGTCACCAGCGCGAGGCATCTGCATCACCTGCGGGACGGAAACACGATCTCCGCAGGCACAGGAAGCAGCGCTCAAGCGACAAAAGGCTGGAGGAGGTTGGTGTGTCTCTGCTGTACACAGCCGAGGGGGACGAGACTAGGAGCATCCCACCGAGTATCCAGGAATGGTATGTAAGCCGGCAGCATTGTGTGCGGAGCTCCCCCTTGCGGACGTTACTGGGAAAATGTCCAGTGAACTTGTGTGCGGAGCTCCCCCTTGTGGCCGTACTGTCAGAATGTCCATTGAACTTGTGTGCGGCACTCCCCGCGTGGCCGTACTGTGAGAATGTTAGTTTTTGCAGATGTAAATACTGTAAATACCAGGAGACGGTTCTATCGGAGGGGGCTGTGAGAAAGCGTGTGTATAATCTGAGTGTGGGGAACAGGGGAGTAGCAATAGGGGGTGCAGAGGTTGCAACCGCATCGGGGCCCTTGGGCAAGAGGGGCCCTCCCTCAACTGCAGTATTAGCTCTCTATTGGTCCTGTGCTCGTAATAATCACTTCATTAGATACTTTAAATAGTAGTAATCATAAACACACTGCTCCCCATTCCCTTCTTGCACCTCTGACACTGTAGTTGCCATTGGCGGGTTTTGGTGTGACATATCAATTGTTACGTATAGAGTGTTTGGGGGGGGGGGCACCATGTAAAACTTGCATAGGGGCCCACAGCTCTTTAGCTACGCCACTGGTGGGGAATACTGAAGTCTAAGCTAATGACAGTCTAGCTAAGTAATCGCAATACAATAGGGGGTTTAATCATCAAAACAAGGTAACTGCTGGGTAGAGACGGCATAATTGTAAGGCATTAGTATTTATATAGCACCGACATGTTTCGCAACGCTGTACAGAGTATATGATCTTGTCACTTAACTGTCCCTCAGAGGAGCTCACAATCTAATCTCTACCGTAGTCATATGTCTATGTATATATCGTGTAGTGCGTGTATCGTAGTCTTGGACCAATTTAGGGGGAAGCCAATTCATTAATCCTGTATGTTTTTGGGATGTGGGCAAAAACCAGAGTGCCTGGAGGAAACTCACACAGACACGGGGAGAACGTAGAACACGGACACGGCTAAAGCAGTGGCCATAAGACATTGAAGTTGGCCCACAACTTAGTCCCAGTGTTTAATTCTGCCCACTTTGTACTGGAGTTTGCCAACCCTGCCCTAGAGCCTTCCCGTTCCTCTCTATGTCCCCTCGTTCCACTGCCGCCGGCCCTCGTTCCAGTTTTCAACTTTAATGTGGACGAGGCCTTTGGGTATCCTCGGAGGGCCACTGAAGTCCTCAGGTCTCCAAGTACTTCCAAAAACAAGCAGCTCCGTACTAGAAGACCTGAAGCAGCAGCCAGCGGGAGATTTGACCAAGGCCCCGGCAGTGGAACGAGGGGACACAGAGGAACGGGAAGGCTATTAGGGATCCAGAGTCTTCCCTCTTCTGAGGGGAGTATCTTACTTTTTTTTATGGCAGGTTACAGCTGTTCTTTTTTGGTTGGCGCTCCACAATACAATATCAGAAACATCCCGTGTAAATAAACCTTCTAACACTGTTCCTATGATGTCCACTGACCAGTCCCATAATCCCTTGAGGGTGAGGCGAGTCATTCGATAGTAAGGCCCAACCGAACCCGGCACACACAATATGGCCGCAAACTGTCAGCAGCTGCTGCTCATTACGCTTTGCAGTCACCTTCCACTGTCAGTCCCACAATTATCATGTAGCTCAGAACAATATAAATTTCATTCATCTTCGGTCTGTGGATCCACACACACTGCACATTCCTCTTCACACACAGGCCCAACAGGGAGATGGAACATGACAGCTATCCTCTGATTCTTCTTAAAGGACCATTATCGCAATACAATTTGAAAATGTAAAATACATGTAAACACATAAATAAGAAGCACGATGAGCTATAAATTACTTTTCTACTATGTTGCTGTCACTTACGGTTAGTAGCAGAAATCTGACAGAACTGACATGAGTTGGACTAGTCCATATCCTCATGGATGATTCTTAGCATGGCCTTTATAAAGACACTCCCTGAAAAGGATGTTTTAATGGCTCATTTTAATTTGGGAGAAACGTACTTCTTATTTGTATGTGTTGACATAGATTTTACATTTTACGAGTTTCGTAATAGTGGTCTTTTTAAAGGACAACTGAAGAGAGAGGTATATGGAGGCTGCCATGTTTATTTCCTTTTAAGCAATACCAGTTGCCTGGCAGCCTTGCTGACCCTTGGCCTCTAATAATTTCATCCATAGACCCTGAACAAGCATGCAGCAGATCAGGTGACATTATTATCAGATCTGACAGATTAGCTGCATGCTTGTTTCTGGTGTTATGCAGACACTTCTGCAGCCAAACAGACCAGCAGGGCTGCCAGGCAACTGGTATTGTTTAAAAGGAAATAAACATGACAGCCTCCGTATACCTCTTACTTCAGTTGTCCATTAAGGGGTCGTGGAGCTTCACATCACATGACAAAGCATGACAACTGATGTATCCTTCACCAGGGATTAGCAGAAACGACGCCAGTGCGAATTTACGCATCGTAGTTCGCATCTACGCATCGTAGTTCGTAGGTGAAGTTTCAAAACTACGCTTACAAATTTACGCGTAGTGAAGTACTGCTACGCGTGGCTTATGCCCTCTATGCGTAGTTAACATGTGTATTGCGTTACTCGCGTCTAATTTTCCGCGTGCGATTGTATGCTTACAAATGTACGCATTGGAAAGGATAATGTACGCATAGAAGAGTTACCAGTATAAGCATTTCAAGTGGAATTAATGCGTAAAATGTTCTGCATATGGGCATAAGCATCCGCATACACTACGCTTCGCACTAAGCGTAATTGCGAAATTTAACACGTAGTCTACGAAATGCATACGAAGCGAATATTTGATTTCAAAGCCATAGTTTGGCGAAGCATGACTGCGTAAAACTACGCGTAGTTCCAGCATAGCGAAGTTGGCTGACTACGACCATCCCAGTCCTTCACATTATTCCAGCAAAAAAGAGAAAAGAGGTGCAATTCTATCCCCCATGTGCACACCTCATGTCATGGAAAGTGTGTGGGGTAGACTTTATAGCTCCAGCAGCACAGGACTGATTCATTCCTATGGCAGGGTTAGGCAGGGCCACCATCAGAAATTTTGGGGCCCCTCACACATCATCTGGTCTGGGCCTCCCCCCCCTCCCTGGGCCCACCCACCGGTTGCTGTGCCTGGCCACTAGACACCCCACCCCGTGTCCGTGCACAAAGTGAGCTGCAGCGAAAAATGTTCATGGCTCCGACACTAAAGAAAGCGGCATGCAGAACGTAAGCGTGACCATGGTATGTTATGGGTGGAGCCAAATACTAGAAAAATACAGGTAGTCCCCGGTTAACAAATGAGATAGGGACTTATAGGTCCGTTCTTATCCTTTATCCGTTCTCTCTTGTCCCCCTCTTTTCTTCCTGTGCATCTTTTGATCCCCCTCCGTCTCACCTCAGTTTGTGCCTCTTTTGTGTCCCTCTGTGTGACCTCATGTTCCTGTCTCATCTCTTTTCTCCCTGTGCCTCTTTTGTCCGCCTCTTTTCCCCCTGTGCCTATTTTATCCCTGTGTTACCTCTTGTACCCTTCTGTCTCAGCTCATCCCACTGCCCTAGCCAGGTATAGGTGCCCCCAGTATAGGTATCCTGGCGTAGGTGCCCTCAGTATAGGTAGCCAGGTAGAGGTTCCCCCAGTATAATTAGCCAGCTATAGGTGGTGTCCCACTATAGGTAGCCTGGTGTAGATACCCCCAGTACAGGTAGCCTGGTATAGCTGGTGCCCAAGTATAGGCCAACAAGGTACAGGTGCCCCCAGTATAGGTATTTAACTAAAGGTTGTGCCCCGGTATAGGTAGCCTAGAATAGTTGCCCACATTATAAGTAGCCTGGTATGGGTGGTGCACCAGTATAGGTTAGCAAGGTACAGGTTCCCCCAGATAGGTAGCAAGCTATAGGTGCCCGAGTATAAGTAGCCAAGTATAGGTGGTGCCCCAGTATAGGTAGCCAGGTACAGGTGGTGCCCTCAGTATAAGTAGCCAAGTATAGGTGGTGCCCCAGTATAGGTAGCTATGTATAGGTGGTTCCAGCCCCAGTATAGGTAGCCAGATATAGGTGGTGCCCCAGTATAGAAAGTCAACTGTAGCGGACTCACTCATCTGCTTCCCATGTTCAAGCGCTGATGTCACTCTTCTCTCAGTGCTGGAACGTGGTGTTCTGGTTTGTGAGCCACAGGCCCGCAGCCAGCACATGCGGCCCTCCAGCGCTTAGGGGGGCCCAGGGCCCCCAGAAGCCCTGGGCCCCTCACTGCAGTGTCAGTTGCCCCCCCCCCCCCCCCCCCCCGATGGCTGCCCTGGGGTTAGGTGCACGGACAGCAGTGTGATCTGAGCTCAGAGGTAATTGTACAGGGAGCGCACAGCAATTTTACCATTAGGAGCGCAGTAGGAGGACCGCCCATTAACCCATTAGCGCCTTGTGCGTTACCGTGGTAATATTGCAGGGAGCACACGGCAACTTCACCAGATTTTAGAGCATCAGCCCCTAAAGAGGCACCAAACTGACACGTTGTAAATGATTCAGGATACTCACGTTTACCATAATTATTTTGCTTTTCGCATCAGAATCACTTCCTATATCTATACACAGTATTTTGCTATATATTGGTATGTAGCCCTTCCCTCCCAATGATGTCACAGCCTAGGCTATTTAAATATGCAGAATTCTCCTCCCACAGCATTCTGGGAGACCAGGTATTATTTTCCCTGGCTATGGGACCCCCGGTAAACAAGCATCCAGCAGTGGCGCTCTCCCTGACGTGTCACACAGGCATGTGACGTCATGCCAGAATGTACATGCCTGTGAGGAGGGAAGAGGCACCCTGCTAACTGGCTGGAGTGGCAGCCACAGCAGCTGAAGCGATCAGCGTATCTTGAAGAGATGCTCCAACTCCTGCAGCTCCCCCAGCTAATGGCACCCTGGAGAGCAGAGCCACCACTCCTGGCAGGAGGTTACTACCACCTACTCCTAGGTAAAGAATGGCCACTTATATATGGGACATGCAATGTCATTAAAGTGGGAACACCCCTTCAGGCTCTCTGTAGGGGAATCAGAATATAGTTTATTGCAGCATGTAAGTCGGGGGCACAGCCTTGAATTTTAAACTAGATAGAGATGAAAAGGCTTGTTAGATCAAATGAGTGCTAACAGTGAATTGTGGCCTTGTCTGGCCCGTAGTTGGTTGTGTTATGGAGGATAGAATTGGGTGTGACAGGAGCTGTCACTATAGGTGATGAAATGGTGACAACAGTATGATTAAAGAAACGCTGCAGTGACGTATAGTGGAATGCAGTAAATTATTCAGGATACCCACTTTAAAGGTTATTCTCCTGGTTTCAGCATCAGAAACACTTCCTATAGCTATATATGGCTGTGTACTAGTATGTAGCCCCACCCTCCCAGTGATGCTGGGCCTAGGCTGTTTAGCAATGCGGAATTCTCCTCAGAGCATTCTAAGACACCAGGCATTATTTTCACTGGCTTTGGAATTCTCCGAAACAAACTTTCCACAGAGCTGCAGCTGACGGCTAAAGATGGCGCCACCCGTGATAAATTATTTCTAAAAACAATTTTATTTATTATATTATTTCGCTACAGTGCCTCTTGAATAGACGGGATGCACCAGTTTTACTGAACACAAATTAATTTAACTTGTACCTGAATTCAAACAAAAAATGTTGCCCAACAGTAAGGTTATGTCATAGCTCCCAACTGTCCCTCTCTTTTGGAGGGACAGTCTCTCTTTAGGAACCTTATCCCTCTGTCCCCCTTTCCTCCTCATTTGTCTCTTTCAGGACTTTGTCCCTCTTTCTATGTAAATATATATATTTCTCTACTAAAAATGTTTGACTTTAAACTGTATTCCCATTATTTAAATTGATATATTAATAATTGTAAAATGTTAATATGGAGGAAAATGAACCAGGATAGAAAGGATCAGTGTGGTTTGAATTATAAAACAACCTATTTTTCTCATGAAATCTTTATGGTATGCATGACTAGGGGTATGAATTGGGCGTGATGAAGGGTGTGGCAGGGGCGTGGCTTAAGTGTCTCTCTTTCCCATCTCAAAAAGTTGGGAGGTGTGGTTATGCTTTGAATCAGGATGATACTATTTATTGGCTAACTACAATCCTTGGCTCTAGTCTACTTCAGGGAACCCAGCACAATTCCTCATGGGGAGCAGTTCTCCAATCACAGTACTCTCTTACTGCACTAAGCGATGTGATTGGCCAAATAGCGTGGGCGTAGTTTACTACAAGCCTGGGGGCTGACTATGCTGGGAAGGGCGAGGGGGGTAGGAGGCTCCCAATTTACCTTTGACCCAGGACCCCCATGCTGCTTAAACCGGCCCTGGGGCTGTGAGAGCCTGTGTGTATATTGTGAGTCTGGGGAATCCAGTAGTTAGGCTGCTGGAAGGGACAGGGCTGCTGTATATGGATACAGGTGGCTGCAGACAGAGCTGCACGTGATCAGGGGGCGCTGCTGCTGCACATGGCAGGCTGCTTAGGTAAACACAGTACAAAAGGGGGTTTTATCATCAAAGCAATGTGACTGCTGGGTACATCAGTGACTGCAGGGTAGGCCTGTGTTGGTGGCGCAGGTCACTGCAGGGAAGAAGTACGGTCCACAGCAGGCTGCCTGTGCTGCTCACACCAACCCCGACACTACAGGTGATGGGAGCCTTCCAAGCTTCCTGATACTGCCTGTGTAGTATGGCTGCAGGGCGCCTCTCACTGAGCAGACAGGTGTGCTCTCCCCGCCGGCCAGCAGCCCATACTGCTACTTTATCTAATCTACCATATGGGAACATGATGCATGGGGTGCAGTGGTGGTGCAGCAAATGCAAGGCGAGATGCTGTCCATAGCAACCACGTCAGTTATATCAGTCAGTGCAAAGATGCTGCCCATAGTAACTGCATCAGTTATATCAGTCAGTGCAGAGATGCTGCCCATAGCAACCAGACAGTTATATCAGTCAGTGCCAGTGCAGAGATGGTGCCCATATCAACCGTGTCAGTCATATCAGTCAGTGCCAGTGCAGAGATGCTGCCCATAGCAACTGAATCAGTTATATCAGCCAGTGCAGAGATGCTGCCCATAGCAACCAGGCAGTTATATTAGTCAGTGCAGAGGAAAGCATGAAAGTGAAACTAGATTTTCAAAATTCGTTTTTAAAGAGAACCTAAGGCGGAATTTTTAATTCTTAATAGAACCTGTATTTACCTGTAACTTGTCCATCATTGTTCTCCTCCATTACAGGCTCCCCCCGCCGCTCCCAGCCTCCGCTAGCCTCCTCCAATCAGAAGCTAAGCGCTTACTTTGGCACAAGCTCTGTGTACCCTTGGGCCGGATTTATCAAGCTGCGCTCCTTAGCAGCGCAGCTTAATGTGAAAGAGCACCCGCTTTGCCTACCGCGCGTAACTTTAACTGCAGGTGGTCTTGTGCAGTATCGTTACCGCGATACTTCACTTGCAGCCGCTACTATGTTAACTTACATAGTTACAACTATGTAAATGAACATAGTAGCGGCCGCAAGTGAATTATCGCGGTAACAATACTTCAGAAGACACCCGCAGTTAAAGTTACATGCTTTTCTATGTAACTAAGTAAAACGCAAGAACAACTCATGTGCAAAATGCAATTAAAACGCACTCAAAACGCTAATTAAGGCATATGCAGCAAAACGCAACCTTTCACGCATTGCCTTGTGTGTTCCCAACCCTCAGTGAAAACTTTGGACAGTGCTAATCCTATTAGAGGGTGAATGATGAAAATTAGGTGTGTGCACAAGGCTTTTGGGCCATGTTTACAGCTAGAACCCACTAGGGAGATACTGGCAGCATTTTTAGATCGCCGAGAGATTGAAAAGAAACAAACAAAACGCTTTGCATTTAAATGGTGGGGAACCCGCTAGTACGATTGCCATTAGGATTTATCACAATCGCAGAACATGCAGCATTTTGGGCACTCAATGCCATGTATAGAAGTGCTGCAAAACAGTTTTCAAAAATAAATTTTACAGCGATTTGGGGTCTTAGCGTTTAGAATTTTATATAAAGTTTTATACTTACCGGGTGTCTCAATGTCCAGTTTTCGCCCATAGCCCCGCCCCCTAGCAGAAGAGGTCACAGAAGCTTCTCTGATTGGTCCTAGAGCAACACCTATGACCTCTTCCATTGGGGGGCAGGGCTACGGACGAAATCCTTTTATTTAAATTTACAAAGGCTCACCCAAAATTGCTGCAAAATTGATTTTCCATAGTGAGTCCCAGCCCTTAGGGTCACTTTATGGCTGGGTTTACACGTACACTCATGCATCTGAAACAGCCAATAATGGCGGTTTCAACTGCCGATCATTATGTGTGTACAGAGGCTGCAGATCGCTATTGCTCGGGCATCGTTAAAGATCCGTACGACCCCCGATGCCCAAGCATGACCATTCGCAATGCTTTCTACTAGTCTGCCCACCAATGAAAGCCCTTCTGTCATCGCAACAATTCTCGCATGTGTGTATGTAGCTTTAGTGTATAGAAGCCATAGCAATCACCTTGTGGAATATGATCCAGCCCTACACACTGCCAGCAATACTCCTCACCTTCCCTAACGGCACCATAATATCGCTCAGCATCGCCCCATACACAGACCTCAGGTTATACACAGCCCAGAAGATCACAGTATGCCAGGTGATAGGCCAGGTCAGGAGGCCTCTGTTACACATGATACAGTGGGTTGCAAAAGTTTTAGGCCCCCTTGAAGTTTTCCACATTTTTTGTCACATTACTGCCACAAACATGCATCAATTTTATTGTAATTCCACGTGAAAGACCAACACAAAGTGGTGTACATGTGAGAAGTGGATCGAAAATCATACATCATTCCAAACATTTTTTTTTTACAAATAAATAACTGCAAAGTGCGGTGTGCGGTATTATTCAGCCACCTGAGTCGATATTTTGTAGAACCACCTTTTGCTGCAACCTGCAATTACAGCTGCCAGTCTTTTAGGGTATGTCTCTACCAGCTTTGCACATCTAGAGACTGAAATCCTTGCCTATTCCTCTTTGCAAAACAGCTCCAGCTCAGTCAGATTAGATGGACAGCGTTTGTGAACAGCAGTTTTCAGATCTTGCCACAGATTCTCGATTGGATTTAGATCTGGACTTTGACTGGGCCATTCTAACACATAGATTTGTTTTGTTTTAAACCATTCCATTGTTGCCCTGGCTTTATGTTTAGGGTCGTTGTCCTGATGGAAGGTGAACCTCCGCCCCAGTCTCAAGTCTTTTGCAGACTCCAAGAGGTTTTCTTCCAAGTTTGCCCTGTATTTGGCTCCATCCATCTTCCCATCAACTCTGACCAGCTTCCCTGTTCCTGCTGAAGAGATGCACCCCCCGAGCTTGATGCTACCACCACCATATTTGACAGTGGGGATGGTGTGTTCAGAGTGATGTGCAGTGTTAGTTTTTTGCCACACATAGCGTTTTGCATTTTGGCCAAAAAGTTCCATTTTGGTCTCATCTGACCAGAGCACCTTCTTCCACATGGTTGCTGTGTCCCCCTCATGGCTTGTGGCAAACTGCAAACAGGACTTCTTATGCTTTCTGTTAACAATGCCTTTCTTCTTGCCACTCTTTCATAAAGGCCAACTTTGTACAGTGCATGACTAATAGTTGTCCTATGGACGGAGTCTCCCACCTGAGCTGTAGATCTGTGCAGCTCGTCCAGAGTCACCATGGGCCTCTTGACTGCATTTCTGATCAGCACTCTCCTTGTTCGGCCTGTAACTTTAGGTGGATGGCCTTGTCTTGGTAGGTTTACAGTTGTGCCATACTCCTTCCATTTCTGAATGATTGCTTGAACAGTGCTCCGTGGAATGTTCAAGGCTTTGGAAATCTTTTTGTAGCCTAAGCCTGCTTTAAATTTCTCAATAACGTGATCCCTGACCTGTCTGGTGTGTTCTTTGGACTTCACGGTGTTGTTGCTCCCAATATTCTCTTAAGCCTCATCTACACGTGTAGATGAGGCGGCGATCCAGCGGCTCGATTAGCCGCCGGATCACCTCTTCTGCGTCCCCGCTCGCCGCGCGTTCACCGGAATCAATACCCGCTCGATTCCCGCTCGTCCCCGCGCCGCTTATCTTCCGCTCGATTCCCTGCCATTGTCCCCTCGCGGGAAGCGAGCAGGGAATCGGCGGTGGGGAGATCCGTCCTGCCGGATCTTATCAATTGAGCCGGCTCGATTGATAAGGAACATCGCAGCCGCATCTACGCGTGTAGATGCGGCTTTAGACAGCCTCTGAGGCCCTCACAGAGCAGCTGTATTTGTACTGACATTAGATTACACACAGGTGCACTCTATTTAGTCATTAGCACTCATCAGGCAATGTCTATAGGCAATTGACTGCACTCAGATCAAAGGGGGCCGAATAGTTATGCATACACCACTTTGCAGTTATTTATTTGTAAAAAATGTTTGCAACCATGTATGATTTTCGTTCCACTTCTCATGTGTACACCACTTTGTATTGGTCTTTCACGTGGAATTCCAATAAAATTGATTCATGTTTGTGGCAGTAATATGACAAAATGTGGAAAACTTCAAGGGGGCCGAATACTTTTGCAACCCACTGTATCCCTAGAATTGTGGCTAAGGGCTCATTCACACTACAGAACACATGCACAAATGCGATTTTGTGCATGCGTCACCATCGCACGGAATGCACATTGAGGTGTCTTAAAGCGCAGACTTTGGCAGCAGCAGCACAATAGAACCCATTGGGAAAATGTGTTTGTCATGTGATAAGATGTTCCCAGACGTGTTAAATCGCAACTCCCGGGAACGCACAGCTCTACAGTGACTAATAACATGAAAGTCTATGGACTTTCATGTTACCATGTGGATCGCACACTATGTGCAATGCATCAAAACTGACAGCGCAGCACTTAGTGTGAATGAGCCCTAAGAAGAATTGCAGGTGATGTTTTATGGCTCAGCAGCTGTGAAACTTGATCCGAGGTCTGCAGTGTGATACAGCTGAACCAGTAAGGGCTCTTTCACACTAGGAGCTGCACCGTGCGTTTTGACGGATCGCTCCTAGGCTGCGTTTAGAAAGGTAACATGAAAACCTATTTGACTTTCATGTTCACTTTCACATAAGATGACACATTCCAGAGCGTTACATTGTAATGCATGTGGGAGCTTCGTAACGTCCAGCCGCAGTGTTCTCCTGCAGGGTGAATTAGAACTACCGCCGCTAATCAGCGTCGCACCGCAACTTCCCAAAGTCACGCCGCAGGTCATAATGCGTGCACGAAATCGGTTCCTGCACACGCTCTGTGATGTGAAAGAGCCCTAATGATTGCTAGAGTTCAGGGAAAGAGATGGAGGTGAGCCCAGAGTTAGATAGCCCTCCTATAAGCTGAAGTGGACTGTGTTATCAACGTAAAGATAGTCCAGCAGAATGATAAGTCCACAGTAACAGCACAAAGGTAATGATTGTAAACCTAGTTGCAGTAACAAGTGTTAAATCATTGTATAAAAGCTGTGCTTACCATTATACAGCCTGACAATATATGTTGTGCATGTATTAATCTTCTATTAACATATAGCATATATATATTACAGTATAGTCAGCAATGCTATTGCATACATTACATATAGCACTGGCCGGGTGAGCTGGAAGCGCAAGGCATCTGCATAAGGTGAGGTGACCGGAAACACGCCCTCCACGGACACAGCACGCTCGAGACATTGACAGCCGGAGGAGGTGGACGAGTCTCCGCTCTGCACAGCCGAGGACGAGAGTCCGCATACCCTCTTGAGGCATCACACGGAACAGCCAGGAACCAGGATCGCGTATGTAAGCTGGCAGCATTGTGTGCGGAGCTCCCTCTTGTGGCCGGACAGTAAAATGTTCATGGAACTTGTGTGCGGAGCTCCCCCGTGTGGCCGCTATAAAACTCTTATTGATGTACATAGACCCTGTGAGGAACCAGTTCTATGGGAGGGCTGTGTGTATATCGTGAGTCTGGGGAATCCCGTAGTAAGGCTGCTGGAAGAACAGGGCGGCTGTATATGGATGCAGGTGGCTGCAGACTGAGATGCACGTGATCAGGGGCGCTGCTGCTGCACATGGCAGGCTGAGCAGACAGGTGTGCTCTCCCCCGGCCAACAGCACATACTGGTACTTTGCATTGTTTGGTAATTGAACAATCATAAAACCAGCAACAGATCCCCTCAGCAACATTGCATCACACTGCGTCTGGTGATTTTCAGTGTGTACAGGCCTTACATCTACAGACATGTTACTATTAGGGATGGGAATTCCGGCTCTTCTCAGAGAATCGGCTCTTCTGAATCGGCTCCCATTAAAGAGCCGGCTCTCAGGCCTCTTGCACACTGCATGCATTTCCGATCCCGCTTTTTAATTAGTTTTTAGATCCGATTCAGATTCCGATTTGCAGTGTGCAGGGAGCAAACTGCAAATCAGAATCAGATGTAAAAACCGATTAAAAAGCGGAATCGGAATCGCTTGCAGTGTGCAAGAGGCCTCAATCGGCTCTTCATTAAATATCACTAGACACCATTCAGAATCGGCGTAAAAGCCCCGCCCCCGTCTCCATGACAACTCCAGACTGCTTCTCTGACTGGGGCAATCCCTCCTGCTACTGCTCTGCTCCGCCCCATACACTCCTACAAGCTGCAAGAGGAGGACTACATCTCCCAGCATGCCTTAGCACCCTTTATTACATAGCAAAGCAGGGCTATGTGGGGTGGCTGAGGCACCGGCTCTCCTCAAAGTGGGAGTCGGCTCTTGTCGTTCGCAGCAAAGAGCCGGCTCTTAGAGCCGGCTCGTTCGCGAACGACCCATCACTACTGCGAACCTGGAGAGGTGAGTTAAAGGGAACCTTATTAAGTAAAAAAAGAAAAGAAATCAAAACAGGTTTAACTTACCTGCGGTTTCTACCAGCCCCCTGCAGCTGCCCTGTGCCCCCTCAGCGATCCTCTTCCAGGCTGACTGGCCACTGCGCATGTGCGGCTCCTCAATAACGCTCTCTTCTATGTGCAGTAGAGATTTTTTAGTGCTGCAAATCTGCAGAGTGTTCCCGTCCATGGGAGCGTGATTAGGAGGCAAGCGGACCGGAGGCTCTCAGTAGAACGAAAGTAGGGTGCTGCGAGGCACCGGAGGATGGGTGTGTCCCGGTGCAAGCACAGGGCAGCTGCAGGGGGGTGGTAGATGCCCCAGGGAAGTTAAACTCTTTTTTTTTTTTTTTCATACAGTTAAGGTTCACTTTAATTCTCCCTCTGCTGTGTGGTGTATTTGGGACCCTCTCTTGCCACATAAACAGGACTCTCTGGCTACCTATGTGGGAGACTCTGAAATAGGAAATTTGGGCGCTGCCATAGGCGACCATTCAGATATTTAAATGGACACCTGTGTTGGTGCCCCAGAAATTGTAACCAGCCCCTCGAACAGGCCCTGGCCATACCTTCCAACTTTAGTGAGATAAGAAATAGGGACACTTAAGCCACACCCCTGTCACACCCTTAATCACATAGCACATGGAGAAAAAATACTGTGCACCTGTCTCTTTAAACATTTTTTATATTTATTCTGTCCTTCAGCCAAAAATCAACAGTATTGACATACAGAAAGAAGAAGCGTCAAACCTGGATGCCAGACGGTGCTGTGGTGTGCAGGGGAAAGGTGACCAGGGGAAGAATGGACGGCACTACAGCCGTTTCACACCAGACCGGCGCTTGCTCACGAGCGTGTCCTTAGAGAGACAGTGCCGTGCGGCTTCCTGGATAGGACCTTCAAGCCGCACCCCCGGCGCTGTCTCATTGGTGTGGAGTGTGTGTGGGGAAAGGTCGGGGGTGAGAGGGCGGAGACTTGCCGTTCATCGGCGAGAAGCTTGCGCTAGTGTGATTTTACTGACCGACGCTCTGTGGATAATTAACAAAGTGACATCTTGTGCAGATACTTAAAACTCATGCTTGGTGCTAATTAATATTCATAAACACATCCTTATTACATTTCTTATTAATAAATAGGCTTTTGGGGTCCAAGATGCTCGGATTGGGACTAGGTTTTGGGCCCTTTAAGAAGTCCCACAGTGAAGGACATAAGCTGCTTTGTGCTTCCATTGCATAGATGGATGAGTGAGTTATCACTCTCCCATAAGTGTAATGGTGCCTCGGACCTCTTTGATTCTCGTATTGCCGCTCCTGGTCTTTTTTAATGGGGATTTTTTTTTGTTGGGGTTGTTATTTGGGGTGTATTATTTAATCATTACGGTAATAAAATAATGATTTTAAATACTGTAGGAGATAAGAATAATAAGAATTATGTAATGTCATTATGCCAGCGTCTATGGGTGCATTTTTTGTACAGTATTAACCAGCACAGTGAATATGCTTCACTAAATGGTAATTTTGTGAATTTGATTATGCACATTATTAATCACTATGTACGTGTTATGCCTGTAATAAGGATGTGCTTATGTATATTTATTATTAGCACCAAGCATGAGTTTTAAGTATCTGCACAAGATGTCACTTTGTTAATTATCCACAGAGTACCTCTCAGTAAAATCACACTAGCGCAAGCTTCTGGCCGATGGATGGCGAGTCTCCGCCACCTCACCCCCGACCTTTCCCCACATGCACTCCACACCAATGAGACAGCGATGGGGGCACGGCTTGAAGGTCCTATCCAGGAAGCCGCACGGCGCTGTCTCTCTAAGGACACGCACGTGAACAAGCGCCAGTCTGGCGTGAAATGGCTGTAGTGCCGTCCATTCTTCCCCTGGTCACCTTTCCTCTGCACACCGCAGCACCGTCTGTCATCTAGGTTTGACGCTTCTTCTTTCTGTATGTCAATACCGTTGATTTTTGGCTGAAGGACAGAATAAATATAAAAAACGTTTAAAGAGACAGGTTCACAGTATTTTTTCTCCATGTGCTATGTGTTTTTTGTTGTGCTCTGCACCACTCCAACTTGCTGCACGTCTCCTTGGTTTTGACTGTGAGCCTATCTGAAGGTGCTTTTTGAGCAAGAGGTGAAGAAGATCACCATCATACATATTGCAGGTGTTTTTTGAGCAAGGTTCATAACCCTCCAAAGTAAGCAGCAGAGTGCCGGATGACATTTTCCGCTACAATGTACTACCCCCTTTAAGGGAACCTTAACCGTTGTTCAAAAAAAGTTTCACTTACCTGGTGCTTTCCCAAGCGTCCTGTAGCCGTCCTGTGCCCGCGCAGCTCCTCCAGTGTCCTTCGGTCCCCCGCCACGGCTTAGTTTTGTTTTCGGCCGACTGGCAATCGTCCTCCGGCAATGCATCCTATTCTTCCACATTCCCCAACGTAAAGCGCCGTAATTCCGTCATTCGGCCGCGCTTTACGGCGGGGAATGTGTTCCATGGACGTGCTTTACGGCACTTTACGTCGGGAAATGCGGAAGAATAGAACACGTTGCCGGAGGACTACTGGCAGTCGGCCTAAAACAAAACTAAGCCGTGGCGGGGGACCGGAGGACACTGGAGGGGCTGCGCAGGCACAGGACGGCTGCAGGAGGCTTGGGAAAGCCCCAGGTGAGTGAAACTTTTTTTTGAACCACAGTTAAGGTTCCATTTAACCACTTGAGGACCGTGGGCTTTACCCCCCTTAAGAACCAGACACTTTTTTTCCATTCAGACCACTGCAGCTTTCACGGTTTATTGCTCGCTCATACAACCTACCACCTAAATGAATTTTGGCTCCTTTTCTTGTCACTAATAAAACTTTCTTTTGGTGCTAAAAGACATGAATTTTGTCAAAAAAATGATTTTTTTAACTTTCTGTGCTGGCATTTTTCAAATAAAGTACTACAGCTAACATCTAGAAATATGCCTGAAGAAGGGGACTAGATCCCAGAAAGCTTGCATTATTTAACTTTATCAGTTAGCCATTAAAAGGTATTACTTTTACAAGACTTTGTTTTTTTCTACCTACATATATTGTTTGGCTAACACGGTACAGAAACATTTTTACTACTTTTAAATAAAGTAAAATTTCTGTATACATGCAGCACGAAAAATGTGGACAAACATGTTTTTTGATTAAAAAAAAAAACATTCAGCCTATATTTATTGGTTTGGGTAAAAGTTATAGCGTTTACAAACTATGGTGCAAAAAGTGAATTTTTCCATTTTCCAGCATCTCTGACCACCTGACATGTTTCATGAGGGGCTAGAATTCCAGGATAGTATAAATACCCCCCAAATGACCCCATTTTGGAAAGAAGACATCCCAAAGTATTCACTGAGAGGCATAGTGAGTTCATAGAAGATATTATTTTTTGTCACAAGTAAGCGGAAAATGACACTTTGTGACAAAAAAAAAAGTTTCCATTTCTTCTAACTTGCGACAAAAAAAATGAAATCTGCCACGGACTCACTATGCTCCTCTCTGAATACCTTGAATTGTCTACTTTCCAAAATGGGGTCATTTGTGGGGTGTGTTTACTGTCCTGACATTTTGGGGGGTGCTAAATTGTAAGCACCCCTGTAAAGCCTAAAAGTGCTCATTGGACTTTGGGCCCCTTAGCGCAGTTAGGCTGCAAATTAGTGCCACACATGTGGTATTGCCGTACTCAGGAGAAGTAGTATAATGTGTTTTGGGGTGTATTTTTACACATACCCATGCTGGGTGGGAGAAATATCTCTGTAAATGACAGTTGTTTGATTTTTTTTTACACACAATTGTCCATTTACAGAGATATTTCTCCCACTCAGCATGGGTATGTGTAAAAATACACCCCAAAACACATTATACTACTTCTCCTGAGTACGACGATACCACATGTGTGGCAAATATTTGCACCCTAACTGCGCTAAGGGGCCCAAAGTCCAATGAGTACCTTTAGGATTTCACAGGTCATTTTTGTTTCAAGACTACTCCTCACGGTTTAGGGCCCCTAAAATGCCAGGGCAGTATAGGAACCCCACTAATGACCCCATTTTAGAAAGAAGACACCCCAAGGTATTCCGTTAGGAGTATGGCGAGTTCATAGAAGATTTTATTTTTTGTAGCAAGTTAGCGGAAATTGATTTTAATTGTTTTTTTTCACAAAGTGTCATTTTCCGCTAATTTGTGACAAAAAATAAAATTTTCTATGAACTCACCATACTCCTAACGGAATACCTTTGGGTGTCTTCTTTCTATAATGGGGTCATTTGTAGGGTTCCTATACTGCCCTGGCATTTTAGGGGCCCTAAACCGTGAGGAGTAGTCTTGAAACCAAATGTCGCAAAATGACCTGTGAAATCCTAAAGGTACTCATTGGACTTTGGGCCCCTTAGTGCACTTTGGGTGTAAAAAAGTGCCACACATGTGGTACCGCCGTACTCAAGAGAAGTAGTATAATGTGTTTTGGGGTGTATTTTTACACATACCTATGCTGGGTGGGAGAAATATCTCTATAAATGACAATTGTTTGATTTTTTTTACACACAATTGTCCATTTACAGAGAGATTTCTCCTACTCAGCATGGGTATGTGTAAAAATACACCCCAAAACACATTATATTACTTGTCCGGAGTACGGCGATACCACATGTGTGGCACTTTTTTGCACCCTAACTGCGCTAAGGGGCCCAAAGTCCAATGAGTACCTTTAAGATTTCACAGGTCATTTTTGTTTCAAGACTACTCCTCACGGTTTAGGGTCCCTAAAATGCCAGGGCAGTATAGGAACCCCACTAATGACCCCATTTTAGAAAGAAGACACCCCAAGGTATTTCGTTAGGAGTATGGTGAGTTCATAGAAGATTTTATTTTTTTGTCACAAGTTAGCGGAAATTGATTTTAATTGTTTTTTTTCACAAAGTGTCATTTTCTGCTAACTTGTGACAAAAAATACAATATTCTATGAACTCACCATACTCCTAACGGAATACCTTTGGGTGTCTTCTTTCTAGAATGGGGTCAGTTGTGGTGTTCCTATACTGCCCTGGCATTTTAGGTGCCCTAAACCGCGAGGAGTAGTCTTGAAACCAAATGTCGCAAAATGACCTGTGAAATCCTAAAGGTACTTATTGGACTTTGGGCCCCTTAGCGTACTTAGGGTGTAAAAAAGTGCCACACATGTGGTACCGACATACTCAGGAGAAGTAGTATAATGTGTTTTGGGGTGTATTTTTACACATACCCATGCTGGGTGGGAGAAATATCTCTGTAAATGACAATTGTTTGATTTTTTTTTACACACAATTGTCCATTTACAGAGAGATTTCTCCCACCCAGCATGGGTATGTGTAAAAATACACACCAAAACATATTATACTACTTTTCCTGAGTACGGCGGTACCACATGTGTGACACTTTTTTGCAGCCGAAGGGGCCCAACATCCTATTCACAGGTCATTTTGAGGCATTTGTTTTCTAGACTACTCCTCACGGTTTAGGGCCCCTAAAATGCCAGGGCAGTATAGGAACCCCACAAGTGACCCCATTTTAGAAAGAAGAAACCCCAAGGTATTCCGTTAGGTGTATGGCGAGTTCATAGAACATTTTATTTTTTGCCACAAGTTAGTGAAAAATGACACTTTGTGAAAAAAAAACAATAAAAATCAATTTCCGCTAACTTTTGACAAAAAATAAAATCATAACATAGCAAAGAAGTGAACAGCGCTACTTAAAAACAGATAAATGCTTACCTGCAAAAGAGTGCAAGCCCCACTTTTGGGATAAAATACACACTGAGCATACACATGACCTGTCTACCACTTGGAGGATGTTAGTTTCCTGTAACAGCTTGCATGCAACTTGTTAAGTACTCGTCCCTCCCACTGTCGAAGAAGTCTTTCCTCCATGGGAGGGGACCTAACACTAACTAAATCCTACCTATGCATATGCACAGCCTGGGCGCGCTACCAAGTAAAATTGAAAATTGCACAAAAAAGCGGAATCAGCGCATCACCAGGCCGCCTCTGAATGGCCTCTGTTTAGAGATGCGCTGAGCCCCCCCAGAAACTACAAACGCACCTTGAACCCAAACAGAGGCTCTGCATATACACCAAAAGCAAAACTGTTAAGTGGGAGCAGCTGACCAGAAATAAAATTATAACATAGCAAAGAAGTGAACAGCGCTACTTAAAAACAGATGAATGCTTACCTGCAAAAGAGTGCAAGCCCCACTTATGAGATAAAATACACACTGAGCATACACATGACCTGTCTACCACTTGGAGGATGTTAGTTTCCTGTAACAGCTTGCATGCAACTTGTTAAGTACTCGTCCCTTCTTTGCTATGTTATAATTTTATTTCTGGTCAGCTGCTCCCACTTAACAGTTTTGCTTTTGGTGTATATGCAGAGCCTCTGTTTGGGTTCAAGGTGCGTTTGTAGTTTCTGGGGTGGCTCAGCGCATCTCTGAGCAGAGGCCATTCAGAGGCGGCCTCGTGATGCGCTGATCCCACTTTTTTGCGCAATTTTCAATTTTACTTGGTAGCGCGCCCAGGCTGTGCATATGCATAGGTAGGATTTAGTTAGTGTTAGGTCCCCTCCCATGGAGGAAAGACTTCTTTGACAGTGGGAGGGACGAGTACTTAACAAGTTGCATGCAAGCTGTTACAGGAAACTAACATCCTCCAAGTGGTAGACAGGTCATGTGTATGCTCAGTGTGTATTTTATCCCATAAGTGGGGCTTGCACTCTTTTGCAGGTAAGCATTCATCTGTTTTTAAGTAGCGCTGTTCACTTCTTTGCTATGTTATAATTTTATTTCTGGTCAGCTGCTCCCACTTAACAGTTTTGCTTTTGGTGTATATGCAGAGCCTCTGTTTGGGTTCAAGGTGCGTTTGTAGTTTCTGGGGGGCTCAGCGCATCTCTGAGCAGAGGCCATTCAGAGGCGGCCTGGTGATGCGCTGATCCCACTTTTTTGCGCAAAAAATAAAATCTTCTCTAAACTTGTCATACACCTAACAGAATACCTTGGGGTGTCTTTTTTTCTAAAATGGGGTCACTTGTGGGGTTCCTATACCTCCCTGGCATTTTACGGGCCCAAAACCGTGAGTAGTCTGGAAACCAAATTTCTCAAAATGACTGTTCAGGGGTATAAGCATCTGCAAATTTTGATGACAGGTGGTCTATGAGGGGGCGAATTTTGTGGAACCGGTCATAAGCAGGGTGGTCTTTTAGATGACAGGTTGTATTGGGCCTGATCTGATGGATAGGAGTGCTAGGGGGGTGACAGGAGGTGATTGATGGGTGTCTCAGGGGGTGGTTAGAGGGGAAAATAGATGCAATCAATGCACTGGGGAGGTGATCGGAAGGGGGTCTGAGGGGGATCTGAGGGTTTGGCCGAGTGATCAGGAGCCCACACAGGGCAAATTAGGGCCTGATCTGATGGGTAGGTGTGCTAGAGGGTGACAGGAGGTGATTGATGGGTGTCTCAAGGTGTGATTAGAGGGGGGAATAGATGCAAGCAATGCACTGGCGAGGTGATCAGGGCTGCGTTCTGAGGGTGTGGGCGGGTGATTGAGTGCCCTAGGGGCAGATAGGGGTCTAATCTGATAGGTAGCAGTGACAGGGGGTGATTGATGGGTAATTAGTGGGTGTTTAGGGTAGAGAATAGATGTAAACACTGCACTTGGGAGGTGATCTGACGTCGAATCTGCGGGCGATCTATTGGTGTACGTGGGTGATCAGATTGCCCGCAAGGGGCAGGTTAGGTGCTGATTGATGGGTGGCAGTGACAGGGGGTGATTGATGGGTGGCAGTGACAGGGGGTGATTGATGGGTGATTGACAGGTGATCAGTGGGTTATTACAGGGAAGAACAGATGTAAATATTGCACTGGCGAATTGATAAGGGGGGGGGGGGGGCTGAGGGCAATCTGAGCGTGTAGGCGGGTGATTGGGTGCCCGCAAGGGGCAGATTAGGGTCTGATCTGATGGGTAACAGTGACAGGTGGTGATAGGGGGTGATTGATGGGTGATTGATGGGTAACTAGTGGGTGTTTAGGGTAGAGAACAGATGTAAACACTGCACTTGGGAGGTGATCTGACGTTGGATCTGCGGGCGATCTATTGGTGTGGGTGGGTGATCAGAGTGCCCGCAAGGGGCAGGTTAGGGGCTGATTGATGGGTGGCAGTGACAGGGGTGATTGATGGGTGATTGACAGGTGATTGACAGGTGATCAGGGGGATAGATGCATACAGTACACGGGGGGAGGGGGGTCTGGGGAGAATCTGAGGGGTGGGGGGGTGATCAGGAGGGAGCAAGGGGGCAGTTTAGGGCTTAATAAAAATAGCGTTGACAGATAGTGACAGGGAGTGATTGATGGGTGATTAGGGGGGTGATTGGGTGCAAACAGTGGTCTGGGGGGTGGTCTGAGGGGCGCTGTGGGCGATCAGGGGGCAGGGGGGGGGGAAATCAGTGTGCTTGGGTGCAGACTAGGGTGGCTGCAGCCTGCCCTGGTTGTCCCTCGGACACTGGGACCACCAGGGCAGGAGGCAGCCTGTATAATACACTTTGTATACATTACAAAGTGTATTATACGCTTTGTATGTGGCGATCCGGGTGCTAGTAACCCGCCGGCGCTTCCGAACGGCCGGCGGGTTACAGTGCGAGGGGGGCGGAGCCAGTCGCCGGCGGCCGATCGCGTCACGAATGACCCATGCCCCTACAAGGACCGCCGCCTCTGGGCATGAGCTGGTCCTTGCGGGATCCACTTTCCGGCCGCCCCTGTGCAGTGGGCGGTCGTTAAGTGGTTAATCACGCCCTAGGCACACCCCTAGTCACGCATACTATAAAGATTTCAAAAGAAAAATATACTTAACCATTATATTCTCTCACCCTACTGCTCTACACACTTATAGGCACCTCGGCTCCATTCATCCTACACACATTATTGAGCCCCACTTCTTTAATATTTATGGTTAGTTGCACTAGTGGGCTCTTATGGCCACATACGTTTTTATATTGATTATACTACATACTACATTAGGCCCATCAATTGGTATACGGGTTCTTTTTAACCATTATTCTATACATGAATAGAAATGTATAGTATGCATGTATGTTTTTTTTTTTTAATTTTTCATGTATATATTATTATTACAATTTTGTCTGTGTGGATGGGAGTGAGCTCCCACACACGCTTATGTGTGTGTGTGTGTATATATATATATGGGTATATGTATATGTATATGGATGCATACATTTTATCCTTTGGAGTACTGTGGTACGTTCCGAATATTTTTTATTATATATTGATTAGTGTGATTTATTGTAATTTACGTTTTTTTATGCTTATACTAACGTTTAGTGGTGTGTCTATCCTGATTGTTGCCATGTTGTATTTGAAGGCACACCTATAGACCTGAGGAAGCGGCGTGGCCGCGAAACGCGTTGTCAATTGTGCCCTAATAAAGTTTGAGAAACATCAACCATCACTTTACGTGCGAGTTGTACTACTATAAGGTAGGATCATTAATACCTTGTTTGAATTTCCACATCTAATATAAGAACCACAGATACACGTCCACGGGCGCCTCCTACCCTTTTCCCAAAAGAAAAATATGTTATTTTATAGTTTAAACCACACTGGTACTTTCTATCCTGGTTCATTTTCCTTCATATTAACATTTGAAAATAAGAAGTATACATATGATTACATACAGTGGTTTGCAAAAGTATTCGGCCTCCTTGAAGTTTTTCACATTTTGTCACATTACTGCCACAAACATGAATCAATTTTATTGGATTTCCACGTGAAAGACCAATAGAAAGTGGTGTACACGTGAGAAGTGGAATGAAAATCATACATGATTCCAAACATTTTTTTTTTTAAATTGCTGCAATTACAGCTGCCAGTCTTTTAGAGTATGTCTCTACCAGCTTTGCTTATCTAGAGACTGAAATTCTTGCCCATTTTTCTTTGCAAAACAGCTCCAGCTCAGTCAGATAAGATGGACAGCGTTTGTGAACAGCAGTTTTCAGATCTTGCCACAGCTTCTTGACTGGATTTAGATCTGGACTTTGACTGGGCCATTCTAACAGATATGCTTTGTTTTAAATCATTCCATTGTTGCCCTGGCTTTATGGTTAGAGTCGCTGTCCTGCTTGAAGACCTCTACCCCAGTCTAAAGTCTTTTGCAGATTCCAAGATGTTTTCTTCCAAGATTGCCCTGTATTTGGCTCCATCCATCTCCCCATCAACTCTGACCAGCTTCCCTGTCCCTGCTGAAGAGAAGCACCCCAGAGCATAATGCTGCCACCACCATATTTGACAGTGGGGATGGTGTGTTCAGAGTGATGTGCAGTGTTAGTTTTCCGCACACATAGCGTTTTGCGTTTTGGCCAAAAAGTTCCATTTTGGTCTCATCTGACCAGAGCACCTTCTTCCACATGTTTGCTGTGTCTCCCACATGGCTTGTGGCAAACTGAAAATGGGACTTCTTATGCTTTTCTGTTAACAATGGCTTTCTTCTTGCCACTCTTCCATAAAGGCCAACTTTGTGCAGTGCACGACTAGTAGTTGTCCTATGGACAGACTCCCTCACCTGAGCTGTAGATCTCTGCAGCTCGTCCAGAGTCACCATGGGCCTCTTGACTGCATTTTTGATCAACGCTCTCCTTGTTCGGCCTGTGCGTTTAGGTGGATGGCCTTGTCTTGGTAGGTTTACAGTTGTGCCATACTCCTTCCATTTCTGAATGATTGCTTGAACAGTGCTCCGTGGAATGTTCAAGGCTTTGGAAATCTTTTTGTAGCCTAAGCCTGCTTTAAATTTCTCAATAACTTTATCCCTGACCTGTCTGGTGTGTTCTTTGGACTTCATGGTGTTGTTGCTCCCAATATTCTCTTAGACAACCTCTGAGGCCGTCACAGAGCAGCTGTATTTGTACTGACATTAGATTACACACAGGTGCACTCTGTTTAGTCATTAGCACTCATCAGGCAAGGTCTATGGGCAACTGACTGCACTCAGACCAAAAGGGGCTGAATAATTACGCACACCTCACTTTACAGTTATTTATTTGTAAAAAATGTTTGGAATCATGTATGATTTTCGTTCCACTTCTCACGTGTACACCACTTTGTATTGGTCTTTCGCATGGAATTCCAATAAAATTGATACATGTTTGTGGCAGAAATATGACAAAATGTGGAAAACCTTCAAGGGGGCCGAATACTTTTGCAAACCACTGTAGATGTATACATCAGTCAAGAAAGAGGGACAAATGAGGAAGACAGAGGGACAGGGTCCCTAAAGAGGTACTGTCCCTCCAAAGCAGGGATAGTTGGGAGGCGGGAGCTATGAAATGCTGCAAGAGACAGCTATGTGTTGCAAGGCTAGCAAACATGCACAGTAATACTTGAACATCTAGTTGAAGAAACCAGTGTGAAAACCTTGTATTAAAGCTGTGCTTACCGTTATACAGCCTGACAGTATATGCTGTGCCAAGAATTAATCTTGTATTAATAGATATAACATATATATTACAGTATAGTATATACAGCACTGGCAAGGTGTGCTTAATCGCACAGCTCCACATCACCAGCGCGAGGCATCTGCATCACCTGCGGGACGGAAACACGATCTCCGCAGGCACAGGAAGCAGCGCTCATGCGACAAAAGGATGGAGGAGGTCGGTGTGTCTCTGCTGTACACAGCCGAGGGGGACGAGACTAAGAGCATCCCACCGAGTATCCTGGAATGGTGTGTAAGCCGGCAGCATTGTGTGCAGAGCTCCCCCTTGTGGACGTTACTGGGAAAATGTCCAGTGAACTTGTGTGCGGAGCTCCCCCTTGTGGCCTTACTGTCAGAATGTCCATTGAACTTGTGTGCGGCTCTCCCCACGTGGCCGTACTGTGAGATTGTTAGTTTTTGCAGATGCAAATACTGTAAATACCAGGAGACGGTTCTATCGGAGGGGGCTGTGAGAAAGCGTGTGTATAATCTGAGTGTGGGGAACAGGGGCGTAGCAATAGGGGTTGCAGAGGTTGCAACCGCATCGGGGCCCCAGAGAGGACCCGAAGGGCCCTCCCTCAACTGCAGTATTAGCTCTCAACTGCAGTATTAGCTCGTAATAATAACTTCTATAGATACTTTAAATAGTAGTAAACATGAACACACTGCTCCCTATTCCCTCTGACACTGTAGTTGCCATTGGCGGGTTTTGGTGTGACGTATCAATTGTTACGTATAGAGTGTTTGGGGGGGGGGGGGCCCAATGTAAAACTTGCATCGGGGCCTACAGCTCTTTAGCTACTCCGCTGGTGGGGAATACTGAAGTCTAAGCTAATGACAGTCTAGCTAATTAATCACAATACAATAGGGAGTTTAATCATCAAAACAAGGTAACTGCTGGGTAGAGATGGCATAATTCTAAGGCATTAGTGTTTATATAGCACCGACATGTTTCGCAGCGCTGTACAGAGTATATGGTCTTGTCACTTAACTGTCCCTCAGAGGAGCTCACAATCTAATCTCTACTGTAGTCATATGTCTATGTATATATGGTGTAGTGCATGTATCGTAGAGTGCCTGGAGGAAACTCACACAGACACGGGGAGAAGGTAGAACACGGACACGGCTAAAGCAGTGGCCATTAGACATTGAAGTTGGCCCACCACTTTGTCCCAGTGTTTAATTCTCCCCATTTTGTACTGGAGTTTGCCACCCCTGCCGTAGAGCCTTTCCGTTCCTCTCTATGTCCCCTCGTTCCACTGCCGCCGCCCCCGTTCCAGTTTTCAACTTTAATGTGGACGAGGCCTTTGGGTATCCTCGGAGGGCCACTGAAGTACTCGGGTGTCCAAGTACTTCCAAAGACAAGCAGCTCCGTACTAGAAGACCTGAAGCAGCAGCCAGCGGTAGATTTGAACGAGGGCCCCGGCAGTGGAACGAGGGGACACAGAGGAATGGGAAGGCTATTAGGGATCCAGAGTCTTCCCTCTTCTGAGGGGAGTATCTTACTTTTTTTATAGCAAGTTACAGCTGTCCTTTTTTGGTTGGCGCTCCACAATACAATATCAGAAACATTCTGTGTAAATAAACCTTCTAGCACTGTTCCTATGCTGTCCACTGACCAGTCCCATAATCCCTTGAGGGTGAGGCGAGTCATTCCATAGTAAGGCCCAACCGAACCCGGCACACACAATATGGCCGCAAACTGTCAGCAGCTGCTGCTCATTACGCCTTGCAGTCACCTCCCGCTGTCAGATCCACAATTATTATGTAGCTCAGAACAATATAAATTTAATTCATCTTCGGTCTTTGGATCCACACACACTGCACATTCCTCTTCACACACAGGCCCAACAGGGAGATGGAACATGACAGCTATCCTTCGATTCTTCTTAAAGGACCATTATTGCAAAACAATTTGAAAATGTAAAATATATGTAAACACATAAATAAGAATCACGTTTCTCCCAGAGTAAAATGAGCTCTAAATTAATTTTCTACTATGTTGCTGTCACTTATGGTTAGCAGCAGAAAGCTGGCCGAACTGACAGGATTTGGACTAGTCCATATCCTCATGGGGGATTCTCAGCATGGCCTTTATTAAGACACTCCCTGAAAAGCATTTTAATTTGGGAGAAACGTACTTCTTATTTGTATGTGTTGACATAGATTTTACATTTTACGACTTTCGCAATAAAGGTACTTTTAAAGGACAACTGAAGAGAGAGGTATATGGAGGCTGCCATGTTTATTACCTTTTAAGAAATACCAGTTGCCTGGCAGCCTTGCTGACCCTTGGCCTCTAATACTTTTATCCATAGACCCTGCACAAGCATGCAGCAGATCAGGTGTTTGACATTATTGTCAGATCTGAAAGATTAGCTCCATGCTTGTTTCTGGTATTATACAGACACTTTTGCAGCCAAGCAGAACAGCAGGGCTGCCAGGCAACTGGTATTGTTTAAAAGGAAATAAACATGGCAGCCTCCATAGTCTTCTCACTTCAGTTGTCCTTTAAGGGGTCGTGGAGCTTCACATCACAAAGCATCACAACTGATGTATCCTTCACATTGCTCCAGCAAAAAAGAGAAGAGAGGCGCAATTCTATCCCCCATGTGCACACCTCATGTCATGGAAAGTGTGTGGGGTAGACTTTATAGCTCCAGCAGCACAGGACTGATTCATTCCTATGGGAGGGTCAGGTGCATGGACAGCAGTGTGATCTGAGCTCAGAGGTAATTGTGCAGGGAGCGCACAGCAATTTTACCATTAGGAGCGCAGTAGGAGGACCGCCCATTAACCCATTAGTGCCTTGTGTGTTACCGTGGTAGTATTGCAGGGAGCACACGGCAACTTCACCAGACTTACATCAGCCCCTAAAGAGGCACCAAAGTGACATGTTGTAAATTATTCAGGATACTCACGTTTACCATAATTATTTTGCTTTCAGCATCAGAATCACTTCCTATATCTATACACAGTATTTTGCAATATATTGGTATGTAGCCCTTCCCTCCCAATGATGTCACAGCCTAGGCTATTTAAATATGCAGAATTCTCCTCCCACAGCATTCTGAGAGACCAGGTATTATTTTCCCTGGCTTCAGGACTCCTGGTAAACAAGCATTCCGCAGAGATGCACCTGACAGAAATAAAGATTTCAGAATGCAAATTGGAGTGAGGAAAGATTTTAAAATGGGCAAACACTGACCAGATAATTTATAAAGTTATATTGTACGTAATAAGCTATTTTACTAAAGGTGCCCATTAACAGTACAATTTTTTTCACCAGATGCCATATTTCAATGCAATTTTCACGATCGAAAATAATTGGAAGGTAATTATCGATTGTTTACATTTAATGAATGATTCTGTCTTCAAATTCCATCATAAAATACAACTTTTGGATCGATTTTATCCTACTCAGCAATCTACCAAAGAATCTTTCCTTATTGATTGCCTTCAAAAACAGCTAATTTTCTATACAAATCATTCATTTTCTATTCAAATCGATCATAAAATCACATCGAAAGATTGCATTTGGTGAAAAAATTGTACTGTTAATGGGCACCTTAACCACTTGAGGACCCACCCTTTACCCCCCCTTAAGGACCAGCGCTGTTTGTTGGGATCTGTGCTGGGTGGGCTCTGCAGCCCCCAGCACAGATCAGGGTGCACGCAGAGCGATCAGATCGCCCCCCTTTTTTCCCCCCTATGGGGATGATGTGCAGGGGGGGTCTGATCGCTCCTGCCTGCAGGCATGTTGTGGGGGGGGGCACCTCAAAGCCCCCCTCCGCGGCGAAATTCCCCCCCTCCCTCTCCTACCTTTCCCCCCTGGTGATCCGGGTTGCACAGGACGCTATCCGTCCTGTGCAGCCAGTGACAGGACGTCCCCTGTCACATGGCGGCGATCCCCGGCCGCTGATTGGCCGGGGATCGACGATCTGCCTTACGGCGCTGCTGCACAGCAGCGCCGTACAATGTAAACAAAGCGGATTATTTCCGCTTGTGTTTACATTTAGCCTGCGGCCCGCAGGCTATTCACGGAGCCCCCCGCCGTGAATTGACAGGAAGCAGCCGCTCGCTCGAGCGGCTGCTTCCTGATTAATCAGCCTGCAGCTGGCGACGCAGAACTGCGTCGCTGGTCCTGCAGCTGCCACTTTGCCGACGCACGGTATAAGCGTGCGGTCGGCAAGTGGTTAATTACAATATTTTCAGTACAGTTCCTTTTAATGTTGCTGTACTCTAAAACTAGTTTCCCAAGGGACACAGTCTAGCATGTGTGCGGAGGTACACGCTAGATCGTGATTGTTGGAAAACGAGCAATCCCTGACGGTTAGTGATGAGTGAACGTTGTTGACGCATATTTTAAGTCAGTAACGGCATGACGATGGTCTGCCAATCGGATGATTACCAGAAGTGCGAAGATGAGGACCCAGAAGTGTGACATTTGCCACACTCGTCTAAACCAATCCTCCGGGACAGATCGGTCTACATGGACAATAATTGCACTTTTACCTTGACTAGGACACTTTTTTTTATACACAATTCACAACTGAACCGTCATTTATCATTAGTTTCCGATGACAGCAGCCTATCTTGTGTACCCATCGCCACCCGTAGGGGTGCCTAACCCTTTAATGCCCCCCCACGGTGCCTAACCATTGACCACCTCCCTCAGCGGAGCCTAATTCTTAACACCCTCCCACTCCTGCTTCCAAGCTTCAGTTAGCAGCAATAGCTGGAAATTTGGGGCTAGCTGCTATTTTATCATTGTGGCGTATAAAGGTGCCCTGTATTTCACGTTTTTAAGAATAAATACATTGTATTCTTTCCCAGGGCAAAGAGTTCACTTCCTGACTTGCATCAGGAAGTGAATGAAAAAAACCGCTGTGGAAAAGTGCTTTTAACAAAAACGCAGTGCGCAGTAAAAAAAATGCACAAAAACGTAAAACGTTTGCACTTTCGTTTTTAGATGTGAAAAAGGTCTGAAAGTGCCAGGCTTAAAGAGACTAAGAGATGAAATTAACTCAAGCTCTGATACTTACCCGGGGCTTCCTGCCGACCAATAATTGTGTTCAAGTCCCATGCCGTCCTCCCGTGGTCTGTTGTTCAGCCACGGTGAGCTCCATCTCCAGCCTCACTGACGTCAGTCCGGTGCGGCTAGGAAAGCGGTGTGGCTAGCAAAGCGGTGCGTGTCGCATTTTCTGGGCAATTCCGCCTCAAAGAAAGGTATAGAGAAATCGGCGAACGCATACAAAACGTGCATTAAGGCGTTTGCGTCCGCGTTTTTAAGAATAAATACATTGTATTTATTCTTTTCCAGGTCAAAGAGTTCACTTCCTGATTTGCATCAGGGACTGGATTTCTAATTCGCTCTGGAAAAAATGCTTAGAAAACCGCTAACCACAAAGGGTATCAGAAAAAAAGACCGCTCAAAAAAAGCCCAACACGGACGGACACGCAAACGGAACACAATGTGAACAAGGCCTCAGTCATGTTCCTTTGGCGCAAACTATATGATTGACATGGGTGACCTGGGTTTGGGACACGGTGAAAAGCAGGGGCTTAACTACACACCATGGTACCCTCAGCGTGACTTCGATGCGCCCCCCTTCCCCCCCATGCTCACACCCCTCGCCTTGGTGACTCACACAGCCTGGTGGGAACCATTTTGCAAGAGTCATATAACTAGTGTGGCCATCCCTGTGGGTGTCCTCCTGGCACTCCAGTTTCCACACGCATCCCAAAATCATACAGATAAGCTATTTGGCTTTCCACTAAAATTGACCTTAGGATGGACATATGATTTGAAGGATTAGATTGTGAGCTCCTTTGAGGACCATGACGATGTACTCTGTAAAAGCATTGTTTATTAAAAGCATGTATATATATATATATATATATATATATATATATATATATATATATTTGTATATATATATATATATATATGTATGTACGTATGTATGTATGCATGTATGTGTGTGTGTGTATATATATATATATATATATATATATATATATATATGGGCCCCCACAGCTTTGGAACAGGGACTGCTAAGATTACCCCTCTGGTGAGAATGTGTCTTGAGTTACCTTTTGGTCCAGCGCCCTGTGGAAAGAGCGTGACGGGCTGATAATAAAAGTTGGAGTTACCGTTTTGTCTGGCGCCCTGTGGTAGAAGCAAAACGCGCTGAAAATTTAATTTTAAATTTAATTTTTAGTTACATTAGCTTTTGGTCCGGCGCCCTGTGGAAAGAGCGCGACGGGCTGATAATAAAATTTTGAGTTATCTTTTGGTTCGGCGCCCTTTAGTAGGTGCGCGATGGGCTGATAATAAAAGTTTGCGTTACCTTTTGGTCCGGTGTCCTGTGGCATGACCAAGATGGGCTGATAATATAATTTTGAATTACCTTACCTAAAGTAATGTGCCACAAAATAATATAAAAATATCTTAGAAGAAAACAACTAATTAGGGCCCTTATACAGCACTTTTCGATCTAAAAATCGATTTGTTTCCTTTTTGTCATTAGTAACAGCACAAAGTTATCTTTTGGTCCGGCGCCCTTTAGTAGGTGCGCGACGGGCTGACAATATAATTTTGAGTTACCTTTTGGTCCGGCACCCTGTGGAAAGAGCGCGATGGGCTGATAATAAAAGTTGGAGTTACCGTTTGGTCTGGCGCCCTGTGGTAGAAGCAAAACGCGCTTAAAATGTAATTTTTAGTTACATTAGTTACATTAGCTTTTGGTCTGGCGCCCTGTGGTAGGAGCACGACAGGCTGAAAATGTGATTTTTAGTTACATTAACAACATTTGCTTTTGGTCCGGCACCCTGTGGAAAGAGCGCGACGGGCCGATAATACAATTTTGAGTTATCTTTTGGTCCGGCGCCCTTTAGTAGGTGCGCGACGGGCTGATAATGTAATTTTGAGTTACCTTTTGGTCCAGCGCCCTGTGGTAGGAGCGTGACTGCCTGAAAATGTAATTTTTAATTACATTAGTTACATTTGCTTTTGGTCCGGCGCCCTGTGGAAAGAGAGCGACAGGCTGATAATAAAATTTTGAGTTATCTTTTGGTCCGGCGCCCTTTAGTAGGTGCGTGACGGGCTGATAATATAATTTTGAGTTAACTTTTGGTCCAGCGCCCTGTGGTAGGAGCGTGACGGCCTGAAAATGTAATTTTTAGTTACATTAGTTACATTTGCTTTTGGTCCGGCGCCCTGTGGAAAGAGCGAGACGGGCTGATAATAAAATTTTGAGTTATCTTTTGGTCCGGCGCCCTTTAGTAGGTGCACGACGGGCTGATAATATAATTTTGAGTTACCTTTTGGTCCAGCGCCCTGTGGTAGGTGCATGACGGCCTGGAAATGTAATTTTAAGTTACATTAGTTACATTTGCTTTTGGTCCGGCGCCCTGTGGAAAGAGCGCGACGGACTGATAATTACATTTTAAGTTACCTTCTGGTCTGGCACCCAGTGGTAGGAGCGCGATAGGCTGATAATATCATTTTGCGTTAACTATTGGTCCGGCGTCCTGTGGCATCACCAAGATGGGCCGATAATATAATTTTGATTTACCTTACCTAAAGTACTGTGCCACAAAATAATATAAAAATATCTTAGAAGAGAACAACTAATTAGGGCCCTTATACAGCACTTTTCAATCTAAAAATCGAATAATTTCCTCTTCGTCATTAGTAACAGCACTGCGATGAACATGTAAATCGCAGTTCTGGGTCTTTGCTAGTGCTATTGGTATTTCTGGAATGGCAATTGTCGGCCGGAATTTTCTTTGTTTTGTTTGCACTCCTATGATTTGTACCTTTTTGGTGAGGCTTGGTATGGCTGTAGGGGAGGAGGAGGCCATAAATAGAATTTGGGGGTATATTTAAATCATTTTAAATATGCCCCTGAGTTCTACTCTTTAGGTTGCAGCACTTTGTGCAATGCGTGCAGTATTTTATTGGCAGTTGAGATGCCATTCTCAAACGGGCTGATAATATAATTTTGAGTTACCTTTTGGTTCGGCGCCCTGTGGAAAGAGTGCGATGGGCTGATAATAAAAGTTGGAGTTACCGTTTGGTCTGGCGCCCTGTGGTAGAAGCAAAACGCGCTGAAAATTTAATTTTTAGTTACATTAGTTACATTAGCTTTTGGTCCGGCGCCCTGTGGAAAGAGCGCGACGGGCTGATAATATAATTTTGAGTTACCTTTTGGTCCAGCGCCCTGTGGAAGGAGCGTGACGGCCTGAAAATGTAATTTTTAGTTACATCAGTTACATTTGCTTTTGGTCCGGCGCCCTGTGGAAAGATCGCGACGGGCTGATAATAAAAGTTAGAGTTACCGTATGGTCTGGCGCCCTGTGGTAGGAGCACGACAGGCTGAAAATGTGATTTTTAGTTACATTAATAACACTTGCTTTTGGTCCGGCGCCCTGTGGAAAGAGCGCGACGGGCTGATAATATAATTTTGAGTTACCTTTTGGTCCAGCTCCCTGTGGTAGGAGCGTGACTGCCTGAAAATGTAATTTTTAGTTACATTAGTTACATTTGCTTTTGGTCCGGAGCCCTGTGGAAAGAGCGCGACGGGCTGATAATAAAAGTTGGAGTTACCGTTTTGTCTGGCGCCCTGTGGTAGAAGCAAAATGCGCTGAAAATTACATTTTTGTTACATTAGTTACATTTGCTTTTGGTCCGGCGCCCTGTGGAAAGAGCGCGACGGGCTGATAATAAAATTTTGAATTACCTTACCTAAAGTAATGTGCCACAAAATAATATAAAAATATCTTAGAAGAGAACAACTAATTAGGGCCCTTATACAGCACTTTTCGATCTAAAAATCGATTTGTTTCCTTTTTGTCATTAGTAACAGCACTGCGATGAACATGGAAATCACAGTTCTGGGTCTTTGCTTGTGCTATTGGTATTTCTGGAATGGCAATTGTCGGCCAGCATTTTCTTTGTTTTGTTTGCACTCTTATGCTCTTTATCTTTTTGGTGAGGCTTGGTATGGCTGTAGGGGAGGAGGAGGCCATAAGTAGAATTTGGGGGTATATTTAAATAATTTTAAACATGCCCCTGAGTTCTACTCTTTAGGTTGCAGCAACTTGTGCAATGCGTGCAGTATTTTGTTGGCAGTTGAGATGCCATTCTCAAACGGGCTGATAATATAATTTTGAGTTACCTTTTGGTCCGGCGTCCTGTTGAAAGAGCGCGACGGGCTGATAATAAAATTTTGAGTTATCTTTTGGTCCGGCGCCCTTTAGTAGGTGCACGACGGGCTGATAATATAATTTTGAGTTACCTTTTGGTCCGGTGCCCTGTTGAAAGAGCGCGACGGGCTGATAATAAAAGTTGGAGTTACCGTTTGGTCCGGCGCCCTGTGGTAGAAGCAAAACGCGCTGAAAATTTAATTTTTAGTTACATTAGCCTTTGGTCCTGCGCCCTGTGGAAAGAGCGAGACGGGCCGATAATAAAATTTTGAGTTATCTTTTGGTCCGGCGCTCTTTAGTAGGTGCGCGACGGGCTGATAATATAATTTTGAGTTACCTTTTGGTCCAGCGCCCTGTGGTAAGAGCGTGACGCCCTGAAAATGTAATTTTTAATTACATTAGTTACATTTGCTTTTGGTCCGGTGCCCTGTGGAAAGAGCGCGACGGGCTGATAATAAAATTTTGAGTTATGTTTTGGTGCGGCGCCCTTTAGTAGGTGCGCGACAGGCTGATAATATAATTTTGAGTTACCTTTTGGTCCAGCGCCCTGTGGTAGGAGCGTGACGGCCTGAAAATGTAATTTTTAGTTACATTAGTTACATTTGCTTTTGGTCCGGCGCCCTGTGGAAAGAGCGCGACGGGCTGATAATAAAATTTTGAGTTACCTTCTGGTCCGGCGCCCATTGGTAGGAGCGCGATGGGCTGATAATATAATTTTGCGTTAACTTTTGGTCCAGCGTCCTGTGGCATGACCAAGATGGGCTAATAATATAATTTTGAATTACCTTACCTAAAGTAATGTGCCACAAAATAATATAAAAAAATCTTAGAAGAGAACAACTAATTAGGGCCCTTATACAGCACGTTTCGATCTAAAAATCGAATCGTTTCCTTTTTGTCATTAGTAACAGCACTGCGATGAACATGTAAATCGTAGTTCTGGGTTTTTGCTAGTGCTATTGGTATTTCTGGAGTGGCAATTGCCGGCCAGCATTTTCTTTGTTATGTTTGCACTCTTATGCTCTTTATCTTTTTGGTGAGGCTTGGTATGGCTGTAGGGGAGGAGGAGGCCATAAGTAGAATTTGGGGGTATATTTAAATAATTTTAAACATGCCCCTGAGTTCTACTCTTTAGGTTGCAGCAATTTGTGCAATGCGTGCAGTATTTTGTTGGCAGTTGAGATGTCATTCTCAAACGGTCTGATAATATAATTTTGAGTTATCTTTTGGTCCGGCGCCCTGTTGAAAGAGCGCGACGGGCTGATAATAAAAGTTGGAGTTACCGTTTGGTCCGGCGCCCTGTGGTAGGAGCACGACAGGCTGAAAATGTGATTTTTAGTTACATTAATAACATTTGCTTTTGGTCCGGCGCCCTGTGGAAAGAGCGCGCCGGGCCGATAATACAATTTTGAGTTATCTTTTGGTCCGGCGCCCTTTAGTAGGTGCGCGACGGGCTGATAATATAATTTTGAATTACCTTTTGGTTGAGCGCCCTGTGGTAGGAGCGTGACGGCCTGAAAATGTAATTTTTAATTATATTAGTTACATTTGCTTTTGGTCCAGCGCCCTGTGGAAAGAGCGCGACGGCCTGATAATAAAATTTTGAGTTATCTTTTGGTCCGGAGCCCTTTAGTAAGTGCGCGACGGGCTGATAATATAATTTTGCGTTACCTTTTGGTCCGGCGTCCTGTGGCATGACCAAGATGGGCTAATAATATAATTTTGAATTACCTTACCTAAAGTAATGTGCCACAAAATAATATAAAAATATCTTAGAAGAGAACAACTAATTAGGGCCCTTATACAGCACGTTTCGATCTAAAAATCGAATCGTTTCCTTTTTGTCATTAGTAACAGCACTGCGATGAACATGTAAATCGTAGTTCTGGGTCTTTGCTAGTGCTATTGGTATTTCTGGAATGACAATTGCCGGCCAGCATTTTCTTTGTTTTGTTTGCACTCTTATGCTCTTTATCTTTTTGGTGAGGCTTGGTATGGCTGTAGGTGCGGAGGAGGCCATAAGTAAAATTTGGGGGTATATTTAAATAATTTTAAACATGCCCCTGAGTTCTACTCTTTAGGTTGCAGCAATTTGTGCAATGCGTGCAGTATTTTGTTGGCAGTTGAGATGCCATTCTCAAACGGGCTGATAATATAATTTTGAGTTACCTTTTGGTCCGGCGCCCTGTTGAAAGAGCGCGACGGGCTGATAATAAAAGTTGGAGTTACCGTTTGGTCCGGCGCCCTGTGGTAGAAGCAAAACGCGCTGAAAATTTAATTTTTAGTTACATTAGTTACATTAGCTTTTGGTCCGGCACCCTGTGGAAAGAGCGTGACGGGCCGATAATAAAATTTTGAGTTATCTTTTGGTCCGGCGCTCTTTAGTAGGTGCGCGACGGGCTGATAATATAATTTTGAGTTACCTTTTGGTCCAGCGCCCTGTGGTAAGAGCGTGACGCCCTGAAAATGAAATTTTTAATTACATTAGTTACATTTGCTTTTGGTCCGGTGCCCTGTGGAAAGAGCGCGACGGGCTGATAATAAAATTTTGAGTTATGTTTTGGTGCGGCGCCCTTTAGTAGGTGCGCGACAGGCTGATAATATAATTTTGAGTTACCTTTTGGTCCAGCGCCCTGTGGTAGGAGCGTGACGGCCTGAAAATGTAATTTTTAGTTACATTAGTTACATTTGCTTTTGGTCCGGCGCCCTGTGGAAAGAGCGCGACGGGCTGATAATAAAATTTTGAGTTACCTTCTGGTCCGGCGCCCATTGGTAGGAGCGCGATGGGCTGATAATATAATTTTGCGTTAACTTTTGGTCCGGCGTCCTGTGGCATGACCAAGATGGGCTAACAATATAATTTTGAATTACCTTACCTAAAGTAATGTGCCACAAAATAATATAAAAATATCTTAGAAGAGAACAACTAATTAGGGCCCTTATACAGCACTTTTCGATCTAAAAATCGAATCGTTTCCTTTTTGTCATTAGTAACAGCACTGCGATGAACATGTAAATCGTAGTTCTGGGTCTTTGCTAGTGCTATTGGTATTTCTGGAATGGCAATTGCCGGCCAGCATTTTCTTTGTTATGTTTGCACTCTTATGCTCTTTATCTTTTTGGTGAGGCTTGGTATGGCTGTAGGGGAGGAGGAGGCCATAAGTAGAATTTGGGGTATATTTAAATAATTTTAAACATGCCCCTGAGTTCTACTCTTTAGGTTGCAGCAATTTGTGCAATGCGTGCAGTATTTTGTTGGCAGTTGAGATGTCATTCTCAAACGGGCTGATAATATAATTTTGAGTTACCTTTTGGTCCGGCGCCCTGTTGAAAGAGCGCGACGGGCTGATAATAAAAGTTGGAGTTACCGTTTGGTCCGGCGCCCTGTGGTAGGAGCACGACAGGCTGAAAATGTGATTTTTAGTTACATTAATAACATTTGCTTTTGGTCCGGCGCCCTGTGGAAAGAGCGCGCTGGGCCGATAATAAAATTTTAAATTATCTTTTGGTCCGGCGCCCTTTAGTAGGTGCGCGACGGGCTGATAATATAATTTTGCGTTACCTTTTGGTCCGGCGTCCTGTGGCATGACCAAGATGGGCTAATAATATAATTTTGAATTACCTTACCTAAAGTAATGTGCCGCAAAATAATATAAAAATATCTTAGAAGAGAACAACTAATTAGGGCCCTTATACAGCACTTTTCGATCTAAAAATCGAATCGTTTCCTTTTTGTCATTAGTAACAGCACTGCGATGAACATGTAAATCGTAGTTCTGGGTCTTTGCTAGTGCTATTGGTATTTCTGGAATGGCAATTGCCGGCCAGCATTTTCTTTGTTTTGTTTGCACTCTTATGCTCTTTATCTTTTTGGTGAGACTTGGTATGGCTGTAGGGGAGGAGGAGGCCATAAGTAGAATTTGGGGGTATATTTAAATCATTTTAAATATGCCCCTGAGTTCTACTCTTTAGGTTGCAGCAATTTGTGCGATGCGTGCAGTATTTTGTTGGCAATTGAGATGCCATTCTCAAACGGGCTGATAATATAATTTTGAGTTACCTTTTGGTCCGGCGCCCTGTTGAAAGAGCGCGACGGGCTGATAATAAAAGTTGGAGTTACCGTTTGGTCCGGCGCCCTGTGGTAGAAGCAAAACGCGCTGAAAATTTAATTTTTAGTTACATTAGCTTTTGGTCCGGCGCCCTGTGGAAAGAGCGCGACGGGCCGATAATAAAATTTTGAGTTATCTTTTGGTCCGGCGCCCTTTAGTAGGTTCGCGACGGGCTGATAATATAATTTTGAGTTATGTTTTGGTCGAGCGCCCTGTGGTAGGAGCGTGACTTCCTGAAAATGTAATTTTTAATTACATTAGTTACATTTGCTTTTGATCCAGCGCCCTGTGGAAAGAGCGCGATGGGCTGATAATAAAAGTTGGAGTTACCGTATGGTCTGGCGCCCTGTGGTAGGAGCACGACAGGCTGAAAATGTGATTTTTAGTTACATTAATAACATTTGCTTTTGGTCCGGCGCCCTGTGGAAAGAGCGCGACGGGCTGATAATAAAATTTTGAGTTATCTTTTGGTGCGGCGCCCTTTAGTAGGTGCGCGACAGGCTGATAATATAATTTTGAGTTACCTTTTGGTCCAGCGCCCTGTGGTAGGAGCGTGACGGCCTGAAAATGTAATTTTTAGTTACATTAGTTACATTTGCTTTTGGTCCGGCGCCCTGTGGAAAGAGCGCGACGGGCTGATAATAAAATTTTGAATGACCTTACCTAAAGTAATGTGCCACAAAATAATATAAAAATATCTTAGAAGAGAACAACTAATTAGGGCCCTTATACAGCACTTTTCGATCTAAAAATCGATTAGTTTCCTTTTTGTCATTAGTAACAGCACTGCGATGAACATGGAAATCACAGTTCTGGGTCTTTGCTTGTGCTATTGGTATTTCTGCAATGGCAATTGTCGGGCCAGCATTTTCTTTGTTTTGTTTGCACTCTTATGCTCTTTACCTTTTTGGTGAGGCTTGGTATGGCTGTAGGGGAGGAGGAGGCCATAAGTAGAATTTGGGGGTATATTTAAATCATTTTAAATATGCCCCTGAGCTCTACTCTTTAGGTTGCAGCAATTTGTGCAATGCGTGCAGTATTTTGTTGGCAGTTGAGATGCCATTCTCAAACGGGCTGATAATATAATTTTGAGTTACCTTTTGGTCCGGCGCCCTGTTGAAAGAGCGCGACGGGCTGATAATAACATTTTGAGATATCTTTTGGTCCGGCGCCCTTTAGTAGGTGCACGACGGGCTGATAATATAATTTTGAGTTACCTTTTGGTCCGGTGCCCTGTTGAAAGAGCGCGACGGGCTGATAATAAAAGTTGGAGTTACCGTTTGGTCCGGCGCCCTGTGGTAGAAGCAAAACGCGCTGAAAATTTAATTTTTAGTTACATTAGCCTTTGGTCCGGCGCCCTGTGGAAAGAGCGCGACGGGCCGATAATAAAATTTTGAGTTATCTTTTGGTCCGGCGCTCTTTAGTAGGTGCGCGACGGGCTGATAATATAATTTTGAGTTACCTTTTGGTCCAGCGCCCTGTGGTAAGAGCGTGACGCCCTGAAAATGTAATTTTTAATTACATTAGTTACATTTGCTTTTGGTCCGGTGCCCTGTGGAAAGAGCGCGACGGGCTGATAATAAAATTTTGAGTTATGTTTTGGTGCGGCGCCCTTTAGTAGGTGCGCGACAGGCTGATAATATAATTTTGAGTTACCTTTTGGTCCAGCGCCCTGTGGTAGGAGCGTGACGCCCTGAAAATGTAATTTTTAATTACATTAGTTACATTTGCTTTTGGTCCGGCGCCCTGTGGAAAGAGCGCGATGGGCTGATAATAAAATTTTGAGTTACCTTCTGGTCCGGCGCCCATTGGTAGGAGCGCGATGGGCTGATAATATAATTTTGCGTTAACTTTTGGTCCAGCGTCCTGTGGCATGACCAAGATGGGCTAATAATATAATTTTGAATTACCTTACCTAAAGTAATGTGCCACAAAATAATATAAAAATATCTTAGAAGAGAACAACTAATTAGGGCCCTTATACAGCATGTTTCGATCTAAAAATCGAATCGTTTCCTTTTTGTCATTAGTAACAGCACTGCGATGAACATCTAAATCGTAGTTCTGGGTTTTTGCTAGAGCTATTGGTATTTCTGGAATGGCAATTGCCGGCCAGCATTTTCTTTGTTATGTTTGCACTCTTATGCTCTTTATCTTTTTGGTGAGGCTTGGTATGGCTGTAGGGGAGGAGGAGGCCATAAGTAGAATTTGGGGGTATATTTAAATAATTTTAAACATGCCCCTGAGTTCTACTCTTTAGGTTGCAGCAATTTGTGCAATGCGTGCAGTATTTTGTTGGCAGTTGAGATGTCATTCTCAAACGGGCTGATAATATAATTTTGAGTTACCTTTTGGTCCGGCGCCCTGTTGAAAGAGCGCGACGGGCTGATAATAAAAGTTGGAGTTACCGTTTGGTCCGGCGCCCTGGGGTAGAAGCAAAACGCGCTGAAAATTTAATTTTTAGTTACATTAGTTACATTAGCTTTTGGTCCGGCGCCCTGTGGAAAGAGTGCCACGGGCCGATAATAAAATTTTGAGTTATCTTTTGGTCCGGCGCCCTTTAGTAGGTGCGCGACGGGCTGATAATATAATTTTGAGTTACCTTTTGGTCGAGCGCCCTGTGGTAGGAGCGTGACTGCCTGAAAATGTAATTTTTAATTACATTAGTTACATTTGCTTTTGATCCAGCGCCCTGTGGAAAGAGTGCGACGGGCTGATAATAAAAGTTGGAGTTACCGTATGGTCTGGCGCCCTGTGGTAGGAGCATGACAGGCTGAAAATGTGATTTTTAGTTACATTAATAACATTTGCTTTTGGTCCGGCGCCCTGTTGAAAGAGCGCGACGGGCTGATAATAAAAGTTGTAGTTACCGTTTGGTCCGGCGCCCTGTGGTAGAAGCAAAACGCGCTGAAAATTTAATTTTTAGTTACATTAGTTACATTAGCTTTTGGTCCGGCGCCTTGTAGAAAGAGCGCGACGGGCCGATAATAAAATTTTGAGTTATCTTTTGGTCCGGCGCCCTTTAGTAGGTGCGCGACGGGCTGATAATATAATTTTGAGTTATCTTTTGGTCGAGCGCCCTGTGGTAGGAGCGTGACATCCTGAAAATGTAATTTTTAATGACATTAGTTACATTTGCTTTTGATCCAGCGCCCTGTGGAAAGAGCGCGATGGGCTGATAATAAAAGTTGGAGTTACCGTATGGTCTGGCGCCCTGTGGTAGGAGCACGACAGGCTGAAAATGTGATTTTTAGTTACATTAATAACATTTGCTTTTGGTCCGGCGCCCTGTGGAAAGAGCGCGACGGGCTGATAATAAAATTTTGAGTTATCTTTTGGTGCGGCGCCCTTTAGTAGGTGCGCGACAGTCTGATAATATAATTTTGAGTTACCTTTTGGTCCAGCGCCCTGTGGTAGGAGCGTGACGGCCTGAAAATGTAATTTTTAGTTACATTAGTTACATTTGCTTTTGGTCCGGCGCCCTGTGGAAAGAGCGCGACGGGCTGATAATAAAATTTTGAATTACCTTACCTAAAGTAATGTGCCACAAAATAATATAAAAATATCTTAGAAGAGAACAACTAATTAGGGCCCTTATACAGCACTTTTCGATCTAAAAATCGATTCGTTTCCTTTTTGTCATTAGTAACAGCACTGCGATGAACATGGAAATCACAGTTCTGGGTCTTTGCTTGTGCTATTGGTATTTCTGCAATAGCAATTGTCGGCCAGCATTTTCTTTGTTTTGTTTGCACTCTTATGCTCTTTACCTTTTTGGTGAGGCTTGGTATGGCTGTAGGGGAGGAGGAGGCCATAAGTAGAATTTGGGGGTATATTTAAATCATTTTAAACATGCCCCTGAGTTCTACTCTTTAGGTTGCAGCAATTTGTGCAATGCGTGCAGTATTTTGTTGGCAGTTGAGATGTCATTCTCAAACGGGCTGATAATATAATTTTGAGTTACCTTTTGGTCCGGCGCCCTGTTGAAAGAGCGCGACGGGCTGATAATAAAAGTTGGAGTTACCGTTTGGTCCGGCGCCCTGTGGTAGGAGCACGACAGGCTGAAAATGTGATTTTTAGTTACATTAATAACATTTGCTTTTGGTCCGGCGCCCTGTGGAAAGAGCGCGCCGGGCCGATAATACAATTTTGAGTTATCTTTTGGTCCGGCGCCCTTTAGTAGGTGCGCGACGGGCTGATAATATAATTTTGAATTACCTTTTGGTCGAGCGCCCTGTGGTAGGAGCGTGACGGCCTGAAAATGTAATTTTTAATTATATTAGTTACATTTGCTTTTGGTCCAGCGCCCTGTGGAAAGAGCGCGATGGGCTGATAATAAAAGTTGGAGTTACCGTATGGTCTGGCGCCCTGTGGTAGGAGCATGACAGGCTGAAAATGTTATTTTTAGTTACATTAATAACATTTGCTTTTGGTCCGGCGCCCTGTGGAAAGAGCGCGACGGGCTCATAATAAAATTTTGAGTTATCTTTTGGTGCGGCGCCCTTTAGTAGGTGCATGACAGGCTGATAATATAATTTTGAGTTACCTTTTGGTCCAGCGCCCTGTGGTAGGAGCATGACGGCCTGAAAATGTAATTTTTAGTTACATTAGTTACATTTGCTTTTGGTCCGGCGCCCTGTGGAAAGAGCGCGACGGGCTGATAATAAAATTTTGAATTACCTTACCTAAAGTAATGTGCCACAAAATAATATAAAAATATCTTAGAAGAGAACAACTAATTAGGGCCCTTATACAGCACTTTTCGATCTAAAAATCGATTCGTTTCCTTTTTGTCATTAGTAACAGCACTGCGATGAACATGGAAATCACAGTTCTGGGTCTTTGCTTGTGCTATTGGTATTTCTGGAATGGCAATTGTCGGCCAGCATTTTCTTTGTTTTGTTTGCACTCTTATGCTCTTTACCTTTTTGGTGAGGCTTGGTATGGCTGTAGGGGAGGAGGAGGCCATAAGTAGAATTTGGGGGTATATTTAAATCATTTTAAATATGCCCCTGAGCTCTACTCTTAAGGTTGCAGCAATTTGTGCAATGCGTGCAGTATTTTGTTGGCAGTTGAGATGCCATTCTCAAACGGGCTGATAATATAATTTTGAGTTACCTTTTGGTCCGGCGCCCTGTTGAAAGAGCGCGACGGGCTGATAATAAAAGTTGGAGTTACCGTTTGGTCCGGCGCCCTGTGGTAGGAGCACGACAGGCTGAAAATGTGATTTTTAGTTACATTAATAACATTTGCTTTTGGTCCGGCGCCCTGTGGAAAGAGCGCGCCGGGCCGATAATACAATTTTGAGTTATCTTTTGGTCCGGCGCCCTTTAGTAGGTGCGCGACGGGCTGATAATATAATTTTGCGTTACCTTTTGGTCGAGCGCCCTGTGGTAGGAGCGTGACGGCCTGAAAATGTAATTTTTAATTATATTAGTTACATTTGCTTTTGGTCCAGCGCCCTGTGGAAAGAGCGCGATGGGCTGATAATAAAAGTTGGAGTTACCGTATGGTCTGGCGCCCTGTGGTAGGAGCATGACAGGCTGAAAATGTTATTTTTAGTTACATTAATAACATTTGCTTTTGGTCCGGCGCCCTGTGGAAAGAGCGCGACGGGCTCATAATAAAATTTTGAGTTATCTTTTGGTGCGGCGCCCTTTAGTAGGTGCATGACAGGCTGATAATATAATTTTGAGTTACCTTTTGGTCCAGCGCCCTGTGGTAGGAGCATGACGGCCTGAAAATGTAATTTTTAGTTACATTAGTTACATTTGCTTTTGGTCCGGCGCCCTGTGGAAAGAGCGCGACGGGCTGATAATAAAATTTTGAATTACCTTACCTAAAGTAATGTGCCACAAAATAATATAAAAATATCTTAGAAGAGAACAACTAATTAGGGCCCTTATACAGCACTTTTCGATCTAAAAATCGATTCGTTTCCTTTTTGTCATTAGTAACAGCACTGCGATGAACATGGAAATCACAGTTCTGGGTCTTTGCTTGTGCTATTGGTATTTCTGGAATGGCAATTGTCGGCCAGCATTTTCTTTGTTTTGTTTGCACTCTTATGCTCTTTACCTTTTTGGTGAGGCTTGGTATGGCTGTAGGGGAGGAGGAGGCCATAAGTAGAATTTGGGGGTATATTTAAATCATTTTAAATATGCCCCTGAGCTCTACTCTTAAGGTTGCAGCAATTTGTGCAATGCGTGCAGTATTTTGTTGGCAGTTGAGATGCCATTCTCAAACGGGCTGATAATATAATTTTGAGTTACCTTTTGGTCCGGCGCCCTGTTGAAAGAGCGCGACGGGCTGATAATAAAAGTTGGAGTTACCGTTTGGTCCGGCGCCCTGTGGTAGAAGCAAAACGCGCTGAAAATTTAATTTTTAGTTACATTAGTTACATTAGCTTTTGGTCCGGCACCCTGTGGAAAGAGCGTGACGGGCCGATAATAAAATTTTGAGTTATCTTTTGGTCCGGCGCTCTTTAGTAGGTGCGCGACGGGCTGATAATATAATTTTGAGTTACCTTTTGGTCCAGCGCCCTGTGGTAAGAGCGTGACGCCCTGAAAATGAAATTTTTAATTACATTAGTTACATTTGCTTTTGGTCCGGTGCCCTGTGGAAAGAGCGCGACGGGCTGATAATAAAATTTTGAGTTATGTTTTGGTGCGGCGCCCTTTAGTAGGTGCGCGACAGGCTGATAATATAATTTTGAGTTACCTTTTGGTCCAGCGCCCTGTGGTAGGAGCGTGACGGCCTGAAAATGTAATTTTTAGTTACATTAGTTACATTTGCTTTTGGTCCGGCGCCCTGTGGAAAGAGCGCGACGGGCTGATAATAAAATTTTGAGTTACCTTCTGGTCCGGCGCCCATTGGTAGGAGCGCGATGGGCTGATAATATAATTTTGCGTTAACTTTTGGTCCGGCGTCCTGTGGCATGACCAAGATGGGCTAACAATATAATTTTGAATTACCTTACCTAAAGTAATGTGCCACAAAATAATATAAAAATATCTTAGAAGAGAACAACTAATTAGGGCCCTTATACAGCACTTTTCGATCTAAAAATCGAATCGTTTCCTTTTTGTCATTAGTAACAGCACTGCGATGAACATGTAAATCGTAGTTCTGGGTCTTTGCTAGTGCTATTGGTATTTCTGGAATGGCAATTGCCGGCCAGCATTTTCTTTGTTATGTTTGCACTCTTATGCTCTTTATCTTTTTGGTGAGGCTTGGCATGGCTGTAGGGGAGGAGGAGGCCATAAGTAGAATTTGGGGTATATTTAAATAATTTTAAACATGCCCCTGAGTTCTACTCTTTAGGTTGCAGCAATTTGTGCAATGCATGCAGTATTTTGTTGGCAGTTGAGATGTCATTCTCAAACGGGCTGATAATATAATTTTGAGTTACCTTTTGGTCCGGCGCCCTGTTGAAAGAGCGCGACGGGCTGATAATAAAAGTTGGAGTTACCGTTTGGTCCGGCGCCCTGTGGTAGGAGCACGACAGGCTGAAAATGTGATTTTTAGTTACATTAATAACATTTGCTTTTGGTCCGGCGCCCTGTGGAAAGAGCGCGCTGGGCCGATAATAAAATTTTAAATTATCTTTTGGTCCGGCGCCCTTTAGTAGGTGCGCGACGGGCTGATAATATAATTTTGCGTTACCTTTTGGTCCGGCGTCCTGTGGCATGACCAAGATGGGCTAATAATATAATTTTGAATTACCTTACCTAAAGTAATGTGCCGCAAAATAATATAAAAATATCTTAGAAGAGAACAACTAATTAGGGCCCTTATACAGCACTTTTCGATCTAAAAATCGAATCGTTTCCTTTTTGTCATTAGTAACAGCACTGCGATGAACATGTAAATCGTAGTTCTGGGTCTTTGCTAGTGCTATTGGTATTTCTGGAATGGCAATTGCCGGCCAGCATTTTCTTTGTTTTGTTTGCACTCTTATGCTCTTTATCTTTTTGGTGAGACTTGGTATGGCTGTAGGGGAGGAGGAGGCCATAAGTAGAATTTGGGGGTATATTTAAATCATTTTAAATATGCCCCTGAGTTCTACTCTTTAGGTTGCAGCAATTTGTGCGATGCGTGCAGTATTTTGTTGGCAATTGAGATGCCATTCTCAAACGGGCTGATAATATAATTTTGAGTTACCTTTTGGTCCGGCGCCCTGTTGAAAGAGCGCGACGGGCTGATAATAAAAGTTGGAGTTACCGTTTGGTCCGGCGCCCTGTGGTAGAAGCAAAACGCGCTGAAAATTTAATTTTTAGTTACATTAGCTTTTGGTCCGGCGCCCTGTGGAAAGAGCGCGACGGGCCGATAATAAAATTTTGAGTTATCTTTTGGTCCGGCGCCCTTTAGTAGGTTCGCGACGGGCTGATAATATAATTTTGAGTTATGTTTTGGTCGAGCGCCCTGTGGTAGGAGCGTGACTTCCTGAAAATGTAATTTTTAATTACATTAGTTACATTTGCTTTTGATCCAGCGCCCTGTGGAAAGAGCGCGATGGGCTGATAATAAAAGTTGGAGTTACCGTATGGTCTGGCGCCCTGTGGTAGGAGCACGACAGGCTGAAAATGTGATTTTTAGTTACATTAATAACATTTGCTTTTGGTCCGGCGCCCTGTGGAAAGAGCGCGACGGGCTGATAATAAAATTTTGAGTTATCTTTTGGTGCGGCGCCCTTTAGTAGGTGCGCGACAGGCTGATAATATAATTTTGAGTTACCTTTTGGTCCAGCGCCCTGTGGTAGGAGCGTGACGGCCTGAAAATGTAATTTTTAGTTACATTAGTTACATTTGCTTTTGGTCCGGCGCCCTGTGGAAAGAGCGCGACGGGCTGATAATAAAATTTTGAATTACCTTACCTAAAGTAATGTGCCACAAAATAATATAAAAATATCTTAGAAGAGAACAACTAATTAGGGCCCTTATACAGCACTTTTCGATCTAAAAATCGATTAGTTTCCTTTTTGTCATTAGTAACAGCACTGCGATGAACATGGAAATCACAGTTCTGGGTCTTTGCTTGTGCTATTGGTATTTCTGCAATGGCAATTGTCGGCCAGCATTTTCTTTGTTTTGTTTGCACTCTTATGCTCTTTACCTTTTTGGTGAGGCTTGGTATGGCTGTAGGGGAGGAGGAGGCCATAAGTAGAATTTGGGGGTATATTTAAATCATTTTAAATATGCCCCTGAGCTCTACTCTTTAGGTTGCAGCAATTTGTGCAATGCGTGCAGTATTTTGTTGGCAGTTGAGATGCCATTCTCAAACGGGCTGATAATATAATTTTGAGTTACCTTTTGGTCCGGAGCCCTGTTGAAAGAGCGCGACGGGCTGATAATAACATTTTGAGATATCTTTTGGTCCGGCGCCCTTTAGTAGGTGCACGACGGGCTGATAATATAATTTTGAGTTACCTTTTGGTCCGGTGCCCTGTTGAAAGTGCGCGACGGGCTGATAATAAAAGTTGGAGTTACCGTTTGGTCCGGCGCCCTGTGGTAGAAGCAAAACGCGCTGAAAATTTAATTTTTAGTTACATTAGCCTTTGGTCCGGCGCCCTGTGGAAAGAGCGCGACGGGCCGATAATAAAATTTTGAGTTATCTTTTGGTCCGGCGCTCTTTAGTAGGTGCGCGACGGGCTGATAATATAATTTTGAGTTACCTTTTGGTCCAGCGCCCTGTGGTAAGAGCGTGACGCCCTGAAAATGTAATTTTTAATTACATTAGTTACATTTGCTTTTGGTCCGGTGCCCTGTGGAAAGAGCGCGACGGGCTGATAATAAAATTTTGAGTTATGTTTTGGTGCGGCGCCCTTTAGTAGGTGCGCGACAGGCTGATAATATAATTTTGAGTTACCTTTTGGTCCAGCGCCCTGTGGTAGGAGCGTGACGCCCTGAAAATGTAATTTTTAATTACATTAGTTACATTTGCTTTTGGTCCGGCGCCCTGTGGAAAGAGCGCGATGGGCTGATAATAAAATTTTGAGTTACCTTCTGGTCCGGCGCCCATTGGTAGGAGCGCGATGGGCTGATAATATAATTTTGCGTTAACTTTTGGTCCAGCGTCCTGTGGCATGACCAAGATGGGCTAATAATATAATTTTGAATTACCTTACCTAAAGTAATGTGCCACAAAATAATATAAAAATATCTTAGAAGAGAACAACTAATTAGGGCCCTTATACAGCACGTTTCGATCTAAAAATCGAATCGTTTCCTTTTTGTCATTAGTAACAGCACTGCGATGAACATGTAAATCGTAGTTCTGGGTTTTTGCTAGTGCTATTGGTATTTCTGGAATGGCAATTGCCGGCCAGCATTTTCTTTGTTATGTTTGCACTCTTATGCTCTTTATCTTTTTGGTGAGGCTTGGTATGGCTGTAGGGGAGGAGGAGGCCATAAGTAGAATTTGGGGGTATATTTAAATAATTTTAAACATGCCCCTGAGTTCTACTCTTTAGGTTGCAGCAATTTGTGCAATGCGTGCAGTATTTTGTTGGCAGTTGAGATGTCATTCTCAAACGGGCTGATAATATAATTTTGAGTTACCTTTTGGTCCGGCGCCCTGTTGAAAGAGCGCGACGGGCTGATAATAAAAGTTGGAGTTACCGTTTGGTCCGGCGCCCTGTGGTAGGAGCACGACAGGCTGAAAATGTGATTTTTAGTTACATTAATAACATTTGCTTTTGGTCCGGCGCCCTGTGGAAAGAGCGCGCCGCGCCGATAATACAATTTTGAGTTATCTTTTGGTCCGGCGCCCTTTAGTAGGTGCGCGACGGGCTGATAATATAATTTTGAATTACCTTTTGGTCGAGCGCCCTGTGGTAGGAGCGTGACGGCCTGAAAATGTAATTTTTAATTATATTAGTTACATTTGCTTTTGGTCCAGCGCCCTGTGGAAAGAGCGCGATGGGCTGATAATAAAAGTTGGAGTTACCGTATGGTCTGGCGCCCTGTGGTAGGAGCATGACAGGCTGAAAATGTTATTTTTAGTTACATTAATAACATTTGCTTTTGGTCCGGCGCCCTGTGGAAAGAGCGCGACGGGCTCATAATAAAATTTTGAGTTATCTTTTGGTGCGGCGCCCTTTAGTAGGTGCATGACAGGCTGATAATATAATTTTGAGTTACCTTTTGGTCCAGCGCCCTGTGGTAGGAGCATGACGGCCTGAAAATGTAATTTTTAGTTACATTAGTTACATTTGCTTTTGGTCCGGCGCCCTGTGGAAAGAGCGCGACGGGCTGATAATAAAATTTTGAATTACCTTACCTAAAGTAATGTGCCACAAAATAATATAAAAATATCTTAGAAGAGAACAACTAATTAGGGCCCTTATACAGCACTTTTCGATCTAAAAATCGTTTCGTTTCCTTTTTGTCATTAGTAACAGCACTGCGATGAACATGGAAATCACAGTTCTGGGTCTTTGCTTGTGCTATTGGTATTTCTGTAATGGCAATTGTCGGCCAGCATTTTCTTTGTTTTGTTTGCACTCTTATGCTCTTTACCTTTTTGGTGAGGCTTGGTATGGCTGTAGGGGAGGAGGAGGCCATAAGTAGAATTTGGGGGTATATTTAAATCATTTTAAATATGCCCCTGAGCTCTACTCTTTAGGTTGCAGCAATTTGTGCAATGCGTGCAGTATTTTGTTGGCAGTTGAGATGCCATTCTCAAACGGGCTGATAATATAATTTTGAGTTACCTTTTGGTCCGGCGCCCTGTTGAAAGAGCGCGACGGGCTGATAATAACATTTTGAGATATCTTTTGGTCCGGCGCCCTTTAGTAGGTGCACGACGGGCTGATAATATAATTTTGAGTTACCTTTTGGTCCGGTGCCCTGTTGAAAGTGCGCGACGGGCTGATAATAAAAGTTGGAGTTACCGTTTGGTCCGGCGCCCTGTGGTAGAAGCAAAACGCGCTGAAAATTTAATTTTTAGTTACATTAGCCTTTGGTCCGGCGCCCTGTGGAAAGAGCGCGACGGGCCGATAATAAAATTTTGAGTTATCTTTTGGTCCGGCGCTCTTTAGTAGGTGCGCGACGGGCTGATAATATAATTTTGAGTTACCTTTTGGTCCAGCGCCCTGTGGTAAGAGCGTGACGCCCTGAAAATGTAATTTTTAATTACATTAGTTACATTTGCTTTTGGTCCGGTGCCCTGTGGAAAGAGCGCGACGGGCTGATAATAAAATTTTGAGTTATGTTTTGGTGCGGCGCCCTTTAGTAGGTGCGCGACAGGCTGATAATATAATTTTGAGTTACCTTTTGGTCCAGCGCCCTGTGGTAGGAGCGTGACGCCCTGAAAATGTAATTTTTAATTACATTAGTTACATTTGCTTTTGGTCCGGCGCCCTGTGGAAAGAGCGCGATGGGCTGATAATAAAATTTTGAGTTACCTTCTGGTCCGGCGCCCATTGGTAGGAGCGCGATGGGCTGATAATATAATTTTGCGTTAACTTTTGGTCCAGCGTCCTGTGGCATGACCAAGATGGGCTAATAATATAATTTTGAATTACCTTACCTAAAGTAATGTGCCACAAAATAATATAAAAATATCTTAGAAGAGAACAACTAATTAGGGCCCTTATACAGCACGTTTCGATCTAAAAATCGAATCGTTTCCTTTTTGTCATTAGTAACAGCACTGCGATGAACATGTAAATCGTAGTTCTGGGTTTTTGCTAGTGCTATTGGTATTTCTGGAATGGCAATTGCCGGCCAGCATTTTCTTTGTTATGTTTGCACTCTTATGCTCTTTATCTTTTTGGTGAGGCTTGGTATGGCTGTAGGGGAGGAGGAGGCCATAAGTAGAATTTGGGGGTATATTTAAATAATTTTAAACATGCCCCTGAGTTCTACTCTTTAGGTTGCAGCAATTTGTGCAATGCGTGCAGTATTTTGTTGGCAGTTGAGATGTCATTCTCAAACGGGCTGATAATATAATTTTGAGTTACCTTTTGGTCCGGCGCCCTGTTGAAAGAGCGCGACGGGCTGATAATAAAAGTTGGAGTTACCGTTTGGTCCGGCGCCCTGTGGTAGGAGCACGACAGGCTGAAAATGTGATTTTTTGTTACATTAATAACATTTGCTTTTGGTCCGGCGCCCTGTGGAAAGAGCGCGCCGCGCCGATAATACAATTTTGAGTTATCTTTTGGTCCGGCGCCCTTTAGTAGGTGCGCGACGGGCTGATAATATAATTTTGAATTACCTTTTGGTCGAGCGCCCTGTGGTAGGAGCGTGACGGCCTGAAAATGTAATTTTTAATTATATTAGTTACATTTGCTTTTGGTCCAGCGCCCTGTGGAAAGAGCGCGATGGGCTGATAATAAAAGTTGGAGTTACCGTATGGTCTGGCGCCCTGTGGTAGGAGCATGACAGGCTGAAAATGTTATTTTTAGTTACATTAATAACATTTGCTTTTGGTCCGGCGCCCTGTGGAAAGAGCGCGACGGGCTCATAATAAAATTTTGAGTTATCTTTTGGTGCGGCGCCCTTTAGTAGGTGCATGACAGGCTGATAATATAATTTTGAGTTACCTTTTGGTCCAGCGCCCTGTGGTAGGAGCATGACGGCCTGAAAATGTAATTTTTAGTTACATTAGTTACATTTGCTTTTGGTCCGGCGCCCTGTGGAAAGAGCGCGACGGGCTGATAATAAAATTTTGAATTACCTTACCTAAAGTAATGTGCCACAAAATAATATAAAAATATCTTAGAAGAGAACAACTAATTAGGGCCCTTATACAGCACTTTTCGATCTAAAAATCGTTTCGTTTCCTTTTTGTCATTAGTAACAGCACTGCGATGAACATGGAAATCACAGTTCTGGGTCTTTGCTTGTGCTATTGGTATTTCTGTAATGGCAATTGTCGGCCAGCATTTTCTTTGTTTTGTTTGCACTCTTATGCTCTTTACCTTTTTGGTGAGGCTTGGTATGGCTGTAGGGGAGGAGGAGGCCATAAGTAGAATTTGGGGGTATATTTAAATCATTTTAAATATGCCCCTGAGCTCTACTCTTAAGGTTGCAGCAATTTGTGCAATGCGTGCAGTATTTTGTTGGCAGTTGAGATGCCATTCTCAAACGGGCTGATAATATAATTTTGAGTTACCTTTTGGTCCGGCGCCCTGTTGAAAGAGCGCGACGGGCTGATAATAAAAGTTGGAGTTACCGTTTGGTCCGGCGCCCTGTGGTAGAAGCAAAACGCGCTGAAAATTTAATTTTTAGTTACATTAGTTACATTAGCTTTTGGTCCGGCACCCTGTGGAAAGAGCGTGACGGGCCGATAATAAAATTTTGAGTTATCTTTTGGTCCGGCGCTCTTTAGTAGGTGCGCGACGGGCTGATAATATAATTTTGAGTTACCTTTTGGTCCAGCGCCCTGTGGTAAGAGCGTGACGCCCTGAAAATGAAATTTTTAATTACATTAGTTACATTTGCTTTTGGTCCGGTGCCCTGTGGAAAGAGCGCGACGGGCTGATAATAAAATTTTGAGTTATGTTTTGGTGCGGCGCCCTTTAGTAGGTGCGCGACAGGCTGATAATATAATTTTGAGTTACCTTTTGGTCCAGCGCCCTGTGGTAGGAGCGTGACGGCCTGAAAATGTAATTTTTAGTTACATTAGTTACATTTGCTTTTGGTCCGGCGCCCTGTGGAAAGAGCGCGACGGGCTGATAATAAAATTTTGAGTTACCTTCTGGTCCGGCGCCCATTGGTAGGAGCGCGATGGGCTGATAATATAATTTTGCGTTAACTTTTGGTCCGGCGTCCTGTGGCATGACCAAGATGGGCTAACAATATAATTTTGAATTACCTTACCTAAAGTAATGTGCCACAAAATAATATAAAAATATCTTAGAAGAGAACAACTAATTAGGGCCCTTATACAGCACTTTTCGATCTAAAAATCGAATCGTTTCCTTTGTGTCATTAGTAACAGCACTGCGATGAACATGTAAATCGTAGTTCTGGGTCTTTGCTAGTGCTATTGGTATTTCTGGAATGGCAATTGCCGGCCAGCATTTTCTTTGTTATGTTTGCACTCTTATGCTCTTTATCTTTTTGGTGAGGCTTGGCATGGCTGTAGGGGAGGAGGAGGCCATAAGTAGAATTTGGGGTATATTTAAATAATTTTAAACATGCCCCTGAGTTCTACTCTTTAGGTTGCAGCAATTTGTGCAATGCGTGCAGTATTTTGTTGGCAGTTGAGATGTCATTCTCAAACGGGCTGATAATATAATTTTGAGTTACCTTTTGGTCCGGCGCCCTGTTGAAAGAGCGCGACGGGCTGATAATAAAAGTTGGAGTTACCGTTTGGTCCGGCGCCCTGTGGTAGGAGCACGACAGGCTGAAAATGTGATTTTTAGTTACATTAATAACATTTGCTTTTGGTCCGGCGCCCTGTGGAAAGAGCGCGCTGGGCCGATAATAAAATTTTAAATTATCTTTTGGTCCGGCGCCCTTTAGTAGGTGCGCGACGGGCTGATAATATAATTTTGCGTTACCTTTTGGTCCGGCGTCCTGTGGCATGACCAAGATGGGCTAATAATATAATTTTGAATTACCTTACCTAAAGTAATGTGCCGCAAAATAATATAAAAATATCTTAGAAGAGAACAACTAATTAGGGCCCTTATACAGCACTTTTTGATCTAAAAATCGAATCGTTTCCTTTTTGTCATTAGTAACAGCACTGCGATGAACATGTAAATCGTAGTTCTGGGTCTTTGCTAGTGCTATTGGTATTTCTGGAATGGCAATTGCCGGCCAGCATTTTCTTTGTTTTGTTTGCACTCTTATGCTCTTTATCTTTTTGGTGAGACTTGGTATGGCTGTAGGGGAGGAGGAGGCCATAAGTAGAATTTGGGGGTATATTTAAATCATTTTAAATATGCCCCTGAGCTCTACTCTTTAGGTTGCAGCAATTTGTGCGATGCGTGCAGTATTTTGTTGGCAATTGAGATGCCATTCTCAAACGGGCTGATAATATAATTTTGAGTTACCTTTTGGTCCGGCGCCCTGTTGAAAGAGCGCGACGGGCTGATAATAAAAGTTGGAGTTACCGTTTGGTCCGGCGCCCTGTGGTAGAAGCAAAACGCGCTGAAAATTTAATTTTTAGTTACATTAGTTACATTAGCTTTTGGTCCGGCGCCCTGTGGAAAGAGCGCGACGGGCCGATAATAAAATTTTGAGTTATCTTTTGGTCCGGCGCTCTTTAGTAGGTTCGCGACGGGCTGATAATATAATTTTGAGTTACCTTTTGGTCCAGCGCCCTGTGGTAAGAGCGTGACGCCCTGAAAATTAAATTTTTAATTACATTAGTTACATTTGCTTTTGGTCCGGTGCCCTGTGGAAAGAGCGCGACGGGCTGATAATAAAATTTTGAGTTATGTTTTGGTGCGGCGCCCTTTAGTAGGTGCGCGACAGGCTGATAATATAATTTTGAGTTACCTTTTGGTCCAGCGCCCTGTGGTAGGAGCGTGACGGCCTGAAAATGTAATTTTTAGTTACATTAGTTACATTTGCTTTTGGTCCTGCGCCCTGTGGAAAGAGCGCGACGGGCTGATAATAAAATTTTGAGTTACCTTCTGGTCCGGCGCCCATTGGTAGGAGCGCGATGGGCTGATAATATAATTTTGCGTTAACTTTTGGTCCGGCGTCCTGTGGCATGACCAAGATGGGCTAATAATATAATTTTGAATTACCTTACCTAAAGTAATGTGCCACAAAATAATATAAAAATATCTTAGAAGAGAACAACTAATTAGGGCCCTTATACAGCACGTTTCGATCTAAAAATCGAATTGTTTCCTTTTTGTCATTAGTAACAGCACTGCGATGAACATGGAAATCACAGTTCTGGGTCTTTGCTTGTGCTATTGGTATTTCTGGAATGGCAATTGTCGGCCAGCATTTTCTTTGTTTTGTTTGCACTCTTATGCTCTTTATCTTTTTGGTGAGGCTTGGTATGGCTGTAGGGGAGGAGGAGGCCATAAGTAGAATTTGGGGGTATATTTAAATCATTTTAAATATGCCCCTGAGCTCTACTCTTTAGGTTGCAGCAATTTGTGCAATGCGTGCAGTATTTTGTTGGCAGTTGAGATGCCATTCTCAAACGGGCTGATAATATAATTTTGAGTTACCTTTTGGTCCGGCGCCCTGTTGAAAGAGCGCGACGGGCTGATAATAAAAGTTGGAGTTACCGTTTGGTCCGGCGCCCTGTGGTAGAAGCAAAACACGCTGAAAATTTAATTTTTAGTTACATTAGTTACATTAGCTTTTGGTCCGGCGCCCTGTGGAAAGAGCGCGACGGGCCGATAATAAAATTTTGAGTTATCTTTTGGTCCGGCGCTCTTTAGTAGGTGCGCGACGGGCTGATAATATAATTTTGAGTTACCTTTTGGTCCAGCGCCCTGTGGTAAGAGCGTGACGCCCTGAAAATGAAATTTTTAATTACATTAGTTACATTTGCTTTTGGTCCGGTGCCCTGTGGAAAGAGCGCGACGGGCTGATAATAAAATTTTGAGTTATGTTTTGGTGCGGCGCCCTTTAGTAGGTGCGCGACAGGCTGATAATATAATTTTGAGTTACCTTTTGGTCCAGCGCCCTGTGGTAGGAGCGTGACGGCCTGAAAATGTAATTTTTAGTTACATTAGTTACATTTGCTTTTGGTCCTGCGCCCTGTGGAAAGAGCGCGACGGGCTGATAATAAAATTTTGAGTTACCTTCTGGTCCGGCGCCCATTGGTAGGAGCGCGATGGGCTGATAATATAATTTTGCGTTAACTTTTGGTCCGGCGTCCTGTGGCATGACCAAGATGGGCTAATAATATAATTTTGAATTACCTTACCTAAAGTAATGTGCCACAAAATAATATAAAAATATCTTAGAAGAGAACAACTAATTAGGGCCCTTATACAGCACGTTTCGATCTAAAAATCGAATTGTTTCCTTTTTGTCATTAGTAACAGCACTGCGATGAACATGTAAATCGTAGTTCTGGGTCTTTGCTAGTGCTATTGGTATTTCTGGAATGGCAATTGCCGGCCAGCATTTTCTTTGTTATGTTTGCACTCTTATGCTCTTTATCTTTTTGGTGAGGCTTGGTATGGCTGTAGGGGAGGAGGAGGCCATAAGTAGAATTTGGGGTATATTTAAATAATTTTAAACATGCCCCTGAGTTCTACTCTTTAGGTTGCAGCAATTTGTGCAATGCGTGCAGTATTTTGTTGGCAGTTGAGATGTCATTCTCAAACGGGCTGATAATATAATTTTGAGTTACCTTTTGGTCCGGCGCCCTGTTGAAAGAGCGCGACGGGCTGATAATAAAAGTTGGAGTTACCGTTTGGTCCGGCGCCCTGTGGTAGAAGCAAAACGCGCTGAAAATTTAATTTTTAGTTACATTAGTTACATTAGCTTTTGGTCCGGCGCCCTGTGGAAAGAGTGCGACAGGCCGATAATAAAATTTTGAGTTATCTTTTGGTCCGGCGCCCTTTAGTAGGTGCGCGACGGGCTGATAATATAATTTTGAGTTACCTTTTGGTCGAGCGCCCTGTGGTAGGAGCGTGACTTCCTGAAAATGTAATTTTTAATTACATTAGTTACATTTGCTTTTGGTCCGGCGCCCTGTGGAAAGAGCGCGACGGGCTGATAATAAAATTTTGAATTACCTTACCTAAAGTAATGTGCCACAAAATAATATAAAAATATCTTAGAAGAGAACAACTAATTAGGGCCCTTATACAGCACTTTTCGATCTAAAAATCGATTCGTTTCCTTTTTGTCATTAGTAACAGCACTGCGATGAACATGGAAATCACAGTTCTGGGTCTTTGCTTGTGCTATTGGTATTTCTGGAATGGCAATTGTCGGCCAGCATTTTCTTTGTTTTGTTTGCACTCTTATGCTCTTTACCTTTTTGGTGAGACTTGGTATGGCTGTAGGGGAGGAGGAGGCCATAAGTAGAATTTGGGGGTATATTTAAATCATTTTAAATATGCCCCTGAGTTCTACTCTTTAGGTTGCAGCAATTTGTGCGATGCGTGCAGTATTTTGTTGGCAATTGAGATGCCATTCTCAAACGGGCTGATAATATAATTTTGAGTTACCTTTTGGTCCGGCGCCCTGTTGAAAGAGCGCGACGGGCTGATAATAAAAGTTGGAGTTACCGTTTCGTCCGGCGCCCTGTGGTAGAAGCAAAACGCGCTGAAAATTTAATTTTTAGTTACATTAGTTACATTAGCTTTTGGTCCGGCGCCTTGTAGAAAGAGCGCGACGGGCCGATAATAAAATTTTCAGTTATCTTTTGGTCCGGCGCCCTTTAGTAGGTGCGCGACGGGCTGATAATATAATTTTGAGTTATCTTTTGGTCGAGCGCCCTGTGGTAGGAGCGTGACTGCCTGAAAATGTAATTTTTAATGACATTAGTTACATTTGCTTTTGATCCAGCGCCCTGTGGAAAGAGCGCGATGGGCTGATAATAAAAGTTGGAGTTACCGTATGGTCTGGCGCCCTGTGGTAGGAGCACGACAGGCTGAAAATGTGATTTTTAGTTACATTAATAACATTTGCTTTTGGTCCGGCGCCCTGTGGAAAGAGCGCGACAGGCTGATAATAAAATTTTGAGTTATCTTTTGGTGCGGTGCCCTTTAGTAGGTGCGCGACAGGCTGATAATATAATTTTGAGTTACCTTTTGGTCCAGCGCCCTGTGGTAGGAGCGTGACGGCCTGAAAATGTAATTTTTAGTTACATTAGTTACATTTGCTTTTGGTCCGGCGCCCTGTGGAAAGAGCGCGACGGGCTGATAATAAAATTTTGAATTACCTTACCTAAAGTAATGTGCCACAAAATAATATAAAAATATCTTAGAAGAGAACAACTAATTAGGGCCCTTATACAGCACTTTTCGATCTAAAAATCGATTCGTTTCCTTTTTGTCATTAGTAACAGCACTGCGATGAACATGGAAATCACAGTTCTGGGTCTTTGCTTGTGCTATTGGTATTTCTGGAATGGCAATTGTCGGCCAGCATTTTCTTTGTTTTGTTTGCACTCTTATGCTCTTTACCTTTTTGGTGAGGCTTGGTATGGCTGTAGGGGAGGAGGAGGCCATAAGTAGAATTTGGGGGTATATTTAAATCATTTTAAATATGCCCCTGAGCTCTACTCTTTAGGTTGCAGCAATTTGTGCAATGCGTGCAGTATTTTGTTGGCAGTTGAGATGCCATTCTCAAACGGGCTGATAATATAATTTTGAGTTACCTTTTGGTCCGGCGCCCTGTTGAAAGAGCGCGACGGGCTGATAATAAAAGTTGGAGTTACCGTTTGGTCCGGCGCCCTGTGGTAGAAGCAAAACGCGCTGAAAATTTAATTTTTAGTTACATTAGTTACATTTGCTTTTGGTCCGGTGCCCTAGGGAAAGAGCGCGACGGGCTGATAATAAAATTTTGAGTTATGTTTTGGTGCGGCGCCCTTTAGTAGGTGCGCGACAGGCTGATAATATAATTTTGAGTTACCTTTTGGTCCAGCGCCCTGTGGTAGGAGCGTGACGGCCTGAAAATGTAATTTTTAGTTACATTAGTTACATTTGCTTTTGGTCCTGCGCCCTGTGGAAAGAGCGCGACGGGCTGATAATAAAATTTTGAGTTACCTTCTGGTCCGGCGCCCATTGGTAGGAGCGCGATGGGCTGATAATATAATTTTGCGTTAACTTTTGGTCCGGCGTCCTGTGGCATGACCAAGATGGGCTAATAATATAATTTTGAATTACCTTACCTAAAGTAATGTGCCACAAAATAATATAAAAATATCTTAGAAGAGAACAACTAATTAGGGCCCTTATACAGCACGTTTCGATCTAAAAATCGAATTGTTTCCTTTTTGTCATTAGTAACAGCACTGCGATGAACATGGAAATCACAGTTCTGGGTCTTTGCTTGTGCTATTGGTATTTCTGGAATGGCAATTGTCGGCCAGCATTTTCTTTGTTTTGTTTGCACTCTTATGCTCTTTATCTTTTTGGTGAGGCTTGGTATGGCTGTAGGGGAGGAGGAGGCCATAAGTAGAATTTGGGGGTATATTTAAATCATTTTAAATATGCCCCTGAGCTCTACTCTTTAGGTTGCAGCAATTTGTGCAATGCGTGCAGTATTTTGTTGGCAGTTGAGATGCCATTCTCAAACGGGCTGATAATATAATTTTGAGTTACCTTTTGGTCCGGCGCCCTGTTGAAAGAGCGCGACGGGCTGATAATAAAAGTTGGAGTTACCGTTTGGTCCGGCGCCCTGTGGTAGAAGCAAAACACGCTGAAAATTTAATTTTTAGTTACATTAGTTACATTAGCTTTTGGTCCGGCGCCCTGTGGAAAGAGCGCGACGGGCCGATAATAAAATTTTGAGTTATCTTTTGGTCCGGCGCTCTTTAGTAGGTGCGCGACGGGCTGATAATATAATTTTGAGTTACCTTTTGGTCCAGCGCCCTGTGGTAAGAGCGTGACACCCTGAAAATGAAATTTTTAATTACATTAGTTACATTTGCTTTTGGTCCGGTGCCCTGTGGAAAGAGCGCGACGGGCTGATAATAAAATTTTGAGTTATGTTTTGGTGCGGCGCCCTTTAGTAGGTGCGCGACAGGCTGATAATATAATTTTGAGTTACCTTTTGGTCCAGCGCCCTGTGGTAGGAGCGTGACGGCCTGAAAATGTAATTTTTAGTTACATTAGTTACATTTGCTTTTGGTCCTGCGCCCTGTGGAAAGAGCGCGACGGGCTGATAATAAAATTTTGAGTTACCTTCTGGTCCGGCGCCCATTGGTAGGAGCGCGATGGGCTGATAATATAATTTTGCGTTAACTTTTGGTCCGGCGTCCTGTGGCATGACCAAGATGGGCTAATAATATAATTTTGAATTACCTTACCTAAAGTAATGTGCCACAAAATAATATAAAAATATCTTAGAAGAGAACAACTAATTAGGGCCCTTATACAGCACGTTTCGATCTAAAAATCGAATTGTTTCCTTTTTGTCATTAGTAACAGCACTGCGATGAACATGTAAATCGTAGTTCTGGGTCTTTGCTAGTGCTATTGGTATTTCTGGAATGGCAATTGCCGGCCAGCATTTTCTTTGTTATGTTTGCACTCTTATGCTCTTTATCTTTTTGGTGAGGCTTGGTATGGCTGTAGGGGAGGAGGAGGCCATAAGTAGAATTTGGGGTATATTTAAATAATTTTAAACATGCCCCTGAGTTCTACTCTTTAGGTTGCAGCAATTTGTGCAATGCGTGCAGTATTTTGTTGGCAGTTGAGATGTCATTCTCAAACGGGCTGATAATATAATTTTGAGTTACCTTTTGGTCCGGCGCCCTGTTGAAAGAGCGCGACGGGCTGATAATAAAAGTTGGAGTTACCGTTTGGTCCGGCGCCCTGTGGTAGAAGCAAAACGCGCTGAAAATTTAATTTTTAGTTACATTAGTTACATTAGCTTTTGGTCCGGCGCCCTGTGGAAAGAGTGCGACAGGCCGATAATAAAATTTTGAGTTATCTTTTGGTCCGGCGCCCTTTAGTAGGTGCGCGACGGGCTGATAATATAATTTTGAGTTACCTTTTGGTCGAGCGCCCTGTGGTAGGAGCGTGACTTCCTGAAAATGTAATTTTTAATTACATTAGTTACATTTGCTTTTGGTCCGGCGCCCTGTGGAAAGAGCGCGACGGGCTGATAATAAAATTTTGAATTACCTTACCTAAAGTAATGTGCCACAAAATAATATAAAAATATCTTAGAAGAGAACAACTAATTAGGGCCCTTATACAGCACTTTTCGATCTAAAAATCGATTCGTTTCCTTTTTGTCATTAGTAACAGCACTGCGATGAACATGGAAATCACAGTTCTGGGTCTTTGCTTGTGCTATTGGTATTTCTGGAATGGCAATTGTCGGCCAGCATTTTCTTTGTTTTGTTTGCACTCTTATGCTCTTTACCTTTTTGGTGAGACTTGGTATGGCTGTAGGGGAGGAGGAGGCCATAAGTAGAATTTGGGGGTATATTTAAATCATTTTAAATATGCCCCTGAGTTCTACTCTTTAGGTTGCAGCAATTTGTGCGATGCGTGCAGTATTTTGTTGGCAATTGAGATGCCATTCTCAAACGGGCTGATAATATAATTTTGAGTTACCTTTTGGTCCGGCGCCCTGTTGAAAGAGCGCGACGGGCTGATAATAAAAGTTGGAGTTACCGTTTGGTCCGGCGCCCTGTGGTAGAAGCAAAACGCGCTGAAAATTTAATTTTTAGTTACATTAGTTACATTAGCTTTTGGTCCGGCGCCTTGTAGAAAGAGCGCGACGGGCCGATAATAAAATTTTCAGTTATCTTTTGGTCCGGCGCCCTTTAGTAGGTGCGCGACGGGCTGATAATATAATTTTGAGTTATCTTTTGGTCGAGCGCCCTGTGGTAGGAGCGTGACTTCCTGAAAATGTAATTTTTAATGACATTAGTTACATTTGCTTTTGATCCAGCGCCCTGTGGAAAGAGCGCGATGGGCTGATAATAAAAGTTGGAGTTACCGTATGGTCTGGCGCCCTGTGGTAGGAGCACGACAGGCTGAAAATGTGATTTTTAGTTACATTAATAACATTTGCTTTTGGTCCGGCGCCCTGTGGAAAGAGCGCGACGGGCTGATAATAAAATTTTGAGTTATCTTTTGGTGCGGCGCCCTTTAGTAGGTGCACGACAGGCTGATAATATAATTTTGAGTTACCTTTTGGTCCAGCGCCCTGTGGTAGGAGCGTGACGGCCTGAAAATGTAATTTTTAGTTACATTAGTTACATTTGCTTTTGGTCCGGCGCCCTGTGGAAAGAGCGCGACGGGCTGATAATAAAATTTTGAATTACCTTACCTAAAGTAATGTGCCACAAAATAATATAAAAATATCTTAGAAGAGAACAACTAATTAGGGCCCTTATACAGCACTTTTCGATCTAAAAATCGATTCGTTTCCTTTTTGTCATTAGTAACAGCACTGCGATGAACATGGAAATCACAGTTCTGGGTCTTTGCTTGTGCTATTGGTATTTCTGGAATGGCAATTGTCGGCCAGCATTTTCTTTGTTTTGTTTGCACTCTTATGCTCTTTACCTTTTTGGTGAGGCTTGGTATGGCTGTAGGGGAGGAGGAGGCCATAAGTAGAATTTGGGGGTATATTTAAATCATTTTAAATATGCCCCTGAGCTCTACTCTTTAGGTTGCAGCAATTTGTGCAATGCGTGCAGTATTTTGTTGGCAGTTGAGATGCCATTCTCAAACGGGCTGATAATATAATTTTGAGTTACCTTTTGGTCCGGCGCCCTGTTGAAAGAGCGCGACGGGCTGATAATAAAAGTTGGAGTTACCGTTTGGTCCGGCGCCCTGTGGTAGAAGCAAAACGCGCTGAAAATTTTATTTTTAGTTACATTAGTTACATTAGGTTTTGGTCCGGCGCCCTGTGGAAAGAGCGCGACGGGCCGATAATAAAATTTTGAGTTATCTTTTGGTCCGGCGCTCTTTAGTAGGTGCGCGACGGGCTGATAATATAATTTTGAGTTACCTTTTGGTCCAGCGCCCTGTGGTAAGAGCGTGACGCCCTGAAAATGAATTTTTTAATTACATTAGTTACATTTGCTTTTGGTCCGGTGCCCTGTGGAAAGAGCGCGACGGGCTGATAATAAAATTTTGAGTTATGTTTTGGTGCGGCGCCCTTTAGTAGGTGCGCGACAGGCTGATAATATAATTTTGAGTTACCTTTTGGTCCAGCGCCCTGTGGTAGGAGCGTGACGGCCTGAAAATGTAATTTTTAGTTACATTAGTTACATTTGCTTCTGGTCCGGCGCCCTGTGGAAAGAGCGCGACGGGCTGATAATAAAATTTTGAGTTACCTTCTGGTCCGGCGCCCATTGGTAGGAGCGCGATGGGCTGATAATATAATTTTGCGTTAACTTTTGGTCCGGCGTCCTGTGGCATGACCAAGATGGGCTAATAATATAATTTTGAATTACCTTACCTAAAGTAATGTGCCACAAAATAATATAAAAATATCTTAGAAGAGAACAACTAATTAGGGCCCTTATACAGCACTTTTCGATCTAAAAATCGAATCGTTTCCTTTTTGTCATTAGTAACAGCACTGCGATGAACATGTAAATCGTAGTTCTGGGTCTTTGCTAGTGCTATTGGTATTTCTGGAATGGCAATTGCCGGCCAGCATTTTCTTTGTTTTGTTTGCACTCTTATGCTCTTTATCTTTTTGGTGAGGCTTGGTATGGCTGTAGGGGAGGAGGAGGCCATAAGTAGAATTTGGGGTATATTTAAATAATTTTAAACATGCCCCTGAGTTCTACTCTTTAGGTTGCAGCAATTTGTGCAATGCGTGCAGTATTTTGTTGGCAGTTGAGATGTCATTCTCAAACGGGCTGATAATATAATTTTGAGTTACCTTTTGGTCCGGCGCCCTGTTGAAAGAGCGCGACGGGCTGATAATAAAAGTTGGAGTTACCGTTTGGTCCGGCGCCCTGTGGTAGGAGCACGACAGGCTGAAAATGTGATTTTTAGTTACATTAATAACATTTGCTTTTGGTCCGGCGCCCTGTGGAAAGAGCGCGCTGGGCCGATAATAAAATTTTGAGTTATCTTTTGGTCCGGCGCCCTTTAGTAGGTGCGCGACGGGCTGATAATATAATTTTGCGTTACCTTTTGGTCCGGCGTCCTGTGGCATGACCAAGATGGGCTAATAATATAATTTTGAATTACCTTACCTAAAGTAATGTGCCACAAAATAATATAAAAATATCTTAGAAGAGAACAACTAATTAGGGCCCTTATACAGCACTTTTCGATCTAAAAATCGAATCGTTTCCTTTTTGTCATTAGTAACAGCACTGCGATGAACATGTAAATCGTAGTTCTGGGTCTTTGCTAGTGCTATTGGTATTTCTGGAATGGCAATTGCCGGCCAGCATTTTCTTTGTTTTGTTTGCACTCTTATGCTCTTTATCTTTTTGGTGAGGCTTGGTATGGCTGTAGGGGAGGAGGAGGCCATAAGTAGAATTTGGGGGTATATTTAAATAATTTTAAACATGCCCCTGAGTTCTACTCTTTAGGTTGCAGCAATTTGTGCAATGCGTGCAGTATTTTGTTGGCAGTTGAGATGCCATTCTCAAACGGGCTGATAATATAATTTTGAGTTACCTTTTGGTCCGGCGCCCTGTTGAAAGAGCGCGACGGGCTGATAATAAAAGTTGGAGTTACCGTTTGGTCCGGCGCCCTGTGGTAGAAGCAAAACGGGCTGAAAATTTAATTTTTAGTTACATTAGTTACATTAGCTTTTGGTCCGGCGCCCTGTGGAAAGAGCGCGACGGGCCGATAATAAAATTTTGAGTTATCTTTTGGTCGGGCGCCCTTTAGTAGGTTCGCGACGGGCTGATAATATAATTTTGAGTTATCTTTTGGTCGAGCGCCCTGTGGTAGGAGCGTGACTTCCTGAAAATGTAATTTTTAATTACATTAGTTACATTTGCTTTTGATCCAGCGCCCTGTGGAAAGAGCGCGATGGGCTGATAATAAAAGTTGGAGTTACCGTATGGTCTGGCGCCCTGTGGTAGGAGCACGACAGGCTGTAAATGTGATTTTTAGTTACATTAATAACATTTGCTTTTGGTCCGGCGCCCTGTGGAAAGAGCGAGACGGGCTGATAATAAAATTTTGAGTTATCTTTTGGTGCGGCGCCCTTTAGTAGGTGTGCGACAGGCTGATAATATAATTTTGAGTTACCTTTTGGTCCAGCGCCCTGTGGTAGGAGCGTGACGGCCTGAAAATGTAATTTTTAGTTACATTAGTTACATTTGCTTTTGGTCCGGCGCCCTGTGGAAAGAGCGCGACGGGCTGATAATATAATTTTGAGTTACCTTTTGGTCCAGCGCCCTGTGGTAGGAGCGTGACGGCCTGAAAATGTAATTTTTAGTTACATTAGTTACATTTGCTTTTGGTCCGGAGCCCTGTGGAAAGAGCGCGACGGGCTGATAATAAAAGTTGGAGTTACCGTTTTGTCTGGCGCCCTGTGGTAGAAGCAAAATGCGCTGAAAATTACATTTTTGTTACATTAGTTACATTTGCTTTTGGTCCGGCGCCCTGTGGAAAGAGCGCGACGAGCTGATAATAAAATTTTGAATTACCTTACCTAAAGTAATGTGCCACAAAATAATATAAAAATATCTTAGAAGAGAACAACTAATTAGGGCCCTTATACAGCACTTTTCGATCTAAAAATCGATTCGTTTCCTTTTTGTCATTAGTAACAGCACTGCGATGAACATGGAAATCACAGTTCTGGGTCTTTGCTTGTGCTATTGGTATTTCTGGAATGGCAATTGTCGGCCAGCATTTTCTTTGTTTTGTTTGCACTCTTATGCTCTTTATCTTTTTGGTGAGGCTTGGTATGGCTGTAGGGGAGGAGGAGGCCATAAGTAGAATTTGGGGGTATATTTAAATAATTTTAAACATGCCCCTGAGTTCTACTCTTTAGGTTGCAGCAATTTGTGCAATGCGTGCAGTATTTTGTTGGCAGTTGAGATGTCATTCTCAAACGGGCTGATAATATAATTTTGAGTTACCTTTTGGTCCGGCGCCCTGTTGAAAGAGCGCGACGGGCTGATAATAAAAGTTGGAGTTACCGTTTGGTCCGGCGCCCTGTGGTAGGAGCACGACAGGCTGAAAATGTGATTTTTAGTTACATTAATAACATTTGCTTTTGGTCCGGCGCCCTGTGGAAAGAGCGCGCCGGGCCGATAATAAAATTTTGAGTTATCTTTTGGTCCGGCGCCCTTTAGTAGGTACGCGACGGACTGATAATATAATTTTGAATTACCTTTTGGTCGAGCGCCCTGTGGTAGGAGCGTGACGGCCTGAAAATGTAATTTTTAATTATATTAGTTACATTTGCTTTTGGTCCAGCGCCCTGTGGAAAGAGCGCGGCGGCCTGATAATAAAATTTTGAGTTATCTTTTGGTCCGGAGCCCTTTAGTAAGTGCGCGACGGGCTGATAATATAATTTTGCGTTACCTTTTGGTCCGGCGTCCTGTGGCATGACCAAGATGGGCTAATAATATAATTTTGAATTACCTTACCTAAAGTAATGTGCCACAAAATAATATAAAAATATCTTAGAAGAGAACAACTAATTAGGGCCCTTATACAGCACGTTTCGATCTAAAAATCGAATCGTTTCCTTTTTGTCATTAGTAACAGCACTGCGATGAACATGTAAATCATAGTTCTGGGTCTTTGCTAGTGCTATTGGTATTTCTGGAATGGCAATTGCCGGCCAGCATTTTCTTTGTTTTGTTTGCACTCTTATGCTCTTTATCTTTTTGGTGAGGCTTGGTATGGCTGTAGGGGAGGAGGAGGCCATAAGTAGAATTTGGGGGTATATTTAAATTATTTTAAACATGCCCCTGAGTTCTACTCTTTAGGTTGCAGCAATTTGTGCAATGCGTGCAGTATTTTGTTGGCAGTTGAGATGCCATTCTCAAACTGGCTGATAATATAATTTTGAGTTACCTTTTGGTCCGGCGCCCTGTTGAAAGAGCGCGACGGGCTGATAATAAAAGTTGGAGTTACCGTTTGGTCCGGCGCCCTGTGGTAGAAGCAAAACGCGCTGAAAATTTAATTTTTAGTTACATTAGTTACATTAGCTTTTGGTCCGGCGCCCTGTGGAAAGAGTGCGACGGGCCGATAATAAAATTTTGAGTTATCTTTTGGTCCGGCGCCCTTTTGTAGGTGCGCGACGGGCTGATAATATAATTTTGAGTTACCTTTTTGTCGAGCGCCCTGTGGTAGGAGCGTGACTGCCTGAAAATGTAATTTTTAATTACATTAGTTACATTTGCTTTTGATCCAGCGCCCTGTGGAAAGAGCGCGATGGGCTGATAATAAAAGTTGGAGTTACCGTATGGTCTGGCGCCCTGTGGTAGGAGCACGACAGGCTGAAAATGTGATTTTTAGTTACATTAATAACATTTGCTTTTGGTCCGGCGCACTGTGGAAAGAGTGCGACGGGCTGATAACAAAATTTTGAGTTATCTTTTGGTGCGGCGCCCTTTAGTAGGTGCGCGACAGGCTGATAATATAATTTTGAGTTACCTTTTGGTCCAGCGCCCTGTGGTAGGAGCGTGACGGCCTGAAAATGTAATTTTTAGTTACATTAGTTACATTTGCTTTTGGTCCGGCGCCCTGTGGAAAGAGCGCGACGGGCTGATAATATAATTTTGAATTACCTTTTGGTCGAGCGCCCTGTGGTAGGAGCGTGACGGCCTGAAAATGTAATTTTTAATTATATTAGTTACATTTGCTTTTGGTCCAGCGCCCTGTGGAAAGAGCGCGGCGGCCTGATAATAAAATTTTGAGTTATCTTTTGGTCCGGAGCCCTTTAGTAAGTGCGCGACGGGCTGATAATATAATTTTGCGTTACCTTTTGGTCCGGCGTCCTGTGGCATGACCAAGATGGGCTAATAATATAATTTTGAATTACCTTACCTAAAGTAATGTGCCACAAAATAATATAAAAATATCTTAGAAGAGAACAACTAATTAGGGCCCTTATACAGCACGTTTCGATCTAAAAATCGAATCGTTTCCTTTTTGTCATTAGTAACAGCACTGCGATGAACATGGAAATCACAGTTCTGGGTCTTTGCTTGTGCTATTGGTGTTTCTGGAATGGCAATTGCCGGCCAGCATTTTCTTTGTTTTGTTTGCACTCTTATGCTCTTTACCTTTTTGGTGAGGCTTGGTATGGCTGTAGGGGAGGAGGAGGCCATAAGTAGAATTTGGGGGTATATTTAAATCATTTTAAATATGCCCCTGAGTTCTACTCTTTAGGTTGCAGCAATTTGTGCAATGCGTGCAGTATTTTGTTGGCAGTTGAGATGCCATTCTCAAACGGGCTGATAATATAATTTTGAGTTACCTTTTGGTCCAGCGCCCTGTTGAAAGAGCGCGACGGGCTGATAATAAAAGTTGGAGTTACCGTTTGGTCCGGCGCCCTGTGGTAGAAGCAAAACGCGCTGAAAATTTAATTTTTAGTTACATTAGTTACATTAGCTTTTGGTCCGGCGCCCTGTGGAAAGAGCGCGACGGGCTGATAATATAATTTTGAGTTACCTTTTGGTCCAGCGCCCTGTGGTAGGAGCGTGACGGCCTGAAAATGTAATTTTTAGTTACATTAGTTACATTTGCTTTTGGTCCGGAGCCCTGTGGAAAGAGCGCGACGGGCTGATAATAAAAGTTGGAGTTACTGTTTTGTCTGGCGCCCTGTGGTAGAAGCAAAATGCGCTGAAAATTACATTTTTGTTACATTAGTTACATTTGCTTTTGGTCCGGCGCCCTGTGGAAAGAGCGCGACGAGCTGATAAAAAAATTTTGAATTACCTTACCTAAAGTAATGTGCCACAAAATAATATAAAAATATCTTAGAAGAGAACAACTAATTAGGGCCCTTATACAGCACTTTTCGATCTAAAAATCGATTCGTTTCCTTTTTGTCATTAGTAACAGCACTGCGATGAACATGGAAATCACAGTTCTGGGTCTTTGCTTGTGCTATTGGTATTTCTGGAATGGCAATTGTCGGCCAGCATTTTCTTTGTTTTGTTTGCACTCTTATGCTCTTTATCTTTTTGGTGAGGCTTGGTATGGCTGTAGGGGAGGAGGAGGCCATAAGTAGAATTTGGGGGTATATTTAAATAATTTTAAACATGCCCCTGAGTTCTACTCTTTAGGTTGCAGCAATTTGTGCAATGCGTGCAGTATTTTGTTGGCAGTTGAGATGTCATTCTCAAACGGGCTGATAATATAATTTTGAGTTACCTTTTGGTCCGGCGCCCTGTTGAAAGAGCGCGACGGGCTGATAATAAAAGTTGGAGTTACCGTTTGGTCCGGCGCCCTGTGGTAGGAGCACGACAGGCTGAAAATGTGATTTTTAGTTACATTAATAACATTTGCTTTTGGTCCGGCGCCCTGTGGAAAGAGCGCGCCGGGCCGATAATAAAATTTTGAGTTATCTTTTGGTCCGGCGCCCTTTAGTAGGTACGCGACGGACTGATAATATAATTTTGAATTACCTTTTGGTCGAGCGCCCTGTGGTAGGAGCGTGACGGCCTGAAAATGTAATTTTTAATTATATTAGTTACATTTGCTTTTGGTCCAGCGCCCTGTGGAAAGAGCGCGGCGGCCTGATAATAAAATTTTGAGTTATCTTTTGGTCCGGAGCCCTTTAGTAAGTGCGCGACGGGCTGATAATATAATTTTGCGTTACCTTTTGGTCCGGCGTCCTGTGGCATGACCAAGATGGGCTAATAATATAATTTTGAATTACCTTACCTAAAGTAATGTGCCACAAAATAATATAAAAATATCTTAGAAGAGAACAACTAATTAGGGCCCTTATACAGCACGTTTCGATCTAAAAATCGAATCGTTTCCTTTTTGTCATTAGTAACAGCACTGCGATGAACATGTAAATCGTAGTTCTGGGTCTTTGCTAGTGCTATTGGTATTTCTGGAATGGCAATTGCCGGCCAGCATTTTCTTTGTTTTGTTTGCACTCTTATGCTCTTTATCTTTTTGGTGAGGCTTGGTATGGCTGTAGGGGAGGAGGAGGCCATAAGTAGAATTTGGGGGTATATTTAAATAATTTTAAACATGCCCCTGAGTTCTACTCTTTAGGTTGCAGCAATTTGTGCAATGCGTGCAGTATTTTGTTGGCAGTTGAGATGTCATTCTCAAACTGGCTGATAATATAATTTTGAGTTACCTTTTGGTCCGGCGCCCTGTTGAAAGAGCGCGACGGGCTGATAATAAAAGTTGGAGTTACCGTTTGGTCCGGCGCCCTGTGGTAGAAGCAAAACGCGCTGAAAATTTAATTTTTAGTTACATTAGTTACCTTTTTGTCGAGCGCCCTGTGGTAGGAGCGTGACTGCCTGAAAATGTAATTTTTAATTACATTAGTTACATTTGCTTTTGATCCAGCGCCCTGTGGAAAGAGCGCGATGGGCTGATAATAAAAGTTGGAGTTACCGTATGGTCTGGCGCCCTGTGGTAGGAGCACGACAGGCTGAAAATGTGATTTTTAGTTACATTAATAACATTTGCTTTTGGTCCGGCGCCCTGTGGAAAGAGTGCGACGGGCTGATAATAAAATTTTGAGTTATCTTTTGGTGCGGCGCCCTTTAGTAGGTGCGCGACAGGCTGATAATATAATTTTGAGTTACCTTTTGGTCCAGCGCCCTGTGGTAGGAGCGTGACGGCCTGAAAATGTAATTTTTAGTTACATTAGTTACATTTGCTTTTGGTCCGGCGCCCTGTGGAAAGAGCGCGACGGGCTGATAATAAAATTTTGAATTACCTTACCTAAAGTAATGTGCCACAAAATAATATAAAAATATCTTAGAAGAGAACAACTAATTAGGGCCCTTATACAGCACGTTTCGATCTAAAAATCGATTCGTTTCCTTTTTGTCATTAGTAACAGCACTGCGATGAACATGGAAATAACAGTTCTGGGTCTTTGCTTGTGCTATTGGTATTTCTGGAATGGCAGTTGTCGGCCAGCATTTTCTTTGTTTTGTTTGTACTCTTATGCTCTTTACCTTTTTGGTGAGGCTTGGTATGGCTGTAGGGGAGGAGGAGGCCATAAGTAGAATTTGGGGGTATATTTAAATCATTTTAAATATGCCCCTGAGTTCTACTCTTTAGGTTGCAGCAATTTGTGCGATGCGTGCAGTATTTTGTTGGCAATTGAGATGCCATTCTCAAACGGGCTGATAATATAATTTTGAGTTACCTTTTGGTCCGGCGCCCTGTTGAAAGAGCGCGACGGGCTGATAATAAAAGTTGGAGTTACCGTTTGGTCCGGCGCCCTGTGGTAAAAGCAAAACGCGCTGAAAATTTAATTTTTAGTTACATTAGTTACATTAGCTTTTGGTCCGGCGCCCTGTGGAAAGAGCGCGACGGGCCGATAATAAAATTTTGAGTTATCTTTTGGTCCGGCGCCCTTTAGTAGGTTCGCGACGGGCTGATAATATAATTTTGAGTTATCTTTTGGTCGAGCGCCCTGTGGTAGGAGCGTGACTTCCTGAAAATGTAATTTTTAATTACATTAGTTACATTTGCTTTTGATCCAGCGCCCTGTGGAAAGAGCGCGATGGGCTGATAATAAAAGTTGGAGTTACCGTATGGTCTGGCGCCCTGTGGTAGGAGCACGACAGGCTGAAAATGTGATTTTTAGTTACATTAATAACATTTGCTTTTGGTCCGGCGCCCTGTGGAAAGAGCGCGACGGGCTGATAATAAAATTTTGAGTTATCTTTTGGTGCGGCGCCCTTTAGTAGGTGCGCGACAGGCTGATAATATAATTTTGAGTTACCTTTTGGTCCAGCGCCCTGTGGTAGGAGCGTGACGGCCTGAAAATGTAATTTTTAGTTACATTAGTTACATTTGCTTTTGGTCCGGCGCCCTGTGGAAAGAGCGCGACGGGCTAATAATAAAATTTTGAATTACCTTACCTAAAGTAATGTGCCACAAAATAATATAAAAATATCTTAGAAGAGAACAACTAATTAGGGCCCTTATACAGCACTTTTCGATCTAAAAATCGATTAGTTTCCTTTTTGTCATTAGTAACAGCACTGCGATGAACATGGAAATCACAGTTCTGGGTCTTTGCTTGTGCTATTGGTATTTCTGCAATGGCAATTGTCGGCCAGCATTTTCTTTGTTTTGTTTGCACTCTTATGCTCTTTACCTTTTTGGTGAGGCTTGGTATGGCTGTAGGGGAGGAGGAGGCCATAAGTAGAATTTGGGGGTATATTTAAATCATTTTAAATATGCCCCTGAGCTCTACTCTTTAGGTTGCAGCAATTTGTGCAATGCGTGCAGTATTTTGTTGGCAGTTGAGATGCCATTCTCAAACGGGCTGATAATATAATTTTGAGTTACCTTTTGGTCCGGCGCCCTGTTGAAAGAGTGCGACGGGCTGATAATAAAATTTTGAGATATCTTTTGGTCCGGCGCCCTTTAGTAGGTGCACGACGGGCTGATAATATAATTTTGAGTTACCTTTTGGTCCGGTGCCCTGTTGAAAGAGTGCGACGGGCAGATAATAAAAGTTGGAGTTACCGTTTGGTCCGGCGCCCTGTGGTAGAAGCAAAACGCGCTGAAAATTTAATTTTTAGTTACATTAGCCTTTGGTCCGGCGCCCTGTGGAAAGAGCGCGACGGGCCGATAATAAAATTTTGAGTTTTTTTTTTTCCGGCGCTCTTTAGTAGGTGCGCGACGGGCTGATAATATAATTTTGAGTTACCTTTTGGTCCAGCGCCCTGTGGTAGGAGCGTGACGCCCTGAAAATGTAATTTTTAATTACATTAGTTACATTTGCTTTTGGTCCGGTGCCCTGTGGAAAGAGCGCGACGGGCTGATAATAAAATTTTGAGTTATGTTTTGGTGCAGCGCCCTTTAGTAGGTGCGCGACAGGCTGATAATATAATTTTGAGTTACCTTTTGGTCCAGCGCCCTGTGGTAGGAGCGTGACGGCCTGAAAATGTAATTTTTAGTTACATTAGTTACATTTGCTTTTGGTCCGGCGCCCTGTGGAAAGAGCGCGATGGGCTGATAATAAAATTTTGAGTTACCTTCTGGTCCGGCGCCCATTGGTAGGAGCGCGATGGGCTGATAATATAATTTTGCGTTAACTTTTGGTCCAGCGTCCTGTGGCATGACCAAGATGGGCTAATAATATAATTTTGAATTACCTTACCTAAAGTAATGTGCCACAAAATAATATAAAAATATCTTAGAAGAGAACAACTAATTAGGGCCCTTATACAGCACGTTTCGATCTAAAAATCGAATCGTTTCCTTTTTGTCATTAGTAACAGCACTGCGATGAACATGTAAATCGTAGTTCTGGGTTTTTGCTAGTGCTATTGGTATTTCTGGAATGGCAATTGCCGGCCAGCATTTTCTTTGTTATGTTTGCACTCTTATGCTCTTTATCTTTTTGGTGAGGCTTGGTATGGCTGTAGGGGAGGAGGAGGCCATAAGTAGAATTTGGGGTATATTTAAATAATTTTAAACATGCCCCTGAGTTCTACTCTTTAGGTTGCAGCAATTTGTGCAATGCGTGCAGTATTTTGTTGGCAGTTGAGATGTCATTCTCAAACGGGCTGATAATATAATTTTGAGTTACCTTTTGGTCCGGCGCCCTGTTGAAAGAGCGCGACGGGCTGATAATAAAAGTTGGAGTTACCGTTTGGTCCGGCGCCCTGTGGTAGGAGCACGACAGGCTGAAAATGTGATTTTTAGTTACATTAATAACATTTGCTTTTGGTCCGGCGCCCTGTGGAAAGAGCGCGCCGGGCCGATAATACAATTTTGAGTTATCTTTTGGTCCGGCGCCCTTTAGTAGGTGCGCGACGGGCTGATAATATAATTTTGAATTACCTTTTGGTCGAGCGCCCTGTGGTAGGAGCGTGACGGCCTGAAAATGTAATTTTTAATTATATTAGTTACATTTGCTTTTGGTCCAGCGCCCTGTGGAAAGAGCGCGACGGCCTGATAATAAAATTTTGAGTTATCTTTTGGTCCGGAGCCCTTTAGTAAGTGCGCGACGGGCTGATAATATAATTTTGCGTTACCTTTTGGTCCGGCGTCCTGTGGCATGACCAAGATGGGCTAATAATATAATTTTGAATTACCTTACCTAAAGTAATGTGCCACAAAATAATATAAAAATATCTTAGAAGAGAACAACTAATTAGGGCCCTTATACAGCACTTTTCGATCTAAAAATCGATTCGTTTCCTTTTTGTCATTAGTAACAGCACTGCGATGAACATGGAAATCACAGTTCTGGGTCTTTGCTTGTGCTATTGGTATTTCTGGAATGGCAATTGTCGGCCAGCATTTTCTTTGTTTTGTTTGCACTCTTATGCTCTTTACCTTTTTGGTGAGACTTGGTATGGCTGTAGGGGAGGAGGAGGCCATAAGTAGAATTTGGGGGTATATTTAAATCATTTTAAATATGCCCCTGAGTTCTACTCTTTAGGTTGCAGCAATTTGTGCGATGCGTGCAGTATTTTGTTGGCAATTGAGATGCCATTCTCAAACGGGCTGATACTATAATTTTGAGTTACCTTTTGGTCCGGCGCCCTGTTGAAAGAGCGCGACGGGCTGATAATAAAAGTTGGAGTTACCGTTTGGTCCGGCGCCCTGTGGTAGAAGCAAAACGCGCTGAAAATTTAATTATTAGTTACATTAGTTACATTAGCTTTTGGTCCGGCGCCTTGTAGAAAGAGCGCGACGGGCCGATAATAAAATTTTGAGTTATCTTTTGGTCCGGCGCCCTTTAGTAGGTGCGCGACGGGCTGATAATATAATTTTGAGTTATCTTTTGGTCGAGCGCCCTGTGGTAGGAGCGTGACTTCCTGAAAATGTAATTTTTAATGACATTAGTTACATTTGCTTTTGATCCAGCGCCCTGTGGAAAGAGCGCGATGGGCTGATAATAAAAGTTGGAGTTACCGTATGGTCTGGCGCCCTGTGGTAGGAGCACGACAGGCTGAAAATGTGATTTTTAGTTACATTAATAACATTTGCTTTTGGTCCGGCGCCCTGTGGAAAGAGCGCGACGGGCTGATAATAAAATTTTGAGTTATCTTTTGGTGCGGCGCCCTTTAGTAGGTGCGCGACAGGCTGATAATATAATTTTGAGTTACCTTTTGGTCCAGCGCCCTGTGGTAGGAGCGTGACGGCCTGAAAATGTAATTTTTAGTTACATTAGTTACATTTGCTTTTGGTCCGGCGCCCTGTGGAAAGAGCGCGACGGGCTGATAATAAAATTTTGAGTTATCTTTTGGTGCGGCGCCCTTTAGTAGGTGCGCGACAGGCTGATAATATAATTTTGAGTTACCTTTTGGTCCAGCGCCCTGTGGTAGGAGCGTGACGGCCTGAAAATGTAATTTTTAGTTACATTAGTTACATTTGCTTTTGGTCCGGCGCCCTGTGGAAAGAGCGCGACGGGCTGATAATAAATTTTTGAATTACCTTACCTAAAGTAATGTGCCACAAAATAATATAAAAATATCTTAGAAGAGAACAACTAATTAGGGCCCTTATACAGCACTTTTCGATCTAAAAATCGATTCGTTTCCTTTTTGTCATTAGTAACAGCACTGCGATGAACATGGAAATCACAGTTCTGGGTCTTTGCTTGTGCTATTGGTATTTCTGGAATGGCAATTGTCGGCCAGCATTTTCTTTGTTTTGTTTGCACTCTTATGCTCTTTACCTTTTTGGTGAGGCTTGGTATGGCTGTAGGGGAGGAGGAGGCCATAAGTAGAATTTGGGGGTATATTTAAATCATTTTAAATATGCCCCTGAGCTCTACTCTTTAGGTTGCAGCAATTTGTGCAATGCGTGCAGTATTTTGTTGGCAGTTGAGATGCCATTCTCAAACGGGCTGATAATATAATTTTGAGTTACCTTTTGGTCCGGCGCCCTGTTGAAAGAGCGAGACGGGCTGATAATAAAAGTTGGAGTTACCGTTTGGTCCGGCGCCCTGTGGTAGAAGCAAAACGCGCTGAAAATTTAATTTTTAGTTACATTAGTTACATTAGCTTTTGGTCCGGCGCCCTGTGGAAAGAGCGCGACGGGCCGATAATAAAATTTTGAGTTATCTTTTGGTCCGGCGCTCTTTAGTAGGTGCGCGACGGGCTGATAATATAATTTTGAGTTACCTTTTGGTCCAGCGCCCTGTGGTAAGAGCGTGACGCCCTGAAAATGAAATTTTTAATTACATTAGTTACATTTGCTTTTGGTCCGGTGCCCTGTGGAAAGAGCGCGACGGGCTGATAATAAAATTTTGAGTTATGTTTTGGTGCGGCGCCCTTTAGTAGGTGCGCGACAGGCTGATAATATAATTTTGAGTTACCTTTTGGTCCAGCGCCCTGTGGTAGGAGCGTGACGGCCTGAAAATGTAATTTTTAGTTACATTAGTTACATTTGCTTTTGGTCCTGCGCCCTGTGGAAAGAGCGCGACGGGCTGATAATAAAATTTTGAGTTACCTTCTGGTCCGGCGCCCATTGGTAGGAGCGCGATGGGCTGATAATATAATTTTGCGTTAACTTTTGGTCCGGCGTCCTGTGGCATGACCAAGATGGGCTAATAATATAATTTTGAATTACCTTACCTAAAGTAATGTGCCACAAAATAATATAAAAAATATCTTAGAAGAGAACAACTAATTAGGGCCCTTATACAGCACGTTTCGATCTAAAAATCGAATCGTTTCCTTTTTGTCATTAGTAACAGCACTGCGATGAACATGTAAATCGTAGTTCTGGGTCTTTGCTAGTGCTATTGGTATTTCTGGAGTGGCAATTGCCGGCCAGCATTTTCTTTGTTATGTTTGCACTCTTATGCTCTTTATCTTTTTGGTGAGGCTTGGTATGGCTGTAGGGGAGGAGGAGGCCATAAGTAGAATTTGGGGTATATTTAAATAATTTTAAACATGCCCCTGAGTTCTACTCTTTAGGTTGCAGCAATTTGTGCAATGCGTGCAGTATTTTGTTGGCAGTTGAGATGTCATTCTCAAACGGGCTGATAATATAATTTTGAGTTACCTTTTGGTCCGGCGCCCTGTTGAAAGAGCGCGACGGGCTGATAATAAAAGTTGGAGTTACCGTTTGGTCCGGCGCCCTGTGGTAGGAGCACGACAGGCTGAAAATGTGATTTTTAGTTACATTAATAACATTTGCTTTTGGTCCGGCGCCCTGTGGAAAGCGCGCGCTGGGCCGATAATAAAATTTTGAGTTATCTTTTGGTCCGGCGCCCTTTAGTAGGTGCGCGACGGGCTGATAATATAATTTTGCGTTACCTTTTGGTCCGGCGTCCTGTGGCATGACCAAGATGGGCTAATAATATAATTTTGAATTACCTTACCTAAAGTAATGTGCCGCAAAATAATATAAAAATATCTTAGAAGAGAACAACTAATTAGGGCCCTTATACAGCACTTTTCGATCTAAAAATCGAATCGTTTCCTTTTTGTCATTAGTAACAGCACTGCGATGAACATGTAAATCGTAGTTCTGGGTCTTTGCTAGTGCTATTGGTATTTCTGGAATGGCAATTGCCGGCCAGCATTTTCTTTGTTTTGTTTGCACTCTTATGCTCTTTATCTTTTTGGTGAGGCTTGGTATGGCTGTAGGGGAGGAGGAGGCCATAAGTAGAATTTGGGGGTATATTTAAATAATTTTAAACATGCCCCTGAGTTCTACTCTTTAGGTTGCAGCAATTTGTGCAAAGCGTGCAGTATTTTGTTGGCAGTTGAGATGCCATTCTCAAACGGGCTGATAATATAATTTTGAGTTACCTTTTGGTCCGGCACCCTGTTGAAAGAGCGCGACGGGCTGATAATAAAAGTTGGAGTTACCGTTTGGTCCGGCGCCCTGTGGTAGAAGCAAAACGCGCTGAAAATTTAATTTTTAGTTACATTAGTTACATTAGCTTTTGGTCCGGCGCCCTGTGGAAAGAGTGCGACGGGCCGATAATACAATTTTGAGTTATCTTTTGGTCCGGCGCCCTTTAGTAGGTGCGCGACGGGCTGATAATATAATTTTGAGTTACCTTTTGGTCGAGCGCCCTGTGGTAGGAGCGTGACTTCCTGAAAATGTAATTTTTAATTACATTAGTTACATTTGCTTTTGGTCCGGCGCCCTGTGGAAAGAGCGCGACGGGCTGATAATAAAATTTTGAATTACCTTACCTAAAGTAATGTGCCACAAAATAATATAAAAATATCTTAGAAGAGAACAACTAATTAGGGCCCTTATACAGCACTTTTCGATCTAAAAATCGATTCGTTTCCTTTTTGTCATTAGTAACAGCACTGCGATGAACATGGAAATCACAGTTCTGGGTCTTTGCTTGTGCTATTGGTATTTCTGGAATGGCAATTGTCGGCCAGCATTTTCTTTGTTTTGTTTGCACTCTTATGCTCTTTACCTTTTTGGTGAGACTTGGTATGGCTGTAGGGGAGGAGGAGGCCATAAGTAGAATTTGGGGGTATATTTAAATCATTTTAAATATGCCCCTGAGTTCTACTCTTTAGGTTGCAGCAATTTGTGCGATGCGTGCAGTATTTTGTTGGCAATTGAGATGCCATTCTCAAACGGGCTGATAATATAATTTTGAGTTACCTTTTGGTCCGGCGCCCTGTTGAAAGAGCGCGACGGGCTGATAATAAAAGTTGGAGTTACCGTTTGGTCCGGCGCCCTGTGGTAGAAGCAAAACGCGCTGAAAATTTAATTTTTAGTTACATTAGTTACATTAGCTTTTGGTCCGGCGCCTTGTAGAAAGAGCGCGACGGGCCGATAATAAAATTTTGAGTTATCTTTTGGTCCGGCGCCCTTTAGTAGGTGCGCGACGGGCTGATAATATAATTTTGAGTTATCTTTTGGTCGAGCGCCCTGTGGTAGGAGCGTGACTTCCTGAAAATGTAATTTTTAATTACATTAGTTACATTTGCTTTTGATCCAGCGCCCTGTGGAAAGAGCGCGATGGGCTGATAATAAAAGTTGGAGTTACCGTATGGTCTGGCGCCCTGTGGTAGGAGCACGACAGGCTGAAAATGTGATTTTTAGTTACATTAATAACATTTGCTTTTGGTCCGGCGCCCTGTGGAAAGAGCGCGACGGGCTGATAATAAAATTTTGAGTTATCTTTTGGTGCGGCGCCCTTTAGTAGGTGCGCGACAGGCTGATAATATAATTTTGAGTTACCTTTTGGTCCAGCGCCCTGTGGTAGGAGCGTGACGGCCTGAAAATGTAATTTTTAGTTACATTAGTTACATTTGCTTTTGGTCCGGCGCCCTGTGGAAAGAGCGCGACGGGCTGATAATAAAATTTTGAATTACCTTACCTAAAGTAATGTGCCACAAAATAATATAAAAATATCTTAGAAGAGAACAACTAATTAGGGCCCTTATACAGCACTTTTCGATCTAAAAATCGATTCGTTTCCTTTTTGTCATTAGTAACAGCACTGCGATGAACATGGAAATCACAGTTCTGGGTCTTTGCTTGTGCTATTGGTATTTCTGGAATGGCAATTGTCGGCCAGCATTTTCTTTGTTTTGTTTGCACTCTTATGCTCTTTACCTTTTTGGTGAGGCTTGGTATGGCTGTAGGGGAGGAGGAGGCCATAAGTAGAATTTGGGGGTATATTTAAATCATTTTAAATATGCCCCTGAGCTCTACTCTTTAGGTTGCAGCAATTTGTGCAATGCGTGCAGTATTTTGTTGGCAATTGAGATGCCATTCTCAAACGGGCTGATAATATAATTTTGAGTTACCTTTTGGTCCGGCGCCCTGTGGAAAGAGCGCGACGGGCTGATAATAAAATTTTGAGTTATGTTTTGGTGCGGCGCCCTTTAGTAGGTGCGCGACAGGCTGATAATATAATTTTGAGTTACCTTTTGGTCCAGCGCCCTGTGGTAGGAGCGTGACGGCCTGAAAATGTAATTTTTAGTTACATTAGTTACATTTGCTTTTGGTCCTGCGCCCTGTGGAAAGAGCGCGACGGGCTGATAATAAAATTTTGAGTTACCTTCTGGTCCGGCGCCCATTGGTAGGAGCGCGATGGGCTGATAATATAATTTTGCGTTAACTTTTGGTCCGGCGCCCATTGGTAGGAGCGCGATGGGCTGATAATATAATTTTGCGTTAACTTTTGGTCCGGCGTCCTGTGTCATGACCAAGATGGGCTAATAATATAATTTTGAATTACCTTACCTAAAGTAATGTGCCACAAAATAATATAAAAATATCTTAGAAGAGAACAACTAATTAGGGCCCTTATACAGCACGTTTCGATCTAAAAATCGAATCGTTTCCTTTTTGTCATTAGTAACAGCACTGCGATGAACATGTAAATCGTAGTTCTGGGTCTTTGCTAGTGCTATTGGTATTTCTGGAGTGGCAATTGCCGGCCAGCATTTTCTTTGTTTTGTTTGCACTCTTATGCTCTTTATCTTTTTGGTGAGGCTTGGTATGGCTGTAGGGGAGGAGGAGGCCATAAGTAGAATTTGGGGGTATATTTAAATAATTTTAAACATGCCCCTGAGTTCTACTCTTTAGGTTGCAGCAATTTGTGCAATGCGTGCAGTATTTTGTTGGCAGTTGAGATGCCATTCTCAAACGGGCTGATAATATAATTTTGAGTTACCTTTTGGTCCGGCGCCCTGTTGAAAGAGCGCGACGGGCTGATAATAAAATTTTGAGTTATCTTTTGGTGCGGCGCCCTTTAGTAGGTGCGCGACAGGCTGATAATATAATTTTGAGTTACCTTTTGGTCCAGCGCCCTGTGGTAGGAGCGTGACGGCCTGAAAATGTAATTTTTAGTTACATTAGTTACATTTGCTTTTGGTCCGGCGCCCTGTGGAAAGAGCGCGACGGGCTGATAATAAAATTTTGAATTACCTTACCTAAAGTAATGTGCCACAAAATAATATAAAAATATTTTAGAAGAGAACAACTAATTAGGGCCCTTATACAGCACTTTTCGATCTAAAAATCGATTTGTTTCCTTTTTGTCATTAGTAACAGCACTGCGATGAACATGGAAATCACAGTTCTGGGTCTTTGCTTGTGCTATTGGTATTTCTGGAATGGCAATTGTCGGCCAGCATTTTCTTTGTTTTGTTTGCACTCTTATGCTCTTTACCTTTTTGGTGAGGCTTGGTATGGCTGTAGGGGAGGAGGAGGCCATAAGTAGAATTTGGGGGTATATTTAAATCATTTTAAATATGCCCCTGAGTTCTACTCTTTAGGTTGCAGCAATTTGTGCGATGCGTGCAGTATTTTGTTGGCAATTGAGATGCCATTCTCAAACGGGCTGATAATATAATTTTGAGTTACCTTTTGGTCCGGCGCCCTGTTGAAAGAGCGCGACGGGCTGATAATAAAAGTTGGAGTTACCGTTTGGTCCGGCGCCCTGTGGTAGAAGCAAAACGCGCTGAAAATTTAATTTTTAGTTACATTAGTTACATTAGCTTTTGGTCCGGCGCCCTGTGGAAAGAGCGCGACGGGCCGATAATAAAATTTTGAGTTATCTTTTGGTCCGGCGCCCTTTAGTAGGTGCGCGACGGGCTGATAATATAATTTTGAGTTACCTTTTGGTTGAGCGCCCTGTGGTAGGAGCGTGACTGCCTGAAAATGTAATTTTTAATTACATTAGTTACATTTGATTTTGATCCAGCGCCCTGTGGAAAGAGCGCGATGGGCTGATAATAAAAGTTGGAGTTACCGTATGGTCTGGCGCCCTGTGGTAGGAGCACGACAGGCTGAAAATGTGATTTTTAGTTACATTAATAACATTTGCTTTTGGTCCGGCGCCCTGTGGAAAGAGCGCGACGGGCTGATAACAAAATTTTGAGTTATTTTTTGGTGCGGCGCCCTTTTTGTAGGTGCGCGACAGGCTGATAATATAATTTTGAGTTACCTTTTGGTCCAGCGCCCTGTGGTAGGAGCGTGACGGCCTGAAAATGTAATTTTTAGTTACATTAGTTACATTTGCTTTTGGTCCGGCGCCCTGTGGAAAGAGCGCGACGGGCTGATAATAAAATTTTGAATTACCTTACCTAAAGTAATGTGCCACAAAATAATATAAAAATATCTTAGAAGAGAACAACTAATTAGGGCCCTTATACAGCACTTTTCGATCTAAAAATCGATTCGTTTCCTTTTTGTCATTAGTAACAGCACTGCGATGAACATGGAAATCACAGTTCTGGGTCTTTGCTTGTGCTATTGGTATTTCTGGAATGGCAATTGTCGGCCAGCATTTTCTTTGTTTTGTTTGCACTCTTATGCTCTTTACCTTTTTGGTGAGACTTGGTATGGCTGTAGGGGAGGAGGAGGCCATAAGTAGAATTTGGGGGTATATTTAAATCATTTTAAATATGCCCCTGAGTTCTACTCTTTAGGTTGCAGCAATTTGTGCGATGCGTGCAGTATTTTGTTGGCAATTGAGATGCCATTCTCAAACGGGCTGATAATATAATTTTGAGTTACCTTTTGGTCCGGCGCCCTGTTGAAAGAGCGCGACGGGCTGATAATAAAAGTTGGAGTTACCGTTTGGTCCGGCGCCCTGTGGTAGAAGCAAAACGCGCTGAAAATTTAATTTTTAGTTACATTAGTTACATTAGCTTTTGGTCCGGCGCCCTGTGGAAAGAGCGCGACGGGCCGATAATAAAATTTTGAGTTATCTTTTGGTCCGGCGCCCTTTAGTAGATTCGCGACGGGCTGATAATATAATTTTGAGTTATCTTTTGGTCGAGCGCCCTGTGGTAGGAGCGTGACTTCCTGAAAATGTAATTTTTAATTACATTAGTTACATTTGCTTTTGATCCAGCGCCCTGTTGAAAGAGCGCGACGGGCTGATAATAAAAGTTGGAGTTACCGTTTGGTCCGGCGCCCTGTGGTAGAAGCAAATCGCGCTGAAAATTTAATTTTTAGTTACATTAGTTACATTAGCTTTTGGTCCGGCGCCCTGTGGAAAGAGCGCGACGGGCCGATAATAAAATTTTGAGTTATCTTTTGGTTCGGCGCTCTTTAGTAGGTGCGCGACGGGCTGATAATATAATTTTGAGTTACCTTTTGGTCCAGCGCCCTGTGGTAAGAGCGTGACGCCCTGAAAATGAAATTTTTAATTACATTAGTTACATTTGCTTTTGGTCCGGTGCCCTGTGGAAAGAGCGCGACGGGCTGATAATAAAATTTTGAGTTATGTTTTGGTGCGGCGCCCTTTAGTAGGTGCGCGACAGGCTGATAATATAATTTTGAGTTACCTTTTGGTCCAGCGCCCTGTGGTAGGAGCGTGACGGCCTGAAAATGTAATTTTTAGTTACATTAGTTACATTTGCTTTTGGTCCGGTGCCCTGTGGAAAGAGCGCGACGGGCTGATAATAAAATTTTGAGTTACCTTCTGGTACGGCGCCCATTGGTAGGAGCGCGATGGGCTGATAATATAATTTTGCGTTAACTTTTGGTCCGGCGTCCTGTGGCATGACTAAGATGGGCTAATAATATAATTTTGAATTACCTTACCTAAAGTAATGTGCCACAAAATAATATAAAAATATCTTAGAAGAGAACAACTAATTAGGGCCCTTATACAGCACGTTTCGATCTAAAAATCGAATCGTTTCCTTTTTGTCATTAGTAACAGCACTGCGATGAACATGTAAATCGTAGTTCTGGGTCTTTGCTAGTGCTATTGGTATTTCTGGAATGGCAATTGCCGGCCAGCATTTTCTTTGTTATGTTTGCACTCTTATGCTCTTTATCTTTTTGGTGAGGCTTGGTATGGCTGTAGGGGAGGAGGAGGCCATAAGTAGAATTTGGGGTATATTTAAATAATTTTAAACATGCCCCTGAGTTCTACTCTTTAGGTTGCAGCAATTTGTGCAATGCGTGCAGTATTTTGTTGGCAGTTGAGATGCCATTCTCAAACGATAATAAAATTTTGAGTTATCTTTTGGTCCGGCGCCCTTTAGTAGGTTCGCAACGGGCTGATAATATAATTTTGAGTTATCTTTTGGTCGAGCGCCCTGTGGTAGGAGCGTGACTTCCTGAAAATGTAATTTTTAATTACATTAGTTACATTTGCTTTTGATCCAGCGCCCTGTGGAAAGAGCGCGATGGGCTGATAATAAAAGTTGGAGTTACGGTATGGTCTGGCGCCCTGTGGTAGGAGCACGACAGGCTGAAAATGTGATTTTTAGTTACATTAATAACATTTGCTTTTGGTCCGGCGCCCTGTGGAAAGAGCGCGACGGGCTGATAATAAAATTTTGAGTTATCTTTTGGTGCGGCGCCCTTTAGTAGGTGCGCGACAGGCTGATAATATAATTTTGAGTTACCTTTTGGTCCAGCGCCCTGTGGTAGGAGCGTGACGGCCTGAAAATGTAATTTTTAGTTACATTAGTTACATTTGCTTTTGGTCCGGCGCCCTGTGGAAAGAGCGCGACGGGCTGATAATAAAATTTTGAATTACCTTACCTAAAGTAATGTGCCACAAAATAATATAAAAATATCTTAGAAGAGAACAACTAATTAGGGCCCTTATACAGCACTTTTCGATCTAAAAATCGATTTGTTTCCTTTTTGTCATTAGTAACAGCACTGCGATGAACATGGAAATCACAGTTCTGGGTCTTTGCTTGTGCTATTGGTATTTCTGCAATGGCAATTGCCGGCCAGCATTTTCTTTGTTTTGTTTGCACTCTTATGCTCTTTACCTTTTTGGTGAGGCTTGGTATGGCTGTAGGGGAGGAGGAGGCCATAAGTAGAATTTGGGGGTATATTTAAATAATTTTAAACATGCCCCTGAGTTCTACTCTTTAGGTTGCAGCAATTTGTGCAATACGTGCAGTATTTTGTTGGCAGTTGAGATGCCATTCTCAAACGGGCTGATAATATAATTTTGAGTTACCTTTTGGTCCGGCGCCCTGTTGAAAGAGCGCGACGGGCTGATAATAAAAGTTGGAGTTACCGTTTGGTCCGGCGCCCTGTGGTAGAAGCAAAACGCGCTGAAAATTTAATTTTTAGTTACATTAGTTACATTAGCTTTTGGTCCGGCGCCCTGTGGAAAGAGTGCGACGGGCCGATATTAAAATTTTGAGTTATCTTTTGGTCCGGCGCCCTTTAGTAGGTGCGCGACGGGCTGATAATATAATTTTGAGTTACCTTTTTGTCGAGCGCCCTGTGGTAGGAGCGTGACTGCCTGAAAATGTAATTTTTAATTACATTAGTTACATTTGCTTTTGATCCAGCGCCCTGTGGAAAGAGCGCGATGGGCTGATAATAAAAGTTGGAGTTACCGTATGGTCTGGCGCCCTGTGGTAGGAGCACGACAGGCTGAAAATGTGATTTTTAGTTACATTAATAACATTTGCTTTTGGTCCGGCGCCCTGTGGAAAGAGCGTGACGGGCTGATAATAAAATTTTGAGTTATCTTTTGGTGCGGCGCCCTTTAGTAGGTGCGCGACAGGCTGATAATATAATTTTGAGTTACCTTTTGGTCCAGCGCCCTGTGGTAGGAGCGTGACGGCCTGAAAATGTAATTTTTAGTTACATTAGTTACATTTGCTTTTGGTCCGGCGCCCTGTGGAAAGAGCGCGACGGGCTGATAATAAAATTTTGAGTTACCGTTTCCTAAGTTAATGTGCCACAAAATAATATAAAAATATCTTAGAAGAGAACAACTAATTAGGGCCCTTATACAACACTTTTCGATCTAAAAATCGATTCGTTTCCTTTTTGTCATTAGTAACAGCACTGCGATGAACATGGAAATCACAGTTCTGGGTCTTTGCTAGTGCTATTGGTATTTCTGGAATGGCAATTGCCGGCCAGCATTTTCTTTGTTATGTTTGCACTCTTATGCTCTTTATCTTTTTGGTGAGGCTTGGTATGGCTGTAGGGGAGGAGGAGGCCATAAGTAGAATTTGGGGGTATATTTAAATAATTTTAAACATGCCCCTGAATTCTACTCTTTAGGTTGCAGCAATTTGTGCAATGCGTGCAGTATTTTGTTGGCAGTTGAGATGCCATTCTCAAACGGGCTGATAATATAATTTTGAGTTACCTTTTGGTCCGGCGCCCTGTTGAAAGAGCGCGACGGGCTGATAATAAAAGTTGGAGTTACCGTTTGGTCCGGCGCCCTGTGGTAGAAGCAAAACGCGCTGAAAATTTAATTTTTAGTTCCATTAGTTACATTAGCTTTTGGTCCGGCGCCCTGTGGAAAGAGCGCGACGGGCTGATAATATAATTTTGAGTTACCTTTTGGTCCAGCGCCCTGTGGTAGGAGCGTGACGGCCTAAAAATGTAATTTTTAGTTACATTAGTTACATTTGCTTTTGGTCTGGAGCCCTGTGGAAAGAGCGCGACGGGCTGATAATAAAAGTTGGAGTTACCGTTTTGTCTGGCGCCCTGTGGTAGAAGCAAAATGCGCTGAAAATTACATTTTTGTTACATTAATAACATTTGCTTTTGGTCCGGCGCCCTGTGGAAAGAGCGCGACGGGCTGATAATAAAATTTTGAATTACCTTACCTAAAGTAATGTGCCACAAAATAATATAAAAATATCTTAGAAGAGAACAACTAATTAGGGCCCTTATACAGCACTTTTCGATCTAAAAATCGATTTGTTTCCTTTTTGTCATTAGTAACAGCACTGCGATGAACATGGAAATCACAGTTCTGGGTCTTTGCTTGTGCTATTGGTATTTCTGGAATGGCAATTGTCGGCCAGCATTTTCTTTGTTTTGTTTGCACTCTTATGCTCTTTATCTTTTTGGTGAGGCTTGGTATGGCTGTAGGGGAAGAGGAGGCCATAAGTAGAATTTGGGGGTATATTTAAATAATTTTAAACATGCCCCTGAGTTCTACTCTTTAGGTTGCAGCAATTTGTGCAATGCGTGCAGTATTTTGTTGGCAGTTGAGATGTCATTCTCAAACGGGCTGATAATATAATTTTGAGTTACCTTTTGGTCCGGCGCCCTGTTGAAAGAGCGCGACGGGCTGATAATAAAAGTTGGAGTTACCGTTTGGTCCGGCGCCCTGTGGTAGGAGCACGACAGGCTGAAAATGTGATTTTTAGTTACATTAATAACATTTGCTTTTGGTCCGGCGCCCTGTGGAAAGAGCGCGCTGGGCCGATAATAAAATTTTGAGTTATCTTTTGGTCCGGCGCCCTTTAGTAGGTGCGCGACGGGCTGATAATATAATTTTGCGTTACCTTTTGGTCCGGCGTCCTGTGGCATGACCAAGATGGGCTAATAATATAATTTTGAATTACCTTACCTAAAGTAATGTGCCGCAAAATAATATAAAAATATCTTAGAAGAGAACAACTAATTAGGGCCCTTATACAGCACTTTTCGATCTAAAAATCGAATCGTTTCCTTTTTGTCATTAGTAACAGCACTGCGATGAACATGTAAATCGTAGTTCTGGGTCTTTGCTAGTGCTATTGGTATTTCTGGAATGGCAATTGCCGGCCAGCATTTTCTTTGTTTTGTTTGCACTCTTATGCTCTTTACCTTTTTGGTGAGGCTTGGTATGGCTGTAGGGGAGGAGGAGGCCATAAGTAGAATTTGGGGGTATATTTAAATAATTTTAAACATGCCCCTGAGTTCTACTCTTTAGGTTGCAGCAATTTGTGCAATACGTGCAGTATTTTGTTGGCAGTTGAGATGCCATTCTCAAACGGGCTGATAATATAATTTTGAGTTACCTTTTGGTCCGGCGCCCTGTTGAAAGAGCGCGACGGGCTGATAATAAAAGTTGGAGTTACCGTTTGGTCCGGCGCCCTGTGGTAGAAGCAAAACGCGCTGAAAATTTAATTTTTAGTTACATTAGTTACATTAGCTTTTGGTCCGGCGCCCTGTGGAAAGAGTGCGACGGGCCGATATTAAAATTTTGAGTTATCTTTTGGTCCGGCGCCCTTTAGTAGGTGCGCGACGGGCTGATAATATAATTTTGAGTTACCTTTTTGTCGAGCGCCCTGTGGTAGGAGCGTGACTGCCTGAAAATGTAATTTTTAATTACATTAGTTACATTTGCTTTTGATCCAGCGCCCTGTGGAAAGAGCGCGATGGGCTGATAATAAAAGTTGGAGTTACCGTATGGTCTGGCGCCCTGTGGTAGGAGCACGACAGGCTGAAAATGTGATTTTTAGTTACATTAATAACATTTGCTTTTGGTCCGGCGCCCTGTGGAAAGAGCGTGACGGGCTGATAATAAAATTTTGAGTTATCTTTTGGTGCGGCGCCCTTTAGTAGGTGCGCGACAGGCTGATAATATAATTTTGAGTTACCTTTTGGTCCAGCGCCCTGTGGTAGGAGCGTGACGGCCTGAAAATGTAATTTTTAGTTACATTAGTTACATTTGCTTTTGGTCCGGCGCCCTGTGGAAAGAGCGCGACGGGCTGATAATAAAATTTTGAGTTACCGTTTCCTAAGTTAATGTGCCACAAAATAATATAAAAATATCTTAGAAGAGAACAACTAATTAGGGCCCTTATACAACACTTTTTGATCTAAAAATCGATTCGTTTCCTTTTTGTCATTAGTAACAGCACTGCGATGAACATGGAAATCACAGTTCTGGGTCTTTGCTAGTGCTATTGGTATTTCTGGAATGGCAATTGCCGGCCAGCATTTTCTTTGTTATGTTTGCACTCTTATGCTCTTTATCTTTTTGGTGAGGCTTGGTATGGCTGTAGGGGAGGAGGAGGCCATAAGTAGAATTTGGGGGTATATTTAAATAATTTTAAACATGCCCCTGAGTTCTACTCTTTAGGTTGCAGCAATTTGTGCAATGCGTGCAGTATTTTGTTGGCAGTTGAGATGTCATTCTCAAACGGGCTGATAATATAATTTTGAGTTACCTTTTGGTCCGGCGCCCTGTTGAAAGAGCGCGACGGGCTGATAATAAAAGTTGGAGTTACCATTTGGTCCGGCGCCCTGTGGTAGAAGCAAAACGCGCTGAAAATTTAATTTTTAGTTACATTAGTTACATTAGCTTTTGGTCCGGCGCCCTGTGGAAAGAGCGCAACGGGCCGATAATAAAATTTTGAGTTATCTTTTGGTCCGGCGCTCTTTAGTAGGTGTGCGACGGGCTGATAATATAATTTTGAGTTACCTTTTGGTCCAGCGCCCTGTGGTAAGAGCGTGACGCCCTGAAAATGTAATTTTTAATTACATTAGTTACATTTGCTTTTGGTCCGGTGCCCTGTGGAAAGAGCGCGATGGGCTGATAATAAAATTTTGAGTTACCTTCTGGTCCGGCTTCCATTGGTAGGAGCGCGATGGGCTGATAATATAATTTTGCGTTAACTTTTGGTCCGGCGTCCTGTGGCATGACCAAGATGGGCTAATAATATAATTTTGAATTACCTTACCTAAAGTAATGTGCCACAAAATAATATAAAAATATCTTAGAAGAGAACAACTAATTGGGGCCCTTATACAGCACGTTTCGATCTAAAAATCGAATCGTTTCCTTTTTGTCATTAGTAACAGCACTGCGATGAACATGTAAATCGTAGTTCTGGGTCTTTGCTAGTGCTATTGGTATTTCTGGAATGGCAATTGCCGGCCAGCATTTTCTTTGTTTTGTTTGCACTCTTATGCTCTTTATCTTTTTGGTGAGGCTTGGTATGGCTGTAGGGGAGGAGGAGGCCATAAATAGAATTTGGGGGTATATTTAAATAATTTTAAACATGCCCCTGAGTTCTACTCTTTAGGTTGCAGCAATTTGTGCAATGCGTGCAGTATTTTGTTGGCAGTTGAGATGTCATTCTCAAACGGGCTGATAATGTAATTTTGAGTTACCTTTTGGTCCAGCGCCCTGTTGAAAGAGCGCGACGGGCTGATAATAAAAGTTGGAGTTACCGTTTGGTCCGGCGCCCTGTGGTAGGAGCACGACAGGCTGAAAATGTGATTTTTAGTTACATTAATAACATTTGCTTTTGGTCCGGCGCCCTGTGGAAAGAGTGCGCCGGGCCGATAATAAAATTTTGAGTTATCTTTTGGTCCGGCGCCCTTTAGTAGGTGCGCGACAGGCTGATAATATAATTTTGAGTTACCTTTTGGTCGAGCGCCCTGTGGTAGGAGCATGACGGCCTGAAAATGTAATTTTTAATTATATTAGTTACATTTGCTTTTGGTCCAGCGCCCTGTGGAAAGAGCGCGACGGCCTGATAATAAAATTTTGAGTTATCTTTTGGTCCGGAGCCCTTTAGTAAGTGCGCGACGGGCTGATAATATAATTTTGCGTTACCTTTTGGTCCGGCGTCCTGTGGCATGACCAAGATGGGCTGATAATATAATTTTAAATTACCTTACCTAAAGTAATGTGCCACAAAATAATATAAAAATATCTTAGAAGAGAACAACTAATTAGGGCCCTTATACAGCACGTTTCGATCTAAAAATCGAATCGTTTCCTTTTTGTCATTAGTAAAAGCACTGCGATGAACATGTAAATCGTAGTTCTGGGTCTTTGCTAGTGCTATTGGTATTTCTGGAATGGCAATTGCCGGCCAGCATTTTCTTTGTTATGTTTGCACTCTTATGCTCTTTATCTTTTTGGTGAGGCTTGGTATGGCTGTAGGGGAGGAGGAGGCCATAAGTAGAATTTGGGGGTATATTTAAATAATTTTAAACATGCCCTTGAGTTCTACTCTTTAGGTTGCAGCAATTTGTGCAATGCGTGCAGTATTTTGTTGGCAGTTGAGATGTCATTCTCAAACGGGCTGATAATATAATTTTGAGTTACCTTTTGGTCCGGCGCCCTGTTGAAAGAGCGCGACGGGCTGATAATAAAAGTTTGAGTTACCGTTTGGTCCGGCGCCCTGTGGTAGAAGCAAAACGCGCTGAAAATTTAATTTTTAGTTACATTAGTTACATTAGCTTTTGGTCCGGCGCCCTGTGAAAAGAGCGCGACGGGCTGATAATAAAATTTTGAGTTATCTTTTGGTGCGGCGCCCTTTAGTAGGTGCGCGACAGGCTGATAATATAATTTTGAGTTACCTTTTGGTCCAGCGCCCTGTGGTAGGAGTGTGACGGCCTGAAAATGTAATTTTTAGTTACATTAGTTACATTTGCTTTTGGTTCAGCGCCCTGTGGAAAGAGCGCGACGGGCTGATAATACAATTTTGAATTACCTTACCTAAAGTAATGTGCCACAAAATAATATAAAAATATCTTAGAAGAGAACAACTAATTAGGGCCCTTATACAGCACTTTTCGATCTAAAAATCGATTCGTTTCCTTTTTGTCATTAGTAACAGCACTGCGATGAACATGGAAATCACAGTTCTGGGTCTTTGCTTGTGCTATTGGTATTTCTGGAATGGCAATTGTCGGCCAGCATTTTCTTTCTTTTGTTTGCACTCTTATGCTCTTTACCTTTTTGGTGAGGCTTGGTATGGCTGTAGGGGAGGAGGAGGCCATAAGTAGAATTTGGGGGTATATTTAAATCATTTTAAATATGCCCCTGAGTTCTACTCTTTAGGTTGCAGCAATTTGTGCAATGCGTGCAGAATTTTGTTGGCAGTTGAGATGCCATTCTCAAACGGGCTGATAATATAATTTTGAGTTACCTTTTGGTCCGGCGCCCTGTTGAAAGAGCGCGACGGGCTGATAATAAAAGTTGGAGTTACCGTTTGGTCCGGCGCCCTGTGGTAGAAGCAAAACGCGCTGAAAATTTAATTTTTAGTTACATTAGTTACATTAGCTTTTGGTCCGGCGCCCTGTGGAAAGAGCGCGACGGGCCGATAATGAAATTTTGAGTTATCTTTTGGTCCGGCGCTCGTTAGTAGGTGCGCGACGGGCTGATAATATAATTTTGAGTTACCTTTTGGTCCAGCGCCCTTTGGTAAGAGCGTGACGCCCTGAAAATGTAATTTTTAATTACATTAGTTACATTTGCTTTTGGTCCGGTGCCCTGTGGAAAGAGCGCGACGGGCTGATAATAAAATTTTGAGTTATTTTTTGGTGCGGCGCCCTTTAGTAGGTGCGCGACAGGCTGATAATATAATTTTGAGTTACCTTTTGGTCCAGCGCCCTGTGGTAGGAGCGTGACGGCCTGAAAATGTAATTTTTAGTTACATTAGTTACATTTGCTTTTGGTCCGGCACCCTGTGGAAAGAGCGCGACGGGCTGATAATAAAATTTTGAGTTACCTTCTGGTCCGGCGCCTATTGGTAGGAGCGCGATGGGCTGATAATATAATTTTGCGTTAACTTTTGGTACGGCGTCCTGTGGCATGACCAAGATGGACTAATAATATAATTTTGAATTATCTTACCTAAAGTAATGTGCCACAAAATAATATAAAAATATCTTAGAAGAGAACTACTAATTAGGGCCCTTATACAGCACGTTTCGATCTAAAAATCGAATCGTTTCCTTTTTGTCATTAGTAACAGCACTGCGATGAACATGTAAATCGTAGTTCTGGGTCTTTGCTAGTGCTATTGGTATTTCTGGAATGGCAATTGCCGGCCAGCATTTTCTTTGTTATGTTTGCACTCTTATGCTCTTTATCTTTTTGGTGAGGCTTGGTATGGCTGTAGGGGAGGAGGAGGCCATAAGTAGAATTTGGGGGTATATTTAAATAATTTTAAACATGCCCCTGAGTTCTACTCTTTAGGTTGCAGCAATTTGTGCAATGCGTGCAGTATTTTGTTGGCAGTTGAGATGTCATTCTCAAACGGGCTGATAATATAATTTTGAGTTACCTTTTGGTCCGGCGCCCTGTTGAAAGAGCGCGACGGGCTGATAATAAAAGTTGGAGTTACCGTTTCGTCCGGCGCCCTGTGGTAGGAGCACGACAGGCTGAAAATGTGATTTTTAGTTACATTAATAACATTTGCTTTTGGTCCGGCGCCCTGTGGAAAGAGCGCACCGGGCCGATAATAACATTTTGAGTAATCTTTTGGTCCGGCGCCCTGTAGAAAGAGCGCGCCGGGCCGATAATAAAATTTTGAGTTATCTTTTGGTCCGGCGCCCTTTAGTAGGTGCGCGACGGGCTGATAATAAAATTTTGAGTTACCTTTTGGTCGAGCGCCCTGTGGTAGGAGCGTGACGGCTTGAAAATGTAATTTTTAATTATATTAGTTACATTTGCTTTTGGTCCAGCGCCCTGTGGAAAGAGCGCAACGGCCTGATAATAAAATTTTGAGTTATCTTTTGGTCCGGAGCTCTTTAGTAAGTGCGCGACGGGCTGATAATATAATTTTGCGTTACCTTTTGGTCCGGCGTCCTGTGGCATGACCAAGATGGGCTAATAATATAATTTTGAATTACCTTACCTAAAGTAATGTGCCACAAAATAATATAAAAATATCTTAGAAGAGAACAACTAATTAGGGCCCTTATACAGCACTTTTCAATCTAAAAATCGATTCGTTTCCTTTTTCTCATTAGTAACAGCACTGCGATGAACATGGAAATCACAGTTCTGGGTCTTTGCTTGTGCTATTGGTATTTCTGGAATGGCAATTGTCGGCCAGCATTTTCTTTGTTTTGTTTGCACTCTTATGCTCTTTACCTTTTTGGTGAGGCTTGGTATGGCTGTAGGGGAGGAGGAGGCCATAAGTAGAATTTGGGGGTATATTTAAATCATTTTAAATATGCCCCTGAGTTCTACTCTTTAGGTTGCAGCAATTTGTGCAATGCGTGCAGTATTTTGTTGGCAGTTGAGATGCCATTTTCAAACGGGCTGATAATATAATTTTGAGTTACCTTTTGGTCCGGCGCCCTGTTGAAAGAGCGCGACGGGCTGATAATAAAAGTTGGAGTTACCGTTTGGTCCAGCGCCCTGTGGTAGAAGCAAAACGCGCTGAAAATTTAATTTTTAGTTACATTAGCTTTTGGTCCGGCGCCCTGTGGAAAGAGCGCGACGGGCCGATAATAAAATTTTGAGTTATCTTTTGGTCCGGCGCTCTTTAGTAGGTGCGCGACGGGCTGATAATATAATTTTGAGTTACCTTTTGGTCCAGCTCCCTGTGGTAAGAGCGTGACGCCCTGAAAATGTAATTTTTAATTACATTAGTTACATTTGCTTTTGGTCCAGTGCCCTGTGGAAAGAGCGCGACGGGCTGATAATAAAATTTTGAGTTATGTTTTGGTGCGGCGCCCTTTAGTAGGTGCGCGACAGGCTGATAATATAATTTTGAGTTACCTTTTGGTCCAGCGCCCTGTGGTAGGGGCGTGACGGCCTGAAAATGTAATTTTTAATTACATTAGTTACATTTGCTTTTGGTCCGGCGCCCTGTGGAAAGAGCGCGATGGGCTGATAATAAAATTTTGAGTTACCTTCTGGTCCGGCGCCCATTGGTAGGAGCGCGATGGGCTGATAATATAATTTTGCGTTAACTTTTGGTCCGGCGTCCTGTGGCATGACCAAGATGGGCTAGTAATATAATTTTGAATTACCTTACCTAAAGTAATGTGCCACAAAATAATATAAAAATATCTTAGAAGAGAACAACTAATTAGGGCCCTTATACAGCACGTTTCGATCTAAAAATCGAATCGTTTCCTTTTTGTCATTAGTAACAGCACTGCGATGAACATGTAAATCGTAGTTCTGGGTCTTTGCTAGTGCTATTGGTATTTCTGGAATGGCAATTGCCGGCCAGCATTTTCTTTGTTATGTTTGCACTCTTATGCTCTTTATCTTTTTGGTGAGGCTTGGTATGGCTGTAGGGGAGGAGGAGGCCATAAGTAGAATTTGGGGGTATATTTAAATAATTTTAAACATGCCCCTGAGTTCTACTCTTTAGGTTGCAGCAATTTGTGCAATGCGTGCAGTATTTTGTTGGCAGTTGAGATGTCATTCTCAAACGGGCTGATAATGTAATTTTGAGTTACCTTTTGGTCCAGCGCCCTGTTGAAAGAGCGCGACGGGCTGATAATAAAAGTTGGAGTTACCGTTTGGTCCGGCGCCCTGTGGTAGGAGCACGACAGGCTGAAAATGTGATTTTTAGTTACATTAATAACATTTGCTTTTGGTCCGGCGCCCTGTGGAAAGAGCGGGCCGGGCCGATAATAAAATTTTGAGTTATCTTTTATTCCGGCGCCCTTTAGTAGGTGCGCGACGGGCTGATAATATAATTTTGAGTTACCTTTTGGTCGAGCGCCCTGTGGTAGGAGCGTGACGGCCTGAAAATATAATTTTTAATTATATTAGTTACATTTGCTTTTGGTCCAGCGCCCTGTGGAAAGAGCGCGACGGCCTGATAATAAAATTTTGAGTTATCTTTTGGTCCGGAGCGCTTTAGTAAGTGCGCGACGGGCTGATAATATAATTTTGCGTTAACTTTTGGTCCGGCGTCCTGTGGCATGACCAAGATGGGCTAATAATATAATTTTGAATTACCTTACCTAAAGTAATGTGCCACAAAATAATATAAAAATATCTTAGAAGAGAACAACTAATTAGGGCCCTTATACAGCACGTTTCGATCTAAAAATCGAATCGTTTCCTTTTTGTCATTAGTAACAGCACTGCGATGAACATGTAAATCGTAGTTCTGGGTCTTTGCTAGTGCTATTGGTATTTCTGGAGTGGCAATTGCCGGCCAGCATTTTCTTTGTTTTGTTTGCACTGTTATGCTCTTTATCTTTTTGGTGAGGCTTGGTATGGCTGTAGGGGAGGAGGAGGCCATAAGTAGAATTTGGGGGTATATTTATAAAAATTTTAAACATGCCCCTGAGTTCTACTCTTTAGGTTGCAGCAATTTGTGCAATGCGTGCAGTATTTTTTTGGCAGTTGAGATGCCATTCTCAAACGGGCTGATAATATAATTTTGAGTTACCTTTTGGTCCGGCGCCCTGTTGAAAGAGCGCGACGGGCTGATAATAAAAGTTGGAGTTACCGTTTGGTCCGGCGCCCTGTGGTAGAAGCAAAACGCGCTGAAAATTTAATTTTTAGTTACATTAGTTACATTAGCTTTTGGTCCGGCGCCCTGTGGAAAGAGCGCGACGGGCCGATAATAAAATTTTGAGTTATCTTTTGGTCCGGCGCCCTTTAGTAGGTGCGCGACGGGCTGATAATATAATTTTGAGTTACCTTTTGGTCGAGCGCCCTGTGGTAGGAGCGTGACTGCCTGAAAATGTAATTTTTAATTACATTAGTTACATTTGCTTTTGATCCAGCGCCCTGTGGAAAGAGCGCGATGGGCTGATAATAAAAGTTGGAGTTACCGTATGGTCTGGCGCCCTGTGGTAGGAGCAGGACAGGCTGAAAATGTGATTTTTAGTTACATTAATAACATTTGCTTTTGGTCCGGCGCCCTGTGGAAAGAGCGCGACGGGCTGATAATAAAATTTTTAGTTATCTTTTGGTCCGGAGCTCTTTAGTAAGTGCGCGACGGGCTGATAATATAATTTTGCGTTACCTTTTGGTCCGGCGTCCTGTGGCATGACCAAGATGGGCTAATAATATAATTTTGAATTACCTTACCTAAAGTAATGTGCCACAAAATAATATAAAAATATCTTAGAAGAGAACAACTAATTAGGGCCCTTATACAGCACTTTTCAATCTAAAAATCGATTCGTTTCCTTTTTCTCATTAGTAACAGCACTGCGATGAACATGGAAATCACAGTTCTGGGTCTTTGCTTGTGCTATTGGTATTTCTGGAATGGCAATTGTCGGCCAGCATTTTCTTTGTTTTGTTTGCACTCTTATGCTCTTTACCTTTTTGGTGAGGCTTGGTATGGCTGTAGGGGAGGAGGAGGCCATAAGTAGAATTTGGGGGTATATTTAAATCATTTTAAATATGCCCCTGAGTTCTACTCTTTAGGTTGCAGCAATTTGTGCAATGCGTGCAGTATTTTGTTGGCAGTTGAGATGTCATTCTCAAACGGGCTGATAATATAATTTTGAGTTACCTTTTGGTCCGGCGCCCTGTTGAAAGAGCGCGACGGGCTGATAATAAAAGTTGGAGTTACCGTTTGGTCCGGCGCCCTGTGGTAGAAGCAAAACGCGCTGAAAATTTAATTTTTAGTTACATTAGTTACATTAGCTTTTGGTCCGGCGCCCTGTGGAAAGAGCGCGACGGGCCGATAATAAAATTTTGAGTTATCTTTTGGTCCGGCGCCCTTTAGTAGGTGCGCGACGGGCTGATAATATAATTTTGAGTTACCTTTTGGTCGAGCGCCCTGTGGTAAGAGCGTGACGCCCTGAAAATGTAATTTTTAATTACATTAGTTACATTTGCTTTTGGTCCGTTGCCCTGTGGAAAGAGCGCGACGGGCTGATAATAAAATTTTGAGTTATGTTTTGGTGCGGCGCCCTTTAGTAGGTGCGCGACAGGCTGATAATATAATTTTGAGTTACCTTTTGGTCCAGCGCCCTGTGGTAGGAGCGTGACGGCCTGAAAATGTAATTTTTAGTTACATTAGTTACATTTGCTTTTGGTCCGGCGCCCTGTGGAAAGAGCGCGATGGGCTGATAATAAAATTTTGAGTTACCTTCTGGTCCGGCGCCCATTGGTAGGAGCGCGATGGGCTGATAATATAATTTTGCGTTAACTTTTGGTCCGGCGTCCTGTGGCATGACCAAGATGGGCTAATAATATAATTTTGAATTACCTTACCTAAAGTAATGTGCCACAAAATAATATAAAAATATCTTAGAAGAGAACAACTAATTAGGGCCCTTATACAGCACGTTTCGATCTAAAAATCGAATCGTTTCCTTTTTGTCATTAGTAACAGCACTGCGATGAACATGTAAATCGTAGTTCTAGGTCTTTGCTAGTGCTATTGGTATTTCTGGAATGGCAATTGCCGGCCAGCATTTTCTTTGTTATGTTTGCACTCTTATGCTCTTTATCTTTTTGGTGAGGCTTGGTATGGCTGTAGGGGAGGAGGAGGCCATAAGTAGAATTTGGGGGTATATTTAAATAATTTTAAACATGCCCCTGAGTTCTACTCTTTAGGTTGCAGCAATTTGTGCAATGCGTGCAGTATTTTGTTGGCAGTTGAGATGTCATTCTCAAACGGGCTGATAATATAATTTTGAGTTACCTTTTGGTCCGGCGCCCTGTTGAAAGAGCGCGACGGGCTGATAATAAAAGTTGGAGTTACCGTTTGGTCCGGCGCCCTGTGGTAGGAGCACGACAGGCTGAAAATGTGATTCTTAGTTACATTAATAACATTTGCTTTTGGTCCGGCGCCCTGTGGAAAGAGCGGGCCGGGCCGATAATAAAATTTTGAGTTATCTTTTATTCCGGCGCCCTTTAGTAGGTGCGCGACGGGCTGATAATATAATTTTGAGTTACCTTTTGGTCGAGCGCCCTGTGGTAGGAGCGTGACGGCCTGAAAATATAATTTTTAATTATATTAGTTACATTTGCTTTTGGTCCAGCGCCCTGTGGAAAGAGCGCGACGGCCTGATAATAAAATTTTGAGTTATCTTTTGGTCCGGAGCGCTTTAGTAAGTGCGCGACGGGCTGATAATATAATTTTGCGTTAACTTTTGGTCCGGCGTCCTGTGGCATGACCAAGATGGGCTAATAATATAATTTTGAATTACCTTACCTAAAGTAATGTGCCACAAAATAATATAAAAATATCTTAGAAGAGAACAACTAATTAGGGCCCTTATACAGCACGTTTCGATCTAAAAATCGAATTGTTTCCTTTTTGTCATTAGTAACAGCACTGCGATGAACATGTAAATCGTAGTTCTGGGTCTTTGCTAGTGCTATTGGTATTTCTGGAGTGGCAATTGCCGGCCAGCATTTTCTTTGTTTTGTTTGCACTGTTATGCTCTTTATCTTTTTGGTGAGGCTTGGTATGGCTGTAGGGGAGGAGGAGGCCATAAGTAGAATTTGGGGGTATATTTAAATAATTTTAAACATGCCCCTGAGTTCTACTCTTTAGGTTGCAGCAATTTGTGCAATGCGTGCAGTATTTTGTTGGCAGTTGAGATGCCATTCTCAAACGGGCTGATAATATAATTTTGAGTTACCTTTTGGTCCGGCGCCCTGTTGAAAGAGCGCGACGGGCTGATAATAAAAGTTGGAGTTACCGTTTGGTCCGGCGCCCTGTGGTAGAAGCAAAACGCGCTGAAAATTTAATTTTTAGTTACATTAGTTACATTAGCTTTTGGTCCGGCGCCCTGTGGAAAGAGCGCGACGGGCCGATAATAAAATTTTGAGTTATCTTTTGGTCCGGCGCCCTTTAGTAGGTGCGCGACGGGCTGATAATATAATTTTGAGTTACCTTTTGGTCGAGCGCCCTGTGGTAGGAGCGTGACTGCCTGAAAATGTAATTTTTAATTACATTAGTTACATTTGCTTTTGATCCAGCGCCCTGTGGAAAGAGCGCGATGGGCTGATAATAAAAGTTGGAGTTACCGTATGGTCTGGCGCCCTGTGGTAGGAGCAGGACAGGCTGAAAATGTGATTTTTAGTTACATTAATAACATTTGCTTTTGGTCCGGCGCCCTGTGGAAAGAGCGCGACGGGCTGATAATAAAATTTTTAGTTATCTTTTGGTGCGGCGCCCTTTAGTAGGTGCGCGACAGGCTGATAATATAATTTTGAGTTACCTTTTGGTCCAGCGCCCTGTGGTAGGAGCGTGACGGCCTGAAAATGTAATTTTTAGTTACATTAGTTACATTTGCTTTTGGTCCGGCGCCCTGTGGAAAGAGCGCGACGGGCTGATAATAAAATTTTGAATTACCTTACCTAAAGTAATGTGCCACAAAATAATATAAAAATATCTTAGAAGAGAACAACTAATTAGGGCCCTTATACAGCACTTTTCGATCTAAAAATCGATTTGTTTCCTTTTTGTCATTAGTAACAGCACTGCGATGAACATGGAAATCACAGTTCTGTGTCTTTGCTTGTGCTATTGGTATTTCTGGAATGGCAATTGTCGGCCAGCATTTTCTTTGTTTTGTTTGCACTCTTATGCTCTTTACCTTTTTGGTGAGGCTTGGTATGGCTGTAGGGGAGGAGGGGGCCATAAGTAGAATTTGGGGGTATATTTAAATCATTTTAAATATGCCCCTGAGTTCTACTCTTTAGGTTGCAGCAATTTGTGCAATGCGTGCAGTATTTTGTTGGCAGTTGAGATGCCATTCTCAAACGGGCTGATAATATAATTTTGAGTTACCTTTTGGTCCAGCGCCCTGTGGTAGGAGCGTGACGGCCTGAATATGTAATTTTTAGTTACATTAGTTACATTTGCTTTTGGTCCGGCGCCCTGTGGAAAGAGCGCGACGGGCTGATAATAAAATTTTGAATTACCTTACCTAAAGTAATGTGCCACAAAATAATATAAAAATATCTTAGAAGAGAACAACTAATTAGGGCCCTTATACAGCACGTTTCGATCTAAAAATCGAATCGTTTCCTTTTTGTCATTAGTAACAGCACTGCGATGAACATGTAAATCGTAGTTCTAGGTCTTTGCTAGTGCTATTGGTATTTCTGGAATGGCAATTGCCGGCCAGGATTTTCTTTGTTATGTTTGCACTCTTATGCTCTTTATCTTTTTGGTGAGGCTTGGTATGGCTGTAGGGGAGGAGGAGGCCATAAGTAGAATTTGGGGGTATATTTAAATAATTTTAAACATGCCCCTGAGTTCTACTCTTTAGGTTGCAGCAATTTGTGCAATGCGTGCAGTATTTTGTTGGCAGTTGAGATGTCATTCTCAAACGGGCTGATAATATAATTTTGAGTTACCTTTTGGTCCGGCGCCCTGTTGAAAGAGCGCGACGGGCTGATAATAAAAGTTGGAGTTACCGTTTGGTCCGGCGCCCTGTGGTAGGAGCACGACAGGCTGAAAATGTGATTCTTAGTTACATTAATAACATTTGCTTTTGGTCCGGCGCCCTGTGGAAAGAGCGGGCCGGGCCGATAATAAAATTTTGAGTTATCTTTTGGTCCGGCGCCCTTTAGTAGGTGCGCGACGGGCTGATAATATAATTTTGAGTTACCTTTTGGTCAAGCGCCCTGTGGTAGGAGCGTGACGGCCTGAAAATATAATTTTTAATTATATTAGTTACATTTGCTTTTGGTCCAGCGCCCTGTGGAAAGAGCGCGACGGCCTGATAATAAAATTTTGAGTTATCTTTTGGTCCGGAGCGCTTTAGTAAGTGCGCGACGGGCTGATAATATAATTTTGCGTTCACTTTTGGTCCGGCGTCCTGTGGCATGACCAAGATGGGCTAATAATATAATTTTGAATTACCTTACCTAAAGTAATGTGCCACAAAATAATATAAAAATATCTTAGAAGAGAACAACTAATTAGGGCCCTTATACAGCGCTTTTCGATCTAAAAATCGAATCGTTTCCTTTTTGTCATTAGTAACAGCACTGCGATGAACATGTAAATCGCAGTTCTGGGTCTTTGCTAGTGCTATTGGTATTTCTGGAATGGCAATTGTCGGCCGGCATTTTCTTTGTTTTGTTTGCACTCTTATGATTTTTACCTTTTTGGTTAGGCTGGGTATGGCTGTAGGGGAGGAGGAGGCCATAAGTAGAATTTGGGGGTATATTTAAATCATTTTAAATTTGCCCCTGAGTTCTACTCTTTAGGTTGCAGCAATTTGTGCAATGCGTGCAGTATTTTATTGGCAGTTGAGATGCCATTCCCAAACGAGCTGATAATATAATTTTGAGTCACCTTTTGGTCCGGCGCCATGTGGAAAGAGCGCGACGGGCTGATAATAAAAGTTAGAGTTACCGTTTGGTCTGGTGCCCTGTGGTAGGAGCACGACAGGATGAAAATGTGATTTTTAGTTACATTAATAACATTTGCTTTTGGTCTGGCGCCCTGTGGAAAGAGCGCGACGGGCTGATAATAAAATTTTGTGTTACCTTTTGGTCCGGCGCCTATTAGTAGGTGCATGACTGGATGATAATATCATTTTGCGTTAACTTTTGTTCTGGCGTCTTGTGGCATGACCAAGACGGGCTGATAATATAATTTTGAATTACCTTACCTAAAGTACTGTGCCAAAAAAGAATATAAAAATATGTTAGAAGAGAACAACTAATTAGGGCCCTTATACAGCACTTTTCGATCTAAAAATCGATTTGTTTCCTTTTTGTCATTAGTAACAGCACTGCGATGAACATGTAAACCGCAGTTCTGGACCTTTGCTAGTGCTATTGGTATTTCTGGAATAGCAATTGTCGGCCGGCATTTCCTTTGTTTTGTTTGCACTCTTATGCTTTTTTCCTTTTTGGTGAGGCTTGGTATGGCTGTAGGAGAGGAGGAGGCCATAAATAGAATTTGGGGGGTGTATTTAAATCATTTAAAATATGCCCCTGAGTTCTACTCTTTAGGTTGCAGCAATTTGTGCAAAGTGTGCAGTATTTTGTTGGCAGTTGAGATGCCATTCTCAAGCGAGCTGATAATATAATTTTGAGTTACCTTTTGGTCCGGCGCCCTGTGGAAAGAGCGCGATGGGCTGATAATAAAAGTTGAAGTTACCGTTTGGTCTGGCGCCCTGTGGTAGGAGCACGACCGGCTGAAAATGTGATTTTTAGTTACATTAATAACATTTGCTTTTGGTCTGGCTCCCTGTGGAAAGAGCGCGACGGGCTGATAATAAAATTTTGTGTTATCTTTTGGTCCGGCGCCCTTTAGTAGGTGCGCGACGGGCTGATAATATAATTTTGAGTTACCTTTTGGTCCAGCGCCCTGTGGAAGGAGCGTGACGGCCTGAAAATGTAATTTTTAATTACATTAGTTACATTTGCTTTTGGTCCGGCGCCTTGTGGAAAGAGCGCGACGGGCTGATAATAAAATTTTGTGTTACCTTTTGGTCCGGCGCCTATTAGTAGGTGCATGACTTGATGATAATATCATTTTGCGTTAACTTTTGTTCTGGCGTCTTGTGGCATGACCAAGACGGGCTGATAATATAATTTTGAATTACCTTACCTAAAGTACTGTGCCAAAAAAGAATATAAAAATATCTTAGAAGAGAACAACTAATTAGGGCCCTTATACAGCACTTTTCGATCTAAAAATCGATTTTTTTCCTTTTTGTCATTAGTAACAGCACTGCGATGAACATGTAAACCGCAGTTCTGGACCTTTGCTAGTGCTATTGGTATTTCTGGAATAGCAATTGTCGGCCGGCATTTCCTTTGTTTTGTTTGCACTCTTATGCTTTTTTCCTTTTTGGTGAGGCTTGGTATGGCTGTAGGAGAGGAAGAGGCCATAAATAGAATTTGGGGGTGTATTTAAATCATTTAAAATATGCCCCTGAGTTCTACTCTTTAGGTTGCAGCAATTTGTGCAATGTGTGCAGTATTTTGTTGGCAGTTGAGATGCCATTCTCAAGCGAGCTGATAATATAATTTTGAGTTACCCTTTGGTCCGGCACCATGTGGAAAGAGCGCGACGGGCTGATAATAAAAGTTGGAGTTACCGTTTGGTCTGGCACCCTGTGGTAGGAGCACGACCGGCTGAAAATGTGATTTTCAGTTACATTAATAACATTTGCTTTTGGTCTGGCGCCCTGTGAAAAGAGCGCGACGGGCTGATAATATAATTTTGAGTTATCTTTTGGTCCGGCGCCCTTTAGTAGGTGCGCGACGGGCTGATAAAATACTTTTGAGTTACCTTTTGGTCCAGCGCCCTGTGGTAGAAACGTGACGGCCTGAAAATGTAATTTTTAGTTACATTAGTTTCATTTGCTTTTGGTCCGGCGCCCTGTGGAAAGAGCGCGACGGGCTGATAATAATATTTTTAGATACCTTCTGGTCCGGCGACCATTGGTAGGAGCGCGATGGGCTGATAATATAATTTTGCGTTAACTTTTGATCCGGCGTCCTGTGGCATGACCAAGATGGGCTGATAATATAATTTTGAATTACCTTACCTAAAGTAATGTGCCACAAAATTATATAAAATTATCTTATAAGAGAACAACTAATTAGGGCCCTTATACAGCACTTTTTGATCTAAAAATCGATTCGTTTCCTTTTTGTCATTATTAACAGCACTGCGATGAACATGTAAATCACAGTTCTGGGTCTTTGCTAGTGCTATTGGTATTTCTGGAATGGCAATTGTCGGCCAGCATTTTCTTTGTTTTGTTTGCACTCTTATGCTCTTTACCTTTTTGGTGAGGCTTGGTATGGCTGTAGGGGAGGAGGAGGCCATAACTAGTATTTGGGGGTATATTTAAATAATTTTAAACATGCCCCTGAGTTCTACTCTTTAGGTTGCAGCAATTTGTGCAATGCATGCAGTATTTTGTTGGCATTTGAGATGCCATTCTCAAACGGGCTGATAATATAATTTTGAGTTACCTTTTGGTCCGGCGCCCTGTGGAAAGAGCGCGATGGGCTGATAATAAAAGTTGGAGTTACCGTTCGGTCTGGCGCCCTGTGGTAGGAGCACGACCGGCTGAAAATGTGATTTTTAGTTACATTAATAACATTTGCTTTTGGTCTGGCGCCCTGTGGAAAGAGCGCGACGGGATGATAATAAAATTTTGAGTTATCTTTTGGTCCGGCGTAGTGTTGGATGAACACCTAGATGTTCGGGTTCGCGAACGTTCGACGAACGTCGCCGCGATGTTCGGGTGTTCGCACCAAACTCCGAACATAATGGAAGTCAATGGGGACCCGAACTTTCGTGCTTTGTAAAGCTTCCTTACATGCTACACACCCCAAATTAGCAGGGTATGTGCACCTTGGGAGTGGGTACAAGAGGAAAAAAAATATTTGAAAAAGAGCTTATAGTTTTTGAGAAAATTAATTGTAAAGTTTCAAAGGAAAAACTGTCTTTTAAATGTGGAAAATGTCATGTTTCTTTGCACAGGTAACATGCTTTTTTTCGCCATGCAGTCATAAATGTAATACAGAGAAGAGGTTCCACGAAAAGGGACCGGTAATGCTAACCCAGCACCAGCAGCAGCACACGTGATGGAACAGGAGGAGGCGCAGGAGGAGAAGGCCACGCTTTGAGACACAACAACCCAGGCCTTGCATGAGGACAAGAAGCGTGCGGATAGCATGCTTTGTACCGCCATGCAGTCATAAATGTAATAAAGATAAGTGGTTCAATAAACAGGGACCACGCGGCAACGCTAACCCAGCAGCAGCAGACGTGATGGAACAGGAGGAGGCGCAGGAGGAGAAGGCCACGCTTTGTGAGACACAACAACCCAGGCCTTGCATGAGGACAAGAAGCGTGCGGATAGCATGCTTTGTACCGCCATGCAGTCATAAATGTAATAAAGATAAGTGGTTCAATAAACAGGGACCACGCGGCAACGCTAACCCAGCAGCAGCAGACGTGATGGAACAGGAGGAGGCGCAGGAGGAGAAGGCCACGCTTTGTGAGACACAACAACCCAGGCCTTGCATGAGGACAAGAAGCGTGCGGATAGCATGCTTTGTACCGCCATGCAGTCATAAATGTAATAAAGATAAGTGGTTCAATAAACAGGGACCACGCGGCAACGCTAACCCAGCAGCAGCAGACGTGATGGAACAGGAGGAGGCGCAGGAGGAGAAGGCCACTCTTTGTGAGACACAACAACCCAGGCCTTGCATGAGGACAAGAAGCGTGCGGATAGCATGCTTTGTACCGCCATGCAGTCATAAATGTAATAAAGATAAGTGGTTCAATAAACAGGGACCACGCGGCAACGCTAACCCAGCAGCAGCAGACGTGATGGAACAGGAGGAGGCGCAGGAGGAGAAGGCCACGCTTTGTGAGACACAACAACCCAGGCCTTGCATGAGGACAAGAAGCGTGCGGATAGCATGCTTTGTACCGCCATGCAGTCATAAATGTAATAAAAATAAGTGGTTCAATAAACAGGGACCACGCGGCAACGCTAACCCAGCAGCAGCAGACGTGATGGAACAGGAGGAGGCGCAGGAGGAGAAGGCCACGCTTTGTGAGACACAACAACCCAGGCCTTGCATGAGGACAAGAAGCGTGCGGATAGCATGCTTTGTACCGCCATGCAGTCATAAATGTAATAAAGATAAGTGGTTCAATAAACAGGGACCACACGGCAACGCTAACCCAGCAGCAGCAGACGTGATGGAACAGGAGGAGGCACAGGAGGAGAAGGCCATGCTTTTTGAGACACAACAACCCAGGCCTTGCATGAGGACAAAAAGCGTGCGGATATAGCAGCAATGCTTTTTGCCGCCATGTAGTCATAAATGTAATACAGATGAGAGGTTCAATAAACAGGGACCGGAAACGCTACACCATCCCAGATGTTCATTGGTCATGTTACTTGGTTGGGGTCCTGGAGTGTTGCGTAGTCATTTCCAATCCAGGATTGATTCATTTTAATTTGAGTCAGACGGTCTGCATTTTCTGTGGAGAGGCGGATACGCCGATCTGTGACGATGCCTCCGGCAGCACTGAAACAGCGTTCCGACATAACGCTGGCTGCCGGGCAAGCCAGCACCTCTATTGCGTACATTGCCAGTTCATGCCAGGTGTCTAGCTTCGATACCCAATAGTTGAAGGGTGCAGATGGATTGTTCGACACAGCTACGTCATCTGACATGTAGTCCTTGACCATCTTCTCCAGGCGATCGGTGTTGGAGGTGGATCTGCACGCTTGCTGTTCAGTGGGCTGCTGCTGCATGGGTGTCAGAAAATTTTCCCACTCCAAGGACACTGCCGATACCATTCCCTTTTGGGCACTAGCTGCGGCTTGCGTTGTTTGCTGCCCTCCTGGTCGTCCTGGGTTTGCGGAAGTCAGTCTGTCGGCGTACAACTGGCTAGAGGAGGGGGAGGATGTCAATCTCCTCTCTAAAGTCTCCACAAGGGCCTGCTGGTATTCTTCCATTTTGACCTCTCTGACTCTTTCTTCAAGCAGTTTTGGAACATTGTGTTTGTACCGTGGATCCAGAAGGGTATAAACCCAGTAATTGGTGTTGTCCAGAATGCGCACAATGCGTGGGTCACGTTCAATGCAGTCTAGCATGAATTGAGCCATGTGTGCCAGAGTCCTACCAGAATCCTCATCATCTTCTTGTGAGCGTTGTGATAGTTGTTGTGATGCATCATAGTCGTCACCTTCCTCCTGGTCTGCTTCTGCTGACCATTCGCGCTGAATTGTGGAAGTCCAACGTGCATCGCTCTGGCCCTTGTCAGTGGTGGCATGAAATTCCTGCTCCAACTCCAGCTGTTCCTCCTCCTCTTCTTCGTCATAGCTGCTGGGGCCAGCGTTCCCTGAGGCGGATGGCCTGATGTTGGTACCATCACGCTGATCGTTTTCTCCTTCAGATTCCCCCAGTTGCATCATGACAGCTGTTTCCTTGATTTTCAACATTGACCTCTTCAGTAAACACAGCAGTGGTATGGTAATGCTGACTGAAGAGTTGTCACTGCTTACAAGCAACGTGGATTGCTCAAAATTTTGGAGGACTTGGCAGAGGTCCAACATGTTGGCCCAATCGGATCCACAGAAGCTTGGCAGCTGTCCGGATGCGCCTCGGTACTGCGCCGTCATGTACTGGACCACTGCACTCTTCTGCTCACAAAAGCGGGCTAGCATGTGCAGCGTAGAATTCCGGCGCGTAGGGACATCACACAGCAAGCGATGGTGGGGGAGATTGAAGCGCTCCTGCATCTTGGCGAGTGCCCCCGAAGCAGTGCTGGAATTTCTACAATGTTTGGCCACTTGACGCACCTTCAACAGAAGATCGGCTACGCCTGGGTATGTCCTCAGGAACCGCTGAACTACTAGGTTCATCACGTGCGCCAGGCAAGTGATGTGTGTCAGCTTAGCCAACCTTAAAGCGCGAATGAGATTACTCCCATTATCACACACAACCATGCCCGGTTTTAGGTCCAGCGGTGCCAGCCACAAATCCGTCTGTTCCTTTATTCCCTTCCAAATTTCCTCCCCTGTGTTCTGCTTATCCCCAAGGCAGATCAGCTTCAGCAACGCTTGCTGACGCATGCCAACAGCTGTGCTGCACTGCTTCCACGATCCTACTGCTGCTGGGTTAGCGTTTCCGGATGAGGTACAGCTTTGAGATGCGTTGGAGGAAAAGGAGTCAGAGAGGTAGGTGCTGCTGTTGTTATCCAGTGGGAGGGACGGCGGTGCAGCTGTTTGCGGCGTGGGCAACACCCGCGCCGTAGCAGGTGAGGAATCGCTGCCAGGCTCCACAAGGTTCACCCAGTGCGCGGTAAGGGAGATGTATCGACCCTGGCCGAACGCACTCGTCCAGGTGTCAGTGGTGAGGTGAACCTTGCAGGCAATGGCATTCTTCAAACTTCGGGTTATTTTGCTGACCACGTGCTCATGCAACTCAGGCACTGCAGAGCGCGCAAATTGGTAGCGGCTGGGAACCACGTAACGTGGGATGGCCACTGACATCATGCCCTTGAAGCTGTTTGTCTCCACCACTCGATATGGCAGCATTTCGCAGGCCAGAAGCTTGGCTATGCTGGCTGTTACTGCCACGGCCCGGGGGTCATTTGCTGGCAATTTCCTCTTGCGCTCAAACATCTCTGACACAGACAACTGAACCGTAGCGCTGCACACGGAAGGGCTGTTGGTTGTTGTGTTTGATGAAGACTGGGAGACCTCAAGAGCACTACTCCGGAAAGTGACAGTGTCAGCGTCGTCTGATGTTTGTGAATGTTGTGAACCACGCAATGGCTGGGCTACTGCTGCTGCTGAGGCGGGTCTGGTGGTGAGTCTGGTGAACCCAAGGGAGGCAGTGTTGCTGGTACCCTGTCCTGATGCGTTTGCCCACAGAGTGGGATGTTTGGATAGCATGTGGAGGCTCATGCTGGTGGTGGAGAGATTGTTAATACTTTTCCCCCTGCTCAGGCGGGTCTTGCACACCTTGCAAATCGCCATGGTAACATCCTCAGTGCAGTCTTCAAAGAAAGCCCAGACTTTGGAGCACCTGCCTTGCTGGCGATTTCTGTTTGCTCCTCTTTTGCCTTTCACTTGAACTTCCACGCTTGTGGTGCCTGAAATTGCGCGCCGCCTACCTTGTGGCACAAGGCGAACTCGTGCAGCAGTGGGTTCTTCAACAGACTCATCTGTGCTGCTGCTACGACGGCGATGTTCTCGTTCACAAACAAAATCTGGGTCTCTGTCCACATTGTCCATACCCTCCTCTTCCATCTCCTGAAACTCGTCATATGTCATTGTGGGGGGCCGCCGCCGTGGAGTAGAGCTCCCCAGAACAACCTCTGCGCAGCTCACTCCAACGTCGTCTTCCAGATCTTGTCGGCCGACCTCCTGCAATTGCAACCCCTCCTGCCCAACTTGCTCTGGGATTTGGGTTTCCGAGTCCTCCTCGGACTCGCCTTGTATTTCAGTGCGCGGTGCATTTCCCACAGTTAATGGTTGTGAATCTAGGCACAACATTTCTGGCTGTTCCTCCATTGACCTTTGAAAGGTGGAAGTTTGTTGGGCTGGGAATAGCTCCTGCGAATACCCCATTGTGTCCTGAGGTAATTAATCGGACTGGTTATCTGGCAGTTGTGTGCGTGGTGTCGCTGCCGGTTGTGTCAGCTTTGTGCCCACTGGCTCCTTGTAACTGGCTGAGGACTCGGACCTCGTGCGTGATGTGCTGGTGCTGCTTAACCCACTGCTGGACGCTTGAGAGGTCATCCAAGTAATTATCTGGTCCTGTTCTTTTGGATTTGTGAGGGTTGTTGTCCTGGACAACATGGGCGGTATTGAGTGGGTTTTCTTGGGTGCTCCCCTGTGGCCTGTACGTGAACCGTCAGGGGAAACACCTCTTCCCTTGCCCCTCCCTCTTTCACCGGATTTCTTCCTCATTTCACTTATCCTTACAGTACACGCTGACTGGCAGCAGTACAGTGGCAGTACAGAAATGCTATACAGTACCACTATTCCCAGCAGCGACACAGAGCACAATGCTATACAGTGGCGGGTGAGCGGTGTACCACTATTCCCAGCAGCGACACAGAGCACAATGCTATACAGTGGCGGGTGAGCGGTGTACCACTATTCCCAGCAGCGACACAGAGCACAATGCTATACAGTGGCGGGTGAGCGGTGTACCACTATTCCCAGCAGCGACACAGAGCACAATGCTATACAGTGGCGGGTGAGCGGTGTACCACTATTCCCAGCAGCGACACAGAGCACAATGCTATACAGTGGCGGGTGAGCGGTGTACTACTATTCCCAGCAGACACAGAGTGGCAGTAAACAGAATGCTATATAGTGTGGCTGAGCGAGCGGTGTACTACTATTCCCAGCAGACACAGAACAGTAAACAGAATGCTATATAGTGTGGCTGAGCGAGGTACACAGAGTGGCAGTAAACAGAATGCTATATAGTGTGGCTGAGCGAGCGGTGTACTACTATTCCCAGCAGACTCAGAACAGTAAACAGAATGCTATATAGTGTGGCTGAGCGGTGTACCACTATTCCCAGCAGCGACACACAGCACAATGCTATACAGTGGCGGGTGAGTGGTGTACCACTATTCCCAGCAGCGACACAGAGCACAATGCTATACAGTGGCGGGTGAGCGGTGTACCACTATTCCCAGCAGCGACACAGAGCACAATGCTATACAGTGGCGGGTGAGCGGTGTACCACTATTCCCAGCAGCGACACAGAGCACAATGCTATACAGTGGCGGGTGAGCGGTGTACCACTATTCCCAGCAGCGACACAGAGCACAATGCTATACAGTGGCGGGTGAGCGGTGTACTACTATTCCCAGCAGACACAGAGTGGCAGTAAACAGAATGCTATATAGTGTGGCTGAGCGAGCGGTGTACTACTATTCCCAGCAGCGACACAGAGCACAATACTATACAGTGGCGGGTGAGCGGTGTACCACTATTCCCAGCAGCGACACAGAGCACAATGCTATACAGTGGCGGGTGAGCGGTGTACCACTATTCCCAGCAGCGACACAGAGCACAATGCTATACAGTGGCGGGTGAGCGGTGTACCACTATTCCCAGCAGCGACACAGAGCACAATGCTATACAGTGGCGGGTGAGCGGTGTACTACTATTCCCAGCAGACACAGAGTGGCAGTAAACAGAATGCTATATAGTGTGGCTGAGCGAGCGGTGTACTACTATTCCCAGCAGACACAGAACAGTAAACAGAATGCTATATAGTGTGGCTGAGCGAGGTACACAGAGTGGCAGTAAACAGAATGCTATATAGTGTGGCTGAGCGAGCGGTGTACTACTATTCCCAGCAGACACAGAACAGTAAACAGAATGCTATATAGTGTGGCTGAGCGAGGTACACAGAGTGGCAGTAAACAGAATGCTATATAGTGTGGCTGAGGGAGCGGTGTACTACTATTCCCAGCAGATACAGAACAGTAAACAGAATGCTATATAGTGTGGCTGAGTGAGGTACACAGAGTGGCAGTAAACAGAATGCTATATAGTGTGGCTGAGCGAGCAGTGTACTACTATTCCCAGCAGACACAGAACAGTAAACAGAATGCTATATAGTGTGGCTGAGCGAGGTACACAGAGTGGCAGTAAACAGAATGCTGAGCGAGCGGTGTACTACTATTCCCAGCAGCGACACAATGACTGGGGGGACCCTGGCTAGCGTGGCTGGAGCGCGAACTACCCTGCCTGCCTACCCAAAGCTAAACCCACAGACAAATGGCGGAAATATGACGTGGTTCGGGTATTTATTTACCCGAACCACGTGACAGTTCGGCCAATCAGAGCGCGTTCGGGTCCGAACCACGTGACCCGTTCGGCCAATCACAGCGCTAGCCGAACGTTCCCCGGCCATGTGGCCGAACTCGAACATCACCCGAATAGGGTGATGTTCTGCAGAACCCGAACAGTGGCGAACACTGTTCGCCCAACACTAGTCCGGCGCCCTTTAGTAGGTGCGCGACGGGCTGATAATATAATTTTGAGTTACCTTTTGGTCCAGCGCCCTGTGGAAGGAGCGTGACGGCCTGAAAATGTAATTTTTAATTACATTAGTTACATTTGCTTTTGGTCCGGCGCCCTGTGGAAAGAACGCGACGGGCTGATAATAAAATTTTGAGTTTTCTTTTGGTCCGGCGCCCTTTAGTCGGTGCGCAACGGGCTGATAATATAATTTTGAGTTACCTTTTGGTCCAGCGCCCTGTGGTAGGAGCGTGACGGCCTGAAAATGTAATTTTTAATTACATTAGTTACATTTGCTTTTTGTCCGGCACCCTGTGGAAAGAGCGCGACGGGCTGATAATAAAATTTTGTGTTACCTTTTGGTCCGGCGCCTATTAGTAGGTGCATGACTGGATGATAATATCATTTTGCGTTAACTTTTGTTCTGGCGTCTTGTGGCATGACCAAGACGGGCTGATAATATAATTTTGAATTACCTTACCTAAAGTACTGTGCCAAAAAAGAATATAAAAATATCTTAGAAGAGAACAACTAATTAGGGCCCTTATACAGCACTTTTCGATCTAAAAATCGATTTGTTTCCTTTTTGTCATTAGTAACAGCACTGCGATGAACATGTAAACCGCAGTTCTGGACCTTTGCTAGTGCTATTGGTATTTCTGGAATAGCAATTGTCGGCCGGCATTTCCTTTGTTTTGTTTGCACTCTTATGCTTTTTTCCTTTTTGGTGAGGCTTGGTATGGCTGTAGGAGAGGAGGAGGCCATAAATAGAATTTGGGGGGTGTATTTAAATCATTTAAAATATGCCCCTGAGTTCTACTCTTTAGGTTGCAGCAATTTGTGCAATGTGTGCAGTATTTTGTTGGCAGTTGAGATGCCATTCTCAAGCGAGCTGATAATATAATTTTGAGTTACCTTTTGGTCCGGCGCCCTGTGGTAGTATCACGACAGGATGAAAATGTGATTTTTAGTTACATTAATAACATTTGCTTTTGGTCCGGCGCCCTGTGGAAAGAGCGCGATGGGCTGATAATAAAAGTTGGAGTTACCGTTTTGTCTGGCGCCCTGTGGTAGAAGCAAAACGCGCTGAAAATTAAATTTTTTGTTACATTAGTTGCATTAGCTTTTGGTCCGGCGCCCTGTGGAAAGAGCGCGACGGGCTGATAATAAAATTTTGAGTTTTCTTTTGGTCCGGCGCCCTTTGCTAAGTGCGCGACGGGCTGATAATATAATTTTGAGTTACCTTTTGGTCCAGCGCCCTGTGGAAGGAGCGTGACGGCCTGAAAATATAATTTTTAGTTGCATTAGTTACATTTGCTTTTGGTCCGGCGCCCTGTGGAAAGAGCGCGACGGGCTGATAATAAAAGTTGGAGTTACCGTTTGGTCTGGCGCCCTGTGGTAGTATCACGACAGGATGAAAACTTGATTTTTAGTTACATTAATAACATTTGCTTTTGGTCCGGCGCCCTGTGGAAAGAGCGCGACGGGCTGATAATAAAATTTTGAGTTACCTTCTGGTCCGGCGCCCATTGGTAGGAGCACGATAGGCTGATAATATAATTTTGTATTAACTATTGGTCCGGCATCCTGTGGCATGACCAAGACGGGCTGATAATATAATTTTGAATTACCTTACCTAAAGTACTGTGCCAAAAAAGAATATAAAAATATCTTAGAAGAGAACAACTAATTAGGGCCCTTATACAGCACTTATTGATCTAAAAATCGAATCGTTTCCTTTTTGTCTTTAGTAACAGCACTGCGATGAACATGTAAATCGCAGTTCTGGGTCTTTGCTAGTGCTATTGGTATTTCTGGAATGGCAATTGTCGGCCGGCATTTTCTTTGTTTTGTTTGCACTGTTATAATTTTACCTTTTTGGTGAGGCTTGGTATGGCTGTAGGGAAGGAGGAGGCCATAAATAGAATTTGGGGGTATATTTAAATCATTTTAAATATGCCCCCGAGTTCTACTCTTCAGGTTGCAGCAATTTGTGCAATGCGTGCAGTATTTTGTTGACTGTTGAGATGCCATTCTCAAACGGGCTGATAATAAAATTTAGAGTTACCTTTTGGTCCGGCGCCCTGTGGAAAGAGCGCAACGGGCTGATAATAAAAGTTGGAGTTACCGTTTTGTCAGGCGCCCTGTGGTAGAAGCAAAACGCGCTGAAAATTAAATTTTTAGTTACATTAGTTTCATTAGCTTTTGGTCCGGCACCCTGTGGAAAGAGCGCGACGGGCTGATAATAAAATTTTGAGTTATCTTTTGGTCCGGCGCCCTTTAGTAGGTGCGTGACGGGCTGATAATATAATTTTGAGTTACCTTTTGGTCCAGCGCCCTGTGGTAGGAGAGTGACGACCTGAAAATGTAATTTTTAGTTACATTAGTTACATTTGCTTTTGGTCCGGCGCCCTGTGGAAAGAGCGCGACTGGCTTATAATAAAATTTTGAGTTACCTTTTGGTCCGGCGACCATTGGTAGGAGCGCGATGGGCTGATAATATAATTTTGTGTTAACTTTTGGTCCGGCGTCCTGTGGCATGACCAAGATGGGCTGATAATATAATTTTGAATTACCTTACCTAAAGTAATGTGCCACAAAATTATATAAAATTATCTTATAAGAGAACAACTAATTAGGGCCCTTATACAGCACTTTTTGATCTAAAAATCGATTTGTTTCCTTTTTGTCATAGTAACAGCACTGCGATGAACATATAAATCACAGTTCTGGGTCTTTGCTAGTGCTATTGGTATTTCTGGAATGGCAATTGTCGGCCAGCATTTTCTTTGTTTTTTTTGCACTCTTATGCTCTTTACCTTTTTGGTGAGGCTTGGTATGGCTGTAAGGGAGGAGGAGGCCATAAGTAGAATTTGGGGGTATATTTAAATCATTTTAAATATGCCCCTGAGTTCTACTCTTTAGGTTGCAGCAATTTGTGCAATGCATGCAGTATTTTGTTGGCATTTGAGATGCCATTCTCAAACGGGCTGGTAATATAATTTTGAGTTACCTTTTGGTCCGGCGCCCTGTGGAAAGAGCGCGACGGGCTGATAATAAAAGTTGGAGTTACCGTTTGGTCTGGCGCCCTGTGGTAGGAGCACGACCGGCTGAAAATGTGATTTTTAGTTACATTAATATCATTTGCTTTTGGTCCGGCGCCCTATGGAAAGAGCGCGACGGGCTGATAATAAAATTGAGTTATCTTTTGGTCCGGCGCCCTTTAGTAGGTGCGCGACGGGCTGATAATATAATTTTGAGTTACCTTTTGGTCCAGCGCACTGTGGTAGGAGCGTGACGGCCTGAAAATGTAATTTTTAATTACATTAGTTACATTTGCTTTTGGTCCGGCGCCCTGTGGAAAGAGCGCGACGGGCTGATAATAAAATTTTGAGTTATCTTTTGGTCCGGCGCCCTTTAGTAGGTGCGCGACGAGCTGATAATATAATTTTGAGTTTCCTTTTGGTTCAGCGCCCTGTGGTAGGATTGTGACGGCCTGAAAATGTAATTTTTAATTACATTAGTTACATTTGCTTTTGGTCCGGCGCCCTGTGGAAAGAGCGCGAAGGGCTGATAATAAAATTTTGAGTTACCTTTTGGTCCGGCGCCTATTAGTAGGTGCATGACGGGATGATAATATAATTTTGCGTTACCTTTTGGTCCGGCGTCCTGTGGCATGACCAAGATGGGCTGATAATATAATTTTGAATTACCTTACCTAAAGTAATGTGCCACAAATTAATATAAAAATGTCTTAGAAGAAAACAACTAATTAGGGCTCTTATACAGAACTTTTCGATCTAAAAATCGATTTGTTTATTTTTTGTCATTAGTAACAGCACTGCGATGAACATGTAAATCACAGTTCTGGGTCTTTGCTAGTGCTATTGGTATTTCTGGAATGGCAAATAGTCGGCCAGCATTTTCTTTGTTTTGTTTGCAGTCTTATGCTTTTTACCTTTTTGGTGAGGCTTGGTATGGCTGTAGGGGAGGAGGAGGCCATAAGTAGAATTTGGGGGTATATTTAAATCATTTTAAATATGCCCCTGAGTTCTACTCTTTAGGTTGCAGCAATTTGTGCAAAGCGTGCAGTATTTTGTTGGCAGTTGAGATGCCATTCTCAAACGAGCTGATAATATAATTTTGAGTTACCTTTTTGTCCGGCGACCTGTGGAAAGAGCGCGACAGGCTGATAATAAAAGTTGGAGTTACCGTTTGGTCTGGCGCCCTGTGGTAGGAGCACGACAGGCTGAAAATGTGATTTTTAGTTACATTAATAACATTTGCTTTTGGTCCGGCGCCATGTGGAAAAAGCGCGACGGGCTGATAATATAATTTTGAGTTACCTTTTGGTCCGTTGCCCTGTGGATAGAGCGCAACGGGCTCATAATAAAAGTTGGAGTTACCGTTTTGTCTGGCGCCCTGTGGTAGAAGCAAAACGCGCTGAAATTTTTAGTTACATTAGCTTTTGGCCCGGCGCCCTGTGGAAAGAGCGCGACGGGCTGATAATAAAATTTTGAGTTATCTTTTGGTCCGGCGCCCTTTAGTAGGTGCGTGACGGGCTGATAATATAATTTTGAGTTACCTTTTGGTCCAGCGCCCTGTGGTAGGAGCCTGACGGCCTGAAAATGTAATTTTTAATTACATTAGTTACATTTGCTTTTGGTCCGGCGCCCTGTGGAAAGAGCGCGACTGGCTTATAATAAAATTTTGTGTTACCTTTTGGTCCGGCGACCATTGGTAGGAGGGCAATGGGCTGATAATATAATTTTGCATTCACTTTGTGTCTGGCATCCTGTGGCATGACCAAGACGGGCTGATAATATAATTTTGAATTACCTTACCTAAAGTACTGTGCCAAAAAAGAATATAAAAATATCTTAGAAGAGAACAACTAATTAGGGCCCTTATACAGCACTTTTCGATCTAAAAATCGATTTGTTTCCTTTTTGTCATTAGTAACAGCGCTGCGATGAACATGTAAACCGCAGTTCTGGACCTTTGCTAGTGCTATTGGTATTTCTGGAATGGCAATTGTCGGCCGGCATTTTCTTTGTTTTGTTTGCACTCTTATGCTTTTTTCCTTTTTGGTGAGGCTTGGTATGGCTGTAGGGGAGGCCATAAGTAGAATTTGGGGGTATATATTTAAATCATTTTAAACATGCCCATGAGTTCTACTCTTTAGGTTGCAGCAATTTGTGCAATGTGTGCAGTATTTTGTTGGCAGTTGAGATGCCATTCTCAAACGGGCTGATAATAAAATTTAGAGTTACCTTTTGGTCCGGCGCCCTGTGGAAAGAGCGCAACGGGCTGATAATAAAAGTTGGAGTTGGGTTTACTAAAGACAGGTCCTGTTTGACTAACATGCTCAGCTTTTATGAGGTAGTGAATGCTAATATGGATATTGGGAATGCTGTAGATGTGATATACTTGGACTTTGCAAAGGCCTTCGACACTGTTCCCCTCAGAAGTCTGGTGCAAAAGTTGAGGATGCAAGGACTGGGGAAGAGTTTGAGTGCATGAATAGGGAACTGGCTAATGGACAGAAAACAAAGAGTTGTGGTCAATGGATCGTACTCAAAATGGGAGACTGTTAGCAGTGGGGTCCCACAGGGGTCTGTACTGGGTCCAGTGCTCTTCAATTTATTTATTAATGACCTAGTAGATGCAGTAGTGAGCAATGTTGCTATTTTTGCAGATGATACAAAATTGTGCAGAATCATCAACTCTCAGGAAGATAGTGTCATATTGCAACAGGATCTGGATAGGATGGCTATATGGGCACATACATGGCAGATGAAGTTCAATGTTGACAAATGTAAACTCATGCATTTTGGTCGTACCAATGGTCTAGCACCATACAAAATAAATGGGATACAGTTGGGGACATCAAACTTGGAGAAGGACTTAGGAGTACTCATCGACAACAAGTTAAATAATCGTACTCAATGCCAAGCCGCTGCAGCTAAAGCGAACAAAATTTTGGGATGCATTAAAAGGGAAATAAAAACTCAAGATGCTAGCATAATATTGCCCCTGTTTAACTCTCTAGTAAGGCCACATCTGGAATATAGAATTCAGTTCTGGGCACCACATTATAAAAAAGATATTGCAGTTTTAGAGCAGGTGCAGAGACGAGCTACAAAATTGATACGTGGGATGGAAGGTCTCGCTTACCAAGAAAGGTTAGATAAACTGGGTTTATTTAGTCTAGAGAAAAGACGCCTTAGAGGAGATCTAATTAACGTGTATAAATACGTCAGAGGGCAATATAATAGCTTGGCGGATCAGCTTTTTGTCCCTAGGCCTTCTCAAAGGACTAGAGGACATGATCTGCGCATGGAGGAAAAACGTTTTAGCCATTTATTTAGGAAAGGGTTCTTTACAGTAAGAGTGATTAAGATGTGGAATGCATTGCCACAGGAAGTCGTTATGGCAAACTCTATACCTGCATTTAAAGGGGGCTTAGATGCTTTCCTTGCGTTGAAAGACATCCATGGCTACAATTACTAGGTTATGCCTAATGATGTTGATCCAGGGATTTTATCTGATTGCCATCTGGAGTCAGGAAGGAATTTTACCCTTTTGGGGCTAATTGGACCAAGCCTTGTGGGGGTTTTTTCGCCTTCCTCTGGATCAACAGGGGTATGTGAGGGACAGGCTGGAATTGTATTTTGTACTGGTTGAACTCGATGGACGTATGTCTTTTTTCAACCAAAATAACTATGTAACTATGTGAGTTACCGTTTTGTCTGGCGCCCTGTGGTAGAAGCAAAACGCGCTGAAAATTTAATTTTTAGTTACATTAATTACATTAGCTTTTGGTCCGGCGCCCTGTGGAAAGAGCGCGATGGGCTGATAATAAAATATTGAGTTATCTTTTGGTCCGGCGCCCTTTAGTAGGTGTGCGACTGGCTGATAATAAAATTTTGAATTACCTTTTGGTCCACTGACCATTGGTAGGAGCGCGATGGGCTGATAATATAATTTTGAGTTACCTTTTGGTCCGGCGTCCTGTGGCATGACCAAGACGGGCTGATAATATAATTTTGAATTACTTTACCTAAAGTACTGTGCCAAAAAAGAATATAAAAATATCTTAGAGGAGAACAACTAATTAGGGCCCTTATACAGCACTTTTCGATCTAAAAATAGAATCATTTCCTTTTTGTAATTAGTAACAGCACTGCGATGAACATGTAAATGTGCCACAAATTAATATAAAAATGTCTTAGAAGAGAACAACTAATTAGGGCCCTTATACAGCACTTTTTGATCTAAAAATCGATAAGTTTCCTTTTTTCATCAGTAACAGCACTGCGATGAACATGTAAATCACAGTTCTGGGTCTTTGCTAGTGCTATTGGTATTTCTGGAATGGCAATTGTCGGCCGGCATTTTCTTTGTTTTGTTTGCACTCTTTTGCTTTTTACCTTTTTGGTGAGGATTGGTATGGCTGTAGGGGAGTAGGACGCCATAAGTAGAATTTTGGGGTGTATTTAAATCATTTTAAATATTCCCCTGAGTTCTACTCTTCAGGTTGCTGCAATTTGTAATCACCTATCAAGTTCTCTCAAGGACCAGTTCACGCTTGGGGTGCTTTTGGGGGGAAGCGTTTTTTTTCTTTGCTGATAGCCGCTATTCAGCAAAGCACTGTGGTAAATCCCTGCAGTGCTTGCGATGTGCATACATCGCAAAGGTGCAATGCGTGCAGTATTTTGTTGGCAGTTGAGATTTGTGCATTTTGTGCGGAGCTGCTGCCAGATTTGTGCATTTTGTGCGGAGCTGCCGCCAGATTTGTGCATTTTGTGCGGAGCTGCCGCCAGATTTGTGCATTTTGTGCAGAGCTGCTGCCAGATTTGTGCATTTTGTGCAGAGCTGCTGCCAGAGTTGTGCATTTTGTGAGGAGCTGCTGCCAGATTTGTGCACTTTGTGTGGAGCTGCTCCCAGATTTGTGCATTTTGTGTGGAGCTGCTGCCAGATTTGTGCATTTTGTGCGGAGATGCTGTCAGATTTGTGCATTTTGTGCTGAGCTGCTGCCAGATTTGTGCATTTTGTGAGGAACTGCTGCCAGATTTGTGCCTTTTGTGTGGAGCTGCTGCCAGATTTGTGCATTTTGCACATATGCATTGCCCATGACTTCAATTTCACGTAACATTTTTATATGTTAGACAAAATAGGGTAATTCCTAGTTTCTAATTGGTTAGTTAAACATACTCATATCCCTCACCTCCCCCTACCCCCAGTACTTGTCACATGTAGATATCCCCACCTATTACCAACCATATCCTAAATGCAAGGCATTCCTTTTATCATCCACAATAAATCCCCCATCAGGGTAAATTACTTATGCATAAATGAGCCTGCGCATACACATACTTAAATATAAGATAATGTTAAATTGATAAAACTCAGACCGCCTTCTAACCCAATACAGTAATCTGCCCTAGGTTAAAACTAATGAAAAACGAATACGTGTCAGAACCAATACATAAAGTACATGATGCCCTGGATCTAAAGTTTAAAACATATTTCATAGCCACAATCTCTCTCTGCCCATTAATCTGACGTTCCCACTCTCCGTTTGAAATCAAACCTAGAGAACAAGGAATCCCACATTATCCATCCTAGTCGTTTGCTATGAAGCAATTGATATCTATTTCTATATTTAGACCAAGGGGTTTTAATGTGCCCAACCTGTAAATCCAGCTCGTTTCCATCTTAGATAGTTCCCTAACCCTGTTGCATCCTCTCCAATTAGGTGACAGTTTATCCAGCACACAAACTTTTAGGCCACTAGGGTCACATGATACTTCTTAAAATGCGCAGACACGCTGTGATCCTCATGGCCCTTTCTTATTTTGTAAATGTGTTCCCTAATGTGGGTCTTAAGATCCCTGGTGGTCCTACCCACATATTGAGTGCCACAGCCGCACCATAATAGGTACACAACATAAGTGGATGCACACGTAAGGAACGTCTTTATATCAAATACAGATTGTTTTGTATTGGAGGTAATAGACCTTATTATCTTGCGTCTATGCTGTAAAGTACAACCTTGGCAATTGCCACAGGGGTAGAAACCCGGTTGTTGCCATCCATTTAAAGGGATACTGTAGGGGGGTCAGGGGAAAATGAGTTGAACTTACCCGGGGCTTCTAATGGTCCCCCGCAGACATCCTGTGTTGGCGCATCCACTCCCCAATGCTCCGGCCCCGCCTCCGGTTCACTTCTGGAATTTCAGACTGTAAAGTCTGAAAACCACTGCGCCTGCGTTACCGTGTCCTCGATCCCGCTGATGTCATCAAGATCTCACAGCGCAGGCCCAGTATGGTCTGTGTCTGCGCAGTACACTCCTGGTGACATCAGCGGGAGCGAGGACACGGGCGTGCAGGCGCAGTGGTTTTCTGACTTTAAAGTCAGAAATTCCAGAAGTGAACGGGAGGTGGGGCCGGAGCATCGGTGAGTGGCTGCGCCAACACAGGATGTCTGCGGGGGACCATTAGAAGCCCTGGGTAAGTTCAGCTCATTTTCCCCCGATCCCCCTACAGTATCCCTTTAAGGATCGTCGTGTGTGGGGATCCACACAGCTGGGCACAAGTTTATCCCTCAGGTTAAGGGCTAAAAGATGGAACAACTCTATATGTAAGAGTAAAATGATGCTGCATGCAGATTCGCATAACTGATATAAATCAATGGGCCTGATTCCACTTGTCAGAAATTCTGTGTGGTGGACTGTGCAGAAAAAATCTGCACAGCAGAGCCATCAGAATTCACCCACCGCAAGGCTAGTGTGCGATTCGCCTGTAGTGCATTTAATAGGAATTTTGCCTGTGTTTCCGCTATGCGAATTTGCGTACATTTTAGCTCACTCAAAATCAATATAAAAGTACACAGGCACTGACATGGTTACATTCGCATACTTACAAACACACGCAAATTTTAACGCATTTTGCGTTAAAATTCGCATACAAACGTGTACGAATTTGCATCCGCATGCAAATTCGTTTTTGCGTTTTCTGCAACGGAATCGCACCGCACTAGTGGAAACGGGCCCTGAATGTGCATAGTTTTAGAGGTCAAACACATCCCTTGTTTCTGCGTAGGGGTCCTGTTCCCACTGAGGTCACTCCCTGATTGATCACCACTTTCATCACTCACCAGCATTTGTATTAGCAAGTGATGCCATCAAGAAGAATCATCAGCGTTGATTGGTCAATAGGCCTGACCAGTTAGCACCGAGGTCTCCGCTGCATCAGTGGTATGAATGTCAATAAGTCATCGCTCAGGAAACATTTTATCTGGACTGTCTTTTTATTTTGTTTTTGTTTTTTTCCTCTGCATTTCAACTCTTGCACAGAACACACAGGACACAACACGGAAATGCACCATGTGTGTTTTAGAGCAGAGCCGGGACAAGGTCCTCCAGCACCCAAGGCTGAGACAGCAAAGTGCGCCCCTCCATCCCTCCCACCCCAGCCATCACACACTGATTGCTATTAGACTAAGAGGTGCTTCAGGGCCCCCAACACCTTAATCTCTAGTTATCTGGCTTGCAGTCACTGCTATGTATGTCCTTTTCTTATTTCTTTGTGCTTCAAACACAATTGGGAATGACAAATAAATGAATTGTGCGCCCCCTCCTACACTGCGCCCTGAGCCTGGAGTCTCTTCAGCCTCTGCCTCGGCCCGGCCCTGTTTTAGAGAGAATAGCCTGTCTAATTCCCCGTCATCTGTAAGTTATCACAAGTGTAATTTGATCTCTCAGCTGCCAGCACAGAAATTTGACGCACCTCGGTAAACACAGGGGCCCATATGCAATTCACTATTTCTCCTGAGTTTTCTCCTAGGTGATATTTTTAAACATGTCAATAAAATGCCTTTTAACCACTTTACCCCCGCGCGTACGTATTTCTCCGCCCCTTTTTCCATCCTTTAAAAACCAGGGACGGAGAAACACGTACTTTCCGCGTTCCCGACGCTGCCCGCGCTCCCGCTCGTAAACACGCCGCCCGCCGCTAGTAAACACGCCGCCGCCCGCTCGCCCAGAGATCAATGAACGGGAAAATCCATACCCGTTCGTTGATCTAAGCCCCGCAATGATCAGCTGCTCTCCTATGGGCAGCGCGATCATTGTGAGAAAAAACTCACGTGTCCAGCCTCCTTATTCTTCCTCCAAGCTTCCGGAAGGAAGCTTGGAGGTCGCATTAAAACAAAAAGTTACTGTGGCCATCTTGTGGCCAAATAGTAAACTACACCCTACACATTTTTCACATACAAATAAATGACTTTTACACATAAAATTAACTCATTACCTCCCACACTCCCCATTTTTTTTTTTTGTAATTAAAAAAAAATTAAAAAATTTACAATTAAAAAAAATACATAAATAGTTACCTTAGGGACTGAACTTTTTAAATATTTATGTCAAGAGGGTATAACACTGTTACTTTATAAACTATGGGCTTGTAATTAGGGATGGACGCAAAACTGAAAAAAATGCACCTTTATTTCCAAATAAAATATTGGCGCCAAACATTGTGATAGGGACATAATTTAAATGGTTTTATAACCGGGACAAAAGGGCAAATACGTTTCATGGGTTTTAATTACAGTAGCATGCATTATTTAAAAACTATAATGGCCGAAAACTGAAAAATAATTATTTTTTTCCCCACATTTTTCCTATTTTCCCATTAAAACACATTTAGAAAAAAAAGAATTCTTGGCATAATGTCCCACCTAAAGAAAGCCTAATTGGTGGCGAAAAAAACAAGATATAGTTCATTTCATTGCGATAAGTAATAGTAAAGTTATAGACGAATGAATGGAAGGAGCGCTGAAAGGTGAAAATTGCTCTGGTGCTCAGGGGGTAAAACCCCTCAGTGGTGAAGTGGTTAAGCCACCAGAAAGCAAGAAAATGCTCAAAATAATTTTCATAGTACTTTTTCACTTACTTTTTGGAACCTTTTTAGTTTAAAAGTGCTGGAAAGTTATTTTAAATTGAAGATGAATAATTATCTCCTAGGAGAAAAAAGAGAATTGCATATGTCCCAGGGTGTTAACACTATGGGCTTGATTCACAAAGCGGTGCTAACCTACTTAGCACGTCTAAAGTCTTTAGACACGCTAACCAGGGTGCTAAGTAGGTTAGCACCGGATTTCTCAATCAGATCGCACGCTAACTTTGCGCGCGCAAAGTTTTACGTGCACAAAGTTTTACGCGCGCTAAGTCCCACAGGCTTTAATGGGCACTTTGCGCGGAGCGCCCTGCGCTCTGTGCAGTACGCGTGTAAAGTTTTACGCGCATAAAGTTTTGCGCGCGTAAAGTTTTATGCGCGATAAGCTTGTTTAGACGTGCTAAGGGGGTTTTCACAGGCGTGCTAACAGTTAGCACCGCTTTGTGAATCAAGCCCTTTGTCTGCTTCCATGAAAGCGGGAAGTAGGAATACTTCAGAGTTATTGCAGGAGTTCTATAAGCTATAACAAAGAAATGTTTTTCTTTAAAGGTTATTATGCTGTTGCTTATCTTTTAGAGCAGAGAGGAAGATCTGAGTTCAGGTCCGCTTTAAGATACCACAACACACAGATCTGCAGCGAGTAAACATCTAGTCATCGGCAATCCCTACAGAGATAGAAACAGTCCGTTTGCCATGAGATAGTAGAAGGTCGTGGAGGATCCACACAACTGGGTACCAGGAAATCTTTCATATTCCTGGCACGCCTATAGATAAAAGTGGGACAGTCAGGTATGTGAGGTCCAAGAGTTGGATCTCGCCGCAGGATATTCCAGTGTCTCCTGAAAATGGCCTCAACCTGTCTAGATTGTCGACTGTACCCAGACAGGAAACTGAAGTCCATGCTTCCCTCTCACCGTGGACCTGGGGCAAAAGTCTGACCTCTCTCCATCCCCGCCACTAATTCCCTTTGAGAGTATACTGTGTCATGGTCATAGCCTTTTTCAATGAACCTCCCTGCCAGCATTTTGGATTGAGAGTGGTAATCTTCCAAATGGGAACAGTTCCTCCACAGACAGAGGAATTGGCCCCTGGGGACCCACCCTAAGCCAATTAGGTGATGGCAACTCCCAATATGGATGTACCCATTTTGATCAGTACCCTTAAAATGGGTTCTAGTCCATAGGGTCTCCCCTTCCTTCAATATTTCCAAGTCAAGGAACACAACTGAATCAGGGCTGCTTGTGGCTGTAAGCTCAATATTGAGCTCATAATCATTTAGGCTGGTAATATAATTATCAAACTCTGAACTAGTCCCCTCCCACGATATTAGCAAATCATCTATGTAATGGGACCATTTCAGAACACACCGAGACATAGATCTACTGAGAACCTCCTCCTCCCACACAGCCATGAAGATATTGGCAAAGCTATGAGCGTACCCTGCGCCCATCGAGCAACCATGCTTTTGCACATAGTACGCTACTGCATGCCAGAAATAATTGTGTTAGGGCAAATTCCAGGTGGGCCAGGACAAATTTGCACTGTTTGGGCGTAATATCAGTTTTCTGCAAGTAACATCCAGCAGCCCGCAGTCCGTTATCATAGGAGATAATGGTGCACAGGGATGACACGTCAGCCGTGCCAAGCAAAGTGCTCCGCGTAACACCAACCCCCTGAAGGACCTGTAGGGTATGCTTGATGTACCTAAGCAGATTGGGGATAAGTGCCACAGCAGGCTGCAGCAAATCATCTAGGTATTGACCCAACCGATGCGTAATGGACCACATCCCACTGATGATTGGTCTACCCGGTCAGTCAGTTAAACTTTTGTGAATTTTGGGGGTCTGATATATGACTGGGATACGTGGTGCACTCAGCAGCAGATATTCATATTCCGTCATTCAAGAGCCCCTCACTTAATCCCATCTTCAGTAGTTCTCTCAATTTGTCAGTGTAACGTCTGGTAGGATCCCCAGGCAGTTTTAAAAAGGTCTGCTGATCCCCTATCAATCTATTCAACTCATCGTTATAATGGTTTTTGTTAAGGACAACTACCCCGTCTCCTTTATCAGCGGGGCGGATAACTAGCTGTTTCTCATCCAGTAACTCTTTAACCATGGATTTTAAATTATTGTTGTTCCTCTGAACTGGAAGGATGTTCAGATCATGAAGTACCGTATGGACAAGCTGGATTTCTCAGGCCCTGGTGGGCTGATTTTCACAATTTTTTTTTCAAACACGCAGCTAGCAAAGTGTTTGTACCGATCGTCGCTGAACGCCGCTACCTGCCGCGTAACAGCCCCCCTACCCCCGAGACCTCATCCGCAGCCTGGCCAATGAGCACCAGGCATCGCTAAGGGGTGGATCAGGACTCCCTGCGACGCCATGACGTGGATGACGTGATCCCGATTGTCATTATGGCTCTGAACAGTATTTCCTGTGTGCTCTACTCGCCGGAGGCGCTCGGAAGGGGCGGGGGAATTGCCGCTGCACAGCGGCTATCATGTAGCTAGCGCTAGGCTAGCTACACGATAAAAAAGTAAAATTTTAAATAGTGCTGCGCAGCCACCCTGGCGCATTTAATAGAACGCCAGGGTGGTTAAACATATTAACCGTACTACCCACTTTATTGTCTTGAGGATTAAATAAAGCTCTATTCCTTAAATTCATGTGCCTATAGGTCTCTGGAGGGTTAATTCTAGTACTTGGTCCCTCTTCTTTCAAGAAGTACTTCTTAATGTTAACCTTCCGCATATACAGTGGGTTGCAAAAGTATTCAGCCCCCTTGAAGTTTTCCACATTTTGTCATATTACTGCCACAAACATGAATCAATTGTATTGGAATTCCACATGAAAGACCAACACAAAGTGGTGTACACATGAGAAGTGGAACGAAAATCATACATGATTTCAAACATTTTTTACAAATAAATAACTGCAAAGTGGTGTGTGCATAATTATGCTGCCCCCTTTGATCTGAGTGCAGGCAGTTGCCTATAGGCATTGCCTGATGAGTGCTAATGACTAAATAGAGTGCATCTGTGTGTAATCTAATGTCAGTACAAATACAGCTGCTCTGTGAGGGCTTCAGAAGTTGTCTAAGAGAATATTGGGAGCAACAACACCGTGAAGTCCAAAGAACACACAAGACAGGTCCAAGACAGGTCAGGGATCAAGTTATTGAGAAATTTAAAGCAGGCTTAGGCTACAAAAAGATTTCCAAAGCATTGGAAAAAAGCAAGGAGCACTGTTCAAGCGATCATTCAAAAATGGAAGGAGTATGGCACAACTGTAAACCTACCAAGACAAGGCCATCCACCTAAACTCACAGGCCGAACAAGGAGAGCGCTGATCAGAAATGCAGTCAAGAGGCCCATGGTGACTCTGGACGAGCTGCAGAGATCTACAGCTCAGGTGGGAGACTCTGTCCATAGGACAACTATTAGTCATGCACTGTACAAAGTTGGCCTTTATGGAAGAGTGGCAAGAAGAAAGGCATTGTTGACAGAAAGCATAAGAAGTCCCGTTTGCAGTTTGCCACAAGCCATGTGGGGGACACAGCAAACATGTGGAAGAAGGTGCTCTGGTCAGATGAGACCAAAATGGAATTTTTTGGCCAAAATGCAAAACGCTATGTGTGGCAGAAAACTAACACTGCACATCACTCTGAACACACCATCCCCACTGTCAAATATGGTGGTGGCAGTATCATGCTCTGGGGGTGCTTCTCTTCAGCAGGGACAGGGAAGCTGGTCAGAGTTGATGGGAAGATGGATGGAGCCAAATACAGGGCAAACTTGGAAGAAAACCTCTTGGGGACTGCAAAAGACTTGAGACTGGGGAGGACAGCAGGACAACGACCCTAAACATAAAGCCAGGGCAACAATGGAATGGTTTAAAACAAAACATATCTATGTGTTAGAATGGCCCAGTCAAAGTCCAGATCTAAATCCAATCGAGAATCTGTGGCAAGATCTGAAAACTGCTGTTCACAAACGCTGTCCATCTAATCTGACTGAGCTGGAGCTGTTTTGCAAAGAAGAATGGGCAAGGATTTCAGTCTCTAGATGTGCAAAGCTGGTAGAGACATGCCCTAAAAGACTGGCAGCTGTAATTGCAGCAAAAGGTGGTTCTACAAAGTATTGATTCAGGGGGCCGAACTGATATATGTGTTTATTTTCTCTGAGACCTTATACCTAACAGCTCCTCTTTAACAGAAAGCATAAGAAGTCCCGTTTGCAGTTTGCCACAAGCCATGTGGGGGACACAGCAACCATGTGGAAGAAGGTGCTCTGGTCAGATGAGACCAAAATGGAACTTTTTGGCCAAAATGCAAAACGCTATGTGTGGCAGAAAACTAACACTGCACATCACTCTGAACACACCATCCCCACTGTCAAATATGGTGGTGGCAGCATCATGCTCGGGGGGTTCATCTCTTCAGCAGGGACAGCGAAGCTGGTCAGAGTTGATGGGAAGATGGATGGAGCCAAATACAGGGCAAACTTGGAAGAAAACCTCTTGGAGACTGCAAAAGACTTGAGACTGGGGCGGAGGTTCACCTTCCAGCAGGACAACGACCCTAAACAAAAATCCAGGGCAACAATGGAATGGTTTAAAACAAAACATATCTATGTGTTAGAATGGCCCAGCCAAAGTCCAGATCTAAATCTAATTGAGAATCTGTGGCAAGATCTGAAAACTTCTGTTCACAAACGCTGTCCATCTAATCTGACTGAGCTGGAGCTGTTTTGCAAAGAAGAATGGGCAAGGATTTCAGTCTCTAGATGTGCCAAGCTGGTAGAGACATGCCCTAAAAGACTGGCAGCTGTAATTGCAGCAAAAGGTGGTTCTACAAAGTATTGATTCAGGGGGCCGAATGATTACGCACACCCCACTTTGCAGTTATTTATTTGTAAAAAATGTTTGGAATGATGTATGGTTTTCATTCCACTTCTCACGTGTACACCACTTTGTATTGGTCTTTCACGTGGAATTCCAATAAAATTGATGCATGTTTGTGGCAGTAATGTGACAAAATATGGAAAACTTCAAGGGGGCTAAATACTTTTGCAACCCACTGTATTTGTGGACATCAATGTCGAACTTATTTAGTGAGCAAGGAGGAGCATAATTGAGGCCTTGTTCTATTCATTTCAACTGATCTTTCGAACGTGGAAAGCCACTAGTGTTAAATATACCCTGTCCGATTAAGTTCTTAGCTTTTTCCCTTCTCCCCCGTCTGCATCCTCTTCTGTGCTTCATTTGTTTGACCCTATTGGGGAAACCCTGCGGCGAAATCCAACTCTTGGACTGCGTGCCAGGAATGTGAAAGTCTTTTATGTGGTATGGGCGCTCCTCAAAGAGAATTACCAAAGCTAAATATGAAATGTAAGGCCTAAGCCCACCGCAGTTGATCGCAGCACACGCTGGGGGTATCACCTCCCTAAAAAGAATTATGTTATAATGTGTACAGCGCTCCAAGTGCGTGGGAACAGCTGGGATTAGGAGCTCAATATACCCTATCCCAGTGCTTAGCACAATATATGGAATGCAATATCATATAGCAATCATACAACTCGTATTGGATTAAACTCAGTCCAATTTTTCCCTTGTCTGCACAATCTGCTCTATAGTCCAGCATATAATCCACACTGAATTCCAAGCTTTCAGGTAAAAAAACAGTCCCACAGTTAGTAGTTATACTCTCACCGGTGTCCAGTGGCTGATAACACAAATATCAGCAATCACGCTAATTATAGATCCAGGCATTAGCTCTCCTCATCAGCTTCACTCTGTATTGAACTCAAACAGGACAAGAAAAAAACACATAGGGCTCGATTCACAAAGCGGTGCAAAGTGTTTGCACGCTGGTGAAAAGGCCCTTATCACGCCTAAACTCACTTTAGGCATGATAAGAAGAAACTCGCGCGAAGTTACCGCGCGTACGCGCGCGCGCAGCACCCGACGCTTCGCGCGAAGCTCCCATTAAGCCCTATGGGACTTTGCGCGCGCGTACGCGCGGTAACTTCGCGCGAAGAGCAGGAAAAAGCGGTGATAACTCAGTGGTGAAAAGGTCATCACGCCTAAAGTCTTTTAGGCGTGATAACTGGGTTATCACCGCTTTGTGAATCGAGCCCATAGTGTAATCCAGTTTAGGCAACGCTATCGAGTGACACCCTCCACCAGTGAGCACCTCTGTGCCAACACACTATGTCCGTGTACACACCACCACCACAGAACCTCTAAACGCTCACCAGATTCAATGGCTGACTGTTTCCAGACCAGCAAATGCGCTTGGGTGTCATTCAGATACTGCCATACGGACTTCCGCTTTCCACCAGCTTTTTCCTTCCTTAAAAACTCAGAACAAATGCCTCCATAGCATAACTCCGTTTTATTAAGATATATAAAATGATAAAATTGCACTCACAAGTGTAAAAAGATCATGCGCATATCAAGTATAAAATCCTCGGCCGCTCTCTGCCATCTGCGTCTCTGCTGCCGCCACGCGTGGCCTCAGCCTGTTATCAGCCACTGGACACCGGTGAGAGTATAACTACTAACTGTGGGACTGTTTTTTACCTGAAAGCTTGGAATTCAGTGTGGATTATATGCTGGACTATAGAGCAGATTGTGCAGACAAGGGAAAAATTGGACTGAGTTTAATCCAATACGAGTTGTATGATTGCTATATGATATTGCATTCCATGGGCTCGATTCACAAAGCGGTGATAACCCAGTTATCACGCCTAAAAGACTTTAGGCGTGATAACCTTTGCACCACTGAGTTATCACCGATTTTTGATCTAACTCGCGCGAAGTTTCCGCGCGTACGCGCGCGCGCAAAGTCCCATAGGGCTTAATGGGAGCTTCGCGCGAAGCGGGGACGCTGCGCGCGCGCGTGCGCGGTTGCGCGCGGAAAATTCGCGCGAGTTGCTTCTTATCATGCCTAAAGTGAGTTTAGGCGTGATAAGGGGCTTTTCACTGGCGTGCAAACACTTTGCACCGCTTTGTGAATCAAGCCCCATATATTGTGTTAAGCACTGGGATAGGGTATATTGAGCTCCTAATCCCAGCTGTTCCCACGCACTTGGAGCGCTGTACACATTATAACAGGTATGTGAAAGGTTTCCTGGCACCCAGTTGTTTGGATCCTCCACGACCTTATTATATGTACTATAGCCAGCTTTTATAGCTGGGTTGTGGCCCCTTTAAAAGTGCTGATTCTACTTTGTGAACCGCTGTTTCTAAGTTCCCTGCAGGCCACTCACTGACAATTTTTATTGGCTGTGCGTGACCTGCTAGAATGCAAATTCTAATTTGAAATATGTTCTGTATTGACTACTATGCCATCTTGTGGTAAGATTGTGTACTGCAATGTATTAGTGTATACATACCATTTGCCTATTTCTTTTACTTATTGATTTATTCACTTTTACCTGCTAAGAGGTCTATAAGGGTATTTATATATAACTGGAGCTTAATTCATTGTTAAAGCTTTTATGGATTGCCTTTGTAGAGGGCAGCGGGCGGTTCTGCTTTGCGCATGACAGCCTAGTAAGCGATACTATAAAGCACGCCGCATCCAAGGCACCGTAGCCCCTGATGAGTTACCATAGTAACGAAAGGCGTAGGGTGGAGCAGTGCTACGTGTGACGTCACCGGACGCGGCGACTGTTGCAATACAGACCTTTTTATCAGTAGCAGCGGTGTTGCTGGGGTAAGGGCTAAGGCAGCTAATTTCTAAGGCTGACATGCTTAATCAGAGCTGCGCGCCTCCACAAATTTGCATACCCGTATGTACCTACTGGAAGCTATCTTTGTTTTTATTAGAATTTTTGAATAAAAGTCATTCCATTGCACCTTTACGCTATGTGAAGCATCTGTTTTTGGAGGTGATGCTCCCGGATTGACATGACAAGAGCCCAGCTGAGGTTGCCGTGGCAGCTGAGGGGTGGCCAATACCCCTGATGCGCTGACGGGTCGGTTTGGCCAGTTGATCCGGTGAGTCTTTTCATATTGGAGGGGGGGGGGGGGGGGCTCTGTGTGCATATACTCCCCTATATGTAATAAAAGTACAAGCTGAATTTCTGAGTATAGGAGAGACTGAACTGTTTGAGCACTTTACCCCACATGCCATTATTATCTCCCCATAGTATACAGTGCACAAATGCCCCTCTCCTGCTCCCCATAGTGCAGCAGTGCATGCTTTTTCTCTTCCCCTTCCTATACTGCAGCAGTGCACACTTTTGCTCTTCCCCTCCCCACAGAGCAGCCATGCATGCATTTCTCTTCCCACTCCATAGAACAGCTGTGCATGCTTTTCCTCTTACCCTCCCCATAGTGCAGCAGTGCATGTCTTTCCACTTCCCCTCCCCATAGTGCAGCAGTGCATGCTTTTCCTCTTCCCTCTCCCCATAGTGCAGCAGTGCATGCTTTTCCACTTTCCCTGCACATAGTGCAGCAGTGCATGCTTTTCCTCTTCCCCCTCCCCATAGTGCAGCAGTGCATGCTTTTCCACTTCCCCTGCCCATAGAGCAGCAGTGCATGCTTTCCCCCCCCCCTCCCCATAGTGCAGCGGTACATGCTTTTCCTCTTCCCCTCCCCATAGTACAGCGATGCATGCTTTTACACTTCTCCTCACTATAGTGCAGCAGTGCATGCTTTTCCTCTTCCCCTCCCCATAGAGCAGCAATGCATGCTCTTTCTCTTCCCCTTCCCATAGTGCAGTGGTGCATGCTTTTCCTCTTCCCCTCCCCATAGTGCAGCAGTGCATGCTTTTCTTCTTCCCCTTTCCATAGTGCAGCAGTGCATGTTTTTCCTCTTCCTTTCACCATAGAGCAGGGATGCATGTTTTTCCTCTTCCCCTCCCCATAGTGCAGCAGTTCATGCTTTTCCTCTTCCTCTCCCCATAGTGCAGCGATGCATGCTTTTTCTCTTCACCTCCCCTCCCCATAGTGCAGCAGTGCATGCTTTTCCTCTTCCCCTCCCCATAGTGCAGCAGTGCATGCTTTTCCTCTTCCCCTCCCCATAGTGCAGCAGTGCATGCTTTTCCTCTTCCCCTCCCCATAGTGCAGCAGTGCATGCTTTTCCTCTTCCCCTCCCCATAGTGCAGCAGTGCATGCTTTTCCTCTTCACGTCCCCATAGTGCAACGGTGCATGCTTTTCCTCTCCCCCTCCCCATAGTGCAACGGTGCATGCTTTTCCTCTTCCCCTCCCCATAGAGCAGCGGTGCATGGTTTTCCTCTTCCCCTCCCCATAGTGCAGCGGTGCATGCTTTTCCTCTTCCCCTCCCCATAATGCAACGGTGCATGCTTTTCCACTTCCCCTCCCCATAGAGCAGCGGTGGATGCTTTTTCCTCTTCTCCTCCCCATAGTGCAGCAGTGCATGCTTTTCCACTTCCCCTCCCCATAGAGCAGCAGTGAATGCTTTTCATCTACCCCTCCCAATAGTGCAGCAGTGCATGCTTTTCCACTTCCCCTCCCCATAGTGCAGCGATGCATGCTTTTCCTCTTCCCCTCCCCATAGTGCAGTGATGCATGCTTTTCCTCTTCCCCTCCCCATAGTGCAGCGGTGCATGCTTTTCCTCTTTCCCTCCCCATAGTGCAGAAGTGCATGCTTTTCCTCTTCCCCTCCCCATAATGCAACGGTGCATGCTTTTCCACTTCCCCTCCCCATAGAGTAGCGGTGCATGCTTTTCCTCTTCCCCTCCCCATAGTGCAGCAGTGCATGCTTTTCCTCTTCCCCTCCCCATCGAGCAGCGGTACATGCTTTTCCACTTCCCCTCCCCATAGAGCAGCAGTGAATGCTTTTCATCTACCCCTCCCCATAGTGCAGCAGTGCATGCTTTTCCTCTTCCCCTCCCCATAGTGCAGTGATGCATGCTTTTCCTCTTCCCCTCTCCATAGTGCAGCGGTGCATGCTTTTCCTCTTTACCTCCCCATAGTGCAGCGGTGCATGCTTTTCCTCTTCCCCTCCTCATAGTGCAGCAGTGCATGCTTTTCCTCTTCCCCTCCCCATAGTGCAGCGGTGCATGCTTTTCCACTTCCCCTCCCCATAGTGCAGCGGTACATGCTTTTCCTCTTCCCCTCCTCATAGTGCAGCAGTGCATGCTTTTCCACTTCCCCTCCCCATAGTGCAGCAGTGCATGCTTTTCCTCTTCCCCTCCCCATAGTGTAGCGGTACATGCTTTTCCACTTCCCCTCCTCATAGTGCAGCAGTGCATGCTTTTCCACTTCCCCTCCCCATAGTGCAGCAGTGCATGCTTTTCCTCTTCCCCTCCCCATAGTGTAGCGGTACATGCTTTTCCACTTCCCCTCCCCATAGTGCAGCGGTACATGCTTTTCCTCTTCCCCTCCTCATAGTGCAGCAGTGCATGCTTTTCCACTTCCCCTCCCCATAGTGCAGCAGTGCATGCTTTTCCTCTTCCCCTCCCCATAGTGTAGCGGTACATGCTTTTCCACTTCCCCTCTCCATAGTGCAGCGGTGCATGCTTTTCCTCTTTACCTCCCCATAGTGCAGCGGTGCATGCTTTTCCTCTTCCCCTCCTCATAGTGCAGCAGTGCATGCTTTTCCTCTTCCCCTCCCCATAGTGCAGCGGTGCATGCTTTTCCACTTCCCCTCCCCATAGTGCAGCGGTACATGCTTTTCCTCTTCCCCTCCTCATAGTGCAGCAGTGCATGCTTTTCCACTTCCCCTCCCCATAGTGCAGCAGTGCATGCTTTTCCTCTTCCCCTCCCCATAGTGTAGCGGTACATGCTTTTCCACTTCCCCTCCCCATAGTGCAGCGGTACATGCTTTTCATCTTCCCACTCCATAGAACAGTACTTCCTGCTCATCATAGCCCAGCATCCACTCTGTACTGGGATCACTGCACACACAGGAGTGGATTCTCTGATCACACCTGATAGGCCTGAATTCATTACAATATTTCCCAGTTTAGGGCCCTTACACATCGAATGCGTTAAATAGCATTAAATCACATTGAAACTGATGCACTAACGCACTGCAACTTTTTCTGTTTGCAGCCCACACCTACTGCTTTGCAACAAAATGGTGCGTTACGACCCAATGCACAGTTGCGGTGTGTTATGTGTCCATGTGCGGCATGAACTAATGTTAACAAATGACAACACTGCTGCAACACAGCGAATTTGGTGTGTAAGGGCCTTTAGAGCAAACCTCCCACGTGACTGTGCTATGGCCACTGCATTGGTTCAGAGGATGACATCACTGGGGGTGTTTCCACTGCCTGTGTATATGATGTGTACACAGGAATCTCTTATATATACTAAATAACATCTATGCTGTAAGAATAAAGCCTGATGTGTAACCGTGTCACTAATAGAGGTGGTCAATTAGATGGAAATAATTCTGCGTTGATTCTGATTTATGCAAATGTTTGCTTGTGAAATCCAATAATGTGATATGTTAGAATTTGGTTTGGTGACTACGAATTAAATGGTACCGGAGAAGGATGAAAAGAAAAGTTTTATACATACCTGGGGCTTCTTCCAGCCCCCTTCAGGCTAATCAGTCCCTCGCTGTCCACCTCCACCACCTGGATCTTCTGCTATGAGTCCTGGTAATTCAGCCAGTCAGCGCAGTCCGGCCGCATGCCGCTTCCACAGCCAGGAGCGTTCTGCATCTGCGCAATAGTGCTGCGCAGGTGTAGTACGCTCCTGGTGGCGGAGTGTGTGCATGCGCACTACGCCAGACTGGCTCAAGTACCTGGACTCAAAGCAGAAGATCCAGGTGGTGGAGGAGGACAGCGAGGGACTGATTAGCCTGAAGGGGGCTTGAGGAATCCCCAGGTATGTATAAAACTTTAATTTCATCTGTCTCAGGTTTACTTTGCATATGTAGAGTATAGTACTACTGTATAACACTCTTCATAGAGCTGCAGGGAATCGGCTGAGAATGTTGTGCACATTAAACACAGAGGTGTTGTTTATTACCCATAAACCTGGTTCAGATTGTGCATGAATCATGATCACTGTGTGCAATGGGGTCTCAGTCACAGTGTGTGAGAACATGAAAGCCTGTGTCCTGCAGGATCTGGAGCCTTTACCAAACTCCTTTATAACCTACAGATAAAGACAATGCTACTAAAGGTGGCCATAAATCACTACACAGAGAATTGAATGTGTGCATTAAACACCAAGTGAACACCTGACACAACTGGCTAAGCAAATTTGGCCTGATTGGCTTTTCATGAGGCAATGCTCATGCAAATATGCATTTGCTTTCGCATGCCAACTAATGCAGGGTCCATTAAACCAATGTCGCAAAGCGGTTGCCCTGCGGGAATTAGTTCATGCTTCAATAGCACTATCCAGGAGCGCCACGAGGAGGCTTCCCAATGCCCCCATACAACCGGGGGACCGCGGGGTGGCTGGGTGGCGCAGGCGGCCCCCCCAAGCGTGGCCAGCACCAGGGAGAGCCATCCGCACCTTTCACCTCCCAATATTTAAAAACAGGCACTTACCTTAACGTCCATTGCGTTCTGCTGCTGAGCATAGCTTGGGTGCAACACATTTGAAAAGGGAAGGAATGAAGCATGGGTCGCACCGAGCTTTGGAGCTCAGGGCTGGCTCACACACTGCACTCCAAGGGGGGTGGAGGACAGGCACTGACAGCCCACTCCAGGGCTCACACTACCTAGAATGAGCCATCCGCCACCCGCCTCCAAGGGAAAGACATTCACAAATCACTACACAGAGAATTGAATGTGTACATTAAACACCAAGTGAACACCTGACACAACTGGCTAAGCAAATTTGGCCTGATTGGCTTTTCATGAGGTAATGCTCATGCAAATATGCATTTGCTTTCGCATGCCAACTAATGCAGGGTCCATTAAACCAATGCCGCAAAGCGGTTGCCCTGCGGGAATTAGTTCATGCTTCAATAGCACTTTCCAGGAGCGCCACGAGGAGGCTTCCCAATGCCCCCATACAACCGGGGGACCGCGGGGTCCCAGGCGCTCTCACTGCCTGGGAACCACAGCAGCACCCCGGAGGGAGAGGCTGGGTGGCGCAGACGCCCCCCCCCCCAAGCGTGGCCAGCGCCAGGGAGAGCCATCTGCACCTTTCACCTCCCAATATGTAAAAACAGGCACTTACCTTAATGGGTTCCAGGCGGTGAGAGAGCCTGGGACCCCTGCGGCCCCCCGGTTGTATGGGGGCAATGGGAAGCCTCCTTGTGGCGCCCCTGGATAGTGCTATGTAGCATGAACTAATTCCCGCAGGGCGATTGTTTTGCGTTTTTTGTTTTTTGACCCTGCATATTTAGGCATGTGAAAGCAAATGCATATTTGCATGAGCAATGTCTCGTGATTAGCCAATAGGCCAAATTTGCAAAGCCAGATTTGTCAGGTTCACTTGGTTGATGCACACATTTTCTCTCTGTTGTAATTAGTAAAGGTGGCCATACACTGGTCGATTTGCCATCAGATCGACCAACAGATAGATCCCTCTCTGATCGAATCTGATCAGAGAAAGATCGTAAGGCTGCCTTTACTGCAAACAGATTGTGAATCGATTTCAGCATGAAATCGATTTGCCATCTGTGAAGCTGCCGCAGCTACCCCCCCCCCACCCAGCTATACATTACCTGATCTGGCCGGCGCAAGTCCCCCGATCTCCGCTGTCTTCTTCTCCACGCTCGGCTCCAGCTTCACTTCCTGTCTGGGGAAGTTTAATTAGTAGAGGGCGCTCTACTGCTTAAACTTCCTGTCCGGACAGGAAGAAGTGAAGCCTGCCGAACTCAGACAGAGCCCAGCGGAGAAGGAGCAGCGGTGACACACGCCGGCGGAACAGGTAATGTATTGACCTGTCAGTCGCAGTTGGCCCTTTCTAAATGCTATACTGTCCCAGGCCCTGCACACTCGGTGCCTACCTTTTCACTGCACCTGTGTGTGACAGCTGCACATTTGTAATACCAGTCCGTGCATACCTGTTCACTGCACCTGTGTGTGTGAAAGCTGCACATTGTATTGAAACCAGTCACTGCATACCTGTTCACTGAACCTGAGCGACAGCACGCAGTTTTATATACCAGTCACTGCATACCTGTTCACGGTACCTGTGTGACTGCACATTATATTAGTCAAGTCAGTGCATACCTTTCACTTTATCACTCCCAATATGGACAAAACAGGCAGAAGCAGAGCCAGAGGCAGGCCACCCGGCAGGTCTGTTCGAGGTCGTGCTGTCGTGATTCCGTGTGGCCCTGGACCAAAGTACAGTGTTCAGAAGGCACGTGCCATCAACCCCGAAGATCATCAGGAAGTAATTGATTATTTAACACAGAACACCTCATCTTCCTCAGCTTCCGCACGGAACCGTGACATATCTTCCTCCTGCTCCGATTCTGGCATCCCACTTAACACTCAGTCGGCCACCACCACCACCAAAGTGCCATCATCCCAGGGCTCAGAGGTGGGAAACCACAAACTGCAATGGGATGACCACCTGAGGAAAAGCAGCACACAAAAGCAAATCCACACACCGCAGTGGAAGATACCAGGACGCAATTATTTCTCAAAAAAGGCGATGCCCAAACTGTACAGTGATGTTGAAAGGCAAGTGGTGTCATCTCTGGCACACAGCATTGGGTCAAGGGTCCATCTGACCACGTAGTCTGCAAAGCACGGTCAGGCCTGCCCGAAGACTAAGTCAGTCCCCACACACAGCAGCTCTGCCTGCACGCCGTGTGACTACCTGCCCCAAGACTAAGTCTGTCCCCACACAGCATCTCTGCCTGCACGCCATGCGACTGCCTGCCCTAAGACCAAGTCGGTTCCCACACAGCATCTCTGCCTGCAGGCCGCTTGACTGCCTTCTCCGCCACCACCAACAGGGTCCAGGACTCCAGGTGGATTCCTGAATTTTTAAGGCCGACCAAAGCAATACTAATTTTTTTCTGGTGCGTGTACATGTCTGCCTAATTTTTCTGCCTGCACTGCAGCTGCAACAACAAAACAAAAGGCATGTACATGTGTCAATTCCCTTTCGTGATCGTTACCTTGCCGCGGTGAAGTGTCACAATGAAGCAATGATGCCGGCTATATAAATGTGTTGGGGGGCACACCCAAGATAATAAGGTTGTTGCTTCATTGTGGGAAGACTAAATTCGATCAGCTGGACAGTCACTGTTCTTCTGTCATTGAGCTACCTCAGCCCGGCGACCATATGGGCTTGAAAACCACTATCGCCTGCACTCTCGCCATGGTGGGCACCAGTCCAGCACAGCCGTCACTACACAATCAGCTGTTTGCGGTGTGTTACACAGTGAGTTTGGTCTGTCAGTGTGAAGCAGTACACTAATTACACTACCTGATTGATGTATACACATGCAAGATGTTTTAAAGCACTTTAGGCCTCCAATTTAGCATGCAATGTGAGTTTTGCCCTTAAAACGCTGCTGTGCGTCAAATCCTGATTTTTCCTGGGACTTTTGGCATGTATCCCACTCCGCCATGCCCCCCTCCAGGTGTTAGACCCCTTGAAACATCTTTTCTATCACTTTTCTGGCCAGAATTAATGTTAGAAGTTTTGAAAGTTCTCCTGCCCATTGAAGTCTATTGCAGTTCGCAAAGTTTGTGCAAACGCAAACTTTTTCTGAAGTTCGCAGTCGAGGTTCGTGAACCTAAAATCAGATGTTCGAGCCATCTCTATCCAAGACTAAAAAAAAGGAAAAAGATGTTGCGCTCCTTCAAATCACTATTAGTCTCTGATACCGGTTTGCAACACCAACACTGTCACCTTGTTTAATCCTTCCAGAGATGTATGCTCTCTATACGGTACCCTGCGGCAATATACAGAAAATCCTGTTTAACGCATGATCCAATACATGCACCAATCTGGTTGTCCACGATAGCTTGAAGTCGTTGCCCTCAGATAAGACATGCAATGATAAATATATAGCAATAATAGTGTAGTATCCTCTTACTAGTGTGCACCTCCACCTTTACAACACACTCAATCGAGTGAACATCCACATATTATATATGTAATGCGCTCACCAGATGAAAATGCTGCTCAATCACAAAGAACATAAAGGCACAAATCATCATCAACCAGGATATAGGTATTCCAAGGATTCCTGTCCAATCTCCACTATTGTGTGGATAACTTTATTCCTCAGAAAAACCGATAGCAATAATAGATTGGAGGATACTGCAATCAGATTGCAGTATCCTCCAATCTGATTGCACCTCCACCTCCCCGTGAGCAAAACAGCAATTTGCACCTCACACTGTGTACACCAGCACCAGTACCATAACAATGGCTCTCACCGGATAGATATGCTGCTCAGTAACAAACAGCCAAAGCGTTTGGAATCACTGTGTATCTCCTTGCTTGCTTCTAATACATTCATAAGGTAAGGAATCGGTCCCCCTTTAAACTAAACAAACGCCTCCATAGACTTTAATCAGACAGTAAAAATTGTGATATCCCACTCATGTTCCATGTAAAAAACAGCATTTCAATAAAACTCCATCGTCCTGGATCCACATATCATGCTGCCTCTGTGTGCCGCCCCGAAGCTTCGCCCAGCTGTCTGAGGGCAACGACTTCAAGCCATCGTGGACAACCAGGTTGGTGCATGTATTGGATCAGGAGTTACACAGGATTTTCTAAATATTGCCTCAGGGTAACGTATAGAGTGCATACATCTCTGGAAGGATTAAAAAAGTCCAAGAGTGGTTAGCACGCCGTTGGTAAATTACAGAAGTATATATTTCTCAATGCATGCGTCAATATTACGTCTGCAATTTACCAATAATGTGCTAACCAATCTTGGATTTTTGCTCATTTAAGGGGGGGGGGGGGTCAGCTCTGACTGACTGACTGACTTAGTTGTAATATCAGTGAGGTAGAAGGTTTGGAAGTGGCACACCTTGGTGTCAATCATAAAAGGCTGTGCGGTGAAAAAAATCTGGTCAGGAAAACACTGCATTCGGTATTTTAGACTTTTATGTTCTAATTCATAAAGATTTTAGCAGGTGCTGTAGAACTGCGGTAAATTACCAAAGCCCATTGACAAAAACCTTTGTGGTAACAGCTTGTTAAAAGCTGTTCTGTGCATTGAGGGCATTGCGAAGCATCCTGATATTCCTTCATATGTACATGTTTTGTTATACAACCTCTACTTGCTCTAAATGTGGTCTTAGGGCTCAGCCACACTATAAGCGCTTTTCTGAGCGCTTCATGAATCGAGACCCTTGCCGTTTGAAGTTAGGTGCATGCGGTAATGCAGAAAACAGCTGACTTTACCGAGCACTTAGCAAAATGTCAATTCATAAAGGCTCTTACCGCATGAAAATCTGAAATTACGGAGCAGCGAGATAAATTACCATCTTGTGCAGTAATTACCTCAACACATGTCAGTAACTGTCAGCAAAAGTCAATTCATGAAAACTAGAACAAGCGCTGATTCCCATGGTAATTACCGGCACCTCTAGTGTGGTCTTAACTATGCAAATTCTGTGTGAGTCTGTGCTGGAGCCAGTGCCGGGACAAGGTTTTCCAACAACAGAGGCAGAGACTAAGTGCCCCCCCCCCCATCCCGAGTTATGGTTAGGGTATTGCTACTCTAGAATGTTTATAAGTATAATGCACGGGACCCCACACATGTGCAGAAGACCACATCTGAAAGGGACTGAGCCTGTTACTGGGGCTGACCGCAGACTGCAGAAGGGGCGAGGGACTCAGACGTGCTTATGGGGCTGGAGGTAGCCGCGGGTGAGTGTCAAAGCTTTAGCATTTGACGTCTCTGGTACACTTTAAAAAGGCATGAGTGTGGACAGGCTTTAAGGGCTCATTCATAATGCATGCACAAATGCAATTTCAAGCATGCGGAGCTCAATCCCATCGAAATCTCAGCAGCAGGACAATGATTGTGTACGAGAAAAAATCATGTTGCAAACAGATCACATTAATGGAAGCAATCATTTTACAATCCACAAGCAATTGGAAATGAATCGTAAAATGCTGGTAGTGAACAAAGGTCTTTAGCATGGGAGGAAACCAATCAAATTTCTAATGTTACAAATACACCATGAGATTTTTTGTCAGAATTACTGGTAGATTGATTATTTTCGCCAGGTTCAATCTGATTTCTGATCCATTTTCGATCAATTTCCCATTCACTTCAACAGAAAATCGATGCGAAAATCAGATAGGACCTGTCAGAAAAAAAAAATCGATATGACAGAAAATGTGATAGAAAATCCTTTTGCAATACACAGACCTGCCACTTTCACTTACAATAAAACCTGTGAACTTGATTTAGATGTCAGCAGCTGTTACCTGGGAGGCTGGGGAAGATGAGGGTTTTGGCTCTCTACTTCCAGGACCATTTCTAACTGCTGCGTGGTCTCCAGGTGCAGACAGCTCCTCTCATGTGCCGGAACACTCAAGAAGACTCATTGTCAGGGGGAACATTTCAACAGTAAAGCCAGCGCCTTACCTCCTGTGGCTTTCCCCTTCTAGTTGCTGGGCATTAGCAGAGACTGCACTTCCGTGAGGTGAGCCAAGTGCACGCACTACTGTGATGGGAACCGAGCGCATTGCTGTGATAGGAGCCGAGCGCGCTTCTGTGACGGGAGCTGAGCGCGCTTCTGTGATGGTAGCCGAGCACGCTTCTGTGACGGGAGATATACGCGCTTCTGTGACGGGAGCCGAGCGCGCTTCTGTAAGGGGAGCCGAGCCAGAAGTTGGAATGTACGGCTGCAGGACAATCCGTTAGGCAACGCACGCTGGTTGTCCGATCTTCCCTCAAAGGCACCCATTTCCCAGCTACTTAGGGGAGAGTGGGCAGCGGTAATAAGATGCCAATTGATTGGCGGTGGGCGGACTAGCTAGTGACTGTGTGCCACCGCAACTAGTATAGAGAAAGATTAAGGGTCAGCAAGAGAGCGAAAAATGCGCCCTCAAGGCACTGCGCCCAGAGGCTGAAGCCTCTCCAACCTTTGCCTCGGCCTGGCCCTGGCTGGAGCCATGATTCAGACAAGCAGAGGCAGCGGTGACTGACAGGAGCAGGGAGCCAATAGAAAAAAACCCTGTTCTCCTACAAGTCTGAATGTTGTAATTTGATTGGACCTGCAGCCTTCACTGGCAGGACAAGCTTTTAAACCCTCCAGGCAGCAGCAGAGCGATATCGAAACAAGCCAGGCGTCCCCTGAATACCTTAGGCTGTGTGTCTGTTTTAACCTCTTTGGTACCTGTTAGAAGCTAGTGGGAAAAATCACCCAAGCAGGGCATGTGTAAAGTTTCTTGGAAGTTAATCTAAGCTTTGGCAATTAAATAGAATATTAAGAAAAACTAATAGACAGATTCAGGGCTCAGCCACACTATAAGCGCTTTTCTGAGCGCTTGTGATTGATTTACTGCTTTTTAGAAAATCACTCCCATTCACTTTCATTAAAATCGCAGTAAAAATCACCACAATTTTTTGTGTACGTGATCGCGCAATTGTGGCGATTTTTACATGGTTTTTATTGTAATTTTAATGAAACTGAATTGGAGCAATTTTTAAAAAGCGCTCAGAACGCGCTTATCAATCCAGATTTTTTTTTACCGCACAGCCTTTTATGATTGGCACCAAGGTGTGCCACTTCCAAACTTTCTACCTCACTGATATTACTACTAAGTCAGTCAGTCAGTCAGAGCTGGGGTCCCCGGGCAAAAATTACCATGTAGCCACCCTGACCCACAACCCCCCCCCAAATTTAGCATTAGGTGGCCTCTTTGTTCGTTCCCCCCCCCCCTCCCCTGATTGTATAGAGCCCCAGAGCCAATTGACAGCCCCCTAGTCTCCCCTTAGGCCGGGTTGCTGCAGGGTACTTGTTGTGAAGCGCACTCACCTGTCCGGCCAGCACAATGCCTCCTGTGTGCTTCCACCCCACGAGCATGTAACTACTCACCTGACATGCCGCCGGCTCACAGAGAACAGGTGCCGGTGTTCGGGGATGTAGACAGGACACAGGAGGTAGCGCTATTAGCATGCATGGGAAAGGCAGTCATCCGGCTCTGGCAACTGCCCAGATTTGTCTCTAGGGAAGCACTGGCCCTGCAGTCTGTATTTTTATAGGCAGTGTTACTATAACAGAGAGATCAGGCAGATGTACTCAGTCTACCAGGTACTCCATGCATGTATTATAGTTACCTTGTGATTGGCCTGGAGAGAAGAGTGTGTGCAGGAAGTCCTGTATAGCGGCCTTCTGCTTCCGGAACTGCTCCAGCGTCATCTTCACACTGATGTCCATGGGAATCGTCACCTGCAATACAGAAAGGCACCTCTCAGTGGCTTGTGCTGCTGCAATTCCCTGCGAGTGGCAGAGGCTACAGCTTGTGCAGACAAACATACATTTCATCAGCTGTGATCATTGTAGGTGACAGTGTGACAAGCATTCTCTGTACAGGCAAGCACGCCCAGCTGAGCAGCATCTTGTGTGCAATGCTTCTCTATGGAGAGGTCCTGGCTATAGGCCTGGAACCCACTAAGAATTGCTGCAGCGCTGTGTGCAGTGATTCCCCGATGCTGAGAAGCGCTGTGCAGTAAAACAGTACAGCGCTTCTGATTAGCAAGTCACATGTTTTCTTTTTTAAACTTTATTATACTTACCAGGTGTCTGACTTCTGGATGTTGCCCCACCCCTAAAGGTTATAGGTGCTTCTCTAGGACCAATCAGAGAAATGCCTGTGACCTCTTCCTTTAGGGGGCAGGGCTACGGACACCTGGTGAGTATAATAAAGTTTTGCAAATGCAATTTTGCAGCGCAAACGCGCTCAAAATCCTACAAGTCCTGCAATTGCCCCTAATCTCAATCACATTTGTGAGTTCTCCGCCACTCACTATCAATGGCAAAGCTGTTTTGGGAATCTCCAGCGATTACAAAACACTGCCAAAAACGCGCTAGTGGGTCCCATCCCTTAGAGAGATTTGGTGGAAAAGCCAGTGCATCCCATTCAGTCTTCATCTCTCCAGAACCCTAACATTTCATGTAAATGTTATGCAGCTTCATGTTGGACCAATAGAAATTGACAGGGAGTTTTTCAGTATTTCAATTCCAAGCTGCATATAATTTACATGACATTTTAATGCAAGGAGAAATTATTAGCAGGTCAACAATCATCCCTTTAATCACCTTCCGCCGTGCTGCTGAAAATAACTTCAGCTCAGTAGCCTCAGTTTTCTATCTAGGTCCTCCCTGCAGAGCATGAAACAGAGCGTGTCATAGAACAGTCAGGCAATCTGCATTGTTTAAAGGGAACCAAGCACCACTTTTTGTTTCCTGGTTTCTAATAGCTATATGAACTGCCATGTTCCCCCTCCCCTTCCAGCAGCCCAATATTTATCAAGGCGGGGAAGGTGGTGTGAAGATAGCATCTGTGACTTATGTAAACTCTTTGAAGCACAGTGTCCTATCCCTCCACCCCCCTGCTGATGAAAGCTTTTTGTTTGCTCTGTGCTAATGTGTGCAATAAAATAATTGCATCAGTCTTTATCTGCGGTCCAGCAAGCCTCCGAAGTAGAGTAAAAAGCCTCTGCTACATTTTTAAATGTAAAAAGAAAACATAAAATTATTTTTTTTTAATCAATGAGTCACATTAGCTTGCATATTTAACCACTTCCCGACCGCCTAACGCACAGAGGCGGCCGGGAAGTGGAGCCCTTAAGGACCGGCTCACCCACAGAGGCGGCGCTCCATTTAAGGGCATGGGCGGAACGATCGCGTCATCCGTGATGCGATCCTCCGCCGGCGCCTGTCACCGCTCGCCCGCCGCAACATCCCGCCGGCTGTACGGAAGCGCCGGCGGGATGTTAACCCCGCGATCGCCGCATACAAAGTGTATAATACACTTTGTAATGTTTACAAAGTGTATTATACAGGCTGCCTCCTGCCCTGGTGGTCCCAGTGTCCGAGGGACCACCAGGGCAGGCTGCAGCCACCCTAGTCTGCACCCAAGCACACTGATTTCTCCCCCCCCCTGCCCCAGATCACCCACAGCACCCCTCAGACCCCCCCTGCCCACCCCCCAGACCCCTGTTTGCACCCAATCACCCCCTAATCACCCATCAATCACTCCCTGTCACTATCTGTCAACGCTATTTTTTTTTTATCTCCCCCTGCCCACTGCCCCCTCCTGATCACCCCCCCCACCCCTCAGATTCTCCCCAGACCCCCCCCCCCCTGTGTACTGTATGCATCTATCCCCCCTGATCACCTGTCAATCACCTGTCAATCACCCATCAATCACCCCCTGTCACTGCCACCCATCAATCAGCCCCTAACCTGCCCCTTGCGGGCAATCTGATCACCCACCCACACCAATAGATCGCCCGCAGATCCGACATCAGATCACCACCCAAGCGCAGTGTTTACATCTATTCTCTCCTCTAAACACCCACTAATTACCCATCAATCACCCATCAATCACCCCCTATCACCACCTGTCACTGTTACCCATCAGATCAGACCCTTATCTGCCCCTTGCGGGCACCCAATCACCCGCCTACACGCTCAGATTGCCCTCAGACCCCCCCCCCTTATCAATTCGCCAGTGCATTAGTTACATCTGTTCTTCCCTGTAATAACCCACTGATCACCTGTCAATCACCCATCAATCACCCCCTGTCACTGCCACCCATCAATCACCCCCTGGCACTGCCACCCATCAATCACCCCCTGTCACTGCCACCCATCAATCAGCCCCTAACCTGCCCCTTGCGGGCAATCTGATCACCCACCCACACCAATAGATCGCCCGCAGATCCGACATCAGATCACCACCCAAACGCAGTGTTTACATCTATTCTCTCCTCTAAACACCCACTAATTACCCATCAATCACCCCGTATCACCACCTGTCACTGTTACCCATCAGATCAGACCCTAATCTGCCCCTTGCGGGCACCCAATCACCCGCCTACACGCTCAGATTGCCCTCAGACCCCCCCCCCTTATCAATTCGCCAGTGCATTAGTTACATCTGTTCTTCCCTGTAATAACCCACTGATCACCTGTCAATCACCTGTCAATCACCCATCAATCACCCCCTGTCACTGCCACCCATCAATCACCCCCTGGCACTGCCACCCATGACCGGTTCCACAAAATTCGCCCCCTCATAGACCACCTGTCATCAAAATTTGCAGATGCTTATACCCCTGAACAGTCATTTTGAGACATTTGGTTTCCAGACTACTCACGGTTTTGGGCCCGTAAAATGCCAGGGCGGTATAGGAACCCCAGAAACGGACCCCATTTTAGAAAAAAGACACCCCAATGTATTCTGTTAGGTGTATGACGAGTTCATAGAAGATTTTATTTTTTGTCAAAAGTTAGCGGAAATTGATTTTTGTTTTTTTTTCACAAAGTGTCATTTTTCACTAAAGCTGAGTACACACGTACGATAACGATCGTTCAAAAACGAACGATAACGACAATTGGACCGATAATCGTGCGCTCCAAATTTTCCAACGATCGTTTTTTGGGACGATAACGACCGTTATCGTTCAATCCGACCGATCCAACCCGGCGGATTTTTTCGAAAGATAATCGTTCAATCATTGCAGTGTGTACAAAGATCGTCCGATAACGCATGTTCTTATTGCCTGTCATAACGTCACTTCCGTTTGCGCACGCATTTTTTAATCGTTCGTCGTTCAGTACTTTATACTTATATCGTTCCCATGTGTACACAATCGTTCATTACGAACGATCTTTTCCGTCTAATTTGAATATCGTGTAAACGTCACGAATCGTTCGTAACGAACGATCTTTATCGGACGTGTATACGAACCTTAACTTGTGACAAAAAAAATAAAATCTTCTATGAACTCGCCATACACCTAACGGAATACCTTGGGGTGTCTTCTTTCTAAAATGGGGTCACTTGTGGGGTTCCTATACTGCCCTGGCATTTTAGGGGCCCTAAACCGTGAGGAGTAGTCTAGAAAACAAATGCCTCAAAATGACCTGTGATTAGGACGTTGGGCCCCTTAGCGCACCTAGGCTGCAAAAAAGTGTCACACATGTGGTATCGCCGTACTCAGGAGAAGTAGTATAATGTGTTTTGGGGTGTATTTTTACACATACCCATGCTGGGTGGGAGAAATCTCTCTGTAAATGGACAATTGTGTGTAAAAAAATCAAACAATTGTCATTTACAGAGGTATTTCTCCCACCCAGCATGGGTATGTGTAAAAATACACCCCAAAACACATTAAACTACATCTCCCGAGTACGGCGATACCACATGATTGGCACTTTTTTGCACCCTAACTGCGCTAAAGGGCCCAAAGTCCAATGAGTACCTTTAGGATTTCACAGGTCATTTTTGTTACAAGACTACTCCTCACGGTTTAGGGCCCCTAAAATGCCAGGGCAGTATAGGAACCCCACAAATGACCCCATTCTAGAAAGAAGACACCCAAACGTATTCCGTTAGGAGTATGGTGAGTTCATAGAAGATTTTATTTTTTGTCACAAGTTAGCGGAAAATGACACTTTGTGAAAAAAAACAATTAAAATCAATTTCCGCTAACTTGTGACAAAAAAATAAAATCTTCTATGAACTCACCATACTCCTAACGGAATACCTTGGGGTGTCTTCTTTCTAAAATGGGGTCATTAGTGGGGTTCCTATACTGCCCTGGCATTTTAGGGGCCCTAAACCGTGAGGAGTAGTCTTGAAACGAAATTTCTCAAAATGACCTGTGAAATCCTAAAGGTACTCATTGGACTTTGGGCCCTTTAGCGCAGTTAGGGTGCAAAAAAGTCTGCGGGAGGGTTTTTTTTTTAATAAAAAAAAAACTATTTCATGCAGCCAACTGAAAGTTGGCTGCATGAAAGCCCACTAGAGGGCGCTCCGGAGGCATTCTTCTGATCGCCTCTGGCGCCCAGAATAAACAAGGAAGGCCGCAATGAGCGGCCTTCCTTGTTTTGCTTCCCTCGTCGCCATAGCGACGAGCGGAGTGACGTCATGGACGTCAGCTGACGTCCTGACGTCAGCCGCCTCCGATCCAGCCCTTAGCGCTGGCCGGAACTTTTTGTTCCGGCTACGCTGGGCTCAGGCAGCTGGGGGGACCCTCTTTCGCCGCTGCTCGCGGCGGATCGCCGCTGCTCGCGGCGGATCGCCGCAGAGCGGCGGCGATCAGGCAGCACACGCGGCTGGCAAAGTGCCGGCTGCGTGTGCTGCTTTTTACTTGAGCCAAATCGGCCCAGCAGGGCCTGAGCGGCAGGCTCCGGCGGTACTGGACGAGCTGAGCTCGTCCAGACCGCCCAGCAGGTTAAGGGGTAGAAAGCCCTAGGTCCTCAAGTGGTTAAAGTACTATTGAGATGCCCTTGGTGCTAAAAAAAATGGTGCTTGGTTCACTTTAAAACAAAAGTAAATTTGGCAACCTCCATATCCCTCTCAGTTCAGGTGTCCCATCAGTACATCAGGAAGAGGAATGTGCATCTAATAAGGTGGGCCAATGAGAAGCTAATAACTTCAAGCTGATGCTACTGTCATGCAAATTGGACTTGCTGGTGCTGGTTGACTGCCCTAATTCCAAGCAGCAAAAATTCACATAAAGCTAAATAGAGATACAACAGATATACCAACCTGACATTGCTCTGCTCTTCAGACAGGTCCTCTTCACCATCCAGATCCCTGCGGTTATTAGCCTTGTACATGAGCCTCTTCTGGGTTCTCTTTCTTGGTTAAAAAAAAAGAATGAAAATGAAACGGTAACCATCCCTAAACTGCCACACTAAACAATCACAAATGATCCATGCAGCTGACAGAACTGTAAAGTGTATATTCATTTCAAAGTAAACCTAAAGTAAACCTAAAGCAAACTACCAGCCCTCTGCAGCCGCCCTGTGCCCACGCCGTCACTCAACGATCCTCCTGTCCCCCGCAGTGGCTACAGTGGGTTGCAAAAGTATTCGGCCCCCTTGAAGTTTTCCACATTTTGTCATATTACTGCCACAAACATGAATCAATTTTATTGGAATTCCACGTGAAAGACCAACACAAAGTGGTGTACACATGAGAAGTGGAACGAAAATCATACATGATTCCAAATTTTTTTTACAAATAAATAACTGCAAAGTGGTGTGTGCATAATTATTCGGCCCCCTTTGATCTGAGTGCAGTCAGTTGCCTATAGACATTGCCTGATGAGTGCTAATGACTAAATAGAGTGCACCTGTGTGTAATCTAATGTCAGTACAAATACAGCTGCTCTGTGAGGGCCTCAGAGGTTGTCTAAGAGAATATTGGGAGCAATAACACCGTGAAGTCCAAAGAACACACAAGACAGGTCCAAGACAGGTCAGGGATCAAGTTATTGAGAAATTTAAAGCAGGCTTAGGCTACAAGAAGATTTCCAAAGCCTTGAACATCCCAAGGAGCACTGTTCAAGCGATCATTCAGAAATGGAAGGAGTATTGCACAACTGTAAACCTACCAAGACAAGGCCATCCACCTAAACTCACAGGCCGAACAAGGAGAGCGCTGATCAGAAATGCAGTCAAGAGGCCCATGGTGGCTCTGGACGAGCTGCAGAGATCTACAGCTCAGGTGGGAGACTCTGGACAACTATTAGTCATGCACTGTACAAAGTTGGCCTTTATGGAAGAGTGGCAAGAAGAAAGGCATTGTTAAAGAGTAACTGTCAGGCTGCAAAAGCTAATTTAAACCTCTATTCTCCTGTGTTAAACAGTTTAGAAGCAAGCCAAAAAGTCAATACTGAAGTTAAAAATCTCTCTTACTTTTGATGTGTGCTGACAGCAAGGCTCTGTATTCCCAAGCTCTTAAAAGGACGAGAGGCCGCATAACATACAGCAAAGCATTCTGGGGCCCTCCCCTCGGCTGCTAGTGAGAAGTTACAGGGTCAAGTTACAACAGCATGTAACTCAGTCCAGCACACAGCACTGATAAATCTCTGGGCAGAGTACACTGCAGGAGTCCGCTATTGTTCCTAGCCACATGGCTAATTAATATTCACTGCACAGTAGTGTTATTCATTATGAGCTTTTCTGTGAGTGGAATCATCAGGAAGCAGGCAGGACATGACGACACATTTGGCTTCATAGGAGACAGACAAACATGGAACCTTCCATGAGCTGTCAGGAGCATCAATCTCTGCATATACTATATAAAAATTATGTGAAATCCAAAAGTGGACAGTGAAATGCATACGTAATGTAAGTACAGCCAATATTTAGCTACTGATATATGTGTTTATTTTCTCTGAGACCTTATACCTAACAGCTCCTCTTTAACAGAAAGCATAAGAAGTCCCGTTTGCAGTTTGCCACAAGCCATGTGGGGGACACAGCAACCATGTGGAAGAAGGTGCTCTGGTCAGATGAGACCAAAATGGAACTTTTTGGCCAAAATGCAAAACGCTATGTGTGGCAGAAAACTAACACTGCACATCACTCTGAACACACCATCCCCACTGTCAAATATGGTGGTGGCAGCATCATGCTCGAGGGGTTCATCTCTTCAGCAGGGACAGCGAAGCTGGTCAGAGTTGATGGGAAGATGGATGGAGCCAAATACAGGGCAAACTTGGAAGAAAACCTCTTGGAGACTGCAAAAGACTTGAGACTGGGGCGGAGGTTCACCTTCCAGCAGGACAACGACCCTAAACAAAAATCCAGGGCAACAATGGAATGGTTTAAAACAAAACATATCTATGTGTTAGAATGGCCCAGCCAAAGTCCAGATCTAAATCTAATCGAGAATCTGTGGCAAGATCTGAAAACTTCTGTTCACAAACGCTGTCCATCTAATCTGACTGAGTTGGAGCTGTTTTGCAAAGAAGAATGGGCAAGGATTTCAGTCTCTATATGTGCAAACCTGGTAGAGACATACCCTAAAAGACTGGCAGCTGTAATTGCAGCAAAAGGTGGTTCTACAAAGTATTGACTCAGGGGGCTGAATAATTACGCACACCCCACTTTGCAGTTATTTATTTGTAAAAAATGTTTGGAATCATGTATGATTTTCGATTCACTTCTCACATGTACACCACTTTGTATTGGTCTTTCATATGGAATTCCAATAAAATTGATGCATGTTTGTGGCAGTAATGTGACAAAATGTGGAAAACTTCAAGGGGGCTGAATACTTTTGCAACCCACTGTAAGTTTCATTTTTCACTGACTGGCCACTGCACCTTGATCACGCTCCCGTCGCCAGGGCATCCTGTGCAGGAGCGTAGCTGCTGCGGGGGATCATTGAGTGACGGCGTGGACACAAGGTGGTAGCCTCCCTAGGTAGCTGGTAGCAGCCCTAGGTAAGTGAAAGGTTTTTTTTTCTATTTGCTTTAGGTTTTCTTTAGGGCTGTTGCCTGTCAGTTTCGGGTCTCCATTTTTCAGGTGCCAGTGAATGGCTGAGGCTGTACAGAGGCATCGGTAGCCTGGTTCTGTTGCTGTGTGGGGGAGGGAGAAGTTCTGATGGAGCAGTGCAGAATAGGCGGGTAGAGTCGGGAGAACATTTCCCTTGGCCAGTGCTTGGCTGAATATCAGGGGGCCGCTGCTGTACACAGGCTAAATACTCGGCAGAGGCGGTCGTTTTTACCGAGTTTAATCTTACATGTGTACAAGGCTTTAGTTACCAGTGCGAGATTCAGTTTCAGTTACTTAGATGCGTAGCAGATATTAGTTTTAATTTTCTATGCATGGCTAAAAACACTGCCACAATTCCTTGCTTCTGCTATAGCAGCTTGCTTCTGCTATGGGCAGCACAGTGGCGTAGTGGTTCAAATACCAGCACGCGGTTTAAATACCAGCTAGGGCACTATCTGCATGGAGTTTGTATGTTCTCCTTGTGTCTGCGCAAGTTTCCTCCCACATCCCAAAAACATACAGATAAGTTAATTGGCTTCCCCTAAAAAATTGGCCCTCGACTTCGACACACACACTACACACTACATACATAGACATATGACTGGTAGGGACTAGATTGTGAGCCCATCTGAGGGACAGTCAGTGACAAGATAATATACTCTGTGCAGCACTGCAGAAGATGTCAGTGCTATATAAATACTTATTAATAATAGCATACCAAAGGATTAAGATATAATAGTGCTCTAGGCAAGATGACAGTTTTTGCCTACCGCTAATGATCACCTGCATTTATTAGTAAGATCTGGTGGGGGCTAGTGTCCTCCAGGCCCCTAGACTCTCTCCAGGTCCTAGGCAACTGCTTAGGTTTGCCTTGTGGATGATCCTGCTCTGACTATAGTCATTAGCAGATTCCAGCGGGAGTAAGGACAGAAGAGACAGTCAATAACATGCTCATAATTCTGGCTGATGTGAGGTCATCTCAAATTGACAGGAAATGCATCTGATTGGTCCATTTCCAAGCTCTTTACAGTTTTCATGCAAGCAGACGTTTAAGGGCCCTTTCACACTTGCTGCATTCAGTACTCTCTCCTACAGCAGCATGTGGCAATGGGACAGGACACACTGGCTGCGCTGTGGCAGGAATGCTCCTGATAACGCAGAAGCTGCAAAGCGTTACCGTGCGACTTCCGTAGTAATCCTGGAAGTGCACCGGAAGTTCCATGTTACTTTTTTTTTTTTTTTTAGCTTCGCAACGGTGCTATTATCCAAATCGCACTGCACCTCATTGAGTGTTAAAGGGCCCTTAGCATCTCTTCCACAATCTCTATATAAGCACAAATGTCCTGTCGAGAGGCCTCATCTAAACATAATACGTGCCGGGTAGGACGCTGGCACCATAGAAATCCTAAATACCACTAACTGGCTGAGTGTACACACTAGGGATGGTCAGTAACAGGCTTCATGTTGATGCAAATGTATGCAGCCCGGCACTGCACCAAAGTAATCAGCTGTTGCATTTGATCTGGTCACTTCCCAACTTGCAAAACTTGCATCAACTCAATCCTTAAAGTGTACCCAAGGCGGATAGTTATATAGGTTACAAGACACAGAGGCATGTTCTCTGCTGAATCACATGCCTGTGTATCCTTCTGGTGCTGCTGTCAGTCCCCTCTGGGCTCTGCTGTCCCCGCTCAAAGCTAGTGACAATCAGATTGTCCCCCTTTTGCCCCTTCCAGCCATCACTCACCTCACTTCCCCGCCTCCAGCAGCCTTCTCCAATCAGCGCTAAGCCGTGATCCAGGAAGTACTTCCGGGTCGCAGGCTCGCAGCCATCTTGGATTTCTTCTGCCGATGATCAGACATTACACCGGCTGTGAAGGATGAAAGAGGCCACAGAGAGTGGCGTGGAGCTGAGCAGATTTATCTGGGAGGCGGCATGGAGCAGGTAGTATGCTTTTTTTTTTCTTTTTTACAATTTTCTCTAAAGTGATCGGATCAAAATCAGATAGTTACCATAAGAGAGGGAAACATCAGGATTCTATTGAGGCTTCCTTCTCTGATCTCAAGCCCTCCATTGCTGATTGCAGCCCCCTCCACATCGGGGCTGTGCAGCTCTTCCTCCAGAAGCGTGGCCGTGCAATAGCCACGTGAGCTCAACCACGCATGTGTATAGTACCACGGAGCCCACTGCTCCGGCTTCCTGTGCATGTGCGGGTGGGCTAGGTCAGCTATTGCGTGGCCACCCTGGAGCCCTCTGCCCCGGCTTCCTGTGCATGTGTGGGTGGGCTAGGTCAGCTATTGCGTGGCCACCCTGGAGCCCGCTGCTCCGGCTTACTGTGCATGTGCAGGTGAGCTGGGTCAGCTACTGCGTGGCCACCCTGCAGCCCCCTGCTCCGGCTTCCTGTGCATGTGCGGGTGGGCTAGGTCAGCTATTGCGTGGCCACCCTGGAGCCCGCTGCTCCGGCTTACTGTGCATGTGCAGGTGAGCTGGGTCAGCTATTGCTGGGCCACGCTGGAGCACGCTCCGACTTACTGTGCATGTGCAGGTGAGCTGGGTCAGCTATTGCGTGGCCACGCTGGAGCCCGCTGCTCCGGCTTACTGTGCATGTGCGGGTGAGCTGGGTCAGCTATTGCGTGGCCACCCTGCATTGTCGCTAATCTTCTGGGGGGCTGCGCTCAGCAACGGGGGACCATCAGAGTTGGAATGGAAGAGTCAATAGGATCCCTTCTTTAGGTAATGATCTAATTTTGTAAGCTTTGGCTTAATTGAGTAATTAAAAGACATCCAAGCAACCTAAAAATAAAAAAAATCCCTTACCTGGTGCTTCCAGCAGCCCCTGCCAAGCATCTTGTGCCCTCGCCGCAGCTCCGCTCCCCACTGGTGGCCCGGGCTCCCCTCCCACGCAAGATTTCCACAGTGCCTGCGCGAGCGGCTCTCAGAGTCTCGCTGATGTAATCTGGACTGTACTGTGCAGGCGCAGTAGTTCTACGCCTGCACAGTACAACCCGGATGAAGTCATTGCGACTCAGTGAGCCGCACGCTGGAGCGCAGGAAGATGCCGACCTGGCGAGGTCGGCATCTCCACCGGAGGGGACCGGGAGCCACCAGAGGTGCGGCGAGGGCACAGGACAGCTGCCAAGGGCTGGAGGAAGCCCGAGGTAAGTGGATTTTTAATTTTTAGGTTGCTCGGACCTTCCCTTTAAGACTAACCATAAGACTAACTCACTAACCTTCCCTGGTACACATCCAGCCCTGGGGAGGATTGTACTGACCCATCCTCTGTTCTCACTGGTTACTGGAAGTAACTGGACTGAAGGCTCAAGACGTCTGACTGGCTGTAGGTGATATACCCTTAGGTACGCTACAGCGCTACAGCGCTTTAAAATCACCACAGCGCTGTTTGCTGTGATTTCTAGGACGCACTTGTAAGCAGCGCTTCCGATTTGCAATTCTTTTTTTTTTTTTTAATAAAAAACTTTATTATTATACTTACCCAGCGTCCTTCTTCCATCCCTAGCCCCACCCACTAATGGAAGAGGTTATAGGTGCCTCTCTATGACCAATCAGAGAAGCGCTGGTGATCTCTTCCTTTAGGGGACGGGGCTACGGATGGAAGAATGAACTACAGAGACCCGGTAAGTATAATAAAGTTTTATTTAAAGGTAATCGATTGGCCCACCCTAAGCACTGCACAATCGCTTTTATAAGTGATTTATGCAGCACTTATATACTTTGCATTGAGTGCAAACACGCTCAAAATGCTGCATGTCCTGTGATTATGATTACCCCTAATCGCAATTGCACTATTGGGTTCCCCCTCATTCACTTACATTGGGAAAGCATTTTTGGGAATCACTGGCGATTTTCGGCGATCCCAAAATGCTGCCAAAAACGCTATAGTGGGTTCCAGCCCTTGGCTCACAGTGGGAGTTGTGTTGCATTCCTTGCAAGAGCAGGAATACAATGGAACGGGAAAATGGCACCACACGTAATCCGCACTTTACATCACATACAGTAAAGCAAACAGTCAATAAAAGGTATGTTTCACTGTTACTGTTGACGTGCATTTTTCGGTAGCGCACTGCATGCAGTGCGTTATGGTGCTGCATGCCGTTATACAGCTACGCACCTGCCACTCTGTGAGAGTTGCATAGGTGGTAGGCCTGAACGATTTTAGGAAAAAATTGAATTTCGCGATTTCTGTCTGAAATTGCGATTTCTATTCGATGCACGGTTTCCTTCCAATCAAGCTTTGTTCCCCCTCTTTGCCTAGTTGTTCCCTCCTCTGTCTCTCTTTGTGCCCCCTTTGCCTCTTTATGCCTCCTTTGAGTCTCTCTCTTGCCCCCTTTGTGTCTCTGTGCCTCTCTGTGCCTCCTCTGTCCCCCAAGCTGCATCAGTTCTGGACATAGCTTCTAATGCATGGAATACTTACTGTATGTCATGTGACATACAGGAACCCGGAGTTTTGCCAAGCACACTTCTTCAAACTTCCCCCATGTGAAAATGACGTGATCGCGATAATTGCCGCTTTGCCGATTCCGAAATTGTGATCTTGGTGATCACGATTTCGATTTAAATTCGATGTATCTTTTAGGCCTAATAGGTGGTCCATTGCAGTGCGGAAAGCCACGTTACAAAGCAGTCATTATGCCGCAACACAACACTGTCATCCTAGCCTGATGTCTTTACAACAAATCACAGCTTCAGGCTAGAACCACACTATGCTAGCGTTGCAGAAAACATTCGCATTTTTGCCGCTAATAAAAGTCTATGGGCAGCATGAGAAAAACGCATTTTACACTGTGCGTTTTTGAAAATGCACAACTTGCTGCACAGTTTTCATATAGGTAGAAAAAACAAAGTTTTGTAAAAAAATAATATCTTTTAATGGCTAACTGATAGAGTTACATTAGGCAAGCTTTCTGGGATCTAGTCCCCTTCTTCAGGCATATTTCCAGATGTTAGCTGAAGTAAAACACTGAGGCAGGTAAATAGTAAACATGAAGATGACAGTTGGGCTGGTTGCTAAACAGTAACCAGCACAGCTGTCATCTTCATGTTTACTATTTACCTGCATCAGTGTTTTACTTCAGCTAACATCTGGAAATATGCCTGAAGAAGGGGACTAGATCCCAGAAAGCTTGCATCATTTAACTCGTATCAGTTAGCCATTAAAAGGTATTATGTTTTACAAAACGTTGTTTTTTCTACCTATATAATTTGTTTGGCTAACACGGTACAGAAACTTAATTTTGCTACTATGCACAGTTTTCAAAAATGCATATAGAACGCACATAATGTATCTCAATCGAGACACAGAGGAATTTGGTTATACATGCACTTTTGTTTTTAAAATCTGTTATTCTATTTAATGGTGATTAATAGAAAAGCAAACACAAATGCCGCCCCCAAAAAAATGAAAAACACATTAAAAACGAAATACAATCACAAGTCTACCAAAACACACAGCAAAAAAAAAAAAAAAAAACGCACAATGCAGAAAAAGCATGGTTTTCTGCACTGCCTAGTGTGCTTCCAGCCTCATACAGCAAAGTCCCTGCCCAAGGTGGCCACCTCTTCCCTTTAAATACTGACACATATGAATAATACAAGCCTTATGTGTGGCTAGTTAGATGTAGTTTACACTTTGCAGTTTACACACCGATTATGTGCGAAGCCCCAGAACCTGTATAACTTAGATGTGTCTATATTTAAAGGGATGAGGTGGCAACCCTGTTCCTGCCTGATCCCGGATAAATGTGCTTGCCTGTTGCTTGAGCAACCGGTCAAAAAAGCACAAACCTCCCCCTCCCCCCCATCATGTAGCATTAAATACCCGTGACAGTTAAAAATGGCGCACAGCGCCAGGGGAACGAAAACAGCGCCGCATAGACTTACATTATATAACGCTATTTAGCGTTATAAGTGTTAAAAAATGGTGCAGGCAGTGTGCCTTACACTTATAATGCTAAATAGCGTTATAAACCTTAAAAATTTCACAGGCCAAAGGGGTCGATGGGTAGAGAGGCAGCGGGACACGGGAGGAAATAGGCATCCGGGGAGGATGTGTGTAATATGCATACATTACCTTGTCCGGCCACCGATCGCTCCTTCCCTCCGCTCCTGCACTTCTTCCATTAGTTTGCTGTAGTCGGCCAATCACCATGTGGTTTCAGTCCCGTATCGTGATTGGCTGGCTGCAGGACTACAGCAAACAAACTAGGAAGTGAAGGAGCGGAGAGAAGGAGTGATCGTCGGCCGGGACAAGGTAATGTATGCATATTACACACATCCTCCCCGATGCCTATTCCCTCCCGTGTCCGCTGCCTCTCTCCCCCCAACCCCCGCTGCCTGTACTAGCCAGCCCCCTGCATTCTTTAATGGCGCACCCTTCTGCAATAAATGTATTATAAAATGCTATTTACCATTTTAATTCACATTAAAAACGGTAAATTGCATTTTATGATCCATTTATCGGCAGAACGGTGCACCATTTTTCTCCCTGCGCCATTTTTAGATGGACGCTTAAATACCTGTGTCCAACACATCTTCTAACCTCCTGTAGCTCCTAGTGGCTTTCCGACGTCCTCCGTGTACACTGTACAGCTCCCGATATGTCACCTGACCCACATCGGATCATGTGACACACCGGCAACCGTGCACAAACGCTGGAAAACCGCTAGAAGCTACTGGAAGTTTAGAAGATGGTGCTGGGGGCTCAGTAAGTATTTTAATCCATGCAAAACCCCCAAAACACAGTCCCTGTTATCCCTTCAGGCATTCCGGTTATGCCTAGTACACACAATGAGATTTTCAGGCAGATGTCCTACCAGATCGATTATTTCCAACATGTCCGATCTAATTTCGATCGATTTTCCGTTCACTTCTACGGAAAATTGATCGAAATCAGATCAGAAATGTTGAAAATAATCAATCTAGCAGGAAATCTGCCTGACAATCTCATTGTGTGTACTAGGCAGCAGTTGAGACTTCCGGATGCCGAAGTCCCATATAACGGGGACTTTGCTGTTCGGAGCATATTTGTGGAACCTCCACTGGAATTTCTGTCATTAGAAATATACCAGCAAAGAAGATGATGACTAGCACCTGGCTGTTTTTTTTTTTTAAATGCAGGATTTTATTCAGGTTAATAACTGTGAATAAACATAGCTCTGGACATCTGGCAACTTCCAGGATGTAACTATAGCTCTGAGTATTATAAGCTCTTTGATGCATGCTATTCACTTGACAAAGAACGGTTCGAAACGGCGTCCGTTGTGTGGGCAGACCTGGCTGCAATGGGGACTCATCCTACTGCTTTTTGAGGTCCTTGAATACCTGCGTGCGTCAAAGAGCTTATTATACTCAGAGCTATAGTTCTGGATGTTGCCGGAAGACCAGAGCTATGTTTATTCACAGTTGTTAACGTGAATAAAATCCTGCATTTTTAAAAAAACAGCCGATGCTGTTCATCATCTTCTTTGCTGGAATACACCAAGTCTTTGCTAGCCACACTGACTAAACCAGGCATGGGCAAACTTGGCCCTCCAGCTGTTGAGGAACTACAAGTCCCACAATGCATTGCAGGAGTCTGACAGCCACAGTCATGACTCATAAAGGCAAATGCATTGTGGGATTTGTAGTTCCTTAATAGCTGGAGGGCCAAGTTTGCCCATGCCTGGACTAGACCGAGCACGGCTACCAAGGCGGGACAGGTGTGCTGTCTGAGACGGAAAATATGCCATTAGAAATCTAGTAATATATAAGTAAAGTTCTTACCGCATTCTTCTGTATGTCTGCTGGACTCAGGAAGCTGGAGCCAGCCTGGACTTCCTCCGTCCAGCAGGCAGAACTCCCCGAAGATGGCCACGTTACCCAACCTCATCTCCAATCTTCTGCTCTGCACAAGAAAGCTACAAGGCATCATTGCTGGCACTGTTAATCAGTGTACATGGTGAATGCAAATGTAATGGTCATTTTATGTAGCCGCTCCATTTCATTCTGTGTCGAGATTATGGATGGTCTATGAGATAATAATAATTCCGTATTATGCAAATGCTGTATGTAAATGTATGCAGTTTGAAAATGGACCAATTAAATCCTGCCAAGGTGGACTCGGATTGGTTCATTTTCAAGTTATACAAAATGGACATAAAATAGGCATCAACTCTGAATTATTTGAATTTCATTGACCATCCCTAGTCCAGCTCACTCGCTCCATACCTGCTCCCAACTGTGAGGGCTGGAACCCACAGGAGCGCTTTTGGCAGCGTTTTGGCAGCACTGCGATATGCTAGCAGTTTGCCAAAACGCTGGGCTAATGTTAATGGATGGGGCAACTTCCACAGGAGCGTTTGCGTTTCCCAGAAACGCAAACGCAGGATCTGCAGCATTTTGGGAGCGTTAGCGCTTCAATGTAAAGTATTGAAACGCTAGCAGAAACGCTCAGCAAAACCTAAACTGAGCGGTTTTGCTAGCGTTTTGCGGTTCAGCACACTGTAACAAAATTAAAAATAATTCACAGGACCAATTAGGATAAAAACGCAAAACGCAAAACGCTACGCGCCCGCTGGGCAAAAAAATACAATGTTGCAAAACACGACCAAAAACGCGCATGAATCTGCTTGCAAACCGCTCAGACAAAACGCTAGCGGTTGCGTTTTGCGTTTGCTGATTTCAGTGGGTTCCAGGCTTAAGGGTACGTTTCCACTTGTGTGTTGCGATTCTGTCATGGAAAACGCGTCAACGAATCCACATGCGGGTGCGGATTCGTTCGCGTTTCCATGCCGGCAAGCATTGACATGGGTTTTTTCAGCAGAAACACGCAAAAACGCATGGAAAACTGCAAAACAAAAACGATTGCGGTTTTCCTATTAAATTACCGGCGATTCGGGTACTGGTGTGCGGCATGCAAATTCTGACGGTTCTACCGTGCAGATTTTTTCTGCACAGCAGACCGTACAGAATTCCTGACAAGTGGAAACAGCCCCATCCACTTGTATTAGTTATGCAAATCTGCATGCAGATTCGCTCTAGTGGAAACGGGCCCTAACCCTTTCCCTGATTAAAACAAACATACTAATGCACTTACCTGGGGCTTCCTCCAGCTTGTGGCAGGTAGGACGCGCCCTCGACGCCGCTCCGGAGGCTCCCAGTCTTCTCCGGTGGCTCAACCGACCTGGCCAGGCCGGCTTCCTGGTCGTTCTGGAAGTTTCTGTCAGCTGTCAGTTTCAGCTGATTGGTCAAGACAGGCAGGGTATGCTAATGCCCAGGTGTTGCTGTGCAGAGTAGCCATCGCATCAGCCAATCAGGTGATACTGGTCAGTATATATTAACCTCTTAAGAACCATAGGCTTACACTAGTGACCAGGCTATTTTTTTCATTTAGGGCACTGCAGCTTTAAGGCCTTGCTGCAGTGGCCATATGACTCAGCACACACTTGATCCCCCCCCCTCTTTTCTGCCCACCAACAGAGTTTTCTGTTAGTGGGCAGTGATGCTCATCTGGATTCAGATATCCGGGTAACCCGGATATCCGACCGTTTTTACGCTATCCGGATCCCTGGGCCCAAATCCGCAGAGCTCTATGCGGATAGTTGGGCGCATACCCGGATATCCAGCGGATATCCAGATCCGAATACTGTAACTAAGGAGATGACGTCCTGGAGCCAATCAGAGGGCTCCCAGCATAAGCCCTTTCAACGAATCACAGAAGGGAACCCTGGCCAGCCCCACCTGACCTCATTGGGCCAATCAGAGGCCTCCCAGCCTAAGCCCTGGCACCCAATCACAGAAAGGAACACTGGCCAGCCCCTCTGTATTAGAGATGGGAAGTTCGGATCTTTTCAATGATCCGGATGATTCAAATCGGATCATTGAAAAGATCCGGATCTTTGATCCGAATCTTGGATCATTTTACTACCGAAGCATTCGGATGTGAAATGGCTAGCAGGACAGGTCTTTCCCTGCTGTGGACAGGAGAAGGGGAGGGGGTGGACACACAGAGGGCTCTATTCATAAAAAAGTTGTTGCGAGAAAACTCCTGGAGGGAAAATACCGCAGCGGTATTTCACACTTCTGGGTGGTCATTCAAAGAAATCTTGAAAGCTGCGATGCAAGAGCGGAGATCTCCCGCTGAAAGCTGGCGGTAAGCTGTCGGAAGGCATGCGGAAACACTTCAGCTGGCAGAGTCCCTCCGTGCACTGCTCTCTCTGGGAGGTCTGTCCCATTCACTTGTATGCTTCCTCTAATCTTTATGAATGGCCATTTTGTTACTTTTTTCTAGATAAATCTAGAAAAACACTGGAGAAGGCGGAAATTTCTCGCTCTGCTGGGGGATTGTAGATTTTCATGCGGGAACAGCTTTTATGAATGCCGACTTTGCTAAATGGACGGGAAAATCCGCAGTTTTGAGCGGAAAACTTGCGGTAAGGTTTTATGAATAGAGCCCAGAGAAGGGGAGAAGATGGACAGACGGCAGGGAGTGGACAGAGAAGGGAGAAGGGACGAGCAGAGAGCAGAAATGTTTGCTTGCACACAATACCCACATGCTGCAGTGCAATCATATGCTTTACATGTATTTCACCTATATGCTCATCTGTGTACTTTGAATGCAAACGTTGCACAGTGAAAGAAAGCATTCCCCAAAGCATTCCCAGAAGTAAAGTGCAGCTGTTTAGAGCAGAGTCTGGGAGGATCATATTGCCCTGCAATCACAGTGCCTGCAAAGTTACTGAGCTGTGCTGAGCTGAGCCAAAAGCTTCCAATGTGTTCACTGTGCATAACTATGGAACAGACAGCCTGTAATCAGCAGCACGTTATAGCCAGTATGTGTGCTCTACACATATCTGGCAGTGGCACCGATGTCCCCTCTCTCTCATCTACCTGTCTCCCTGCAAGGCTGGCTCCCATCCAACAGAGCGATCCATCTCAGCTCTGCTTCCAGGACCCCGCTGCCCGCTGAGAGGGGACGTGTCGCTCCTGGCCCCGCCCCTTTTGCGATCCGAATCACTCATTTTGATGATTCGGATGATTCGACTCACAAAATAGATTTGGATCAAAGGTCCGAATCGTTCATGATCCGGACAACACTACTCTGTATAATAAGGAGGGCTGCCATGATGAGACATATCGTCCCTAGCTTGCTGAATGCTCACAGAGAGACATGCTGCAGTGCTGCTGGGCTGGCCTAGTGCTTACACAGTGATAAATATAAAGCTGTTCAGGGATTAACCCCTTTACTATCACACTACACTATTTGTAATTCATTAACCTCCTTAGCGGTAACCCCGTGTGTGACACGGGGTAAGCCGCCGGAGGGTGCCGCTCAGGCCCTGCTGGGCCGATTTAAATATTTTTTTTTTTGCTGGACGCAGCTAGCACTGTGCCCGATCGCCGCTATCCGGTGCGGCGCGTGGCCCCCCCCCCCCCAGACCCCTGCGCTGCCTGGCCAATCAGTGCCAGGCAGCGCCAAGGGGTGGATCGGGTCTCCCAATGACGTCATCCCGCGCCGTCGCCATGGCGACGGGGGAAGCCCTCCAGGAAATCCCGTTCTTTGAACGGGATTTCCTGATCGCCTATCGCCGGAGGCGATCGGCGGGGCTGGGGGGATGCCGCTGGGGGGCTGGGGGGATGCCGCTGAGCAGCGGCTATCATGTAGCTATGCTGCCCCCTGGCGGTATTTTTCATACCGCCAAGGGGGTTAATTAGCTTGATGTCATTATCTGACAGTCAGAGTGGCAGGCAGCTGCTATGTGTCTGTGTGTGCGCTGTCTGTGCACAGACCAGGCCAGCTGCTGCCTGCTGGTCAGCTATTAGTCTTAGGTAATAGGTATAGGTTAGGGATTAGGATTACTGTGTTATTGTGAGTTAGTACTGCAGGCAGTGTTAGTACTCAGGGCCGGAGCTACCATAGGAAAAAATAGGCAATTGCCCCAGGGCCCCAGAACCTGTAGGGCCCCCAAGTTGTCCCTCCCCATCTTAACTGTTGCTCCCCAGGGACTCTGCAGAGTCAGTTAAGTTGGGAGGTGATTGGGGGAGGGTCAGCAGCCAGCTCAGGGGCCCAGGAGGGAAATTTAGCTGCAACAAAGGGCCTCTAATGACGCTTTTTGGTCAATGGTTGTCTGTTGGGGGGCCCCCAGGCTAATTTTGCCCTAGGGCCCAATTGTTACTTGAACCGGCCCTGTTAGTACTAGTAGTTGTTAGAGTAGTAGTAGTACTGTGTTGGCTTTCTACGGAAGTGCTGTGCTGTGAGCAGTGCCAGTGTGCACTAGTGTCTTCTCCTCTGCTGTCTGACTGTCACTCGGCACGTGTCACTTGCCACATGTCACATAGCACTTGCCACGTGCCACTTGCCACGTGGCACTTGGCACGTGTCACTTGACACGTGTCACATGGCACTTGCCACTTGACAAATACCACGTGACACGTGGCAACTGACACGTGACATGTGCCAAGTGACACGTGCCACGTCCGGCATGCTCCTGGCACACGTTACATCTGCTGCTGCTGCATTGCCCTGCTCCTGCTGCCTGTGCAGCTCCCACTGCCAGGCCAGGGTGGCACAGGCCACTGATATCACCTATATTTAACCCAAAACACAATTGCTGCGTAATTTTTTGAAGGTTTCTGGGCTGAAAACTGCCATGTCCCAGTTGTGCGGTTGGACTTTGGACACAATGTGGGCTGCACGACCGCTGTCTGGAACCTAGTCCTGATGTTAATTGACAGCCTTTTTTGGGGGGGCCGGGGGTATTTTAAGTCTCCACATCATCAATTAGTGTTCCTCTTTGAAAAATAATGATGCTACATGCCTCATATACCCTAAAAACGTTTTTAAAGCAATTTAAAGGGCACTTCCGGTTTTCTATCCGGATATCAGAATCCGGCCGGATAATGCGTTCGGATATCCGCATGAACGCGAATCCTTATGCGTTTGAATGCGGATAGCGGATCCGGTTATATGGGTATCCGGATCAATTCGGATTTTAAAAAGGGGTATCCGAGCACCCCTGTTAATGGGCTCTGATTGGTGCTGTGGTTTGTTTACTTTTAAATTAATATTTTCTTATTTTTGAAATAAATATGACTATTTATTTAATAATTTCTTTTACCTAACCTCCCTCCCTCCCCTAGCCAGCCTATGACAGCGATCGGCTGTCATAGACTTCAGCCTATGAGAGCGGATTGCTCTCCTGCCTCCCAGGGGGACAGCCGTGTGACACGGCTGTTCCCAGTACAGCGCTGCTGTAGATCGCAGCGCTGTACAGAGTAAAACTACGACGGCTAAAAGTCTCCTAGCGGTGATCGCAAAGCTCTGTCATTCGGTGCGCGCGATCCCTGGATAAACCCCGCCCCTGGACTTGACACCAATTGCCGTTAGGCGGTCCTGGGGCTGCTGCTGCACTCACGCCTATTGGCATGAGGCGGTCATTAGATAGTTAAGGGTCCGTCGGGGCAGTTGGCCGTCAGTCTTGAGCAGCTGACAACGAGCCCTCCCCCTTGTCAAATTTGTCGTGGTCAACTTCACCGACGGGCTCATCTTTTAATTCGGGCAGCTAGGTGGGGTATTTTAATGGTGTTTTCAATTTATGGTCATCTGGATCGTGGTGATTGAATGACTTTCTTAAGTAATATTGGTTGACATTTTTAATACAATTTCTACTTAGCTGTGCAAATAGCTGGCCACGGCCTTTAAAAGCCAGCTTGGAGTTCAGTGCCTTAAGAATAGTGATTGTTTATTAAGGGCGGAGAGTGCTGCCTACAGTCCTATGGCCACATCGCAGGAACGGATCTAGACCAAGTTGCGCCTGGGGCGAGGTCAGGTTTTGGGGCCTAAACTGCCATTCCCCATCCAAATTTTGCCGCCTTTTTAAGAATTCAACAAACTGCGCCTGGGGCAAGATACCCGCATGCCCCCCCCCCCTAGATCCGTCCCTGCCACATCGTCATAAAGGATGTAAGTGAGTGAGTATAACATAACACACACACACACACCTACACCTACCTACCCCTCGGTTTGTTACTTGCAGCATGGAACAATAAAAGCTGAGGAAGGGCTCCGCCCGAAGCATGTCGTGTACCTTGTTGTGCTCTGTCTGCTGTTAATATGGGGTCCGTTAAAAATGGCACCAGTTATCGTAGTTAAAAAACGGCGCCCCATAGAGAACCACTATCGCTAGTTATTTTTCGTTTTTGACAGCTAAAAAATGGCGCCGGCTTTAAATACGTTATTTATCGTTTATATTTATATTTGTATTGCTCCTAAACGATATTTATCGTTTTAACCCTTGCTTTGCTGCCGTTTGGAAAATATCTGCCCGCCGGCTTTAATGTTTAATAGCAAAGCCCCCTTAAAAGCTAAAAACACCAAATTTGCAGGGAATGTTAAGAAGAAAATTGTGAACAAAAGGGAAAAAAATATTTCAAAAAGACTTTATAGTTTTTGAGAAAATCGATTTTGAATATTCTTCTTCTGACCGTGGGAAAATTAAACGCCCGCCGACTTTAGCGGTTAATAGCAAAGCCCCTTTAAATGCCAGAAACACCAAATGTGTAGGGAATGTTAAGAAGAATAGTGGGAACACGAAGAAAAAAAATTGTTCAAAAAGACCTTATAGTTTTTGAGAAAATCGATTTTAAATCTTCAAAGAGGAAATGTATCTATTTAAATCGCGTACTGACATTTCCGTGGAAACTTTTTCTGCCGACTTTAGCAGTTAATAGCAAAGTCCCCTTAAATCCTAGCAACACCAAATTTGCAGGATATGTTAAAAAGATACTGGGAAACAATATTTAAAAAAAAATTGAAATTTTTTTTTTATTTTTTTTTAAATTAAAATTTGTGGGTTATGTTCAGAGTGTGGGAAATTTTTTGAAAAAAATGACGTAGGGTCCCCCCTCCCGAGCCTCTGTAACCCCTTGTCTCCCATGCAGGCTGGGATAGCCAGAATGCGGAGCCCCGGCCGACTGGCGTGGGATTTTTTACTTAAAGGTACAGGTAAGTATTTGTGGTTAATTTAGAACATTAAAGGACTTTTCTCGTGGTTGTGTTTTTATTTCATTTAACCCTTTGTGGAAATGGGTAAGGGGTACAAAGTAGCCCTATGCTCATTTCTCCTGGGAGGGGGGTGGGCATCTGGGGGTCCCCTTCTTAAAGGGGACTCCCAGATGCCACCATGAACCCCCGCCCCAGGGAGTCGTCACCCCCGCCTCCACCTGGGGCAAGGGAGGCGGGGAAGAGCCCCTTGTCCATGGATTGGACAAGGGGCTCCGGGGGGGAGGGGGAGGCTTGGCCGCCCCTCCCCCCCCCCCGGAGCCCCCCCATACCATGGACCATGCGGGCTGGTATAGCTCAGGGTGCGAAGCCCCAGTCGGCCGGGGCTCCACATTCTGGCTATCCCAGCCTGCATGGGGGACAAGGGGTTACAGAGGCTCGGGAGGGGGGACCCCACGTCGTTTTTTTTAAAAATTTGGTATCAATTTTTATTTTTTTAATGTTCTGAGTGTGGGAAATAAATTTAAAAAAAAAAACGACGTGGGGTCCCCCCTCCCGAGCCTCTGTAACCCCTTGAATCGATTCATTTGATTCAATACAAAACGAACCGGCTCATTTATGAGCCGGTTACTATACCTTAGGATGCGTCCTGTGCGGACGTATAGCTGCCAGCTCCGCTGTCTCTCCCCGTCTTCCTGCACCTGTCACCCTCACCTAGGGTGGCACCTATGGGTGCACCAGGTGCCAGGCTAGGTAAGGGTGACAGGTGAGGAGGCGGGGAGGACAGCGGGAGCCGTGCTATGCGTCCCTACGCAGGACGCATTGTAAGGTATAGTATTCTAAATTGGCGTGGGAGATCTTCAATCAAGTTAATTGAAGATCGCAAGATAAGAGGATATTGTTATTCGTTGGATCATTTCCGAGGATATATTGGCGTGGGAACATTTTTTTTAAAGGTACAGGTAAGTATTTGTTATTAATTAAGATTATTAAAATACTTTTCTCGTGGTTGTGTTTTTATTTAATTTAACCCTTTGTGGAAATGGGTAAGGGGCACTTTGTACCTCTATACTCATTTCTCCTGGGAGGGGGGTGGGCATCTGGGGGTCCCCTTCTTAAAGGGGACTCCCAGATGCCACCATGAACCCCCCCCCAGGGAGTCGTCGCCCCCCGCCTCCACCTGGGGCAAGGGAGGCGGGGAAGAGCCCCTTGTCCATGGATTGGACAAGGGGCTCCGAGGGGGAGGCTTGGCCGCCCCTCCCCCCCGGAGCCCCCCCATACCATGGACCATGCGGGCTGGTATAGCTCAGGGTGTGAAGCCCCAGTCGGCCGGGGCTCCGCATCCTGGCTATCCCAGCCTGCATGGGGGACAAGTGGTTACAGAGGCTCGGGAGGGGGGACCCCACGTCGTTTTTTTTTTAAATTTATTTCCCACACTCAGAACATTAAAAACATAAAAATTGATACCAAATTTTTAAAAAAAACGACGTGGGGTCCCCCCTCCCGAGCCTCTGTAACCCCTTGTCCCCCATGCAGGCTGGGATAGCCAGAATTCGGAGCCCCGGCCGACTGGGGCTTCGCACCCTGAGCTATACCAGCCCGCATGGTCCATGGTATGGGGGGGCTCCGGGGGGGAGGGGCGGCCAAGCCTCCCCCCCGGAGCCCCTTGTCCAATCCATGGACAAGGGGCTCTTCCCCGCCTCCCTTGCCCCAGGTGGAGGCGGGGGCGACGACTCCCTGGGGGGGGGTTCATGGTGGCATCTGGGAGTCCCCTTTAAGAAGGGGACCCCAGATGCCCACCCCCCTCCCAGGAGAAATGAGTATAGGGCTACTTTGTACCCCTTACCCATTTCCACAAAGGGTTAAATGAAATAAAAACACAACCACGAGAAAAGTCCTTTAATGTTCTAAATTAACCACAAATACTTACCTGTACCTTTAAGAAAAAAATCCCACGCCAATCAGGTCCCACGACAGTATCCTCCATCTTGCGATCTTCTGATACATCTTGATTGAAGATCTCCGCCGCCCCGACGCCGCCTCCGCCGCACTGCTCTCAGCTATACTAAGTATAGTTGAGAGTTGCGTCTATGCGTCTATATAGACGCATTAGCGCTAGCTGCCGCTGCCCTCCCTGCCTCCCCCCACCTGTGGAGATCTTCAATCAAGATGTAACAGAAGGTCGCAAGATAGAGGATACTGTCGTGGGACCTAATTGACGTGGGATTTTTTCTCTTAAAGAGAATCTGTATTGTTAAAATCGCACAAAAGTAAACATACCAATATGTTAGGGGACATCTCCTATTACCCTCTGTCACAATTTCCCCGCTCCTCGCCGCATTAAAAGTAGTCAAAAACAGTTTTAAAAAGTTTGTTTATAAACAAACAAAATGGCCACCAAAACAGGAAGTAGGTTGATGTACAGCATGTCCACACATAGAAAATACATCCATACACAAGCAGGCTGTATACAGCCTTACTTCTGAATCTCAAGAGATCACTTGTGTGTGTTTACCTTCTGTCCCCAGCTTCTCTCATGCACTGAACATTACAGGCTTCCTGCAGACAGCTCTGCCTATGTCGTTAATTCCTCAGTATGTGACAGACCAGCTCCTTTCACAGCCTCCAGAGGAGGATTTTTATCCAGCTCTCTTCTATCACTGATAAGATAGCAGAGAAGCTGCTGGCTTATGTAAATAAAACACACACTGGAGTGTGCATAGAGGAACAGTTCAACACTGAAGAACTTGGCAGCCTTCCAGACACAGGCCGACAAGTCTGACAGGGTAAAGATACATTGATTTATTACAGAGATGGTTATAGTAGAAAGAGCTGCAGTAAGCCACAACACATTAGAATAGGTTTAGGAACGTGTAGGATGGTAGAAAAAACATTGTAATTTTTGTTACAGAGTCACTTTAAAGGTACAGGTAAGTATTTCTGGTTAATTTAGAACATTAAAGGACTTTTCTCGTTGTTGTGTTTTTATTTCATTTAACCCTTTGTGGAAATGGGTAAGGGGTACAAAGTAGCCCTATACTCATTTCTCCTGGGAGGGGGGTGGGCATCTGGGGTCCCCTTCTTAAAGGGGACTCCCAGATGCCACCATGAACCGCCCCCCAGGGAGTCGTCGCCCCCACCTTCTCCTGGGGCACCGGAGGTGGGGAAGAGCCCCTTGTCCATGGATTGGACAAGGGCTCCGGGGGGGAGGGGAAGGCTTGGCCTCCCCTCCCCCCCCATACCATGGACCATGCGGGCTGGTATAGCTCAGGGTGCGAAGCCCCAGTCGGCCGGGGCTCCGCATTCTGGCTATCCCAGCCTGCATGGGAGACAAGGGGTTACAGAGGCTCGGGAGGGGGGACCCCACGTCATTTTTTTCAAAAAAATTCCCACACTCTGAACATAACCCACAATTTTTAATTAAAAAAAAAAGAAATAAAATTTTTCAATTTTTTTTTTAATATTGTTTCCCAGTATCTTTTTAACATATCCTGCAAATTTGGTGTTGCTAGGATTTAAGGGGACTTTGCTATTAACTGCTAAAGTCGGCGGAAAAAGTTTCCACGGAAATGTCAGTACGCGATTTAAATAGATACATTTCCTCTTTGAAGATTTAAAATAGATTTTCTCAAAAACTATAAGGTCTTTTTGAACAATTTTTTTTTCTTCGTGTTCCCACTATTCTTCTTAACATTCCCTACACATTTGGTGTTTCTGGCATTTAAAGGGGCTTTGCTATTAACCGCTAAAGTCAGCGGGCGTTTAATTTTCCCACGGTCAGAAGAAGAATATTCAAAATCGATTTTCTCAAAAACTATAAGGTCTTTTTGAAAAAAAAAATTTTTCCTCTTGTTCACAATTTTCTTCTTAACATTCCCTGCAAATTTGGTGTTCTTAGCTTTTAAGGGGGCTTTGCTATTAAACATTAAAGCCGGCGGGCAGATATTTTCCAAACGGCAGCAAAGCAAGGGTTAAAACGATAAATATCGTTCAGGCAGGACAAAAAAAAAAAAACGTTTTGAAACGATAAATTTCGTTCAAAAGGTCTGCACTATTTTAACCTTTAAAACGATAAATATCGTTTTAAACATATATCGGGCAGAAGGGGGCGCCATTTTTTTGCCGGCGCCATTTTTAACTAGACGCTGTTAATACAGTGTTTAAGAAGCCTTCTGAGTGCATTCTCCACTTGTTCTATGGAACAATAAAAGAGTGGCTCATGATCCTGTCAGTTGATTTCACATAAGTCCCCTGTTGCTGCCTCTCCTGTAATTGGCTACAATTGGAATTAAATAGTAGAATATCTGTAATTTTACTGATATTCTACTAGAGGCAATTGTCTGCGCCCTTTTTCAGGTGCCTTTTTTGTATGTGCAGAGGACAGATGGCACAGCATTTCAACTTGTGGAGCGTTTGTTAACTGAAGAATACCTGTATACAGTGCACAATGCTCCTCTCCTGCTGCCCATAATGCAGCAGTGCATGCTTTTCCTCTTTCCCTCCCCATAGAGCAGCGGTGCATTGTTTTTACTCTTCCCCTCCCAAAAGTGCAGCAGTGAATGCTTTTACTCTTCCCCTCCCCATAGTGCAGCAGTGAACGCTTTTCCTCTTCCCCTCCCCATAGTGCAGCAGTGAATGCTTTTCCTCTTCCCCTCCCCATAGTGCAGCAGTGAACGCTTTTCCTCTTCCCCTCCCCATAGTGCAGCAGTGAATGCTTTTCCTCTTCCCCTCCCCATAGTGCATCAGTGCATGCTTTTTCTCTTCCCATCCCCATAGAGCAGTAGCGCATGCTTTTCCTCTTCCCCTCCCCATAGAGCAGTGATGCATGCTTTTTGTCTTCCCCTCCCCATAGTGCAGCAGTGAATGCTTTTCCTCTTCCCCTCCCCATAGTGCATCAGTGCATGCTTTTCCTCTTCCCATCCCCATAGAGCAGCGGTACATGCTTTTCCTCTTCCCCTCCCCATAGAGCAGTAGCGCATGCTTTTCCTCTTCCCCTCCCCAAGTTGCAGCGGTACATGCTTTTCCTCTTCCCCTCCCCATAGGGCAGCGGTGCATGCTTTTCCTCTTCCCATCCCCATAGAGCAGTAGCGCATGCTTTTTCTCTTCCCCTCCCCATAGTGCAGCGGTGCATGCTTTTCCTCTTCCCATCCCCATAGAGCAGTAGCGCATGCTTTTCCTCTTCCCCTCCCCAAGTTGCAGCGGTACATGCTTTTCCTCTTCCCCTCCCCATAGGGCAGCGGTGCATGCTTTTCCTCTTCCCATCCCCATAGAGCAGTAGCGCATGCTTTTTCTCTTCCCCTCCCCATAGTGCAGCGGTGCATGCTTTTCATCTTCCCACTCCATAGAACAGTACTTCCTGCTCATCATAGCCCAACTCTGTACTAGGATCACTGCACAGACAAGAGTGGATTCTCTGATCACACCTGATAGGCCTGAAGTCATTACAACATTTTCCAGTTTAGGGCCCTTCTTATACATCATATGCGTCAAGTAGTGTTAAATTGCATTGAAACTGATGCACTAAAGCAATGCAACTTTTTCTGTTTGCAGCCCACACCTACTGCATTGCAACAAAATGATGCATTGCGAAAAATTTTAATCTAACTCTATATAGTTCGATTTAAATTGTTTTATCACTAATGATTAATTGGGGTGTGGGTTCAGTATGGCAGGATATTCACTAGGATTATGGGGTCAACAGAAAGGGTTAATGTCACTTCAGGCTGGAGGTGGTAAATTACAATGTATTTCTATGAAGGATTACAGAAAAAACTGGGGAACTATTAATAATGTTCACCACAAGATGGGGTAGTGACATAACATATGGGATCAGGGTGGTGTTCTGAAGGATTACGGAAAAGGCTAGGAAAGCATTAATAACGTTCACCACAAGGTGGGGTAGTGACATAACAACATATGGGACTGGGTTGGCGCTGTGAAATTCAGAAAGGGTTGATGCGATTATAACGAATGTATGTTTTAGTTTTTAGTTGAAAATTAATTTTAAATAAGGGTATTGTGGGATATGATTGTAACTTATATATTTATAATTTATAAATTGCTTGGATATGTTCTTGTAAAAAGCTATGGCAGTGGTGAGTCAAAGGGCGGAGCCAAACCACGTGGGGAGGGACGTCATTGTGAACTCAGGGCTTAAAATGGCGCCGGCGTACTGGAAACGCTAGCCCCTGATGAGTCTGGTATAATGACGAAATGCGTAGGGCGGAGCCAGTACGCCTGACGCAATCACGCTCGGAGGTGCGGTAGTAACATGGAAGTATTGCCCGGCCAGCGGGGGGGGGGGGGGGGGTTGGGAGGGGGGATCACCAATGCAGGAGACACGGATAAGCTGGAGAAGGGCCCTAGGAAGCACTACTGCGATATGCTTTACAATCCACTGGAGCTTGTAAGTTGCGGGTGTGGCGCGAGAAACGCTGTTGTGGACATTTATGTGTCACAGTAGCTTTGCGCAATGAAATTTTTAATGTGTTTTATAGAAGATTAAAACGTTTTTAACAAGACATCTGTGGTGTGTCACTGAAGTCCCCTGGTGAATACACAGTTAGCGTGAGATCAACCTGAGAAGTGAGGTGGTTAAAATCCGGTGAGCCACTCTGTTGTTGGGTGACGGGGACACGAGTGCTAACACCTGTATCACACTGCACGGAGGTTGTGTGTTATCTTTGCCTGGCAGAATTACGCGATGTGCAGTTTGTCTGTTTTTTAGGTGGACAATATACAGACGGAGGAGTGAGAGCGCAGTGGACTTTTGAATCAATTTTACTCTGGATGGGACTTATCACAGCGAACTCACGTAGTTTTTTATAGAAAGTAACTTTTGAGTATTGTTGACTGTGTATGTGAGGTGACACAGCCTGTTTGTTTAGGTTTTAAAGTATACCAGAGACTAGTAAAAACAAAAAATGAATACATACCTGGGGCTTCCTCCAGCCCGCTCTGGCCTGATCACTCCCACGCCACCGTCCTCAGCCTTGGTAACAGGTCCTGTCATTGCAGCCAGTCGGTGCATGCAGTGTGCTCCTCAGTCTCACTCATGTAGCTAGGAGTGTTATGCGCCGGTGTAGTAGTACTGCATAGGCGCAGAATGCACTCAGCCACGGGAGCGAGACCAAGGAGCACATGTGCTGACTAGCCGCAATGGTAGGACCTGTTACCAAAGATCCAGAAGGCTGAGGACGGTGGCGTGGGAGTGATCAGGCCGGAGGGGGCAGGAGGATGCCCTAGGTATGTATACATTTTTTGTTTTTACTTGTCTCTGGGTCCCTAAAGGTAGCCATACATCTAGCGATTCTGATTCAATTGACAAAGTGATCGACTTTATAGGAATCGACTTTAGTATGGTTGATTGAAAGTCGCTTGACTAGTACCCCACACACTACAAACGATATCCTATGCGATTCACCTTCACATTCGATTTCACCGAGGTTGTGTCTCTATGCTCTGAATGAAAAAATCGATTCAGTCGATTGATTGATGTGAACAGTAGCCGATTCCTGTGCGATTGATTGATATCTTGCATCCTGCTTGATTGACTAAGCTGGTTGATTCAACGTGAAATCAGCCACTTTTCATCGATTGGGAATTCTGGAACACTCAATTCTATAAAATGATCAAATCAAATATTCGACCATACAGCCAAATCGCTAGATGTGTGGCCTTTAGCTTTGCCTTTAGTCTGAAGTTGAGTTTTGCAAGAGATATCCCAAAGTAGTTAAAATCAGGACTAAATACACAGATTTGGGGATGTCAGAGATAACATCATGACCACTGTGTGCAATGGTGTCTCAAGTCACAGTGGGCTTGATTCACAAAAAAGTGCCGCGCGCTAACGTCCGCGTTATCGCATGCAAACATTAGGGCGCGGGCGCAAAACTTTGTGCGTGCAAAGATGCGCACACAGCACCTCGCGTGCTAACTGCTTAGCACGGGCATGCTAACAGTTAGCACTTTTTTGTGAATCGAGCCCAGTGTGTGAGAACATGAAACACTGCGTCCTGCTGGATCTGGAGCCTTTACCAAACTCCTTTATAACCTACAGATAAAGAAAATGCTTCTAATGCTAGGTACACATGATACAATTTTCTGGCAGATTTACCTGCCAGATCGACTATTTCCAACAGGTCTGATCTGATATCCGATCGGTTTTTCATTCACTTCTATGAAAATTTGATCGGAAATCAGATCAGACCTGCTGGAAATAGTTGATCTGGAAGGTAAATCTGCCAGAAAATTGTAATGTGTGTACCTACCATTAAGAATACCTGTCTTGGCCGAAATGTGGGGACTATCAGTGTTCAGAAGATAAATGCAGAGCATTTAAATGTAATGCTTTCCGAATTGCTGAGGGTCAGGGCCGGCCCGCTCTTGAGGCGGGGTGAAACATTTGCCTCAGGCGGTAAACTTCTAAGGGCGGCACCCGCCCGGGGGGGCCGGCTGCCGAGCTGGAGGGGTAGCGGGCAGGTCAGGGGTATTGGGCCTAGCGGTGGGGAGGGGGGTCGGACCCCCCCTCCCTCGCCTGGGTCCCCCGATCTGCGCTCCCCTCCAGCCTGTAATTAGGAAGCTGCTGCCAGATCGTAAGAGGCACGGGCGGGGAGGACTCACCTTTTCCGCGTTCCAGCGAGCGCTCCACTGACGTCACTTCCTGCATCGCAGCCCACTGTAGCAGCAGCTCTCTCCTAAATTTGCCTCAGGCGGCAAAAAGTCTAGGGCCGGCCCTGCTGAGGATAGGAACACACTAGGCAGAAACACTAGCGTTAATATGTGTAGTCAATGGGACACATGAAAAACCGCATATGTTCACGTTCTGCAATGTGTGTTTTAGAAAACACTGAACTTGCTGCATATTTTTCCAAAATACATTTAAAACGCACCTAATGTATGTCAATGGTGACGCAGAGGTGTAGCGTTTTGTATGCATTAAAAAAAAAAAAAAAAAAGTTTGATGTATTTCTGCTTCCTGTTGACTTCCTAGTGAATTGCATAAAATGCATATAAAAACACATACAAAACGCATTTGTGATTTATATGTGCAAAATGCAAACACATTAAAAACGCAAGAAAAACACTTGTGCGAAATGGAAACGCACATAAAATAAACAAATGCATATGCAGCAGAACGCAACACGCAATGCCTAGCGTGTTCCCAGCCTCAACTGGAACTAGTCTGCTGATGAGGTAGCTTGATGTTTCCCATTATGTGTACGGTACTTGCTCCAGGGGAATTGGGATCCTTCACACTTTGCAAGTTGCACAAAAGTGTGATGTGATCATACAGTACAATGAAAGTACGCTTCACTGCAAATGTGCACATGACTCTGACGGACCCGACCACACCTATTGTGTACATACTGTAGAAATATGATCTGACGAAGGCGTGTAACGCCGAAACGCGTCATGACGCAATAGTCGCAAGGCAACTGCCATTAGCTTCTCCGCATTCTCTGACCCGCCATCGCTAGAATCCCATTGGTTCCCCCGCTACTGGCCATAGTGGGGAGGCGTGCAGGACGGAGTAAACATCCAGAGGACGTGGTGATACGCATCTCTAGTGTGATAAGTGCACTTGTTTATTCTTACACTGTACGTGTTATTTTACTCGCCTCAAAGGAAGCATATTAATAGTTAATGCACCAGAGAGCGCTCCTTTTTTCTTCCCCCTACTGTAGAAATATGTCTGTTGTGACGGAATGGATTCAGTGTGAAAGGACCCCAAGTCTAACAGGAGACTTGTTATATTAACTAGCAAAAGTCCAAGAGTGGTTAGTACACCATTGGTAAATTGCAGAAGTATTTATTCCTCAATGCATGCGTCAACATTACTTCTGAAATTTACCAATGGTGTGCTAACCAGTCTTGGATTTTGCTTATTGTACCGGGTTATGCACCTAACTTCAAATAGCAAGGTGTGCCACTTCCAAACCACCTACCTCTCTGGTATTACAACTAAGTCAGTCAGTCAGGGCTGGGGTCCCCAGGCATAAGTTACCATGGAGCCACCCTGACCCACAATCATCCCCCCCCCCCTTTCAAATGTAGCATTAGGTGGACTCTGTGTCCCCCCTCCCCCCTGATAGTATGGAGCCGCAGAGCCAAATGACAGCCCCCTAGTCTCCCCTTAGGCCCAGTTTAATGCAGGGTACTTGGTGTGGAGCGCACTCACCTGTCCGGCCAGCACAATGCCTCCCGTGTGCTTCCACCCCACGGGCATGTAACTACTCACCTGACATGCCGCCAGCTCACAGAGAACAGGTGCCGGTGTTCGGGGATGTAGACAGGACACAGAAGGTAGCGCTATTAGCATGCATGGGGAAGGCCGTCATCCGGCTCTGGCAACTGCGAGTTTTGTCTCTAGGGAAGCACTGGCCCTACAGTCTGTATTTTTATAGGCAGTGTTACTACAACAGAGAGATCAGGCAAATAATCTCAGTCTACCAGGTACTCCATGCAGTATAGTCACCTTGTGATTGGCCTGGAGAGAAGAGTGTGTGCAGGAAGTCCTGTATAGCAGCCTTCTGCTTCTGGAACTGCTCAAGCATCATCTTCACACTGATATCCATGGGAATCGTCACCTGCAATACAGAAAGGCACCTCTCAGTGGCTTGTGCTGCTGCAATTCCCTGCGAGTGGCAGAGGCTACTGTTTGTGCAGACAAACATACATTTCATCACTGTGATCATTGTAGGTGACAGTGTGACAAGCATTCTCTGTACAGGCAAGCACACCCAGCTAAGCAGCATCTTGTGTGCAATGCTTCTCTATGGAGAGGTCCTGGCTTTAGGCCTGGAACCCACTAAGAATTGCTGCAGCGCTGTGTGCAGTGATTCCTAGTGTGCAGTGATTCCCCGATGCTGAGAAGCGCTGTGCAGTAAACAGTACAGCGCTTCTGATTAGCGAGTCACGTGTTTTATTTTTTGTTTTTAAATAAAACTATTATACTTATCAGGTGTCTGATTCTGTCTGTTGCCCCACCCCCTAAAGGTTATAGGTGCTTCTGTAGGACCAACCAGAGAAACGCCTGCGACCTCTTCCTTTAGTGGGCGGGGCTACGGACAGAAGGAGTAAATCAGGACACCTGGTAAGTATCATTCTTTTTTTCAATCGTAATCAGCCCCACAAAGCACTGCAAAATCGCTTTGCAAAAGCAATTTTGCAGCGCTTATATACTTAGCATTGAGTGCAAACATGCTCAGAATGCTACAAATCCTGCAATTGCTCCTAATCACAATTTTGGGAATCATTTTTGGGAATCGCCAGCGATTGTCGGTGATTTCAAAATGCTGCCAGAAACGCGCAAATGGGTCCCATCCATAATGCTAGGTACACACTGAGATTTTCTGGAAGATTTACTGTCAGATCGATTATTTTCAACATGTCCAATTTCATTTCTGATCGATTTTCGACTGTTTTCCACTGACTTCTATCAGAAATCCATCGTAAAACGATCGAAAATCAGATCGGACATGTTGGAAATAATCGATCTAACAGTAAATCTGCCAGAAAATCTCATAGTGTGTACCTAGCATTACATTTGATAGCAATCGGCTGGAAAAGCCAGTGTATCCCATTCTGTCTCCTCTCTCTCCAAACCCCCCAAAAAATTAATGTAAATGTGATGCAGCTTCAAGTTGGACCAATAAAAACTGACGGAGTTTCAGATTGGTTAAATTCCAAGCTGCAAATAATTATTAGCATGTCATCAATCATCCCTAGTAGTCACCTTCCCCCTGTGCTGATGAGAATATCTTCAGCTCAGTAGCCTCATTTTTCTATCTAGGTCCTCCCTGCAGAGCATGAAACAGAGCGTGTCATGGAACAACCAGGCAATTTGCATTATCTAACCTTTTTTTTTTTTTTAAACTCTTTTTATTGTTTTTCAACAAAGAAACAGACAAAACGCATCCATTGACAGTAATAAGCAGTCAAAATGTACAATCAGGTGGTACATTAGGGGTCTAGTCCTGGAAAAAGAAGTGAGTGGACTCACCCTAAAAACCTCTGCGCCGTGCCAAAAAATGGGCGTGGTTAAGCATAGCGTGGGCGTGGTCATGGGTGGGGCCAAATATACATGGCCTTAGCAGTGGTATAAAAGGTCTGCCAGGGGACGTTTGAGCTCTGTCGTAGTGTATCCCCAGAAAGTAGATGTAATCTGACAGCATTTCACCAAAAATACACATAATCTGGCAGAGGTTACTCCAAAATACAGATAATATGGCAGTGGTTCCCCCAAAATAGACAATCTGGCAGCAGCAGTTCCCCCAACATACACATAATCTGGAAGCAGTTCCCCAAAATACGTGAAACCTGGTAGTGGATCACCCAAAATACACGTAAAATACATGTAATCTGGCAGCAGTGGTCCCCCAACATACACAATCTGGCAGCGGTTCCCCAAAATACACATAATCTGGCATCAGCGGTTCCCCAGAAATACATATCTGACAGCAGTTCTCCCAAAATAGGTACCCCCAGTATAGCTAGCCAGGTCTATAGGTGACCCCAGTATAAGTAGCCATGTGTATAGTTGTCCCCAGAATAGGTGGCCAAGTGTATAGATGTCCCCAGAATAGGTAGCCAGGTCTATAGGTGTCCCCAGTATAGCCAGGTGCCCCCAGTATATGTAACCAGGTGTTCAGGTGTCCCCAGTATAGCCAGGTGTATAGGTGTCCCCAGTATAGCCAGGTGTATATGTCCCCGCAGTATATGTAGCCAGGTGTATATGTCCCTGCAGTATATGTAGCCAGGTGTATATGTCCCCAGTATATGTAGCCAGGTGTATAGGTGTCCCCAGTATATGTAGCCAGGTGTATAGGTGTCCTCAGTATATGTAGCCAGGTGTATAGGTGTCCTCAGTATATGTAGCCAGGTGTATAGGTGTCCTCAGTATATGTAGCCAGGTGTATAGGTGTCCCCAGTATATGTAGCCAGGTGTATAGGTGTCCCCAGTATATGTAGCCAGGTGTATAGGTGTCCCCAGTATATGAAGCCAGGTGTATAGTGGCCCCAGTATATGTAGCCAGGTGTATAGGTGTCCCCAGTATATGTAGCCAGGTGTATAGTGGAACCAGTATATGTAGCCAGGTGTATAGCGGCCCCAGTATATGTAGCCAGGTGTATAGCGGCCCCAGTATATGTAGCCAGGTGTTTAGCGGCCCCAGTATATGTAGCCAGGTGTATAGCGGCCCCAGTATATGTAGCCAGGTGTATAGCGGCCCCAGTATATGTAGCCAGGTGTATAGCGGCCCCAGTATATGTAGCCAGATGTATAGTGGCCCCAGTATATGTAGCCAGGTGTATAGTGGCCCCAGTATATGTAGCCAGGTGTATAGTGGCCCCAGTATATGTAGCCAGGTGTATAGTGGCCCCAGTACATGTAGCCAGGTGTATAGTGGCCCCAGTATATGTAGCCAGGTGTATAGGTGCCCCCCCAGCTGGAGGGGAGCAGTGCAGCAGAGAGGAGCATTGGGCAGAGCAGCGGGGAAGGGCGGACGTTTCCCCCCCCCCTTCCCTCACCTTAGGGCTCCTCTCCCTGGCTCGCCCCTCCATAACATTGAGGCTGTGGCTGGCAGCGGTGGCTGGCAGCGGCGGCGGTGGGCGGGACTTACCTCCTCCGGTGTTCCGGCGAGTGGACGTGAAGACCAGACTAGCTGCACGCACGCACAGGGTCCACTCGCCGGAACACGGGAGGAGGTAAGTCCCGCCCACCGCCGCCGCTGCCAGCCACCGCCGCCAGCCCCTGCCACAATGTTATGGAGGGGAGAGCCAGGGAGAGGAGCCCTAAGGTGAGGGAAGGGGGGGGGAACGTCCGCCCTTCCCTGCTGCTCTGCCCAATGCTCCTCTCTGCTGCACTGCTCCCCTCCAGGGTGCTAGGGGGGACAGCGTCCACTCTGCAATAATAGTAAGTGGACGTCGTCCCCCCGCGTTCACGCAGGACTCGACCCCTGTGGTACATACAATTTGCTGAGGAAGTATCAGAAAACTTTAAACATTAGAATGCAGAGGTGAATACATATATTAGTAGCATATGAAAAGTGATAAGGTATGGCAGCCTAATGAATATATTTAAAAAAACCAAAATAAGTTTGATATAATATCTAGAAAATGAGGGGTAACACCCAGGTTTTCTACATTAGTTTCAGAGGAACAGTGGCGTAGCTAAGGAGCTATGGGCCCCGATGCAAGTTTTACAATGGGGCCCCCCAAGCACTCTATACATAACAATTGATACGGTGCATCAAAACTTGCCAATGGCGACCACAGTGTCAGAAGTGCAAGAAGGGAATGGGGAACAGTTTGTTAATGATTACCACTATTCAAATTATCTATAGAAGTGATTATTATGAGCACAGGACCAACAGAGAGCTAATACTGTAGTTGAGGTTTGGGCCCTTTGGGGGCCCCTCTGGCACAAGGGCCATGACGCGGTCGCAACCTCTGCAACCCCTATTGCTACGCCCTTGGAAAGGAATCTAACCAAACTTTGCATACATTATAAAATTTGGCCAAAGAGCCCCTTGCTATCCAGGTAAGTTTGTATAAAGGGAGAGAACCATTAATGAGTTTCTTATATAGAGTGATAGAAGGTTCGGTTGAGAGCTTCCATTCCATAGCAATGGTTTTTTTAGCATAAAAAAGTAAAAGTCTAACTAAAGTACATTTGTGTTTGCTTAAAGAACATTCCTCTAACATTCCTAGTAGGTACGACTTATATGAAGGTATAAGTGGAATATCGAGAGTATTTAACAGAAAATGGGTTCATGTATTCCAGAAGGCCTGTACTACTGGACAGTCCCAAGTCATTTGCTGAAAAGTGCCTGGACTATGCCAAAATCTCTAGCAGACATCACTTACTCCACTTGAGAATTTAGATAGTTTGACCGGAGTAATGTATATTTGATGAAACTTGTTTAACCTCCTTAGCGGTATGCCTGACACTGTGTCGGGCATACCGCTCACTAGCCTCAGGAGTCCCCCATAAATAATTTATATGATCTAATGGCTGCAACAGCTTTAGCTAGCACTAGGCTAGCTAGTATAGGTAGCCAGCAAGTAAAGGATGGCCCCCGATCCAGCCATTTATTACCCAGCCTGGCTCCAGCATTCGGTGCAGCCTCCCCACACAGCTCTGGTCTCTCTATGGGGAGGATCAGGTCTGCGCATGACATCGGCGACGTCATGTACGATCCTCTCCATAGACCGGAGCTGTGCGGGGAGGCTGCGCCGAATGCTGGAGCCAGGCTGGGTAATGTATAAAGTGGCTGAATCGGGGGTGCTGGCTGCCTATACTAGCTAGACTAGTGCTAGCCAAAGCTGTTGCAGCCATTAGATCAAATACATTATTCATACGGATTCTAAAACTGTAAAACCTCCTGAGCGGCGTAACGCTCAGGAGGTTAAAGGGACCAAGCACCAATCTTTGCTTCCTGGTTTCTAATAGCTATAAGAGCTGCCATGTTCCCCCTCCCCTTCTAGCTGCCCACTATTTATCCAGTAGAAGGTGTGAGGATGACTTATGTAAACTCTTTGAAGCACAATGTCCTAGCTCTCCACCCCCCTGCTGATGAAAGCTTTTTGTTTGCTCTGTGCTAATGTATGCAATAAAATAATTACATCAGTCCTTATCTGCCTGAAATTTCTGTCTTCCCGCAGGCCTAGGAAGTAGGATAAAAAAAAAACATTTAAATGTAAAAAGGAGGTAATTTTTTATTATTGAGTCACAATGTTAGTATGCATATTTAATGTACTATTGAGATGCCTTTGAAGCTAAAAATGGTGCTTGGCTCAATTTAAAAGGAAGTAAATATGGCAGCCTCCATATCCCTCTCAGTTCAGGTGTCCCATCATTACATATGATAGAGGAATGTGCATCTAATAAGGGTCATTGAGAAGCTAATAACTCCAAGTTGATGCTACTGTCATGCAAATTGGGCTTGCTGATGCTGGTTGATTGACTGGCCTAAAGCAAAAAAAATTCACATAAAGCTAAATGGAGATACAACAGTAGTAAGATGTTCCAACCCCGACCTTGCTCTGCTCTTCAGACAGGTCCTCTTCACCATCCAGATCCCTGCGGTAATTATTAGCCTTGTACAAGAGCCTCTTCTGGGTCTTCTTTACCTGGGTAAAAAAAAGAATGAAAATGAAACGGTAATCATCCCTAAACTGCCACACTAAACAATCACAAATGATCCATTCAGCTGACAGAACTGTAAAGTATTTATTCAGTTTAAAGTACACACATGAGGACTGTTGCCTGGCAGTGTTGGGACCCAATCCTCCGGCCTGGAACCCACTACGAAACACTATCGCTAATCGCGATCGCTAGCGTTTTGTATAAGCAGTTTGTAGGCGATTTCATGAGCGTTTTAGGGAGCGATTTTAGAAAGTGTAATCAATTTGTCAGCGGTTGTGTAGCGATTCGCGTTTTAAAGTCTGATTGGTCCTTTTATTTATTTTTAATTTTGTTATAATGTACAGTAACTTTAAAACGCTAGCAAAATCGCTCCGTGCAAGTTTTGATGAGCGATTACGCCAGTGAATATAGACTTTACATTGAAGCGCTAACGCTAACAAAATGCTGCATGTCCTGCGCTTGCGATTGTGGGAATTGGCACATCCGTTAACATTAGCTGAGCGTTTTTGGAAATCGCTAGCGTTTTCAAGCACTCCCTAAATGCTCTGAAAAGCGCTCTTGTGGGTTCCAGCCCTCCAGGTGACAGTGAATGGCTGAGGCTGTGCAGATGCACCGGTAGCCTGGTTCTGTTGCAATTAGGGAGGATCAATGAGATGCAAATATTTCTGAGTCTATGCAAATTTATATGCAAATATATGCAGCTTGAAAACGGCCAATCAATTTAAAGGACAACTGTAGTGAGAATTATATGGAGGCTGCCATATTTACGTCTTTTTAATCAATACCAGATGCCTAGCTATCCTGCTGATCCTCTGCTCTTTAAAACTTTTAGACATAGCCCCTGAACAAGCATGCATCAGATCAGGTGTTTCTGACATTATTGGCAGATCTGACAAGATTAGCTGCATGCTTGTTTCTGCTGTTATTCAGACACTACTGCAGCCAAATAGATCAGCAGGGCTGCCAGGAAACCAGTATTTTTTAAAAGGAAATGAATATGTCAGCCTCCATATACCTCTCACTACAGTTGTCAGTACTTCCTCCTCTCTGCCCGTCCTCATGAAGGTCCTCTATAAATGGCGCTAATAGTTCCTATCTGCACAGCGCGCTGGGGAGCTGCACTGTGTGCGGTCTTGAGGTAATTTAGTTTGGAGCGATAGTGTACTAATAGCTGTATTAGTACACTATCGTTCTGAGTTAAATTACCTCAAGACCGCACACAGTGCAGCTCCCCAGCGCGCTATGCAGATAGGAACTATTAGCGGCGAGTGGAGGGGGGAATTCCTGAGGACGGGCAGAGAGAAGGAAGTACTGACACTTCCTCCCTGCCCATCTAAGATGTTCTGTATTATGGCTGAGCAAAGTGGGGGATGGGGGGCACTAAATGGGGAGGGGGGTGCTGTGACTCATGTCACAGCACAGCAAATAAACAAGCATTCAAAACAATTGCATTTAAAACTAGGTCAGGGGTACTTAAAAGTAAACTTGAAGTGAGGAAACACTTCAGGACAGATTTGATACTCACCTTAGCAGAGGGAAGGCTAGATACCATATATCAGTGCTGCCCAACTTCATGGTCTGGGTGCGACTAGCACCGGATTATTCAGCCAGAGGTGGCAGAGCATCAATGTCCTGCCGTTGGGGGTGTGGAGCCAAGTGCAAACAAGAGGTGGGCCTGCCAGAGGACTGACACCAAAAATACCCCTGACAGGCGAGTGCAGCTCAGGGGCCACATCCGGCCTGCAGGCCGCCAGTTGCACAGCTCTGCCATAGATTATTCACTTTCCTATGGTTCGTCATTTCAGTTCTGTCCCCCTTTGTAGCTATTTGACCTGCTCAGTCCAATAGCTCATTGGGACTGCACCCCAAGTAGTTCCGAGGAAGAGCGCATCATTACAGCGCATGCACAAGTTCGAATTGCGCACACGCAGTATGGCATTGGAAAGGGAAGGCTCTATTCTATCCAGAGCCTTCCATACAACATGAAAGTAGTAAAATTGGGTAATTAGGATTGGATGTGTGTACTTAGCTTTAGCAACTCACTGGCCATTCCTGGTACACATTCAGCCCTGGGGAGGATTGCACTGACCTATCTTCTGTCCTTACTGGTTACTGGAAATAGCTGGACTGAAGGCTCAGGACTTCTGCCTGGCTGTAGGCGATATTCCCTTAGGCCTTGTTCACATTACAATCGCAAGCGCTGAGTGATTTATGGAGCGATTTTAAAAAAGGGTGATTCTCACTGCTGCCTGGCAACTGCTCACTGAGCTTGCAGGTCAGCCGCCTGCGGACAAGGGCCCCTAATACTGAGCATATATGCGAGACCTCTACTTTGGAATTTCTGTCATTAGAAAAATAGTAATATATAAGTGAAGTTCTTACCGCATTGTTCTGCATGTCTGCTGGACTCAGCCTGGACCTCCTCCGTCCACAGCAGGCAGAACAGGACGGCCACGTTACCCAATCTCATCTCCAATCTTCTGCTCTGCACAAGAAAGCTACAAGGCCATCATTGCTGGCACTGTTAATCAGTTTACATGGTGAATGCAAATGTAATGGTCATTTCATGTAGCCGCTCAATTTCATTGGTCAATCCCTGTGTCGAGATTATGGATGGTCTATAAAAGTGCTGTCAGCCCGCCAGGCCTCCTGCTCCATGCTGTTGCAGCGCAACTTTTTTTTTAGTTTTTTTAAACCCTTTCCCCCATGCTGCGGCCTATAAACATTTACAGCCTCCCCCCCCCCCTCTTTGTCCCCCGTGCTGCCACATCTAACACCCCTCAGATCGGTGGCGGCAGAAGATAGGAACCAGCCACACCAGCGCATGGCAGCCGCACGGGGGACTTTAAGTGATGGACGTGACCGATGATGTCACGCCCTCCATTCAAATTCACCGCGCGGCTGCTATGCGCCGGTTTGACTGGCTCCAATCTCCTGCCCGTCGCTGCCGATCTGAGGTGAATTAGAGGCGGTAGCACGGGGGACAAAGACGGGGGAGGCTGTAAATATTTATAGGCCGCAGCATGGGGGAAAGGGTTTTAAAAACAGGTGGCAGCACGGGGACAACGAGGGGGGCAACGAGGGGGTGTAAATATTTTAGCTCTGCGGCCACTCCGAGTGAATTTTGTGGGCACAACTGCGGCCAATCAGTGCATTTTGTGGGCACATCTGAGTGAATTTTGTGGGCACAACTGTGGCAAATCAGTGCATTTTTGTGGGGACATCTGAGTGAATTTTGTGGGCACATCTGAGTGAATTATGTGGGCACAACTGCGGCCAATTTGATTGCATTTTGTGGGCACAACTGCAGCCAATCTGAGTGCATTTTGTAGGCACAACTGCAGCCAATCTGGATGTATTTTGTGGGTAAATCTGCAGCCAATCTGAATGTATTTTTTGGGTACATCTGCAGCGAATCTGAATGTATTTTGTGGGTAAATCTGCAGGCAATCTCTGTGTATTTTGTGGGTAAATCTGCAGCCAATCTGAATGTATTTTTTAGGTACATCTGCAGCCAATCTGAATGTATTTTGTGGGTAAATCTGCAGGCAATCTTTGTGTATTTTGTGGGTAAATCTGCAGCCATTCTGAATGTATTTTGTGGGTAAATCTGCAGCCAATCTGAATGTATTTTGTGGGTAAATCTGCAGCCAATCTGAATGTATTTTGTGGGTAAATCTGCAGCCAATCTGAATGTATTTTGTGGGTAAATCTGCAGCCAATCTGAATATATTTTGTGGGTAAATCCAGGGCTGTGGAGTCGGAGTCGAGGCAATTTTGGGCACCCGGAGTCGGAGTTGGAGTCGTGGTTTCATAAACTGAGGAGTCTGAGTCGGGAGTCGGAGTCGGGTGATGTTTGTACAAAATCCACAGCCCTATTAAATATTAGACTAAGGAATCAGAGTCGAGGAGTCGGGCCATTTTGGTTACCCGGAGTGGGAGTTGGAGTCGTGGTTTCCTAAACTGAGGAGTCGGAGTTGGAAGATTTTTGTACCGACTCCACAGCCCTGGGTAAATCTGCAGCCAATCTGAATGTATTTTGTGGGTAAATCTGCAGCCAATCTGAATGTATTTTTGGGTACATCTGCAGCCAATCTGAATGTATTTTGTGGGTAAATCTGCAGGCAATCTTTGTGTATTTAGTGGGTAAATCTGCAGCCAATCTGAATGTATTTTGTGGGTACATCTGCCGCCAATCTGAGTGCATTTTGTGGAGAATCTGCTATCACTCCATTTGCATTTTGTGGTGAAATCTGCTGCTATATATAGATTTCTTTTTCCCGGGGGGTGAGGGGACTTTGTCGGACTGCCGGCCCTCCACCATGTGGTCTGAAAACAAAACGGCCCTCCATGCCCGAGAAGTTGGACAGCACTGGTCTATGAGATAATAATTCCGTATAATGCAAATGCTATATGTAAATGTATGCAGTTTGAAGATGGATCAAATGAATCCTGTCAAGGTGGAATTGGATTGCTTCATTTTCAAGCTATACAAAATGGCCATAACATTTGCATCAACTCCGAATTATTTGAATTTCATTGACCATCCCTAGCCAAGATAATTTGCTCCATATCTGCTCCCAACTGTAACCCTTTCCCTGATTAAAATTAACCTGAAGAGAAAATAAACTTATGAGATCACAAATTGTATTTGTAGTACAGCTAAGATATAGAACATAAGTAGCATAGAAAAAGGTCTCATGTTGTTTTCCAGTTAAGGAAGAGTTAAACAAGTCAGTTATCTATGCAAAAGAGCTTTTCTGAGCTATTCGACCCACTAGGTTGAATACAGTCCTGTTTTTGTGAAGCACATAGAAAACCAAGAAACAGTGAGAGACAACCTGAGATAAGGTTTTACTGCAGGACAGTTCAAAAGGTCATTATCTTTGCTTTGTTTCATAGCTTTAGGCTAGTTACACACCGGGATGTTGCGTTATAGTGGACGTTATGGTCGCATAACGTCCCCAAACGCAACGCCTGCCGGTGTTGGTAGAGGACGTTGAGTGAGCCACGTTAAGCGACTCTTTCCGCATTAGGGCAGTGAGAGTGGCGCTGATTGGCCGGCGGTACCACGTGATGCGGAGTATTTTCACGTGGTACCGCCAGCCAATCAGCGGCCACCAGTGCAGTGCATATTGAGTAGCCATGTGCGCGGCTACGTAGCGGCCTCTCCCTGCCTCCTCTCCGCCCCAACACTGAGCATGTGCAAACAGTCTAACGCGGCTTAAGCCGATGGAATGCTATAGTATGCTGCACGTTCTGAAGAACGTGCAGCGTTACATGTAACGCAACGTGGGCAGTGTGAACAGCCCCATTGACTTTGTATTGCTGTGAGTTGGGGAGCGTTACAGGCTGCACTAACGTGCGCCTGTAACGTCCCTGTGTGGAAGCAGCCTAAAAGACAGACTGTGGTTTCTGACAAGATTAGCTGCATGCTTGCTTCAGGTGTGATTCAGGCACCAACACAGTTCCGATTCATTGATCTAAGTCCCCATGTGAATGACCACAATGAGATGGTGCCGTCATTCACAAAAAATACTTCCACGTCCATGCATTACTTTGTGTAGTAAGACTACGCATAGGAAAGTGCTGCATGGGGACATCTTGTGACCAAAAAGTAAAATTACATCTACAAACATTTTTATTTTTTTTTAATGAAGACATTTTTTTTTTAAAGAGAACCCGAGGCAGGGTTCTGCGAATAAAATCCCCATACAGAGGCTGGGTCTGTCTATAGAGCCCAGCCTCTGTTGCTATATAGATCGCCCCTAATCGCCCCCTGCACTCTACAATACCACATAAATCACAGCTGCGCTGTGTTTACCTCGCTCCTGTCTCACTCGCCGCTCCCCCCACCTCCTGCATCGGCGGGGAGGGAAGGGATGCGGGCGGGGACTTGAGCGATGCAGGAGACGGGGAGCGGCGAGACTGACAGGAGAGAGGAAAACACAGCGTGCTCTGACAAGCTTCGTGTCAGCAGCGCGGCTGTGTTTTAGGGGGGTATTGCGTAGCGCTGGGGGAGCTTAGGGGCAAACTATATAGCAACAGAGGCTGGGCTCTATAGACAGACCCAGCCTCTGTATGGGGATTTTATTCTCAGAACCCCGCCTCGGGTTCTCTCTAACATTTAAAATGAACCCCTTACCTCCCACACTCCCTAATAGTTACCCCCAAAAAATGTTTTTGTAAAAAAATATATACAAAAATATACAATAAAAAAAACAAAACATAAATAGTTACTTTAGGGACTGAACTTTTTTTTAATATGTACTGTATGTCAAGAAGCTTTATTTCTGTTACTTTGTAAATTATGGGCTTATGATTTGTAATGGACCCAAAACTGAAAAAAATGCACCTTTATTTCCAAATAAAATATTGGCGCCATACAGTGCACTATAGAAAAAACTTTAAGATATGGATTGTTTCGTTGTGATAAGTAGTAATAAAGTTATAGCCAAATGAGCACTAACAGGTGAAAATTGCTCTGGTTTTTTTTAAAGGGGAAAACCCCTTGAAGGTGAAGTAGTTAAGGGCTCTGCCTCTGACATAAAAGACCTGGCTTCAAATCTCGGCTCTTTCTATTTAGTAAGCCAGCGCCTATTCAGTAGGGAGTTCTTAGGCACAAGACTCCCTAACACTGCAGGGTGGCCTCTTGAGCGCCTCTCAAGCGCTTTGAGCCTCACAGGAGGAAAGCACTATACAAATGTTGGAATTATTATTATTACACAACATGCAATTTCCCATTAGATCGATGTGTCGAATTGATAATTTTTGTCATATCCGATCTGCTCCCAATCGACAACAGTATCAAATTTAATTTCATTAGTGCACAAAATCGATCCTATTCTAGATTGGAAGCAGATCAGACATGACAGAAATGATCGATTTGATCTGACAAGAAATTCTATGGTGTGCACCTAAAGCTAACCTTGGGTCAATAAACACAAACTTAACAAAGAAGAGGTCCTCCAGACCCCTGTTGTCGATCAGTAACCCCCAAAGAAATACGACAAGAGCTTTTTGGATTGAAGATCGGGGCTATACTCCTCTTCATGTTACTTCTCAGGTGTGGCTGCACTTGCAAAAATCACACTTACCAGCTTACTATACTTACCTAAGTGGACACTGGACAGACGTCAGTGAGAGTGGACAAAGTAGATACTTGTACCTTCTGTGCAATGCAGTTTCTAGGCTAAAATGCACCAGGGCGAGTGTGTAAAAATTGCGCCCCCCCCCCAAGCTAGGTATGAGTGCCCGCAGTATAGGTTAGCCAGGTCTAGTTGCACTTAGTATAGGTCCCCCCAGTATAGGTAGCCAAGAATAGGTACCCCAGTATAGGTAGCCAGGCATAGGTGAGCCAGTATAGTTGCCCCCGCTATAGGTTAGCCAGGTAGGTGCCTCCAGTATAGGTAGCCAGTATAGTTGCCCCCAGTATAGGTTAGATAGGCAGGCGCCCCCGGTATAAGTTAGTTAGGTAGGTGCCCCAGTACAGGTTAGCTAGGTGGGTGCCTCTAATATAGGTAGCCAGAATAGTTGCCCCCAGCATAGGTTAGATAGGTAGGTGCCCCCCAGTATAGGTTAGATGGGTAGCTGCCCCCCAGTATAGGTTAGATTAGGTAGGTGCCCCCCAGTATAGGTTAGATTAGGTAGCTGCCCCCCAGTATAGGTTAGATAGGTAGGTGCCCCCCAGTATAGGTTAGATGGGTAGCTGCCCCCCAGTATAGGTTAGATTAGGTAGGTGCCCCCCAGTATAGGTTAGATTAGGTAGCTGCCCCCCAGTATAGGTTAGATTAGGTAGCTGTCCCCCAGTATAGGTTAGATTAGGTAGCTGCCCCCCAGCGTAGTTTAGATTAAGTAGGTGCCCCCAGTGTAGGTTAGATTAGGTAGGTGCCCCCCAGTGTAGGTTAGATTAGGTAGGTGCCCCCCAGTATAGGTTAGATAGGTAGGTGCCCCCCAGCGTAGGTTAGATTAAGTAGGTGCCCCCCAGTGTAGGTTAGATTAGGTAGGTGCCCCCCAGTGTAGGTTAGATTAGGTAGGTGCCCCCCAGTGTAGGTTAGATAGGTAGGTGCCCCCCAGTGTAGGTTAGATTAGGTAGCTGCCCCCCAGTATAGGTTAGATTAGGTAGGTGCCCCCCAGGGTAGGTTAGATTAGGTAGGTGCCCCCCAGTATAGGTTAGATAGGTAGGTGCCCCCTAGCGTAGGTTAGATTAGGTAGGTGCCCCCCAGCGTAGGTTAGATTAGGTAGCAGCCCCCCAGTATAGTTTAGATTAGGTTGGTGCCCCCCAGGGTAGGTTAGATTAGGTAGGTGCCCCCCTGGGTAGGTTAGATTAGGTAGGTGCCCCCCAGTATAGGTTAGATAGGTAGGTGCCCAACAGCGTAGGTTAGATTAGGTAGGTGCCCCCCAGTGTAGGTTAGATTAGGTAGGTGCCCCCCAGGGTAGGTTAGATAGGTAGCTGTCCCCCATAATGGAGGGGGGAGCCGGAGGGAGGGCAGCCCGACCTCTCCCTCCCTCTCCTGGGCCGCCCTCCGTGCTCCCCCCCCCGCAGATGCAGAGCGCAGCAGCAGCAGCCAGGGAGGAAGCGCTGTAAACAACATACCTCCCTGCGTTCCAAGCGCTGCTCTCTCGCCGCCGGTCTCTTCCTCTCTGCCTATACGATGATGCACATGCTGGTTCCTGTTAGCCGGAACCAGCGTGTGCATCATCGTATAGGCGTCAGAGAGGAAGAGACCGGCGGCGAGAGAGCAGCGCTTGGAACGCAGGGAGGTATGTTGTATACAGCGCTCCCTCCCTGGCTGCTGCTGCTGCGCTCTGCATCTGAGGGGGGAGCACAGAGGGTGGCCCAGGAGAGGGAGGGAGAGGTCGGGCTGCCCTCCCCGCGGCTCCGGCTCCCCCCTCCATTTCAGCGCCCACCTCCCAACAGCGCCCCGGGCGGCGGCACGGGCCGCACGGCCCTAGAAACGGGCCTGCTTCTGTGTATTGAGTCCAAGGTCCAAATCTAGCCACACCTGTAAAGATCCAGATAATTATTAACATTAATTCAATTCAATTCACTTTTTTCTCCTGATTTTTTTTCCTAATATCCTTTTTCATCTCTTCTTTAATGAACATTTTTGCACTTTGCAATAGGAAAAGTAGCAAAAAGGTGAAAAATTGATCTGAATTAGCCCAATAAAAAGGCTTAGTTTTTGTATCAGGCCATAAATGTCACCTTGGTGCTGGATGTATGCTACCACTAATGACTTATCTAACTGCATGCATATAGACATCTTCTTCTTTAGTAGACCAAAAGTGACCAATAGATTACCCTCAGTTTTCAGATATTCGAACAGGAAAAGGAGACAGGACATGATCATAAAGACCGGACTACCTAGTCTTAACGCCATATGCCCCACTCCTGCTGGCTACCATTTGTATGATGGAGCAGAGTGGTCGGTACATACAGATAGGCACCCAGTATAACAAGTTAGAGCTCTTTACTGAAGAAAACGTGCAGAGACAAATCATACACCACCATCAGGTAATACAAGTTTACTTAGAACAAAGAGGAACACAGAAAGAACCAGGGCCGTGGAGTCGGAGCAATTTTGGGTACCTGGAATCAGAGTTGGAGTCAAAGTTGGTGGTTTCATAAAGTCAGATGATTTTTGTACCAAATCCACAGCCCTGGTAAGCAGGGAGGGGCTTTCATGTATTCAACTACTTGAATTCGAAATTAAAATGAGGCTCGATTGCCTCAGGTGTGACAGCAAGAGACGGGAGTTACTTACCCAGAAGTCCGTCGGCCTCTATGCGTCTTCCACCACTTGCACGCGACCTATGGTACGCGTTGCACGACTCATTACCGCACTTCCTCCTTCCGGCTTGAAAAAGGAGGGGGCCACTAGACACCAAGTAAATTTATAAGGCAGGGAGGTGGCCACTAGACATTGAGGTTGGCCCACAACTTGGTCCCAGTGTTTAATTTTGTCCCACTTTGTATTCGAGTTTGCCACCGCTGCCTTAGAGCCTTCCCGTTCATCTCTACTTCCCCTCGTTCCACTGCCGCTGGCCCTCTTTCCAGTCTTCAACTTTAATGTCGAAGAGGCCTTTGGGCATCCTCTAAGGCCACTGAAGTGCTTGGTTCTCCAAGTACTTCCAAAGACGGACAGCTCCGTACTAGAAGATCTGAAGCAGCCGACGGGAGATTTGAACACGGGCCTCGGCAGTGGAACGAGGGGACACACAGAGGAACAGGAAGGCTATTAGGGATCCAGAGTCTTCCCTCTTTTGAGGGGAGTATCTTACTTTTTTTTATAGCAAGTTACAGCTGTCCTTTTTTGGTTGGCGCTCCACAATACAATATCAGAAACATTCTGTATAAATAAACCTTCTAGCACTGTTCCTATGCTGTCCACTGACCAGTCCCATAATCCCTTAGGGGTGAGGCGAGTCGATAGTAAGGCCCAATCGAACCCGGCACACACAATATGGCCACAAACTGTCAGCAGCTGCTGCTCATTATGCCTTGCAGTCACCTCCCGCTGTCAGATCCACAATTATTATGTAGCTCAGAACAATATAAATTTCATTCATCTTCGGTCTTTGGATCCACACACACTGCACATTCCTCTTCACACACAGGCCCAACAGGGAGATGGAACATGACAGCTATCCTCTGATTCTTCTTAACCTCTTGAGGACTGCAGTGTTAAACCCCCCTAGTGACCAGGCCCTTTTATGTAAAATGGGCCACTGCAGCTTTAAGGCCAAGCTGCAGGGCCACACAACACCGCACACAGGTGATTCCTCCCCCTTTTCTCCCCACCAACAGAGCTCTCTGTTGGTGGGGTCTGATCTCTCCCTGTGTGTTTAATTTTTTATATATATATACATATATATATATATATATATATATATATATATATATATATATATAATATTATTGTTCATTATTTTTTAAATACATTTTACTAATTTTTTTAATTTGCATTACCCTAGGCCCACCCTCCCTCTCCCCGCCAGCCAATCACTGTGATCAGGTGTCATAGGCTTCAGCCTATGTCAGCTGATCACCTCTGATCCCCTGGAGGGGACAGAAGTGTCACACAGCTGTCCCCAGTACAGAGCTGCTGCAGAATGCAGCGCTGTGCGTGTAATTAGACAGTGGTTTCGCCATCTAATAGTCTCCTGAGTGGCGATCGCAGCTCGGAGACTGAAGGAGGGCGGAGCTCCGCCCCCCGAGTAGGAGATGCACGCGCAGCCTGAGCTCGATCTCCTGTAAACTGCTGCCCCAGGACTTTACGCTGATTGGCGTTAGGTGGTCCTGGGGCTGCCGCCGCGGCCACGCCCATCGGTGTGATGCGGTCGGCAAGCAGTTAAAGGATCATTAGCGCAAAAAAAAAGGAAAATGTAAAATACATGTAAACACATAAATAAAAAGCAGGTTTCTCCCAGAGTAAAATGAACTATAAATTACTTTTCTACTATGTTGCTGTCACTTAAAGTTAGTAGCAGAAATCTGACAGAACTGACAGGTTTTGGACTAGTCCATATCCTCATGGAGGATTCTTAGCATGGCCTTTATAAAGACACTCTCTGAAAAGGATTTTTTTATAGCTCATTTTAATTTTGGAGAAACGTACTTCATATTTGTATGTGTTGACATGTATTTTAAATATTACGATTTTCGCGATAGTGGTCCTTTAAGGGGTCGTGGAGCTGCACATCACATGACAAAGCATGGAAACTGATGTATCCTTCACATTTCTCCAGCATCAAAGGGAAGAGAATTCTATCCCCCATGTGCATGGAAAGTGTATGGGGTGGGGGGTGGGGAGGGATTAGACTCTATGGCTCCAGCAGCACAGAGCTGATTCATTCCTATGGCAGGGTCAGGTGCATGGACAGCAGTGTGACACGTCAATTATTCAGGACAGTCACGTTTACATTCATTATCCTGATTTCAGCATCAGACTCACTTCCTATATCTGTATATTTTGCAGTATATTGGTATGTAGCCCTGCCCTCCCAATGATGTCACAGCCTAGTCTATTTAAATATGTAGAATTCTCCTCCCAGGGAGGCATATACAGAATTCTCCTCCCACTTAAGTATCATGGGACTGTCGGTAAACAAGCATTCCGCAGAGATGCACCTGACAGCAGTAAAGATGTCTCTACCTGTTATACATTTCAGAATGCAAATTGGGCTGTGGAAAGATTTTAAAATGGGCAAACACTGACCAGATAATTTACAAAGTTATATTGTACGTAATAAGCTATTTTACTAAAGGTGCCCATTAACGGTACAATTTTTTCACCAAATGCAATATTTCAATGCGATTTTAACGATCGAAAATAATTGGAAGGTAATTATCGATTGTTCACATTTACTGAACGATTCTGTCTTAAAATTCGATCATAAAATCCAACTTTTGGATCGAATTTTATCCTACTCCGCAATCAACCAAAGAATCGTTCCTTATTAATTGCCTTCATAAACGGCGACTTTTCTATACAACTCGATCAATAAAATCACATCAAAAGATCGCATTGGGTGAAAAAATTGTACCGTTAATGGGCACCTTAATTACAATATTTTCAGTACAGATCCTTTTAATGTTGCTGTACTCTAAAGCTAGTTTCCCAAAGGACACAGTCTAGCATGTGTGCGGAGGTACACGCTAGATTGTGATTGTTGGAAAACGAGCAATCCCCGACGGTTAGTGATGAGTGAATGTTGTTGACGCACATTTTAATTCAGTAACGGCATGACGATGGTCTGCCAATTGGATCATTACCAGAAGCGCGAAGATGAGGACCCAGAAGTGTGACATTTGCCACACCAATCCTCCGGGACAGATCGGTCTACATGGACAATAATCTCTTTTATTACCATGATTAGGACACTTTGTATACACAATTCTCGACCGAGCCGTTATTTATCGATACATTCCGATGACAGCAGCTTATCTTGTGTACCCATCCCGACCCGTAGGGGTGCCCTGTACCCTTTACCCTGGTGCCTAACCATTAACCACCTCCCCTAGCGGAGCCTAACCCTTAACACCCTCCCACTCCTGCCGCCAAGCTGCGATTAGCAGCAATAGCTGGAAATTTGGGGCTAGTTGCTATTTTATCATTGCCGCGTATAAAGGTGCCCTGTACTTCACGGCACAGCGGGTGCCCTTTTTACCCACTTCGCTGTAGCAGGACACATGCTGATTGTTCGCAGTTTAGCACACAGAACACCAGTTTGCACAGAAAGTCCACATTGTCTCTCTTGCTCCATTACGACTCTCACTAGGAACTGTTACAGTTATCCTATCTGGTCTATCAGTCTGCGAAGGACTGGAGGTTTTACACATTAAATGCCATACCCAGGGCCGGTTCTTTCATGAAGCAAGGTGAAACATTTGCATCAAGCGCAGAGATTTCAGGGGCAGCATTTTTGTACTGTGTGTACCTTCCTGAGGAGGAATGGAGTGGCTAGCAGTCTGTTTGGCACAGACTCACAGCCAGCCAGTGTGCTATTGTGTTGAGCTGCAGCATGTCATGTGAGAACATTAAATGAAGCAGAGTAAATTGCCGGGTGCTATGTGATCATTCCAAATCGGGGTTGGGGCGGGGTTTGAATTATAAAACAACCTATTTTTCTCATGAATAAAAATGGTTAATAGAGGCGCCAAAATAGGATAAGATGGGTTAAAAACCGTTTAAAAAGGAGGGGGTGAGTGGATCCACTACCCTCACTAAAAATGACCAGGCTAAATCAAGCCGTAAATGATGCAAGAAAATATTTATTAGTCTCCAAATACAGTGCAACGCGTTTCACGGGCACACATCCCGCTTCATCAGGCAATTGAAGTAGGAGAACACAAGTGTAGGTCAATCGAAAGCTAGAGCGCCTTTTCCTGTCTTTCAAGCATATTTTTCTCATGAAATCTTTATGGTATGCATGACTAGGGGGTGTGATTTGGGCGTGATGAAGGGTTTGGCAGGGGCGTGGCTTAAGTGTCTCTCTTTCCCATCTCAAAAAGTTGGGAGGTGTGGTTATGCTTTGAATCAGGATGATACTATTTATTGGCTAACTACAATCCTTGGCTGAGGCTCTAGTCTACTTCAGGGAACCCAGCACAATTCCTCATGGGGAGCAGTTCTCCAATCACAGTACTCTCTTACTGCACTAAGCGATGTGATTGGCCAAATAGTGTGGGCGTAGTTTACTACAAGCCTGGGGGCTGACTATGCTGGGAAGGGCGAGGGGGGTAGGAGGCTCCCAATTTACCTTTGCCCCGGGACCCCCATGCTGCTTAAACCGGCCCTGGGGCTGTGAGAGCCTGTGTGTATATTGTGAGTCTGGGGAATGCAGTAGTTAGGCTGCTGGAAGGGACAGGGCGGCTGTATATGGATGCAGGTGGCTGCAGACAGAGCTGCACGTGATCAGAGGGCGCTGCTGCTGCACATGGCAGGCTGCTTAGGTAAACACAATACAATAGGGGGTTTTATCATCAAAGCAAGGTGACTGCTGGGTACATCAGTGACTGCAGGGTAGGCCTGTGTTGGTGGCGCAGGTCACTGCAGGGAAGAAGTACTGTCCACAGCAAGCTGCCTGTGCTGCTCACACCAACCCCGACACTACAGGTGGGAGCCTTCCAAGCTTCCTGATATTGCCTCTGTAGTATGGCTGCAGGGCGCCTCTCACTGAGCAGACAGGTGTGCTCTTTTTCGCCAGCCAGCAGCTCATACTGGTACTACATCTATTCTACCATATGGGAACATGATGCATGTGGCGCAGTGGCGTTGCAGCAACTGCAAGGTGAGATCCATAGCAACCGCGTCAGTTAGATTAGTCAGTGCCAGTGCAGAGATGCTGCCCATAGCAGCCGCATCAGTTAGATCAGTCAGTGCCAGTGCAGATATGCTGCCCATAGCAACCCTGTCAGTTAGATCAGTCAGTGCCAGTGCAGATATGCTGCCCATAGCAGCCGCATCAGTTAGATCAGTCAGTGCCAGTGCAGAGATGCTGCCCATAGCAGCCGCATAAGTTATATCAGTCAGTGCAGAGATGCTGCCCATATCAACCATGTCAGTTATATCAGTCAGTGCAGAAAAAAGCATACAAGTGGAACTAGAGTTTCAAAATCCATTTTTAAAAAGGAACCAAGGTGGAATTTTTAAAGTTTAATAGGACACAGAGGCATGTTCTGTGCACAATGACATGCCCCTGTGTCCTTCTATTGCTGCCGCTAGTCCCGCCATGGCTCCACTGCCCCCCCCTTCCTGATAATAGCGCCAGGCTAGTGACAATCTGCTTGTCGCTAGCCTGCTATTTACCTGTAGCTCGTCAATCATCGTTCTCCATTACATCCCCCCGCCGCTCCCCGCCTCCGCTAGCTTCCTCCAACCGGACGCTAAGCGCTTTCTTTAGCACAAGATCTGTGTACCCATGGGCCGGATTCATCAAGCTACTTCCTTAGCAGCGCAGCTTAATGTGAAGGAGCGCCCGCTTTGCCTACCGCGCGTAACTTTACCTGCGGGTGGTCCTGTGAAGTATCAATACCGCGATACTTCACTTGCAGCCGCTACTATGTTAACTTACTTAATTACAACTACGTGAATGAACATAGTAGCGGCCACAAGTGAAGTATCACGGTAACAATACTTCACAGTACCACCTGCAGTTAAAATGACACGCTTTTCTATGTAAGCAAAGTAAAATGCAAGAAAAGCTCATGTGCAATTAAAAAAAAAAACAACTCTTTGCCAATGTATTTAAATAGTGGGGAGCCCACTAGTGCGATTGCGATAAGAGTTTATCACAATCGCATGACATGCAGCATTTTGGGCGCTCAATGCCATGTATAGAAGTGCTGCAAAACAAAAAGCAACTTTGCAGCGATTTGGGGGCTGAGCGTTTTCAATTTTAAATAAAGTTGATTATGCTTACCGGGTGTCTCGATGTCCGGCTTCCGCCCATAGCCCCGCCCCTAGCAGAAGAGTTCACAGAAGCTTCTCTGATTGGTCCTAGAGAAACACCTATGACCTCTTCCATTAGGGGGCAGGGCTACGGACAAAAGCCTTTTATTTAAATTTACAAATGCTCGCCCCCAAATCGCTGCAAAATTGATTTTCAAAGCGAATTTGCAGTGTTTCTTTACTTAGCATTGAGCGTAGAGATGAGCGTAATGACGTAATTATGATTTCGCGAAATTTCGCGTAATTAGTGTAATTACGATTATGGCCGTAAGTACATAATCGTAATGAAGAAGGATTTCGCGAAGTTTCGCGTAAGCGTAATTTTCGCATTGCAGTGGGTATTACGAAATTAATGCGTATGGCCATGCTCCCAAGCGGAAAAGTTGACGCATGGATCAATGTTAGGTAGCCGCCGACTTTAAGGGTTAATAGCAAAGCCCCCTTAAATGCTAAGAGCCTCAAAAGAGAATATATTAAGGAGATCAGAAGGAATAAGAGGAAATTTTTTTTTTCAAAAAGACCTTATAGTTTTTCAGAAAATCGATGTTAAAGTTTCAAAGGAAAAATGTATACATTTAAAAACCCGCCGACTTTAACAGTTAATAGCAAAGCCTGCTTAAAGTTTAGGAGCACCAAATTCCCATGGTATATTAAGGGGATCAGTGGGAATAAGAGGAAATTTTTTATTTTTCAAAAAGACCTTATAGTTTTTGAGAAAATCGATTTTTAAGTTCCAAGGGGAAAAATGTCTTTTAAATGCGGAAAATGTCAGTTTTTTTTGCACAGGTAACAATAGTGTATTATTTTCATAGATTCCCCCAAGTGGGAAGAGTTTTACTTACTTCGTTTAGAGTGTGGGAAATATAAAAAAAAAACGACATGGGGTCCCCCCTCCCAGACCTCTTTAACCCCTTGTCCCCCATGCAGGCTGGGATAGCCAGAATGCGGAGCACCGGCCGCGTGGGGCTCCGCACCCTGACTATACCAGCCCGCATGGTCCATGGATTGGGGGGTCTCGGAAGGGGAGGGGCAGCCAAGCTTTCCCCTCCCCCTCCGAGCCCTTGTTTAATCCAAGGACAAGGGGCTCTTCTCCACCTCCGATGGGCGATGGAGGTGGAGGATGGAGGTGGATTTCCTGGGGGGGGGGGGTTCATGGTGGCATCTGGGAGTCCCCTTTAAAAAGGGGTCCCCCAGATGCTCACCCCCCCCTCCCAGGAGAAATGAGTATAGAGGTACTTGTACCCCTTACCCATTTCCTTTAAGAGTTAAAAGTAAATAAACACACAAACACTTAGAAAAAGTATTTTAATTGAACAAAAAACATAACCACGAAAAAAGTCCTTTAATATTCTTAATTAACCATTAATACTTACCTGTCCCTTTAAATAAATGATCCCTCGCAATAGCCTCGGAAATGTTCTATCAGTTACAATGTAACAAAGTTATTACAATGTAACAACTTTGTTACATTGTAACTACGCCGCACCCGACGTCACTCGCCGCTCAGCCGCCGCATACACTTACGCGTCCTTGCAGGACGCTAAGTCCCCGCCGGCTCCCACTGTCCACCCCGCCCACATCTGTCACCCACATGTCACCCCCTTTAAATCAGAAGGAACCCCATTGGTCTGCTAAGGACCAATGGGGCTCCTTGGAGCCCAAATACAAAGATGCTTAGAGAGCTCTGAGCTATATAGCTCAGAGCTCTGTCGGGTCCGTGCAGGACGCTAAGTCCCGCCGGCTCCCGCTGCCCTCCCCGCCTCTCCCACATGTCACCCACGTCACCCACATGTGGGTGACAGATGTGGGCGGGGTGGACAGCGGGAGCCGGCGGGGACTTAGCGTCCTGCAAGGACGCATAAGTGTATGCGGCGGCTGAGCGGCGAGTGACGTCGGGTGCGGCGTAGTTACAATGTAACAAAGTTGTTAAATTGTAATAACTTTGTTACATTGTAACTGATAGAACATTTCAGAGGCTATTGCGAGGGATCATTTATTTAAAGGGACAGGTAAGTATTAATGGTTAATTAAGAATATTAAAGGACTTTTTTCGTGGTTATGTTTTTTGTTCAATTAAAATACTTTTTGTAAGTGTTTGCGTGTTTATTTACTTTTAACTCTTAAAGGAAATGGGTAAGGGGTACAAGTACCTCTATACTCATTTCTCCTGGGAGGGGGAGTGGGCATCTGGGGGACCCCTTTTTAAAGGGGACTCCCAGATACCACCATGAACCCCCCCCCCCCCCAGGAAATCGCGGCCTCCACCTCCACCGCCCATCGGAGGTGGAGAAAAGCCCCTTGTCCTTGGATTGGACAAGGGCTCGGAGGGGGAGGGGAAAGCTTGGCTGCCCCTCCCCTTCCGAGACCCCCCAATCCATGGACCATGCGGGCTGGTATAGTCAGGGTGCGGAGCCCCACGCGGCGGGTGCTCCGCATTCTGGCTATCCCAGCCTGCATGGGGGACAAGGGGTTAAAGAGGTCTGGGAGGGGGGACCCCACGTGGTTTTTTTTTTTTATATTTCCCACACTCAGAACGAAGTAAGTAAAACTCTTCCCACTTGGGGGAATCTATGAAAATAATACACTATTGTTACCTGTGCAAAAAAAACTGACATTTTCCGCATTTAAAAGACATTTTTCCCCTTGAAACTTAAAAATCGATTTTCTCAAAAACTATAAGGTCTTTTTGAAAAAAAAAATTTCCTCTTATTCCCACTGATCCCCTTAATATACCCTGGGAATTTGGTGTTCCTAAACTTTAAGCAGGCTTTGCTATTAACTGTTAAAGACGGCGGGTTTTTAAATGTATACATTTTTCCTTTGAAACTTTAACATCGATTTTCTGAAAAACTATAAGGTCTTTTTGAAAAAATTTTTCCTCTTATTCCTTCTGATCTCCTTAATATATTCTCCAAATTTGAGGCTCTTAGCATTTAAGGGGGCTTTGCTATTAACCCTTAAAGTCGGCGGCTTTTTTATATTATACGGGAGCGTTATGGTTTAACGCGAAATTACGGTATGGTTTAATGCGAAATTACGGTATGAACGAAACGCGAAATTACGCGTTGAAAATTACGCTTACGGCATTTTCAATTACGATTTTAATGGCAATTACGCTACCGTAATTTCGCATCGTAATCGCAAATTTCGCATGCGTAATTATAGTAACGCGAAATTACGAAAATTTCGGCTCAACTCTCATTTTGAGCGCAAACACACTTAAAATGCTGCATGTGCTGAGATTGCGATTAACCCTAACCACAATCGCACTAGTGGGTTCAGCCCCATTTAGATACATTGGCAAAGTTTTTGGGAATCGCTGGCGATTGTCAGTGATCCCAAAACAGTGCCAAAAATGCCCTTAGCGGGTCCCAACCCTTATGGTCACTTTACGGCGGGGTTTACACTGGCAACTTTAACTGATCAGTTGTTCTGTGCTCTCTCTTCCAGATGCTGTGCATTTTCATGCATTTTTGTATAGACAAATACATTGCATGCAGCAGTTATAATGCATAGATGTAAGCTGAGCCAGGTACACACTTTTGATTATGTTTGGTCAATCACTGACCAATTTCACCATATCAGTGTAGTAATGAGAGATTGGCCTCAATTCACTAAGATCATGCTGGAGATAATAAGGCAAGAGAAAACTTACCTCCACACAGTAAGAGAGTTATCTTATCTCTTCATTCCTTACGTCACCTCTTCTGTAGTTAATTTACCTCCTCTGTAGTTATTTTCACACGCAGTTAATGAACAGCCTGTCTTTAACTCTGGAGTTATTTTAAAGGGAAACTTCAGCCTAAACAAACATACTGTCATCAAGTTACATTAGTTATGTTAAATAAAATAGATAGCTAATATAATCTCTTACCCACCCTGTTTTAAAAGAACAGGGAAATGTTTGTGTTTCATGGGGGCTGCCATCTTTGTCATGGGGGCAGCCATCTTTTTGGTTGAAAGGAGGTGACAAGGAGCAGGAGACACAGTTCCAACTGTCCTTTGTCCTGATAACCCCTCCCAGCTGCATGCGCTAAGCTTCAAATGTCAAATTCAAAATGTAAAAAAAAAAAATTGCACCAAAACAGCAGAACGAGAACAACAAAATCAGTAATCCCATCATGCTTTGCACAGCATCAGGGGAAAAAAGCCCAGGCAGTTTTCTTCTGTGCAGCTAAAAATGAGGCTTGTATAAGAGAAACAAAGTTCTGATGCTGTGAAACTGTTAAAGAAACACCAAGACTTTTCATTGCTGCTGAGTCGATTTTTAGTCCCGAGGTTCACCTAAAGAATTAAAGAGTTAACTTAAAGACAGAAGAGTTAACTTTAGGTTTGCCTGAGGTAAAAGGTTTCTTGAATACTACATGCCTTATCACCATGGTAACAACTCTAGAAGAGTTATTAAAGACAGGAGATAAGCTTAGTGAATTGAGGCCAATACCTACACAATCTGTTCATAGTATTTAATATCTGTTGAAACTCATACTACATGGAGGTGATAAAATTGGTCAGTGATTGGCCAATCAAGATTGAAAATGTACCGGGCTTTAGGGAAACATGGAAAATTCTTTCACCTGCGCTGGTCATCAGTTGTCCATTGTGATATAGCTGGATGCAGCTGATTCAGTGTAAACCAGCCCTGCATCTATGTGTTTTTAAAGGGACCCTAAACAGTCGTTAAAAGTTAAGTTGGTACTTACCTGGGGCTTCCTCCAGTCCAGCGTAGGCTGCGAGGTCCCCCGGCCTCCTACTGGCTCCTCTCCCAGTCCTGCTGGTGGCTCCGTTAACAGCGACTTTTGGGCTGAAAGTTGTCCGTATACTTCCAGTAAGTCCATGCTCCGCGTCATCATGCCGGCCATCGTGACAGTCCGATGCAGAACTGTCACTCCGACCAGCGTGATGATGCGTAGCAGCCGGCGTGATGACGCAGAGCATGGACTTCCTGGAAGTATATGGACAACTTTCAGCTCAAAAGTTGCCGTTAACGGAGCCGCCAGCAGGACCGGGAAAGGAGCCAGTAGGACACCAGGGGGACCTTGCAGCCTATGGTGGGCTGGAGGAAGTCCCAGGCAAGTACCAATTTAATTTTTAATGACTGTTCAGCGTCCCTTTAAATAAAAGTTTTTCACAACGCGCTGCTGCATGTACTTTGTATGCATTGTGGCCCAATACATACAAATGTGCAGGAAAATGCACAGCGACTAATAGAGAGTGCAGAACAACTCATCAATTAAGATGCGTTATCTGCCAGGAGTGTAACTCTGCAGCTCCCATATCTGTTTAGCTTCTGCAAAATTCAGGTTCAGCCTCACAAACCCAAAGCTGGCATTTTCATAGGGGAAAGCTGAGGGCCCCTGAGCCTGTTGCCACACCCCCCCAGGTGAACTCCCCTGTCCGGCCAGCTCGCTCCTCCATCAGTATGTATGCTCCCGTCTTTCCTCTAGCTGCCTCTTCATGGTATATTATTGCATAAGAACATACCACCAGGTCACGGTGCACAGGCGCCCCTGCAGTGAGGAAGACAGCAGCGCATGGACTGATGGAGGAGCGTGTCGCCGGACAGGTAAGTTCGCTCTGCAGCTGGTTAGGGGACTCGTACATCGGTCGCAGGGGTAATCAGGCAAGAACAGAGCTGGAGATTTGGGAGCCGCAATAGGCACCATGTGAATTACGGCTATAGCAGCGATTTGGGCGCCATTAAAAGACGAAGCCTAAATTATAATAAAAACAGCATATGGAGGCTGCCATATTTATTTCCTTGTAAACAATGCTGGTTGCCTGGCAGCCCTGTTGATCATCTGGCATAGTTTCTGAGTGAAAACCCTGGAATAAGCATATGGCTAATTCAGTAAACGTGAGTCAGCTGAGTCAGTATCTGATCTGCTGCATGCTTGTTCAAGTATTAAAAGTATTAGAGACACAGGATTAGGACTGCCAGGCAATTGGTATTGTTTAAAGGAAATAAATATGGCAGCCTTCATATACCTCTCAATTCTGGTTGCCTTTAGTTATTGGGGGGCATCATGCAGCCCTATTAAAGGACAACTGAAGTGAGAGGGATATGGAGGCTGTTATATTTATTGCCTTTTAAACAATTCCACTTGCCTGGCTGTCCGGCTGATCCTCTGCCTCTAATACTTTTAGCCATAGACCCTGAACAAGCATGCAGCAGATCAGATGTTTCTGACATTATTGTCAGATCTGACAGATTGACTGCATGCCTGTTTCTGGCTTGATTCAGGCACTACTGCAGCCAAATAGACCAGCAGGGGTGTCAGGCAACTGGTATTGTTTAAAAGGAAGTAAATATGGCAGCCTCTAAATCCCTCCCGCTTGAGTTGTCCTTTAATTATGCTATTTGTGGACGTGTTGCTGAATTATGTCATTTGTGATCATGTAATTGCACTTTTTTTTTTTTGAGAATATAGTGGTTTAAAGTGAACCTAAAGCGAAAATAAAAAAAGTAACTTCCCTGTGGCTTCAACCGACCCTGCAGCCGCCCTGTGCCCGCGCCGTGATGGTGCGATGTTCCAGTCACCTGTGTGCCCCTCTTTCAGTCAGACAACCTAGCGAGTCAATTGCCCCTGCGCATGCGACGGCCGCTCATTTCCTCAATAGCACTCCCATTGCCGGGAGCATTCTGTGCATATAAAGTATAGATTTGTCTGCACTACACATGCGCAGAGAGCTCCTGTCCACAGGGGAGCGATCAGGAGGCACATGGACCGGAGCTGTGCATCCAGCTGAAAGAGGGGCGCTGCGGGTGACTGGAGCATGGCAGGATCACGGCACAAGCACAGGGCAGCTGCAGGGGGCTGCTAGAAACCCCAGAGAAGTTAAAAGGGTTTTCTTTTTGCTTTAGGTTTCCTTCAAGGCCCTTTTCCACAGGCGGCTGAACTGCACACTCAGTGAGCAGTTACCCAGCAGCAGTGAGCAGTTGTGAGAGTTCGACAGTCTTTTCACTGCCTATCAACTGCTTGTGGAAAAGGGCCCTTAATCACCTGATTTGGAGGACATACTGATGTTATTCAGGGGACATGCTACATGTCATTTAAAGTGACACTTAAGTGAAGAGGTAAAAAATTGCATATATCCTCCTACTCCTAAAAAAAATGACTTTTAGATATCTCACAGTTTTATGTTGTCATGTTTAAAAACTTAAAAAAAGCAGATTTATTGTTTTGTCTCAGCTGAATGTAATCTGTCGCTGCGTCCAAGAGTGCTGAAATATATGAACTATTGACTTTGGTTTATTTCTATCCTCTCCTGGCAGAGAACTGGGCTTCCTAGAGTAAAGTAGTTTATGGCTGTCCGCGTCCGCCCCTCTAATGTATAAATGTGCCCCCCCCCAACAGTGTGTGCATTTATACATTATCTGTCCTGTAGCAGCCTCCGCGCAGTGTCCGTAACCTCCGGGCAGCTCTCTGTACATGCCACTGGCGCACAGTGTCTGACGTTACACACAATGCAAGAAGGAAATATCTCTGCACACTATCAATGTGTGTGCTAGGACCAACAAGAAATTGTATAGGTGCAGAGGAACTAGGCCCTTTTGAAAACAGCACCACACATATATGTAATCATCAAAAAATATGCAATTTATTCAGTACAATACAACATCACTATACACATAAAAACAATTAAAACATATATGCCACCTATGTCATTAATATCCATGAAATTACTGCACTCAATGGATCAATGTATATACTAATCAATAATAAACCTCAGGGGTGCTCATAAGAGAGCCACCCGCTAGGTATGAACCCGGGTTCAGTTAATTGCCAGTACACAAGTAATAAAGTGCAGTCTGTCCTAATGACAGTACCTCCTAATACATGTGCTAAGTGCTAAGTGTTTTTGATGATTACATATATGTGTGGTGCTGTTTTCAAAAGGGCCTAGTTCCTCTGCCCCGTTACACACAATGCGCTAGTGGCAGCGTGTACGCAGGCCATCTAGAGGTTACAAACACCGTGAGGAGGCTGCTACAGGACAGGTAATGTATAAATGCACACACTGGGGGGGGGGGCACATTTATACATTAGGGGGGCAGCGATTTCGTTGCTCGTTCCAAAATCGACCGCCGTACCGCCGCACACCCGAGCAACCAACTTTCGGCCTTAAATTGGACATATCATCGATCGGGCCTGCACTTGACGGCACAGATTTTCAACCAATTCGATAATAATCGGATTGGTTGGTCAATCGGCCGCCAAAGTCGCCTGATGTATGGGACCCTTTAGTTGCATAGTACATTACCTCTTTCAGGCAGAGAAAGAAGAAAAGCAATGCTTCTGTTTTTTTCTCATGCACACAAATTGGGAAGCAGACCATTGATTTCAATAGGCTGCAATTCTGGATTTAGATTTGTGCATGTGAATTCAGGCACAAAAAACCCCTAACGGAAATGGGGGCCTTAAGGTATTCATTTTTTTCTGCTTTGTTTTACTAGAGATGGTGTTTCATACCTTTTTTTTCTCAGAGACAATGTTGTCCTCAGTGTTTCTTGTTTCTGGTGAGCCAGCGGCTGCATCCAAAGGTAATGATGTAGAGCCACATAGAGTGCCATGGCAGATTTGTATGTCCCAGAATGCCAGTGGGATGAACATTGCGGAGCGGTCTAAGGTAGGGGGAAGAAGAGGAGGCTGGTCAGGTGATCACACTTTTTCTAGGCAAAAACAGATATTTAGAGACATTTGTATTGATACAGAAGAAAGGCATTGGCAAGCAAATCTGGATGCATGGAAGTCAGCTGTATGCTAACCCTCTCTACTGGCACTAAATACAAAATAAGGGCTCGTTTCCATATAGTGCACTTTCATGCAGCCTTATGGAAACGCAATCGCAGGAACAGCAGACAGTGCATAGACTGCACTGTCTGCCGTTTCTAACCATGCGCGGTGATTCAGCGCTAATTCGCTGCGCATGGTTTGCTGCATTGCGGGGTGCTTTAGCCCGTGTTCCCATTCAGTAATGATGCAGAGCATGGACTTCCTGGAAGTAAATGGACAACTTTCAGCCCAAAAGTTGCTGTTAATGGAGCCACCAGCAGGACCGGGAGGAGCCAGTAGGACGCCGAGGGACCTTGCAGCCTATGGTGGGCTGGAGGAAGCCCCAGGTAAAAACCAATTTAATTTTTAACGACTGCTCAGCGTCCCTTTAAATAAAAGTTTTTCGCAACGCGCTGCTGCATGTACTTTTTATGCATTGTGGCCCAATACATATAGTTACATACAGTAGTTACATAGTTATGTTGGTTGAATAAAGACATACGTCCATCAAGTTCGACCAGTACAAAGTACAACTCTAGCCTGCTCCCTCACATATCCCTGTTGATCCAAAGGAAGGCGAAAAACCCTTACAAGGCATGGTCCAATTAGCCCCAAAAGGGAAAAATTCCTTCCCGACTCCAGATGGCAATCAGATAAAATCCCTGGATTAACATCATTAGGCATTACCTAGTAATTGTAGCCATGGATGTCTTTCAACGCAAGGAAAGCATCTAAGCCCCCTTTAAATGCAGGTATAGAGTTTGCCATAACGACTTCCTGTGGCAATGCATTCCACATCTTAATCACTCTTACTGTAAAGAACCCTTTCCTAAATAAATGGCTAAAGCGTTTTTCCTCTATGCGCAGATCATGTCCTCTACTTCTTTGAGAAGGCCTAGGGACAAAAAGCTCACCCGCCAAGCTATTATATTGCCCTCTGATGCATTTATACATGTTAATTAGATCTCCTCTAAGGTGTCTTTTCTCTAGACTAAATAAACCCAGTTTATCTAACCTTTTTTGGTAAGCGAGACCTTCCATCCCACGTATCAATTTTGTTGCTCGTCTCTGCACCTGCTCTAAAACTGCAATATCTTTTTTGTAATGTGGTGCCCAGAACTGAATTCCATATTCCAGATGTGGCCTTACTAGAGAGTTAAACAGGGGCAATATTATGCTAGCATCTCGAGTTTTTATTTCCCTTTTAATGCATCCCAAAATGTTGTTAGCTTTAGCTGCAGCGGCTTGGCATTGAGTACGATTATTTTACTTATTGTCGATGAGCACTCCTAAGTCCTTCTCCAAGTTTGATGTCCCCAACTGTATCCCATTTATTTTGTATGGTGCTAGACCATTGGTACAACCAAAATGCATGACTTTACATTTTTCAACATTGAATTTCATCTGCCATGTATGTGCCCATATAGCCATCCTATCCAGATCCTGTTGCAATATGACACTATCTTCCTGAGAGTTGATGATTCTGCACAATTTTGTATCATCTGCAAAAATAGCAACATTGCTCACTACTGCATCCACTAGGTCATTAATAAATAAATTGAAGAGCACTGGACCCAGTACCCAGTACCCAGTATACATACAAATGTGCAGGAAAATGCACATGCAGTGTGTGGTTTTACCAACACAATCTGCTCATAGTATTCAGTCTATTGACCCTCATACTACATAGAGGTGGAAAAATTGGTCAATTAATGTCCAATCAAAACTGGATGTGTGTATGCACCCGAAAGTTACATACACATATGCACCTGAAACAGCGGATAATGACAGTTTCAACAGACGATCTTTATGTGTGTATAGAGGCAGCAGACCACTATTGCTCGGGCATCGTTAAAGATCCGGCCTGTAGGATTTTTAATTATCCCCGATGCCTGAGCACAACCATTTGCAATGCTTTTTACTAGCCCCGGCCACCAATTACAGCCCCTCCGTCATTCGCCGATTGTCGTCCCTCTGCCCTCGTCCATAGCAACAGAGCACATTGCTGGCCTCAAGGCTAGGGTCGTGTCTGTACAACATCGTTCCCCGAATTGTTGCCCGAGGGATCGTTTCTCGATCTCTTATGGGCGACAATTCTCGAATGTGTATACGTAGCTTCAGCGTATTGAAGCCATAGCAGTTACCTAGTGGAATATGATCCAGCCCTACACACTGCCAGCTAAACTCCCCACCCCCCCTTCCCTAATGGCACCATAACATCGCTCAGCATCGCCCCATACACAGACCTTAGGTTATACACAGCCCAGAAGATCACAGTATGCCAGATGACAGGCCCAAGATTCAGGTCAGGAGCCTCTGTTACACATGATATCCCCAGCATCATTGCTAAGGGCTCATTCACACGACAGAACACATGCACGAATGCAATTTTGTGCATGTGTCTCCATCGCACGGAATGCACATCGAGGTATATTAAAGCGCAGACATTGGCAGCAGCAACACTATAGAACCCATTGGGAAAACGCCTTTGTTGTGTGATAAGATGTTCCCAGACGCGTTAAATTGCAACATCTGTGAACGCACAGCTGTATGGTGAATAGTAACATGAAAGTCTATGGGCTTTCATGTTACCATGTGGATCGCAAACTATGTGCAATGCGTCAAAACTGACAGTGCAGCACTATTGTGAATGAGCCCTAAGAAGAACTGCAGGTGATGTTTTATGGCTCAGCAGCTGTGCAACTTGAATCTGAGGTCTGCAGTGTGATACAGCTGAACCAGTAAGGCCCCGTTCACACTTGCGGTTGTCTGCCAAACGGACCGGATGACCTGACCGGATCCGAACCGGATCCGGATCGGAACCGTACGGTTCTGATCCGATCCGGTCAGGTTGCATCAGGTGTTCATCAGGATGCGATCCGGATCCGTTTGGCAAAAGTTACGTAAAAAACAAAAAAAATGTTGGGGTCTGGGAGGTCAGCAGAAGGGGGACCTGTGGAATCAGGCCCTCCGCTGTTTAGCACTCACCTCCACCTCCAACATGCTCCAACATCTCCAGCTCGTGCTGCTCCACTCCAAAATGCTTGCCCATGTGTCCCCGATCCAATATCGCCGCAACAATCCTCATAGGAAGTGGGGTAGAACATCCGGATTTTTAGCCAGTGTGTTGTGCACTATCCGGTTCTCATTGATTTGTATTGGCCGGATGGTGCAGTCCGGCTCCGCCCCGGATACGGACCAAAAAATAGCGCATGTTGGAACGGACGCCGGATCCGGTCCGGCTCCGGTCCGGACGAAACGGACGCATGTGAACGGTGGCATAGACTTACATTGCTATGCCGTGCGTCCGTTTCGTCCGTTTTGTCCGTTCCGCATGCGGTGCGGCTCCGGCACGGCGATTCCGGATAGCCACCGCTAATGTGAACCGGGCCTAAGGGCTCTTTCACACTAGGAGCTGCACCGTGCGTTTTCACGGATCGCTCCTAGGCTGCGTTTAGAAAGGTAACGTAAAAGCCTATTTTACTTTCAAGTTAACTTTCACATTAGACAAAGCGTTCCAGAGCAAATACGTTGTAACGCATGTGGGAGCTTCGTAACGTCCAGCCGCAGCGTTCTCCCATCGGGGGAATTAGAACTACTGCCGCTAATCAGCTTTGCACCGCAACTTCCCGACGTTCACGCCACAGGTCATAATGCGTGCACAAAATCGGTTCCTGCACACGTTCTGTGATGTGAAAGAGCCCTAATGATTGCTAGGGTTCAGGAAAAGTAACAGACCAGAGGAGATGGAGCTGAGCCCAGAGTAGGGATGGTCGGAATGCCAATTTCCGATTCCGCGGTAAATCCGCATTCCGTCATGTACCGATTACCGATTCCGCATTCCGCTACCAATATCCGCATTACAAGGCGGAATTTCCGCCGGAAATCGCGGAAATTCCGCCCGATTTTAACATCGATTTTCTCAAAAACTATAAGGTCTTTTTGAAAACTTTATTTTGCATCTTGTTCAGGAGATTCTGTTTAATAAACCCTGAAAATTTGGTGTTTCTAGGACTTACTGGGGATTTGCTATTAACTGCTAAAGTCGGCGGATTTTTACTGTAATGTAAAATGCAGAAAATAGCCAGATGCAGGTTTTCTGCATTTTACATTACAGTAAAAATCCGCCGACTTTAGCGGTTAATAGCAAAGCCCCCTTGAGTCCTAGAAACACCAAATGTTCAGGGTTTATAAAACCGAATCTTGTGAACAAGATGCAAAAAAAAGTTTTCAAAAAGACCTTTTAGTTTTTGAGAAAATCGATGTTAAAGTCGGGTGGAATTTCCGCGATTTCCGGCGGAAATTTCCGTGATTTCCGGCGGAAATCCACCTACGGCACTTGCATTACCGATTTCCGCATTCCGATGCGGAAATGCAATTTCCGATCGGAATTTCGGAAATTGCATTTCCGTGGAATCCGAATGAGCATCCCTAGCCCAGAGTTAGATAGCCCTCCTATAAGCTGAAGTAGACTGTGTTATCAATGTAAATAAAGTCCACCAGAATGGTAAGTCCACAGTATCAGCACAAAGGTAATGATTGTAAACCTAGTTGCAGTAACAAGTGTTAAATCATTGCATAAAAGCTGTACTTACCATTATACAGCCTGACAATATATGCTGTGACTAGTATTAATCTTCTATTAATATACAGCATATATATTACAGTATAGTCCAGTGTTCTCCCCAGGCTCTTTTAGCCGGGTGCTCCACCCGGCTAGATTTGGTGACCACCCGACTGTCATCGGCTCACCTCCTCACCTCCTCCTATGCTGTAAGCAGAGTTGCCCTGCAGTTTCATCTCGCCCCACCCGGCTGCTTTTTCATGCCACCCGGTTACTATTCCAGGCCACCCGGTTACTATTCCAGGCCACCCGGCTGGAAAAAAATTCTGGGGAGAACACTGTAGTCAGCAATGCTATTGCATACATTACATATAGCACTGGCCGGGTGAGCTAGAAGCACAAAGCATCTGCAGCAGGTGAGGTGACCGGAAACACGACCTCCGTGGACACAGGATGCTCGAGCTGCTGACAGCCGGAGGAGGTGGACGAGTCTCCGCTCTGCACAGCCGACGTGGACGAGAATCCGCCTACCCTCTGGAGGCATCAAACGGAGCAGCCAGCAGGAACCAGGAGCCCGTATGTAAGCTGGCAGCATTGTGTGCGGAGCTCCCTCTTGTGGCCGGACTGTAAAATGTCCATGGAAGGTGTGTGTGGAGCTCCCCTGTGTGGCCGCTAGTGATGGGTCGTTCGCGAACGAGCCGGCTCTAAGAGCCGGCTCTTTGCTGTGAACGACAAGAGCCGGCTCTCAGTTTTCAAAGAGCGATGCCTCAGCCACCCCACACAGCTCTGCTTTGCTATGTAATAAAGGGCGCTGAGGCATGCTGGGAGATGTAGTCCTCCTCTTCCAGCTTGTAGGAGTGTATGGGGCGGAGCAGAGCAGTAGCAGGAGGGATTGCCCCAGTCAGGGAAGCAGTCTGGAGTTGTCATGGAGATGGGGGTGGGGCTTTTACTTCGATTCTGAGTGGTGTTCAGTGACATTTAATGAAGAGCCGATTCAGAGCCGTAAGAGCCGGCTCTTTGATGGGAGCCGATTCAGAAGAGCCGATTCTCTGAGAAGAGCCGGAATTCCCATCACTAGTGGCCACTATAGAATGTCTTACTGATGTAAATAGATGCCGTTAGGAGACAGTTCTATGGGCTCTGAGAGCCTGTGTGTATATTGTGAGTCTGGGGAATACAGTAGTTAGGCTGCTGGAAGGGACAGGGCTGCTGTAAATGGCTGCAGACAGAGCTGCACGTGATCAGGGGCGCTGCTGCCGCATATGGCAGGCTGCTTAGGTAAAAACAGTACAATAGGGGGTTTACTCATCAAAGCAAGGTGACTGCTGGGTACATCAGTGACTGCAGGGTAGGCCTGTGTTGGTGGCACAGGTCACTGCAGGGAAGAAGTACTGTCCACAGCAGGCTGCCTGTGCTGCTCACACCAACCTCCGACACTACAGGTGAAAGGAGCCTTCCAACCAAGCCTTCTGATACTGCCTCTGCAGTATGGCTGCAGGGCACCTCTCACTGAGTAGATAGGTGTGCTCTCCCCAGCAGCCCATACTGGTACTTTTCATTGCATTTTATAATTTAACAATCACGAAACCAGCAACAGATAGCCTCAGTAAAATTGCATCACACTGCGTTTGGTGATTTTCAGTGTATACAGGCCTTACATCTACAGATATTTTACTTTCCTGGACAGAAATGGCGGCATACTCCTGGGTTCAACTCCACCCCCTGAACCCGATTGGACAGATCTTTTTATAAATTAAAGGAATCCAGCCCCCCCTGCCATTCTCTTTTTCTCTGTCCTCGATGGACAAGGTCTTTGAAGTTTTTCCTATTTTTGTTTGGGTGTCCGTTTTTGCTGAAGGTACTTGGCACTCGGTTTTTGTTTTTCTGTGTGCGGGTTCAGCCTCTCCCGCTTATAGTGCATTGCGCCGCTTAAATAGTGGCTATAAGTGTGCTTTACCACCATTCCTCTGCCTTTTCCAGGAACACGGAGCGGCTTCCTACATCTTCTTCGTCCTCTTTTGCCGGCTGAAGTATCGCGAGACTAAGCGAGAGCAACAGGATTGGCTGGGGAGCGCGGCTGACGTCACTTCCGCCCAGCGCGGAGTTTGCAAACACGGAAGAGCATTCTGGCTTTCAGGAGCGTGGTGACAGCATCATAGCTGTTGGAACCGCTCCGGGAACGGCGCAGCGGCAAGCGGCAGCAAGCGACTATCATACAACGGCCTAAAGCCCCATTACTGCAGGAGCAGGTATGTGTTGGATGTTATTTGATGTGGCAGTATATGCATACCATAATTGATGAAGCCTAGATGGGGTGAAGCTAATACACGCTTGTGCATTGCAGGATGGAAACATCTATGGAAGCGGAGGGCAGTATTGAGGAGGTGGAAAGGTAACTGGTGCCTAAATGACACCATAATTTACCTATAACACTATGGGTGTGTAATTTTAAACTGACTTTTCACTGGTGTCAGTTTCCCTAATTTAAAAGAGTGCTGTCTCTCTTAGAAGATGCGGATGTTCTTAGTGGAACATACCTATTTTTCTTTATGTCTCCACAGTCCGCCAGAGAGACAAGAGGAGAGTAATATGTCTAAAGGACATACATCCTCATCCAATCATCAGTCAAGGTCTAAATCAAGATCTGGGGCTAATAACACTTCTCCTCAGGATGCAAGATCATCCAGGAAAGATTCACCAAAAAAGCATAAGAAGTCATCAGGCAAAGAGAAGAAGCGATCTCCTGAGAGGCATTCTTCTAGACGGCAATCTTCTCACAGAAGAGAAAGATCGCATGAGAGACATTATGACTATTATAGCCCTCATAGGAGTAGATCTCCTAGGAGAAGATACTATTCAAGTAATAGATATTACTCTCCAGATAGATATTACAGGTCAGAGAGGCATTATTCTCCAGCACCACCAAGACCGCAGGAGGTTAATGAGCAGAGATATCAACAGCCTGCAAAGTCATTATGTTGGTCATGCGCACAGCCGGCATTACCAGATAAGATGGTGTGCGAAGCCTGCTTTGCCGAACTTGGTAGAGATAAGGATATGGATAATCAGCAAGTGATGTCATTCATACAACAGGCAGTGCAAGAGACCTTTACGAAAATGGCATCAGCACAACCTAATGTATCATCCCAGCTAACAGTCACAGATGAATCTGTGGAACAAGGGGGAGTTACAACTCTGGGATTTGATTTTGCTTTTGTACCTGCATTTGTTTCTGCAATTAAGGAGGCAATAGGATGGGAAGAGGGTAAAGAATTGGAGCAACAACCAGATAAATATTACCCTCATTTAAATAAACAACCTAATAACTTCCCATTAATGAATGTGATTAAGGATATCTTCATCAAGGAATGGGCCAAGGTTGATCAAAAACCTTCCCTATCTAATCGATTTTCAAAACTATATCCTTTAAGTACAGAGGATGCAAAATTGATGGATTCAGCGCCTATAGTAGATGCCTCAATAATGAGACTGGCCTGGCATGTGACATTACCCATGGATGATGGTGTTCTATTTGCGGATCCTTTAGATAGAAAGATAGATGCAGATATGAAAAAAGCCTTTTTGTCGTCGGGAGCAGCTTGCAAACCGGCAGTAGCTCTAACATCACTAGCCGAGGCAATTAAGATCTGGGTGGAAAATATAGAAACCGCTATAAATTCAGGGGCGGATAAGTCAGAAATCATAAAGGCACTAGATGAGCTCAAATTGGCCGGAGATTTTATTGGAGAGGCGGCCATTGACACTATTAGAGCATCAGCAAGGTCCATGCTACATAATATAACAGCTAAAAGGGCATTATGGCTGAAACCATGGTCAGCAGACCAAGCCTCCAGAAACAACTGGTGTCGTATTCCATATGATGGTGTCCATCTTTTTGGAAGCAAAATGGATGGGGCCATTGCAAAAGTGACGGGTGGAAGATCAGGTCTGCTTCCCCAGGATAGAAAGACACGTCCACTCAATCAGCAAAATTCGAAGAAATCATTCCCTAATAAATTCCAACAGGCTAAGTCTTACAAGCCGGGAAGGCAATTCAATAAGAATTGGAGGGGGACACAGTCCTCTTTTCTCAAGAGCAATAAAGCAAAGGCTACAGGGGGAGCTCAACAGAAGTCCAGGCCTTTTTGAGGGTGCGTCCACTTAGACAATACAAGTAGGGTCGAGACTACAGGCCTTCTGGAATGTCTGGGTGGAGACAATACGAGACTCATGGGTAACGAAGACAATAAAGAAGGGTCACACCTGGAAGTTCAGAAGATCTCCTCCATTGTCAAGATTCAGGGAAACTCATCCTCCACAAAACCATCAAAAATGTCAAATTTTGCAACAATACATAGACTCCTTAGTGGAAATGAAAGCAGTGGTGCCAGTCCCAGTGGAGCAAAGAAAATTGGGAATCTATTCTCCACTATTCTTGGTTCCCAAAATGTCAGGCGGGTGGAGACCGGTATTAGATCTAAAGTTTCTGAACAAATTTATAAAAATACGCCACTTCAAAATGGAATCACTCCAGACGATTATAAAGATGGTAAGAGTAGGAGATTGGATGGCAACAGTAGACCTCACAGACGCCTACCTACACATTCCAAAAAAAAAAGTCGTTTCAGAAGTTCTTGAGGTTTGCATTCAGCAGTCAACACTTTCAGTTCCAGAGTCTCCCTTTCGGGATATCGATAGCCCCACGGACTTTTACGAAAATTCTATTACCGGTCATTGCTCGTCTCAGAGAAAAGGGTCTAAGAACATACCATTATCTAGACGACATCCTGTTGGTAAGCCAGAGTCAGACAACACTACTGCATCATCTGAAAATACTGTTAAGCGAACTACAAAATCTAGGATGGATAATCAATTATCAAAAGAGCCAATTAATACCGTCACAAGATATGATCTTTCTGGGAGCTCGGTTCATCACTCATCAGAACAAGGTATGCCTACCAGACGAGAAGTTGTCAGTTATTCAGAAAAAAGTGAAGACAGCATTATCACTAAGGAGGCTTTCAGTCAAACAAATCTTGAGCTTACTAGGAACATTTTCATCAACAATCCCTCTGGTCAAATGGGCCCATTGGAACTTGAGAATATTACAAGCGTTCTTCCTTCGTCATTGGAACAAAAAGAACATGTTTCAGAAATTGGTATTACCAATAGAGGTAAAGATCTCCTTACAATGGTGGCTCAAACGAGAACATTTACAGAACTGTCATCAAATACAGCAGGAGGATCCGATACTGGTAACAACCGACGCCAGCCTTACAGGTTGGGGGGCACACTGTCAGAACACCTGGATTCAGGAGAAGTGGAGGCTTCCTCAGATAGGCGTACCCTCAAACATTCTGGAATTGAGGGCAGCATATCTAGCCTTAAGAGCATTCAAGCACCTTGTATTTCAGAAGTCAGTCATCTTGCAGATAGACAACACCACAGCAGTATCTTATGTAAGAAGACGGGGGGGACAAGAAGTTGGTCACTACTCAAGGAAACAGTTCAAATGATTTCTTGGGCTCAAAGAAACCTACAGAATCTGTCAGCAGTGTATCTGCCGGGTATACAGAATGTATTGGCGGATCGCCTCAGCAGAAGTTTTGCGGATCCACACGAATGGGCATTGAACAACAAAGTCTTCCAAGATATAGTCCACAAGTGGGGAATGCCACAAATAGATCTATGTGCATTGGAAGCGAACACCAAGGTACGCAGATTCTTCACGAGGTACCCACATCCATTATCAGAGGGGACGGATTGTTTAACGCAGAAGTGGGAATTCAGTCTCGGTTATGCATTTCCCCCTTTCCCACTAAATATGAATTTGCTACGCAGACTGTTGAGAGAATCTTGCACGATCATTCTTATACTACCTTACTGGCCGAGGAGACCATGGTTCACTCTGGTGAAAGAGATGAGTGTAGAGCAGTGGTGCTCACCGCCAGGTCGTGATCACGCTTACGCGTGGATTCACGACCATTTTGACGCATTCCGCCTCGGACACGAAAATCCGTGAATAGATTTTCAACCACGAAAATCTGCTTCGGCTACGCGTGAATGCGGACAGAAATCCGCATTCACGCTCGTGAAACCCGGCGCTGAAGTCGTGGTTAGCGGAAATGCGTCAAACTATGCGGAAGTGACACATTGCAGGCCAATCAGAGTGCCCCAGCCAGGCCCTAGCAACCAATCACAGGAGGGGAGCTATGCCCTCCCCTCCTGAATATAAAGCGGCGGCCATGATGGAAAAGCTCTGTCCTTGCTAGACTGTGGTGCTGAGAGGATTATCTCCAGGCCATTGTTGTTTGAGCAAATGCATTTATTGTGTTAAAAACAAAGCGGTTTTTTTTGCTAACACTGCTCTTATACTGTACACAGTTAGCTAGTCAGTGAGTGATTGCTGTAGTTAGTTGTAGTCAGTGTAGTGTAGTGGGAGTGTGGGAGTCTAGTGATTATTTAACTGTGTGTAGTGCAGGCAGGTTCAGTGCTGCAGTGTAGTCAGCAGGGCCGGGCCGAGGCATAGGCTGGAGAGGCTCCAGCCTCAGGGCGCAGTGTAGGAGGGGGCGCAAAATTCATTCAGCTGTCATTCCTAATTGTGTTTGAAGCAGAAAGAAATAAGAAAAGGGGATATATGGCAGTGACTGCAAGCCAGATAACTAGATATTAAGGTGTTGGGGAGGTTGTGGGCCCTGTGGCGCCTCTTAGTCTAATAGCAATCAGTGTGTGACGGCTGGGGAGGCAGGGATGGAGGGGCGCACTTTGGTGTCTCAGCCTTGGGTGCTGGAGGACCTTGTCCCAGCTCTGGTAGTCAGTGTAGTGGGAGTGGGGATTATCTGTGTGTAGTGCAGGCAGGCAGGTTAGTGCAACTGCAGTGTTCACTTGCATATTCCAGTGACAGTTATACACTTGTACTATTTGCAGGCAGCCAGTCACACCGCCGGCGCCGCCACTCTCTGCCAGCGCTGTTCATTCATTCTGTCAGTGACCTTGTGCCGTGCCCAGTGCCCACTGCTCGCTCGCTGGCATATGAGCATCTCATTACACAGTGTGACATCCTTGTGTGCCCACTGCATCCTTCAGTGACCTAGCTGTATATCCAGTGCCCACTGCATCCTTCAGTGACCTTGTACTGTGCACACTGCATCCTTCAGTGACCTAGTTGTATATCCAGTGCCCACTGCTGTGCCAACTGCATCCTTCACTGACCTTGTGCTGTGCCCACTGCATCCTTCAGTGACCTAGTTGTATATCCAGTGCCCACTGCTGTGCCCACTGCATCCTTCAGTGACCTTGTACTGTGCCCACTGCATCCTTCAGTGACCTAGTTGTATATCCAGTGTCCACTGCTGTGCCCACTGCATCCTTCAGTGACCTTGTACTGTGCCCACTGCATCCTTTGGTGACCTTGTACTGTGCCCACTGCATCCTTCAGTGACCTAGTTGTATATCCAGTGCCCACTGCTGTGCCCACTGCATCCTTCAGTGACCTTGTACTGTGCCCACTGCATCCTTCAGTGACCTAGGTGTATATCCAGTGCCCACTGCTGTGCCCACTGCATCCTTCAGTGACCTTGTACTGTGCCCACTGCATCCTTCAGTGACCTAGTTGTATATCCAGTGCCGAATGCTGTGCCCACTGCATCCTTCAGTGACCTTGTACTGTGCCCACTGCATCCTTCAGTGACCTAGTTGTATATCCAGTGCCCACTGCTGTGCCCACTGCATCCTTCAGTGACCTTGTACTGTGCCCTCTGCATCCTGGAAGGTGAGTTCCTGGCCCCTATTGTCGGACACAGGGGGACATGAAGTGGCTGCTGCATGTGCTGTTGTTAACTATGCCTGCCTTTATAAAGACAGTTACTACCTGCCTAGTGCCTACCTTGGTTAATTTTTTGGTGTTATGGTACTACTACCAGTAAGTTGCCATGGTCCTCCTTCTGCGCTGCTGAACTGACCGCCCGCTTTGTCCTCCTGACTCAGTCGCTACTACACTCTGCATTCACACTGCCCGGGTCACTGGGTGCATTTAATTTTTTGGCCAGCACTATGACGCTGTGCTACTACTACTACCACCAGTATGTTGCCATGGTCCTTCTGTGCTGCTGAACTGACCGCCCGCATTGTCCTCCTCCTCCTGACTCAGTCGCTTTCCGCTGCTGCACTCTGCATTCTTACTGCCCGGGTCACCGGGTGCATTTAATTTTTTGGCCAGCACTATGACGCTGTGCTGCTACTGCTACTACTACCACCAGTATGTTGGCATGGTCCTTCTGTGCTGCTGCTGCTGAACTGACCGCCCGCATTGTCCTCCTCCTCCTGACTCAGTCGCTTCCCGCTGCTGCACTCTGCGTTCACACTGCCTGGGTCACTGGGTGCATTTAATTTTTTGGCCAGCACTATGACGCTGTGCTGCTACTACTACCACCAGTATGTTGCCATGGTCCTTCTGTGCTGCTGCTGCTGCTGAACTGAACGCCCGCTTTGTCCTCCTCCTCCTCCTGACTCAGTCGCTACCACGGTACCACCAATGCACTCTGTCTGCGTTATCACGGCCCGGGTCACCAGGTGCATTTAATTTTTTGGCCAGCACTATGACACTGTGCTACTACTACTACTACCACCAGTATGTTGCCATGGTCCTTCTGTGCTGCTGCTGCTGATCTGACCGCCCGCATTGTCCTCCTCCTCCTGACTCAGTCGCTTCCACCAATGTACTCTGTCTGCGTTCACACTGCCCGGGTCACCGGGTGCATTTAATTTTTTGGCCAGCACTATGACGCTGTGCTGCTACTACTACCACCAGTATGTTGCCATGGTCCTTCTGTGCTGCTGAATTGACCGCCGGCATTGTCCTCCTCCTCCTGACTCACTCGCTTCCACCTATGTACTCTGTCTGCGTTCACACTGCCCGGGTCACCGGGTGCATTTAATTTTTTGGCCAGCACTATGACGCTGTGCTGCTACTACTACTACCAGTATGTTGCCGTGGTCCTTCTGTGCTGCTGAACTGACCGCCCGCATAGTCCTTCTCCTGACTCAGTCGCTACCACCACTGCACTCTGCGTTCACACTGCCCATGTCCACTGACAACTCTGCTGCGATGTCATTGCTAATTGCTGCAAAAAAAAAACAAAAAAAAAATTACAAAAACCTCTCTGGGGCCTTTTTGGCGTCAGCCACTCATCCTCCTCCAGCGGTACCTTCGCCGCCAAGTGCCATTGGAACTCGCCTTCACCTCTTTGACTGCTTAACGCGTATATCCCTTTTTAAAACCACGTATTACCAATTAATAGCCCCATTTAAAGTGTTGATTTCACTTTAAAATCCATTTTCTCTAGAAAAAAAAAAATTTTGGGAATTTTTTATGTTGAAGTTATGTTGCCCCTTATCACCTCGATAATCCATGCAATTTGGGGGATTGTAGCATGTATGGGGGCTTTGTTATTAACGTTAAAAGAAAATCCGCCTCCGGGCGGGAATCCACGCGTGATTACGCTACTCACGGCAGAAAATCCGCGTGGTTGCGTGGACGCGGACGAAAATCCGCATGCGGCGGGGCCGAATGCGGATTTTTTTTTGCAACCACGCGGATTTCCGAATTCGTGGATGAGGCACATCCGAGCATCCCTGGTGTAGAGGAACCATTAGTACTGCCAAGGATTCCGGACCTACAACATCAGGGGAAATTACTACATCCAGAGGTCGACAAACTAAATTTGATGGCGTGGAGATTGAAAGGAGGAAACTGGAGTGGACAAGGGACTGAGCCTATCGGCAATAAAGGTGCAAGTATCGGCTTTATCAGCCCTCACTAACGAAAAATGGGCTCTTCATCTGCTGATAATTCAGTTTATCCAGGCGGTGCAGAAGTTAAGACCCCCTAGAAAGCCGTTCTTTCCCCAATGGGATCTATGTGTGATATTAGAAGTACTGTCCAATAGGCCTTTTCATCCTATAGAATCAGCTTCAATATGGAATACAGCCTTAAAAACGCTGTTTTTGACCGCAATATCATCTGCCAAAAGAGTTTCAGACTTACAAGCCCAAGTTTATATAGACAATCTGTTGCAGTTTTTTCCCGATAGGGTGGTAATCAGACCGGTCTTATCACACGTCCCAAAGGTAGCTTCATCTTTCCATATTAACCAGGAACTTACGTTGCCCACCTTCCCTTCAGAAGATGGCTGTCATCCGCTTGATGTAGGCAACAGTATTAAAACTTACCTGGAAAGGACAGCCTCATTCAGGAAGTCAGAACATCTCTTTATTAATGTCCAGGGTGCAAGGAAAGGCCAACCTCTTGCAACAAGAACAATTGCAAACTGGCTAGTGAAATTAATTCAGCTAAGCTACAAAATGAAGGGGTTAGAAATACCAAGAGAGGTCAAAGCCCACTCAACTCGAGGCATGGCAGCATCATGGGCATCATTCTCTAAGGTTTCAGTAGAAACAATCTGTAAAGCAGCTAGCTGGTCTTCACCTCACACCTTCTTAACCCATTATCATGTTAACCCTGCATCCCTGACTTCATTAGAGTTTGGAAAAGCTGTTTTGTCTGCTTCTAAATAAATTGTGTGTTTTTGCATTTCCCTCCCTCGTCTCCTGATTTGTTATATCCCAGGAGTATGCCGCCATTTCTGTCCAGGAAACCGGAAAATTGTATACTTACCTTCCGTAATTTTCCTTTCCTGGATCAGATAATGGCGGCATACGAATCCCTCCCTCTTGTCCATTCGAGGACTGATTTTCACGAGAATGGCAGGGGGGGCTGGATTCCTTTAATTTATAAAAAGATCTGTCCAATCGGGTTCAGGGGGTGGAGTTGAACCCAGGAGTATGCCGCCATTATCTGATCCAGGAAAGGAAAATTACGGAAGGTAAGTATACAATTTTCCGGTATATGCTGCTCTGGGTGCACCAGCAGCATTGAGGAGGGGAGGAGCAGCGACATATTGAAGGAAGGGCAGGCCAGTGTTTCAGTGCCAAGCTGTGGCTAGCAAGGTGACAGCTTCTGCTGTATTGCTTGGAGATCAGGGCGGAGCTGCCCAGTCTGACAGCACTAAGGAGGGGAGGAGCAGCCACATGCTAAGGGGCGGGCCAGAGTACTCTAGACAGGCGAGCCCTGTATATCACATAACCCAGCATTGCAGATAGAGGGAAAGTAACTTAGGGTGCAGACACACATCCAACATTGATTGGCCAATTGCTCGCCACTTTTACCACCTCAATGTAGAGTGAGAGACTTTAAATAGGACGACCAGCTTGTGCAAGTAAGCCTCTCATATGACATGACAGTAATAAAAATTGGCCAGTGATTGGCCAATCAAAATTGGATGTGTGTCCCAAGCTTGAATATGGATAGGCATATGCACTTCACTGAGTACATAACTGCATGATACATGTGCAGCAGTATATACAGCGCAGCACACGCTGCCTCATCTTTCCCTGTTGCACATAATGCATCACCTCCATCCACTAGCATGACACAGCAATAGCAGAGGGGCGTGGTCACGTGTCACTGCAGGTGCCATCCTCCTCAGCGGTATACGTCAGGCCCACCTGCACTCGTGCCTCACAATAGCTGCTATGACGTCACCCCGGCACTCATCAGTCCTCGCAGACGGAGGGGCGGTGTCATGTCAGCTATTGCAGCCTCTCAGATTTTGCAGCCCCGCATGCGCAGTAGGAGCCTGCGCCCCATTACATTGTGCAGCCATGTGTGAAACGTCCTAAATATCTCCGCTTCCGCACCACGTACACCAACGAAATTCTCAGGGGAGGGAGGGGACCCCCACATCTAGCTCTGTGCCGAATTGCAGCCTCCGAGCCCCGCTGGTTCCCGAGACTGATTGCAGCAAACCTATCTCAGGAACTACCGGGGCTAGGGGGCTGCAATTCGACACAGAGCTGGATCTGGGGGTCCCCTCCCTCCCCTGAAAATTTCGGGAGTGTACGTGGTGCGGAAGCGGAGATATTTCAGCTAAATAATGTCTAACTTCCCACTGAGCATGCGCGATACTCAGTGAGGAAGGCTGCTTCCGGGCTGCAATATCTGACATTACAGCGGCAGCATTAGAGACAGACGTGCAGCTTCTCTCTCTCTCTCTCTCTCTCTCTCTGTGTATCCCCTGGTCACGTGTCACTGCAGGTGCCATCCTCAGCGGTATACATCAGGCCCACCTGCACTCGTGCCTCACAATAGCTGCTATGACGTCACTCAGGCACGCCTCTTCGTCGCAGATGGAGCAGCGGCAGCATCGGAGACAGACGTGCGGCCTCTCTCTCTCTCTCTGTATCCCCGATAGCCAGGAGCTCTCAGCCCCGACATTCTCCAGCAGAAGCTCCAGGAAGGAACAAGCAGTTGTATCCCGGAGCTCCCCCTTGCGGCCGATAGCAGGAATGACACAGTGAGGTAGGATGGAGATGACAGAATTAGATTTCTAATAACATAAATGGGTTTATGGCACCCATCCTGGGCTGATCGATTACTTAAAAAAACTGCCTTGAATTCCTTTTGGTAGCAAATATACATGGTCAGGGTGTTTATCCTGGGCTGGATAGGGCAACAAAAAATGATAAATCATTGTCATGAAGATAAATGACTACCACATAACACAGCAAAAGAAAACCATGACTGCTGAAAATATTGCACACAATTGATCAAGAATAGAATAATAAATACATTTATTAAGGACGTATCCCAAAATGTTAAAAACACTCCACACTGCCAGACACGGCTGATTGTACATAATATACAAAGTATAATCAATATTAATCATCTACAGAGGGCACTAGAGCATAATATATTGTAAACACACACAACAAGAAAACCCCGCCTGTACTACCATTAGACCAGACTTCACAATATGGTATCCATAATCAAGTATGAAAGTGACTGCAACCGGCGGAAAAAAATGAAATAATGATTGCTGTGAAAGAGCTGCTTACCACTGCACAGACTGTAGCTGCTCAGCACGTCCGACAGGGGATGGACCTGAACAGCGGTCATTGACCACAATGTCCCCTTACAAAGCAACTCCGGGGCCCTGCAAAGCTCCGCCTCTAAATCGAACTGCAGCCCGCCCCCCACTAGCCCACAATAAACCCTGCCTCCAACGGCCGTTAAGCTCAAGCACAAGCATAGCAGAAGGCCCGTGGTCACGTGTTACTGCAGGAGCCATCCTCAGCGGTACACAAGCGGCCCACCTGCACCTCATTACCTGCCATGCCGTCATCCTGACACTCCTACTTCCTGCACATGCAACAGCAGACACAGCAGTGCGGCCTTTCGCTCTGCATCCCCAATACCCAGTAGTGATGGGTCGTTCGCGAGCAAGCCGGCTCTAAGAGCAGGTTCTCTTTAGCGTACGAAAGGAGCCGATGCCTGGCGAGGGAAGAGCCGAAGCTTCCCTTATAAGTTTGGCAGTGCAGCTTCGCCTGCGGCAAGAGGCATCCAGCTCGCAGCCCCGATAACATTACCCTTCTGTTCTGGCTGGCTGCACAGCATAAACCAATCCGCATCCCCAATCAGCCTCGCTCTCCTCTAGCCACGCACTAGTGATGGGTCGTTTGCGAAAGAGCTGGTTCTAAGAGCCAATTCTTTGACTCGAATCAGAGGAGCCGATGCCTCAGCCACCCCACACAGCTCTGCTCTGTAATAAAGGGCGCTGAGGCATGCCGGGAGATGTAGTCCTCCTCCTGTAGCTTGTAGGGGTGTATGGGGTGGGGCAGAGCAGCAGCAGGAGGGATCACTCCACTCAGAGAAGCAGCCTGGAGTTGTCATGGAGACAGGATGGGCCTTTTCTTCCATATCTGTGGCATCTAATGATGTTAGATGAAGAGCCGTTTGAGAGCCATATGAGCCGGTGTTGTGTCTGATTGCGCTGCCTGATAATTTGCGCTGCCCCGCATGCACAGTAGGAGACTGTGCGGCCACAGTTTCTATTTAATTATGCTGCTGGTGGTGGTAAAATACTAAATATCTCCGCTTCCACACATCATCACATCATACACTCCCCACATTTTCAGTGAATGCCATAACGTGGCAATTATATATTCATGGACAGGGTTTGTCATCTTTCTCAGTGGTATGTACGGCACCCCCATCCTCCACAGCTGGGTGCAGCAATAATACTGGCAGTGCAGAGAGGCTGCTGGTGGGGACAGGCTGGGACCAGGGGTCTAGCTAGAAATCATGGGGCCCCATAGCGAAATTTTTGTTGGAGCCCCCTACCCCTCCCCCCAAAAAATATGACTACTGCACATGCTTGTCCCCGGACGCATTTAACTTCAATCACACTCCCCTTGCCAACAGTGTGCTGCATCTGCTAAGGGCCCTACATAGCCGCATCGCACCATGGCCAAACTGTAACTATTGCACGGCAATGGAACAGTTTCCATTGCATGCCTGTTATGCGGAGCGATCTGAGAATCTGCAACATGCTGCTGATTCTCCCACGCACGCATGCATCCTCCCGCCGTCTCCTCCAGTCACTTCCTTCTACTGCTGCGGAAGTGAAGCGACTGCAAGTGGAAGTGATGAGATGCGGCGAGGTAGCCACACTCGCATCACTTCACAGTGGAAACGGGCCCTAAGTTGCAAGTTTTCTAAACTGTGCAGGAGCAAAATGCTCCTGGCTACATGAGCATGATCGAGGAGGCGGCCACGGCTGCGACAGTGCATGGAGTGACAATAACATAGTGGTGCTGAACAGGGAGGATGGTAAGGGACCTAAAAGACTACAGGAAGAAGTCCAAGGTAAGTAAAGATGACTCCCTGTATAGGTAGCCAGAAGCAGCCCACTCAGTACAGGTAGCAAGAGATGACCACGCATATAGGTAGACCACCCATATAGGGACAGCGGCCAGCGGTTCTGTCCTGATCGTCCCGATATGACATGCCATTACCACCATGTACATGATCAGCCATGTCGGCCTGAGATTTCCCAGCATGTCTTATCGATACAGTCGACTGATATTAGCCCAAAATCTGCCAAATCATTAATCGGGCATGCTTGGTGCGGCACAGATTTTCATCCCATATAATAAAATCGGCAGATAGAGCCTGAACAAGCATGTAGATAAGATGTTAGACTTGAACCATATTTAAAGTAAATGAAACAGATACTTACCTAAGGAGAGGGAAGGCTCTGGGTCCTATAGAGCAGGGGTCCTCAACTCCTGGTCCGGTGGCCCACTGCTGGTCCCTGGGCTGTTTTCTGCTGGTTCGCGGGTCTGGCCTCTCGCCCTCCTCCCCCCACTATTTGTGTTGCCTTATGAGCTGGTGGCCCTTTCCTCTTTTATATACCCCGGTCAGCCCCTCTCCTATATCTTCTTTCACAGCAGCGCGTCCTGCGGCTGCTGTGAAGAGGAAGGAAGCAGGACAGCAGCTTCCTGGGGCGGCAATGTCAATCGCCGTTACCATGGGAACCACTGTCCTGCTGTCTTCCTCTTCACAGCAGCCGCAGGATGTGCTGCTGCAAAAGAAGATGGAGCATAGAGGAGAGGGGCCGACCTGGGAATATAAAAGAAGAAGTGACTGCCAGCTCATAAGGTAACACAAGAGGTGGCCGTGGGGGGAGCAGGCACTAAGGGCAACTATACTACCTATACTGGGGCAACTATACTAGCTAAACTGGGGAAACTAAACTGGCTACCTATACTGGGGGGCAACCAGGGGCGTCTCTAGCCGTTTTGTCACTCCAGGCGAGAAATCCTGTGGCACCCCCCCCCCCCGTGATTGCCCCCAGTCCCATACCCCGCACCCCTCATGGTGAACACCACTCCTGTGGTGAACCCCACCCCCAAGACCCCCGAAAATCATAATGCAGCAGCGTTTCACCAGAAAATGTACTTATTGCGGCATGGGTTCACCAGAAAATAGTTGTTATGCAGCAGAGCGTTTCACCATAAAATATACTTATTGCGGCATGCACTCACACACACCACACACAGTACACACACACACACACTATACACACACACACACAGTGTACACACACACACACACACAGTACACACACTGCACACAACATACACACTATACACAGTACACACACACACACACACACACACTAGACACACTATACACACACACACACACACACACACACACACACACACACACACACACACACACACACACAGTACACACACTGCACACAACATACACACACACACAGTACACACACTGCACACAACATACACACTATACACAGTACACACACACACACACACACACACACACACCAGACATGCACAGCACAGTACACACACTATACACACACACACACAGTACACACACTGCACACAACATACACACACACACAGTACACACACTGCACACAACATACACACTATACACAGTACACACACACACACACACTTTAGACACGCACAGCACAGTACACACACACACACACACACACACACACACAGTACACACACTGCACACAACATACACACACACAGTACACACACTGCACACAACACACACACACACACACACACACACACACACACACACACAGAGCACACTGTACACAGCACACAGTAGACATACACTATACACATACAGAGATAGGAGGAGTGGAGTGAGACTGAGAATAGCCTGAGATGGAGCAGTTTATCTGTATTGCAGTCCCACATTACACAGAGACTAGTTGCTGGTAATAGGACTGCTGTCCCTGCCAATCTCTTACACAAGTCAGCAAGCAGCCCTCCTGGAGTCTAGGGACTGTCAAAACTTTTCAACCTGTTTAAGACCTTATCTGCACACATGCAGTCATTATAACAATGGAGAGAGACCAGACAGATTTTTTCCCACTGACCCTCCAGACGAGTTCTACATCATGCTGTGTATATTTACCAGCTAGCCTGCCCTCTAATTGCACTTTTATCAGCTAGCCTAGTATTTTACATTGCCTTACATCAACAAACCTGAATACAGCAGACACAGGACCAACCCTAAATCATTGAATGAAAGGCGGCCTGGGGGGAAGTCAATGCCTGGCTGCTACACAGTCTCTACATCCACGCAGTTAGCAGTAGCAGAGAGAGAGGGACTGAATTCTCAGGAGTTGGACTCAGGAGCTGATGATGCTGTACTCCTCGGATCCCTGACTAGGATGAGTGCCTTCTCTCCTGTGGTTCTTTGAATCATTGAGCTGAAGTCCAGTCAGCCCTGCTGCTGCTGTGTAAACTGACACCTGAGTCAGCTGAGAGGCATTTCTTCTCTCACTACTCAGTGCAGAAGCGCCCTTGCCTCTTCCTGTCGCCTTAGGCGAAAATGTATAGCTGCCTAATGGCTCGGACTCCTGTGGGGGCAACTATACCTAGATACCCTATAAAGGGGGCATTTGGGCTCCTGACGACTTCCAAAGCCTCCCATGGCGGAGGAGAGCAGTCTCAAACCCATTGGTTGGAGACAGCTAACAGGGGAGACAGCACAGAAACGAGAGGATCATGGGAGGAACAGAGGTACAGGAAGACCCAATAGAGCCCAGAGCCTTCCCACTCCTTAGTAAAGTATCTGATTTTTGTATTATTATTATTTTAAATATGCTTCAGGATAACTTTAAAAGACTGCCGAGATGACAGTGAAAATCTATGGTTACTCACCTGGGGCTATTTCCAGTCCCTAGCAGCCGTTTCAGTCCCTCTCCGCTGCCCCAATCCTCTTCGGTGTCTTGCTGGCCGCCCATAGTGATTGCGACCCACCCAGTGGGGTCAGCTCTTCTGCGCATGCATTCGTGCCCACGTCATCTGGCACATACTGTGCAGTAGTTGTGAGCATGCACAGTACGCGCCAGATGACATGGATGAATAGCCGACCCCACTGGCGGGTCTCGATCATTACGGGCGCCAAGTGGGACATTGAAGAGGACGGGGCTGTAGCGAGGGACTGAAATGGCTCCTAGGGGCTGGAAGAAGCCAAAGGTGACTAACCATAGATTTTAACTGTCGCCTCAGAAGTCCTTTAAAGGGAACACAAACTGAAAAGGATATGGATTTTTCCTTTTAAAATAATGCCAGTTGCCTGACTCTCCTGCTGATCCTGTGTTTCTAATACGTTCAGCCACAGCCCCTGAACAAGCAAGCAGATCAGGTGCTCTGACTGAAGTCAGACTGGATTAGCTGCATGCTTGTTTCAGGTCTGTGGTTCAGCCACCACTGCAGCCAAAGAGATCAGCAGGACTGCCAGGTAACTGGTATTGTTTAAACGGAAACGTCCATATCCCTCTCAGTTTGGGTTCTCTTTAAGCGTGATTATGTTTGTTTCAGGTGTGAGATTCAGACACTACTGATGCAATGAAATATTAGCAGGATGCAACTGGTATAGTTTAAAAAGAAATAAATATGGCAGCCTTGTCCTTTAACATTTCATATTAATAAATATAGTTTGAATATTTGGCAAGGTAGATCTAGCAATAGGAAATGTTATCATGTTAAAGTAAATTTTTACTTATTATAGAAGTCAAATGCAACATTAAGGGTAACCTTAAAGAGGACCTCCTTGCCGAAAATAAAAATCAGTCAGCGCTGCTGTAGTGAACAGTTTATCTTTCCCTCCAGAGTCTTGTCCCACAAAGCCGCCTGGAAGTCCCCACATCACTATGCTTCCGCCTCTTGGCCCCGCCTACCTCTCTCTTCCGAGAAAAAACGCCAAGCTATTTACTGCAGTAAATAGCTTGGCGTGTTTTCTCAGAGGAGAGAGAGGCCAAGTGGTAGAAGTGGAGTGATGCAGGGACGTCAGGGTGGCTTCGTGGGACGAGACTTCGGAGGTAAATATAACTTTTCATTACAGCAGCGCTGACAGATTTTTATTTTCTGCATGGAGGTCCTCTTTAAAGTACCCCTGACCTGGTCCGCGATACTTTTAATGTTTTGGTACTGGTGCTGTGTAACATCGCAAGACAAGACATCGCAAGATATCGCAAGACAAGCCATCGCAACACAAGACATCTAGAGACAAGACATCGCAAGAAAAGACATCGCAAGACAAAACAAGACATCGCAAGACAAGACATCGCAAGACAAGACATCGCAAGTCAAGACATCGCAAGATATCGCACGACAAGACACTACAAGAAAAGACAAGATATCGCAAGACAAGATATCGAGAGACAAGACATCACAAGACATGACATCGCAAGATATCGCAAGACAAGACACCAAAAGACAAGACATTGCAAGACATCGCAAGACAAGACATCGAGAGACAAGACATCTCAAGAAAAATCATTGCAAGACATGAGAAAACATTGCAAGACAAGACATTGTAGGAAAAGACATCGCACGTCAAAACAAGCCATCGTAACACAAGACATTGAGAGACAAGACATCACAATAAAAGATATCGCAAGATATGAGAAGATATCGCAAGACAAGACATCGCAAGTCAAGACATCGCAAGTCAAGACATCGCAAGACAAGACATCGAAAGACAAGACATCGAAAGACAAGACATCGAGAGACAAGACGTCGAGAGACAAGACATCGCAAGAAAAGACATCGCAAGACATATGAAGACATCGCAAGACAAGACATTGCAAGTCAAGACATTGCATTGCAAGATATCACAAGTCAAGACACTGCAAGAAAAGACATCGCAAGACAAGACATCGAGAGACAAGACATCACAAGACAAGACATCGCAAGATATCGCAAGACATGACATCACAACACAAGACATCGTAAGACATCGCAAGACAAGACATCGCAAGACGACATTGAGAGACAAGACATCGAGAGACAAGACATCGCAAGAAAAGATATCGCAAGACATGAGAAGACATCGCAAGACAAGACATTATAGGAAAAGACATCTCAAGACAAGACATCGCAAGACAAGCATCCAAAAATATCGCAAGACAAGACACCGCAAGACAAGTCATCGCAAGACAAGACATCGATAGACAAGACATCGCAAGAAAAGACATCGAGAGATAAGACATCGCAAGACAGGACACCAAAAGACAAGACATCGCGGGACAAGACATCACAAGAAAAGACATCGCAAGACATGAGAAGACATCGCAAGACAAGACATGACAAGAAAAGACATTGCAAGAGAAGACATCGCAAAACAAGACATCGCAAGACATCACAAGACAAGATATTACAAGACAAGCCATCGCAAGATATCGCAGGACAAGTCTTTGCAAGACAAGCCATCGCAAGACAAGACATCGAGAGACAAGACATCGCAAGAAAAGACATCGCAAGACAAACATCACAGGACATCACAAGACAAGATATCGCAAGACAAGACACTGCAAAAAAAGACATCGCAAGAAAATGCAAGAGAAGACATCGAGAGACAAGACATCGCAAGAAAAAACATTCCAAGACATGAGAAGACATCACAAGACAAGACATCGCAAGACATCACAAGACAAGACAGCGCAAGACATCGCAAGACAAGGCATCGTAAGACAAAACATCGCAAGACAAGACATAGAGAGACAAGACATCGCAAGAAAAGACATCGAAGACATGAGAAGACATCACAAGACAAGACATTGCAAGAAAAGACATCGCAAGGCATCGCAAGACAAGACATCACAAGATATCGCAAGACAAGACATCGAGAGACAAGACATTGCAAGAAAAGACATAGCAGGACATCAGAAGACATCGCAAGACAAGACCTCGCAAGAAAAGACATCGCAAGACGAGACATCGCAAGAGAAGCCATCGCAAGATAAGACACCTGAAAGACAAGACATCGCAAGAAATCGCAAGACAAGACATCGAGAGACAAGACATCATAGGACATCGCAAGACAAGACATTGCAAGATATCGCAAGACAACATACTCCAAGAAAAGACATCGCAAGAAAATGCATGAGAAGACATCGCAAGACAAGACATCGCAAGACATCACAAGACAAGGCAGCGTAAGACATCGCAAGACAAGGCATCATAAGACAAAACATCGCAAGACAAGACATAGAGAGAAAAGACATCGCAAGAAAAGACAACAAAGACATGAGAAGACATCGCAAGAAAAGACATCGCAAGACAAGATATCGCAAGACAAGACATTGAGAGATAAGACATCGCAAGACAAGACATCGCAAGACAAGACATTGCAAGTCAAGACATCGCAAGATATCGCAAGACAAGACACTGCAAGATAAGACATCGCAAGACAAGACATCGTAAGACATCGAGAGACATGACATCGCAAGACATGACATCGAGAGACAAGACATCGAGAGACAAGACATCGAGCGACAAGACATCGAGCGACAAGACATCGCAAGAAAAGACATTGCAAGACATATGAAGACATCGCAAGACAAGACATCGCAAGTCAAGACATTGCAAGATATCACAAGACAAGACAATGCAAGAAAAGACATCGCAAGACAAGACATCGAGAGGCAAGACATCACAAGACAAGACATCGCAAGATATCGCAAGACAAGACATCGCAACACAAGACATCGTAAGACATTGCAAGACAAGACGTCGCAAGACAAGACATCAAGAGAAAAGACATCGCAAGTTATCGCAAGACAAGACATCACATCGCAAGACAAGACATCGCAAGACAAGACATCGTGAGACAAGACATCGAGAGACAAGACATCGAGAGACAAGACATCGCAAGACATCACAAGACAAGACATTGTAGGAAAAGACATCTCAAGACAAGACATCGCAAGACAAGCATCCAAAAATATCGCAAGACAAGACACCGCAAGACAAGTCATCACAAGACAAGACATAGAGAGACAATACATTGCAAGAAAAGACATCGAGAGATAAGACATCGCAAGACAAGAAATCGCAAGGCAGGACACCAAAAAACAAGACATCACAAGACAAGACATCGCGGGGCAAGACATCACAAGAAAAGACATCACAAGACATGATAAGACATCACAAGACAAGACATGACAAGAAAAGACATCGCAAGAGAAGACATTGCAAGACAAGACATCACAAGACATCACAAGACAAGATAATGCAAGACAAGCCATCGCAAGATATCGCAAGACAAGCCATCACAAGACATCGAGAGACAAGACATCGCAAGAAAAAACATCACAGGACATTGCAAGATATCGCAAGACAAGACACTGCAAGAAAAGACATTGCAAGAAAATGCAAGAGAAGATATCGAGAGACAAGACATCGCAAGAAAAAAACATCGCAAGACACGAGAAGACATAACAAGACAAGACAGCGCAAGACATCGCAAGACAAGTCATCGTAAGACAAAACATCGCAAGACCAGACATAGAGAGAAAAGACATCGCAAGAAAAAACATCGCAACACATGAGAAGACATAACAAGACAAGACATCGCAAGACATCACAAGACAAGTCATCGTAAGACAAAACATCGCAAGACAAGACATCGAGAGACAAGACATCACAAGAAAAGACATTGCAGGACTTCAGAAGACATCGGAAGACAAGACCTCGCAAGAGAAGCCATTCGCAAGATAAGACACCAAAAGACAAGACAAGACATTGCAAGAAATCGCAAGACAAGAGATTGAGAGACAAGACATCGCAAGACATGAGAAGACATCGCAAGACAAGACATCGCAAAACATGGCAAGACAAGACAGCGCAAGACAAGACATCGCAAGACAAGACATCGCAAAACAAGACATCGCAAGACAAGACATCGAGAGACAAGACATCGCAACATATCGCAAGACAAGACATCGCAAGACAAGACATCGAGAGACAAGGCATCGAGAGACAAGGCATCGCAAGACATGAGAAGACATCGCAAGACAAGACATTGTAGGAAAAGACATCTCAAGACAAGACATCGCAAGACAAGCATCCAAAAATATCGCAAGACATGACATCGCAAGATATCGCAAGACAAGCCATCGCAAGACAAGACATTGAGAGACAATACATGGCAAGAGAAGACATCAGAAGACATGAGAAGACATCACAAGACAAGAAGACATCGCAACACAAGCCATAGAGAGACAAGACATCGCAAGATATCGCAAGACAAGACACAGCAAGACAAGCCATCGCAAGACAAGACACTGAGAGACAAGACATCGAGAGACAAGACATCGTGAGACAAGACATCGCAAGATATCGCAAGACAAGCCATCGCAAGACAAGCCATCGAGAGACAAGCCATTGAGAGACAAGACATTGAGAGACAAGACACCAAAAGACAAGATATCGCAAGACAAGCCATCGCAAGACAAGCCATCGAGAGACAAGACATTGAGAGACAAGACATTGAGAGACAAGACATTGAGAGACAAGACATCACAAGAAAAGACATCGCAAGACATGAGAAGACATCACAAGACAAGACATCGCAACACGACATTGAGAGACAAGACATCGCAAGATATCGCAAGACAAGACACCGCAAGACAAGACATCGAGAGACAAGACATCGAGAGACATGAGAAGACATCGCAAGACAAGACTTCGCAAGAAAAGACATCGCAAGATATCACAAGACAAGACATTGAAAGACAAGACATTGCAAGAAAAGACATTGAGAGACAAGACATTACAAGATATCGCAAGACAAGCCATCACGAGACAAGACATCGAGAGACAAGACATCGAGAGACAAGACATCTCAAGACATGAGAAGACATCGCAAGATAAGACATCGCAAGATAAGACATCGAGAGACAGGACATTGAGAGACAAGACATCGCAAGACAAGACATTGAGAGACAAGATATCGCAAGACAAGCCATCGAGAGACAAGCCATCGAGAGACAAGACATTGCAAGGAAAGACATCCCAAGACATGAGAAGACATCACAAGACAAGACATCGCAACATGACATAGAGAGACAAGACATCACAAGATATCACAAGACAAGACACCGCAAGACAAGACATCGAGAGACAAGACATCGAGAGACAAGACATCGAGAGACATGAGAAGACATCGCAAGACAACATCACAAGACAAGACATCGCAAGAAAAGACATTGCAAGATATCACAAGACAAGTCATCGTAAGACAAAACATCGCAAGACAAGACATCGAGAGACAAGACATCGAGAGACAAGACATCACAAGAAAAGACATTGCAGGACTTCAGAAGACATCGCAAGACAAGACCTCGCAAGAGAAGCCATTCGCAAGATAAGACACCAAAAGACAAGACAAGACATTGCAAGAAATCGCAAGACAAGAGATTGAGAGACAAGACATCGCAAGACATGAGAAGACATCGCAAGACAAGACATCGCAAAACATGGCAAGACAAGACAGCGCAAGACAAGACATCGCAGGACAAGACATTGCAAGACTAGACATCGCAAGGCAAGACATCACAAGAGAAGACATCGCAATACATCACAAGAAAAGACATCGCAAGACAAGACTTTGCAAGACAAGACATCGCAAGACAAGACATCGAGAGACAAGACATCACAAGAAAAGCAAGACTTGAGAAGACATCGCAAAACGACATTGCAAGAAAAAACATGGCAAGACAAGACATCGCAAGACAAGACATCACAAAATATCGCAAGACAAGACACCGCAACACAAGTCATCACAAGACAAGACATTGCAAGACAAGACATCGAGAGAGAAGACATCACAAGACATGAGAAGACATCGCAAGACAAGACATCGCAAAACATATCACGACAAGACATTGCAAGACAAGACATCGCAAGACAAGACACTGCAAGAAAAGACATCGCAAGAGAAGACATCGAGAGACAAGACATCGTAAGACACGAGAAGACATCGCAAGACAAGACATCTCAAGATATCGCAAGACAAGACATCACAAAAAAAAGACATTGAAGATATTACAAGACAAGACACCGAAAGACAAGTAATTGCAAGACAAGACATCGAGAGACAAGAAATCGCAAGAAAAGACATCGAAGACATGAGAAGACATTGCAAGAAAATACATCACAAGACATCGCAAGAGAAGACATCGAGAGACAAGACACCGCAAGACATGACATCGCAAGATATCGCAAGACAAGACATCGCAAGACAAGGCAATCGAGAGACAAGACATTGTAAGATATCACAAGACAAGCCATCGCAAGACAAGCCATCGCAAGACAAGACATTGAGAGACAATACATGGCAAGAGAAGACATCAGAAGACATGAGAAGACATCACAGGACAAGAAGACATCGCAACACAAGCCATAGAGAGACAAGACATCGCAAGATATCGCAAGACAAGACACAGCAAGACAAGCCATCGCAAGACAAGACACTGAGAGACAAGAAATCGAGAGACAAGACATCGTGAGACAAGACATCGCAAGATATCGCAAGACAAGCCATCGCAAGAAAAGCCATCGAGAGACAAGCCATTGAGAGACAAGACATTGAGAGACAAGACACCAAAAGACAAGACATCGAGAGACAAGACATCGCAAGACAAGACATCGAGAGACAAGACATCGCAAGATATCGCAAGACAAGCCATCGCAAGACAAGCCATCGAGAGACAAGACATTGAGAGACAAGACATTGAGAGACAAGACATTGAGAGACAAGACATCACAAGAAAAGACATCGCAAGACATGAGAAGACATCACAAGACAAGACATCGCAACACGACATTGAGAGACAAGACATCGCAAGATATCGCAAGACAAGACACCGCAAGACAAGACATCGAGAGACAAGACATCGAGAGACATGAGAAGACATCGCAAGACAAGACTTCGCAAGAAAAGACATCGCAAGATATCACAAGACAAGACATTGAAAGACAAGACATTGCAAGAAAAGACATTGAGAGACAAGACATCACAAGATATCGCAAGACAAGCCATCGCGAGACAAGACATCGAGAGACAAGACATCGAGAGACAAGACATCTCAAGACATGAGAAGACATCGCAAGATAAGACATCGCAAGATAAGACATCGAGAGACAAGACATTGAGAGACAAGACATCGCAAGACAAGACATTGAGAGACAAGATATCGCAAGACAAGCCATCGAGAGACAAGCCATCGAGAGACAAGACATTGCAAGGAAAGACATCCCAAGACATGAGAAGACATCACAAGACAAGACATCGCAACACGACATAGAGAGACAAGACATCACAAGATATCACAAGACAAGACACCGCAAGACAAGACATCGAGAGACAAGACATCGAGAGACAAGACATCGAGAGACATGAGAAGACATCGCAAGACAACATCACAAGACAAGACATCGCAAGAAAAGACATTGCAAGATATCACAAGACAAGACATCGAGAGACAAGACATCGCAAGAAATCACAAGACAAAACATCGAGAGACAAGACATTGCAAGAAAAGACATCGCAAGATAAGACATCACAAGATATCGCAAGACAAGACATCGAGAGACAAGATATCGCAAGAGAAGACATCGCAAGACATGAGAAGATATCGCAAGACAAGACATCGCAAGACAAGACAGTGCAAGAAATCGAAAGACAAGACATCGCAAGAAAAGACATCGCAAGAGAAAAGAAGATATCGCAAGACAAGACATCGCAAGACAAGACATCGCATGTGAAGACATCGCAAGATATTGCATGACAAGACACTACAAGAAAAGACATCTCAAGACAAGACATCGAGAGACAAGACATCACAAGATATCACAAGACAAGACACCAAAAGACAAGACATGGCAAGACAAGACATCGCAAGACAAGACATCGCGAGAGAAGACATCGAGAGACAAGACATCGCAAGAAAAGATATCACAACACATGAGAAGACATCGCAAGACAAGACATCACAAGACATCGCAAGTCGAGATATCGCAAGACAATACATCACAAGACGAGACATCACAAGGTATCGCAAGACAAGACATCACAAGACAAGACATCGTAAGACATCACAAGACAAGACATTGCAAGACAAGACATTGAAAGACAAGACATCGAGAGACAAGACATCAAGAGACAAGACATCGCAAGAAAAAACATGGCAAGATATATGAAGACATTGCAAAACAAGACATCGCAAGTCAAGACATTGCAAGATATCACAAGACAAGACACTGCAAAAAAAGACATCGCAAGACAAGACATCGAGAGACAAGACATCACAAGACAAGACATTGCAAGATATCGCAAGACAAGACATCGCAACACAAGACATCATAAGACATCGCAAGACAAGACATCACAAGACAAGACATCGAGAGACAAGACATCACAAGAAAAGACATCGCAAGACATGAGAAGACATCGCAAGACAAGACATTGTAGGAAAAGACATCTCAAGACAAGACATCGCAAGACAAGCATCCAAAAATATCGCAAGACAAGACACCGCAAGACAAGTCATCGCAAGACAAGACATCGAGAGACAAGACATCGCTAGAAAAGACATCGCAAGACATGAGAAGACTTCGCAAGACAAGACATGATAAGAAATGACATCGCAAGAGAAGACATCGCAAGACATCACAAGACAAAATATTGCAAGACAAGCCATTGCAAGATATCGCAAGACAAGTCTTTGCAAGACAAGCAATCGCAAGACAAGACATCGAGAGACAAGACATCACAGGACATCGCAAGTCAAGACATCGCAAGATATCGCAAGACAAGACACCGCAAGAAAAGACATCACACGAAAATGCAAGAAAAGACGTCGAGAGACAAACATGGCAAGAAAAAACATCGCAAGACATGAGAAAACATCACAAGACAAGACATCACAAGACAAGACAATGCAAGACAAGGCATCGTAAGACAAAACATCGCAAGACAAGACAAAGAGAAAAGACATCGCAAGTAAAGACATCAAAGACATGAGAAGACATCACAAGACAAGACATCGCAAGACAAGATATCGCAAGACAAGACATCGAGAGATAAGACATCACAAGAAAAGACATCGCAAGACATGAGAAGACATCGCAAGACAGGACATCGCTAGACAAGACATCGCAAATCAAGACATCACAAGATATCGCAAGACAAGACGCTGCAAGAAAAGACATTGCAAGACAAGACATTGAGAGACAATACATCACAAGACAAGACATCGCAAGGTATCGTAAGACATCTCAAGAAAAGACATCGCAAGACAAGACATCGAGAGACAAGACATCGAGAGACAAGACTTCGAGAGACAAGACATCACAAGAAAAGACATCGCAAGACATATGAAGACATCGCAAGACAAGACATCGCAAGACAAGACATTGCAAGAAAAGACATCGCAAGACAAGACATCGCAAGACAAGACATCGCAAGACAAGACATCGAGAGACAAGACATCGCAACATATCGCAAGACAAGACATCGCAAGACAAGACATCGAGAGACAAGGCATCGAGAGACAAGGCATCGCAAGACATGAGAAGACATCGCAAGACAAGACATTGTAGGAAAAGACATCTCAAGACAAGACATCGCAAGACAAGCATCCAAAAATATCGCAAGACAAGACACCGCAAGACAAGACATCGCAAGACAAGACACCAAAAGACAAGACATCACAAGACAAGATATCGCGGGACAAGACATCACAAGAAAATACATCACAAGACATGAGAAGACATCGCAAGACAAGACATCACAAGAAAAGACATCGCAAGAGTAGACATCGCAAGACAAGCCATCGCAAGACAACTCTTTGCAAGACAAGACATCGAGAGACAAGACATCGCAAGAAAAGACATCGCAAGACAAAACATCACAGGACATCGAGAGACAGGACATCGCAAGAAAAAACCTCAGCAAGACATGAGAAGACATCACAAGACAAGACATCGCAAGACATCACAAGACAAGACAGCGCAAGACATCGCAAGACAAGGCATCATAAGACAAAACATCGCAAGACAAGACAGAGAGAGAAAAGACATCACAAGAAACGACATCGAAGACATGAGAAGACATCACAAGACAAGACCTCGCAAGAAAAGACATCGCAAGACAAGACATCGCAAGATATCGCAAGACAATACATCGAGAGACAAGACATCGCAAGAAAAGACATTGCAGGACATCAAAAGACATCGCAAGATAGGACCTAGGAAGGAAAAACCTCGCAATACAAGCCATCGCAAGAGAAGCCATCGCAAGATAAGACACCGAAAGACAAGACAAGATATCGCAAGAAATCGCAAGACAAGACATTGAGAGACAAGACATCGCAAGACATGAGAAGACATCGCAAGACAAGACATCGCAAAACATGGCAAGACAAGACATCACAAGGCAAGACATCACAAGAGAAGACATCGCAAGACATCACAAGAGAAGACATCGCAAGACATCACAAGACAAGACTTTGCAAGACAAGACTTTGCAAGACAAGACATCGCAAGACAAGACATCGAGAGACAAGCCATCACAAGAAAAGCAAGACTTGAGAAGACATCGCAGAACAAGACATTGCAAGAAAAAACATCGCAAGAGAAGACATCGCAAGACAAGACATCACAAAATATCGCAAGACAAGACGCCGCAAGACAAGTCATCACAAGACAAGACATTGAGAGACAAGATATTGCAAGAAAAGACATCGCAAGACATGAGAAGACATCACAAAGCAAGACATTGCAAAATATATCAAGACAAGACAGCGCAAGACAAGACACCTCAAGACATCGCAAGACAAGACATCGCAAGGCAAGACATTGAGAGAAAAGACATCACAAGACATGAGAAGACATCGCAAGACAAGACATCACAAAACATATCAAGACAAGACAGTGCAAGACAAGACAGATCAAGTCATCGCAAGACAAGACATCGCAAGACAAGACATCGCAAGACAAGACACTGCAAGAAAAGACATCGCAAGAGAAGACATCGAGAGACAAGACATCGCAAGACACGAGAAGACATCGCAGGACAAGACATCTCAAGATATCGCAAGACAAGACATCGCAAGACAAGTCATAGCAAGACAAGACATCGAGAGACAAGACATAACATCGCAAGACATCGCAAGACAAGACATCGAGAGACAAGATATCAAGAGACAAGACATCGCAAAATAAAGACATTGAAGCTATAACAAGACAAGACATCGAAAGACAAGTAATCGCAAGACGAGACATTGAGAGACAAGACATCACAAAAAAAGACATCGAAAGAAAAGACATCACAAGACAAGACATCGAGAGACAAGACACCGCGAGATAAGACATCAAGAGACAAGACATTGCAAGAAAAGACATTGCAAGTTGTTACAAGACAAGACACCGGAAGACAAGTAATCGCAAGACAAGACATTGAGAGACAAGGCATCGCAAGACAAGACATCGCAAGATATTGCAAGACAAGACATCAAAAGACAAGACATCGAGAGACAAGACAACAGAAGACATGACATTGCCAGATATGGAAAGACAAGACATCGCAAGACAAGATATCGCAATAGAGAGACAAGACATCGCAAGAAAAGACATGAGAAGACATTGCAAGAAAAGACATCACAAGACATCGCAAGAGAAGACATCGAGAGACAAGACACCGCAAGACATGACATCGCAAGACAAGACATCGCAAGACAAGACACCAAAAGACAAGACATCGAGAGACAAGACATCGCAAGACAAGACATCGAGAGACAAGACATCGCAAGACAAGGCAATCGAGAGACAAGACATTGCAAGATATCGCAAGACAAGCCATTGCAAAACAAGCCATCGCGAGACAAGACATCGAGAGACAATACATCGCAAGAGAAGACATCGCAAGACATGAGAAAACCTCACAAGACAAGACATCGCAACACAAGACATCGAGAGACAAGACATTGCAAGATATCGCAAGACAAGACACAGCAAGACAAGCCATCGCAAGACATTGAGAGACAAGACATCGAGAGACAAGACACCAAAAGACAAGACATCAAGAGACAAGACATCGAGAGACAAGATACCAAAAGACAAGACATCGAGAGAGAAGACATTGGGCTTGATTCACAAAGCAGTGCTAACTGTTAGCACGCCTGTGAAAACCCCCTTAGCACGTCTAAGCATGCTTTTCGCGCATAAAACTTTACGCGCGCAAAACTTTATGCGCGTAAAACTTTACGCGCGTACTGCACAGAGCACAGGGCGCACCGCGCAAAGTGCCCATTAAAGCCTATGGGACTTAGCGCGCATAAAACTTTGCGCGCGTAACACTTTACGCGCGCAAAGTTAGCGCACGATATGATTGAGAAATCCGGTGCTAACCTACTTAGCACCCTGGTTAGCGCAGCTAAAGACTTTAGACGTGCTAAGTAGGTTAGCACTGCTTTGTGAATCAAGCCCATTGAGAGATAAGACATCGCAAGATAAGACATCGTAAGACAAGACATCGCAAGATATCGCAAGACAAGCCATCGAGAGACAAGACATCAAGAGACAAGACATCGAGAGACAAGATACCAAAAGACAAGACATCGAGAGACAAGAAATAGAGAGACAAGAAATCGCAAGACAAGACATTGAGAGACAAGACATCGAGAGACAAGACACCGCGAGATTAGACATCAAGAGACAAGACATCGCAAGAAAAGACATTGCAAGATGTTACAAGACAAGACACCGAAAGACAAGTAATCGCAAGACAAGACATTGAGAGACAAGACATCGCAAGACAAGACATCGCAAGATATTGCAAGACAAGACACCGAAAGACAAGACATCGAGAGACAAGACATCACAAGACATGACATTGCCAGATGTGGAAAGACAAGACATCGCAAGACAAGATATCGCAAGACAAGACATCGAGAGACAAGACATCGCAAGAAAAGACATTAAAGACATGAGAAGACATTGCAAGAAAAGACATCACAAGACATCGCAAGAGAAGACATCAAGAGACAAGACACCGCAAGACATGACATCGCAAGATATCGCAAGACAAGACACCAAAAGACAAGACATCGAGAGACAAGACATCGCAAGACAAGACATCGAGAGACAAGACATCGCAAGACAAGGCAATCGAGAGACAAGACATTGCAAAACAAGCCATCGCGAGACAAGACATCGAGAGACAATACATCGCAAGAGAAGACATCGCAAGACATGAGAAGACCTCACAAGACAAGACATCGCAACACAAGACATCGAGAGACAAGACATTGCAAGATATCGCAAGACAAGACACAGCAAGACAAGCCATCGCAAGACATTGAGAGACAAGACATCGAGAGACAAGACACCAAAAGACAAGACATCGAGAGACAAGATACCAAAAGACAAGACATCGAGAGAGAAGACATTGGGCTTGATTCACAAAGCAGTGCTAACTGTTAGCACGCCTGTGAAAACCCCCTTAGCACGTCTAAACATGCTTTTCGCGCATAAAACTTTACGCGCGCAAAACTTTATGCGCGTAAAACTTTACGCGCGTACTGCACAGAGCGCAGGGCGCACCGCACGAAGTGCCCATTAAAGCCTATGGGACTTAGCGCGCGTAAAACTTTGCGCGCGTAACACTTTACGCGCGCAAAGTTAGCGCACGATATGATTGAGAAATCCGGTGCTAACCTACTTAGCACCCTGGTTAGCGCAGCTAAAGACTTTAGACGTGCTAAGTAGGTTAGCACCGCTTTGTGAATCAAGCCCATTGAGAGATAAGACATCGCAAGATAAGTCATCGTAAGACAAGACATCGCAAGATATCGCAAGACAAGCCATCGAGAGACAAGACATCAAGAGACAAGACATCGAGAGACAAGATACCAAAAGACAAGACATCGAGAGACAAGAAATAGAGAGACAAGAAATCGCAAGACAAGACATTGAGAGACAAGACATCGAGAGACAAGACACCGCGAGATTAGACATCAAGAGACAAGACATCGCAAGAAAAGACATTGCAAGATGTTACAAGACAAGACACCGAAAGACAAGTAATCGCAAGACAAGACATTGAGAGACAAGACATCGCAAGACAAGACATCGCAAGATATTGCAAGACAAGACACCGAAAGACAAGACATCGAGAGACAAGACATCACAAGACATGACATTGCCAGATGTGGAAAGACAAGACATCGCAAGACAAGATATCGCAAGACAAGACATCGAGAGACAAGACATCGCAAGAAAAGACATTAAAGACATGAGAAGACATTGCAAGAAAAGACATCACAAGACATCGCAAGAGAAGACATCAAGAGACAAGACACCGCAAGACATGACATCGCAAGATATCGCAAGACAAGACACCAAAAGACAAGACATCAAGAGACAAGACATCGCAAGACAAGGCAATCGAGAGACAAGACATTGCAAGATATCGCAAGACAAGCCATCGCAAGACAAGCCATCGCGAGACAAGACATTGAGAGACAAGACATCGAGAGACAAGACATCGCAAGAGAAGACATCGCAAGACATGAGAAGACATCACAAGACAAGACATCGCAACACAAGACATTGAGAGACAAGACATCGCAAGATATCGCAAGACAAGACAGAGCAAGACAAGCCATCGCAAGACAAGACATCGAGAGACAAGACATTGAGAGACAAGACATCGAGAGACATGAGAAGACATTGCAAGACAAGACATCGCAAGACAAGACATCGCAAGAAAAGACATTGCAAGATATCACAAGACAAGACATCGAGAGACAAGACATCGCAAGAAATCACAAGACAAAACATCGAGAGACAAGACATTGCAAGAAAAGACATCGCAAGACAAGACATCACAAGATATCGCAAGACAAGACATCGCAAGATATCGCAAGACAAGATATCGCAAGACAAGACACTGTAAAAAAAGACATCGCAAGACAAGACATAGAGAGACAAGATATCGCAAGAAAAGACATCGCAAGACAAGACATCGCAAGACAAGACATCGCAAGACAAGACAGTGCAAGACATCGAAAGACAAGACATCGCAAGAAAAGACATCGCAAGACAAGAGTAGACATCGCAAGACAAGACATCGCAAGTCAAGACATCGCAAGATATTGCATGACAAGACACTACAAGAAAAGACATCGCAAGACAAGTCATCACAAGACATGATATCACAAGATATCGCAAGATAAGACACCAAAAAAGACAAGACATCGCAAGACCAGACTTTGCAAGACAAGACATCGAGAGACAAGACATCACAAGAAAAATCATCGCAAGACATGAGAAGACATCGCAAGACAAGACATTGTAGGAAAAGACATTGCACGTCAAGACATCGCAAGACAAGCCATCGTAACACAAGACATCGAGAGACAAGACATCACAAGAAAAATCATCGCAAGACATGAGAAGACATCGCAAGACAAGACATTGTAGGAAAAGACATTGCACGTCAAGACATCGCAAGACAAGCCATCGTAACACAACACATCGCAAGACAAGACATCACAAGACATCGCAAGTCAAGATATCGCAAGACAAGACATTGAAAGACAAGACATCAAGAGACAAGACATCAAGAGACAAGACATCCCAAGAAAAGACATCACAAGACAAGACATCGCAAGGTATCGCAAGACAAGACATCACAAGACAAGACATCGCAAGACAAGACATTGAAAGACAAGACATCGAGAGACAAGACATCAAGAGACAAGACATCCCAAGAAAAGACATCACAAGACAAGACATCGCAAGGTATCGCAAGACAAGACATTGCAAGACAAGACATTGCAAGACAAGACATCGCAAGACAAGACATTGAAAGACAAGACATCGAGAGGCAAGACATCTAGAGACAAGACATCCCAAGAAAAGACATCACAAGACATATGAAGACATCACAAGACAAGACATCACAAGTTATCACAAGATAAGACACTGCAAGATAAGACATCGAAAGTAAAGACATCACAAGACAAGACATTGCAAGATATCGCAAGACAAGACATCGAGAGACAAGACATCGAGAGACAAGACATCGCAAGAAAAGACATCGCAAGACATGAGAAGACATCGCAAGACAAGACATTGTAGGAAAATACATCTCAAGACAAGACATCGAGAGACAAGACATCGCAAGACATGAGAAGACATCGCAAGACAAGACATTGTAGGAAAAGACATCTCAAGACAAGACATCGCAAGACAAGCATCCAAAAATATCGCAAGACAAGACACCGCAAGACAAGTAATCGCAAGACAAGACATCGAGAGACAAGACATTGAGAGATAAAACATCGCAAGACAGGACACCAAAAGACAAGACATCGCAAGACAAGACATCGCGGGACAAGACATGACAAGAAAAGACATCGCAAGAGAAGACATCGCAAGACAAGACATGACATGATATTGCAAGACAAGCCATCGCAAGATATCGCAAGACAAGTCTTTGCAAGACAAGCAATCGCAAGACAAGACATCGAGAGACAAGACATCACAGGACATCGCAAGACAAGACATCGCAAGATATCGCAAGACAAGACACTGCAAGAAAAGACATAGCAAGAAAATGCAAGAAAAGACATAGAGAGACAAGACATCGCAAGAAAAAACATCGCAAGACATGAGAAAACATCACAAGACAAGACATCGCAAGAGATAACAAGACAAGACAACGCAAGACAACGCATTGTAAGACAAAACATCGCAAGACAAGACATAAAGAGAAAAGACATCGCAAGTAAAGACATCAAAGACATGAGAAGACATCACAAGACAAGACATCGCAATAAAAGACATCGCAAGACAATACATCGCAAGATATTGCAAGACAAGACATCAAGAGATAAGACATCGCAAGAAAAGACATCGCAAGACATGAGAAGACATCGCAAGACAGGACATCGCAAGACAGGACATCGCAAGACAAGACATCGCAAGTCAAGACATCGCAAGATATCGCAAGACAAGACACTGCAAGAATAGACATCGCAAGACAAGACATCGAGAGACAATACATCACAAGACAAGACATCGCAAGGTATCGCAAGACAAGACATCGTAAGACAACGCAAGAAAAGACATTGCAAGAAAAGACATCGAGAGACAAGACATCGAGAGACAAGACTTCGAGAGACAAGACATCGCAAGAAAAGACATCGCAAGACATATGAAGACATCGCAAGACAAGACATCGCAAGACAAGACATTGCAAGTCAAGACATTGCAAGATATCACAAGACAAGACAATGCAAGAAAAGACATCACAAGACAAGACATCACAAGACAAGACATCGCAAGATATCGCAAGACAAGACATCGCAAGACAAGACATCGTAAGACATCACAAGACAAGACATCACAAGACAAGACATCGAGAGACAAGGCATCGAGAGACAAGACATCGCAAGACATGAGAAGACATCGCAAGACAAGACATTGTAGGAAAAGTCATCTCAAGACAAGACATCGCAAGACAAGCATCCAAAAATATTGCAAGACAAGACACCGCAAGACAAGTCATCGCAAGACAAGACATCAAAAGAAAAGACATCGAGAGATAAGACATCGCAAGACAAGACATCGCAAGACAGGACACCAAAAGACAAGACATCGCAAGACAAGACATCGCGGGACAAGACATCACAAGAAAAAACATCGCAAGACATGAGAAGACATCGCAAGACAAGACATGTCAAGAAAAGAAATCGCAAGAGAAGACATCGCAAGACAAGACATGCCAAGACATCACAAGACAAGATATTGCAAGACAAGCCATCACAAGATATCGCAAGACAAGTCTTTGCAAGACAAGCCATCGCAAGACTAGACATGGAGAGACAAGACATCGCAAGACAAGACATCGCAAGACAAAACATCACAGAACACCGAGAGACAAGACATCGCAAGATATCACAAGACAAGACACTGCAAGAAAAGACATCGCAAGAAAATGCAAGAGAAGACATCGAGAGACAAGACATCGCAAGAAAAAACATCACAAGACATGAGAAGACATAACAAGACAAGACATCGCAAGACATCACAAGGCAAGACATTGCAAGACAAAACATCGCAAGACAAGACATCGAGAGAAAAGACATCGCAAGAAAAGACATCGAAGACATGAGAAGACATCACAAGACAAGACATCGCAAGGCAAGACATCACAAGAGAAGACATCGCAAGACATCACAAGAGAAGACATCACAAGACATCACAAGACAAGACTTTGCAAGACAAGACATCGCAAGACAAGAAATCGAGAGATAAGACATCACAAGAAAAGCAAGAGTTGAGAAGACATCGCAAAACAAGACATTGCGAGAAAAAACATCGCGAGACATCACAAGACAAGACATCACAAAATATCGCAAGACAAGACACCGCAAGACAATTCATCACAAGACATCGAGAGACAAGATATTGCAAGAAAAGACATCGCAAGACATGAGAAGACATCACAAAGCAAGACATATCAAGACAAGACAGCGCAAGACAAGACAGCTCAAGACATCGCAAGACAAGACATCGCAAAACATATCAAGAAAAGACAGCGCAAGACAAGACAGCTCAAGTCATCGCAAGACAAGACATTGCAAGACAAGACATCGCAAGACAAGACACTGCAAGAAAAGACATAGCAAGAGAAGACATCGAGAGACAAGACATCACAAGACATGAGAAGACATCATAAGGCAAGGCATCTCAAGATATCGCAAGACAAGACATCGCAAGACAAGTCATAGCAAGACAAGACATCGAGAGACAAGACATGACATCGCAAGACAAGACATCGCAAGACTAGACATCGAGAACCAAGATATCGAGAGACAAGATATCAAGAGACAAGACATCGCAAAATAAAGACATTGAATATATTACAAGACAAGACACCAAAGGACAAGTAATCGCAAGACAAGACATTGAGAGACAAGACATCACAAGAAAAGACATCGCAAGAAAAGACATCACAAGACATCGCAAGACAAGACATCACAAGACAAGACATCGAGAGACAAGACACCGCGAGATAAGACATCAAGAGACAAGACATCGCAAGAAAAGACATTGCAAGATGTTACAAGACAAGACACCGAAAGACAAGTAATCGCAAGACAAGACATTGAGAGACAAGACACCGAAAGACAAGACATCGAGAGACATTGCAAGACAAGACATCGCAAGACATGAGAAGACATTGCAAGAAAAGACATCACAAGACATCGCAAGAGAAGACATCGAGAGACAAGACACCGCAAGACATGACATCGCAAGATATCACAAGACAAGACATCGCAAGACAAGACACCAAAAGACAAGACATCGAGAGACAAGACATTGCAAAACAAGGCAATCGAGAGACAAGACATTGCAAGATATCGCAAGACAAGCCATCGCAAGACAAGCCATCGCGAGACAAGACATCGCAAGAGAAGCCATCGCAAAACATGAGAAGACATCACAAGACAAGACATCGCAACACAAGACATCGAGAGACAAGACATCGCAAGATATTGCAAGACAAGACACAGCAAGACAAGACATTGAGAGACAAGACACCAAAAGACAAGACATCGAGAGACAAGACATCGCAAGACAAGACATCAAGAGACAAGACACCAAAAGACAAGACATCGAGAGACAAGATATTGAGAGACAAGACATCACAAGGCAAGACATCGTGAGACAAGACATCGCAAGATATCGCAAGACAAGCCATCGCAAGACAAGACATCGAGAGACAAGACATCGAGAGACAAGATATCAAGAGACAAGACATCGCAAAAAAAGACATTGAAGATATTACAAGACAAGACACTGAAAGACAAGTAATCGCAAGACAAGACATTGAGAGACAAGACATCGCAAGACAAGGCATTGCAAGATATTGCAAGACAAGACACCAAAAGACAAGACATCGAGAGACAAGATATTGAGAGACAAGACATCACAAGGCAAGACATCGTGAGACAAGACATCGCAAGATATCGCAAGACAAGCCATCGAGAGACAAGCCATCGAGAGACAAGCCATCGAGCGACAAGACATCAAGAGACAAGACATCGAGAGACAAGACATCGAGAGAAAAGACACCAAAAGACAAGACATCGAGAGACAAGAAATCGAGAGACAAGACATCGCAAGACAAGACATCGAGAGACAAGACATCGCAAGATATCGCAAGACAAGCCATCGCAAGACAAGACATCGAGAGACAAGACATCGAGAGACAAGATATCAAGAGACAAGACATCGCAAAAAAAAGACATTGAAGATATTACAAGACAAGACACTGAAAGACAAGTAATCGCAAGACAAGACATTGAGAGACAAGACATCGCAAGACAAGGCATTGCAAGATATTGCAAGACAAGACACCGAAAGACAAGACATCGAGAGACAAGACATCACAAGACATGACATTGCCAGATGTGGAAAGACAAGACATCTCAAGACAAGATATCGCAAGACAAGACATCGAGAGACAAGACATCGCAAGAAAAGACATCGAAGACATGAGAAGACATTGCAAGAAAAGACATCACAAGACATCGCAAGAGAAGACATCGAGAGACAAGACACTGCAAGACATGACATCGCAATATATCGCAAGACAAGACATTGCAAGACAAGACACCAAAAGACAAGACATCGAGAGACAAGACATCACAAGACAAGGCAATTGAGAGACAAGACATTGCAAGATATCACAAGACAAGCCATCGCGAGACAAGACATCGAAACACAAGACATCGAGAGACAAGACATCGCAAGATATTGCAAGACAAGACACAGCAAGACAAGCTATCGCAAGACAAGACATCGAGAGACAAGACACCAAAAGACAAGACATCGAGAGACAAGATATTGAGAGACAGGACATCACAAGACAAGACATCGTGAGACAAGACATCGCAAGATATCGCAAGACAAGCCATCGAGAGACAAGCCATCGAGAGACAAGCCATCGAGCGACAAGACATCAAGAGACAAGACATCAAGAGATAAGACATCGAGAGACAAGACACCAAAAGACAAGACATCGAGAGACAAGAAATCGAGAGACAAGACATCGCAAGACAAGACATCGAGAGACAAGACATCGCAAGATATCGCAAGACAAGCCATCACAAGACAAGACATCGAGAGACAAGACATCGAGAGACAAGACATCGAGAGACAAGATATCAAGAGACAAGACATCGCAAAAAAAAGACATTGAAGAAATTACAAGACACCGAAAGACAAGTAATCGCAAGACAAGACATTGAGAGACAAGACATCGCAAGAAAAGACATCGCAAGACAAGACATCGAGAGACAAGACACCGTGAGATTAGACATCAAGAGACAAGACATCACAATATATCGCAAGACAAGGCATTGCAAGATATTGCAAGACAAGACACCGAAAGACAAGACATCGAGAGACAAGACATCACAAGACATGACATTGCCAGATGTGGAAAGACAAGACATCACAAGACAAGATATCGCAAGACAAGACATCGAGAGACAAGACATCGCAAGAAAAGACATTAAAGACATGAGAAGACATTGCAAGAAAAGACATCACAAGACATCGCAAGAGAAGACATCGAGAGACAAGACACCGCAAGACATGACATCGCAATATATCGCAAGACAAGACATTGCAAGACAAGACACCAAAAGACAAGTCATTGAGAGACAAGTCACCAAAAGACAAGACATCGAGAGACAAGACATCACAAGACAAGGCAATTGAGAGACAAGACATTGCAAGATATCGCAAGACAAGCCATCGCGAGACAAGACATCGAGAGACAAGACATCGCAAGAGAAGACATCGCAAGACATGAGAAGACATCACAAGACAAGACATCGCAAGACAAGACATCGAGAGACAAGACATCGAGAGACAAGACATCGAGAGACAAGACATCGAGAGACAAGACACCAAAAGACAAGACATCGAGAGACAAGATATTGAGAGACAAGACGTCGCAAGACAAGACATCGTGAGACAAGACATCGCAAGATATCGCAAGACAAGCCATCGAGAGACAAGACACCAAAAGACAAGACATCGAGAGACAAGAAATCGAGAGACAAGACATCGTAAGACAAGACTATCGAGAGACAAGACATCGCAAGATATCGCAAGACAAGCCATCGAGAGACAAGCCATTGAGAGACAAGACATCGAGAGACAAGACATCAAGAGACAAGACATCGCAAGACAAGACATCGCAAGACATGAGAAGACATCACACGATAAGACACTGCAACACGACATCGAGAGACAAGACATCACAAGATATCGCAAGACAAGACACCGCAAGACAAGACATCGAGAGACAAGACATCGCGAGACATGAGAAGACATCGCAGAGGGCGTGGTTTAGCGCCGGAGCAAGATGGCCGCCTGAGAGACACGCTCCCTCACCAGTTCCCCGTAATCGGCCCTAAACTCGCACCTAGCGCAAAACCCTGGAACCACGAGACCACATGTCTCATTCTAAACCCCCCGGCGATCAAGGGGCACAGCCGAATCTTCAAATCCCGGAGATATTCCGTCCACGGAAGACTGGGCCTACCACACACGCCGCTCCCAATATGGTGCCCGCTCAGTCTGCAGACAAAGACGCAACCGAAGCTCACCACGCTGAAGAACTACCCGAAGGTGGAATAGTGGTAGACATGCTCCGTGATATGCCCACTACAACCATCATGCAAGCCATCGCTGCAGATATCAAACGTACCTTCACAGCCGCTATCTCCGACCTTAAAGAAGAGGTTACCAGTCTAGCCACAAGAGTGACATCTCTTGAGAGACAAGACGGAGATCTCCTGCAGAAAGTTGAAACCCTGCAGAAAAACTCCGCAGCCCAAGACACGAAAATGATTTTCTTCAACCGCAAGCTCGAGGACCTGGATAATAGAGGACGGAGACACAACATCCGAGTAAGAGGCATTCCGGAATCGGTTGCCACGGAACAAATCAGGTCAGCACTGCTCTCTATTTTTAATAACCTCCTTGATAAAGATGCGGACTCTCCAATCATAATGGATCGAGCCCATAGAGCCCTCAGGCCCCGCAAGTCAGACGATGACCCACCCAGAGATATAATTTGCTGCCTGCAGAGCTTTGGCCTAAAAGAGGAGATTATGCAGAAAGCAAGATCACAAGATGCAATCTACTTTAATGAAACTGAGATAAAACTCTTTCAGGACCTCTCGCCAATAACCCTGCAAAATAGACGCATATTAAAACCGCTGATAGACGAACTGCGCCAATGGAATATAATCTACAGATGGCGATTTCCCTTCTGCCTTTCCGCCACAAAGAATGGGAAAACAGCAAACCTGAGGGTCCCCTCCGACCTACCAGACTTTTGCTTAACCTTCAAGATCCCAAAACCTAAAGTTCCGGATTGGTATACGGAGATTGAACCTCCTCAGCCTCTTGATAGACGCAAGCAACGGCTCCCGTCGGACGAAGGCTCCATCAAGTCCACCTCAGGCCGAGCATGCGACAAGGCCCCCAAACTTCAACGCTCGAAAGAATTTGAACGGAGAAACCTACGTTCATCCTCACGATACCCTAAACAACCATCCCCATCCCAAACTCAAGAAGACGAACTTCCTTGAACACTCGGGTAACTTTTCTTCCCCCCTTGATCGCTCGTCTCCATAAGACGTACTGTTAACATGTTTTTCTCCCTTCGCTGATGAGAACTGTAATCCTGCTTTAAACTCACCCTTTTTTCTTAACCTACAAAGCCGTAATCTGCTGACCCGGTTTATCACCCATATACCTCTGAACAGTCTACAGAGATAACTCCCCTTTAGTTATGCCCGGAGTAGGCAAGGGCCTATCTCTTATACTCAAAAGACATAAACATCCCTTACTTGTGCCCTACCCTGATTCCACTACTTTAAAGTACCACACCCGATAAAACCTAGAACTACACTACTCAGTTAGTGGAATATACTAACATACTAGACCCACTCTGGAGATTATCCTACTAAATGTAATCTATATGACTGTTCATAACCAAACATTTTACTTCCCTACAGGTTTTGACTCACTCTGCTTAAAGGTGAAATGTACCAACTTTATCACTCTCGCCTCATCCTACTGATAATAAGCTAACATATCGCTCCACTTACTCAATAGAGAAAATTAGCTTACAATCAGAAGGAAAACATAAGCTTGATCAGAAACTCATTGTTTAAATATGTACGTCATTTTACGTTGACAAAAGGCTTATTATATATTTTGGTTCCACCTAGACCAGCTACTAGACAAACTACTACCTAGGGCATAAAGTACTCCTCCTAGAACAAAGTTTCTAGCACCCCCACTTCTCAGGCCGAGGGGACTGGGTGAAACAGAGTACGCCACTCACTCCATTCCTAGACCGGTTTCACACTCCCCACCCAGTGCGCACCCTAGACAGGCTGCGTAACTGACCAGTGGTGCTCAGCAGAGCTCGAATATTCGAGTAGCTCGAATATTCGAGCTCTTTTTCAGCTATTCGAGCTCGGTATTCGAGCTCCGAATAGCTGGAGCTATTCGAATGGGCTATCCGAGTACACTCGAATAGCCCATTCACTATTCGAGCTATTCGAGCAACCCGGCGCTATTCGAGCTCGGTACCGAGCTCGAATAGCGTCATAGCCCAGATTGATGTCCTTAGAGCCAATCAGAGGGCTCCCAGGCCCTCTGACGGCAGCCAATCACAGAGGGGGACCCTGGCCAGCCCCTACCCTATAAATAGCGGCCGCCATGTTCCGTTTCTCCATGCTTGCCTGAGACTTGTACAGAGAGAGAGTTGCTCCTTTGTGCTTTGGCTTAGCAAGTGCTCTATTGTGATCATTTACCTAGCGTTTTTGCTCACCTACACCTGCCATATACACCTATATTGTTGTTAGTTAGATAGACATTGTATTTTAGTTAGTAGCTTGTGTGTTACATTAGAGACAGGCAGCTGCTGCAAGCTTACAGGTTTAGGCCTCAGGGGGGCCTTGCCTCTGTGGGCAGCTGTCCTCTGTTTATTTCTCTCATCTATACCAGTATTTCTGCTGTCCTTTACTAATAGTATTGTAGTTATACTGTACTAGGAGTAGGACACTCACTGACTGTCACTGTTTATAGGCTACTAGCTAGCTCCTGCGTGTGTGCACTCACTCACTGTCTGTGTGTACACACACTCTATTTCCTTCTGATTACTGATAGATTATTGTTAGTTAGTTGTACTTACTTACTACTTACTCTTACTGTACCCGTAGGGACACTCACTGTCACTGTTCATATAGGCTACTAGCTCCTGCGTGTGCGCACTGCACTCACTGTCTGAGTGTACACACACAACACACACTCTATTTCCTTCTGATCGCTGATTGATTATCGTAATTAGTTAGTTCTACTTACTGTTACTACTTACTCTTACTGTACTAGGAGTCTAGGACACTCAGTCACTGTCCATAGGCTACTAGCTCCTGCGTGCGTGCACTCACTGTCTGAGTGTACACACACCCACACTCCATTTCCTTCTGATCGCTGATTGATTATCGTAATTAGTTAGTTGTACTTACTGTTACTACTTACTCTTACTGTACTAGGAGTCTAGGACACTCAGTCACTGTGTTCATAGGCTACTAGCTCCTGCGTGCGTGCACTCACTGTCTGAGTGTACACACACCCACACTCCATTTCCTTCTGATCGCTGATTGATTATTGTAATTAGTTAGTTCTACTTACTGTTACTACTTACTCTTACTGTACTAGGAGTCTAGGACACTCAGTCACTGTGTTCATAGGCTACTAGCTCCTGCGTGCGTGCACTCACTGTCTGAGTGTACACACACCCACACTCCATTTCCTTCTGATCGCTGATTGATTATTGTAATTAGTTAGTTCTACTTACTGTTACTACTTACTCTTACTGTACTAGGAGTCTAGGACACTCAGTCACTGTGTTCATAGGCTACTAGCTCCTGCGTGCGTGCACTCACTGTCTGAGTGTACACACACCCACACTCCATTTCCTTCTGATCGCTGATTGATTATTGTAATTAGTTAGTTCTACTTACTGTTACTACTTACTCTTACTGTACTAGGAGTCTAGGACACTCAGTCACTGTGTTCATAGGCTACTAGCTCCTGCGTGCGTGCACTCACTGTCTGAGTGTACACACACAACACACACTCTATTTCCTTCTGATCGCTGATTGATTATCGTAATTAGTTAGTTCTACTTACTGTTACTACTTACTCTTACTGTACTAGGAGTCTAGGACACTCAGTCACTGTCCATAGGCTACTAGCTCCTGCGTGCGTGCACTCACTGTCTGAGTGTACACACACTAAATTTACTTGTGATTACTACTGATTATTGTAACTGCTAGTTGTACTTCCTGACTGTTACTACTTACTTACTGTACTAGGGGACACTCACTCAGTCACCTCACCAACCAACCCACTCCATTAAAGTACCCCACTTTTCACCCGCCCTTTTACAAAACTTTTGTCTATACGCCCAAAACATTTAAGATGTCTGGAAGTGGCAGCCAGCGCGGTTTGGGCAAGGGGAAGGGCAGCAAGGGAATCAGGAGGAGAGGGAGCAGCATTGTGGCAAGCCGCGGCCGCGCCACCATGCACAGTTCCGCAGCAGCAGCAGCAGCGTCAGTGGCTAACATTCCTCCCATAGCCACTGGCCGTGGACGCCTTGGGCGCCGCCCAGCAGGAGCATCTGCAACTCACGCTGCAGAGACACAGCAGCAGCAGCGTGTAGCACCTGCTCCCATTTTCCTCCAGCCGGGTCGGAAACGTCCCATTGAGGAAAAGGATGCAGACACTGTGGTGCAACTCATGACGGAGGATGAGCAGCCCGCCATCAGCTCTGCATCCGAGGCCTCCACCCTCACCACCACCACCACCACCACCACCACCCCTGTTCGCAGCAGCCGCCCAGCAGGGTCTGGGGAGGAGGCCAGTTCACCGTCACTCGCCGACCTGTCATTCAGCAGTCTTTTGACCCCAGGCATCATGAGTAAATTGTCTGCTGTTGTTGGCGATCTTGAGGAGGAGATGCTGATGGGCACTTTGGGGGATGAGGGATTGGACAGCAAGACTGTGGCGACAGTCAAGCAGCCCATCCATGCATCAGGAGAGGAGTTTGGGGGGTCCTCATCCCAGCAGGACATGTTTCAGGAGGGGGAGGATGATGATGACCCGGTGACAGACAGAGACTGGGTGCCACCACCTCCAGGGGATGTCGTCCTCAGCAGCTCTGGAGGAGCAGGAGGAGGAGGATGCGCTTGTGGGCCTTGCAAGGAGGCGCATCATTGCAAGCATTGGCAGCGTCCCACAGCCTGCTGGTGTCTCAGGCTCAGCAGCAGCAGCAGCATCAGCCAGTACCACCACCAGCCGCACCCAAGCCCCCCCCCCAACCACCACAGGGAGACAGGCAGCAGCGCTTCCATGCCGTAGGGGGAAGTTTCTGTCACCAATCTGGCGGTTTTTCACCATGCCCACTGTGTACAGCAAGTACGCCACTTGCAACCACTGTCAGCGGAAGTTGAGCAGAGGTGCAGACCCCTTAAAGTTCAGCACCAGCTCGCTCATCAACCACCTTGCGGCTAAACATTTCCACCAGCATGAGGAGTTCCAGAGGCTGAAGGCATCTGCTGCTGGCAGTGGCACCACACCCATCACTGCACAGCCTTCAGCAGCAGCAGCAGCAACAGCAGCCACCCGCCCTCCTGCTCCTCCAGCAGCACCAGCAGGAGTGCGGAAACGCACTGCTCCTCCCCCCTCTGCAACTCCTGCCGCCGACACTGAGGCCTGTTCTGGCAGCCAGTCCTCAGTGGCCTCCTCTGCTGTGTCTGCTGATTCCCGTGTCAGCAAAAGGCCACGCCAGAGCCTTTTGAGCGAGTCCTTCCAGGGGGTGGTTAGGGCTCTGCCTCCCAGCAGCCGTCGCGTGCGGCAGCTGAACGGCTTGCTGGCACGGGCCATGTGCTCCCAACTCCTGCCGTACACGCTCGTGCAGGAGGGGAGCGACATTCGTGCGCTGCTTGCTTGCGCAGCACCAGACTGGCAGCTCCCCAGCAGACACTTCTTTGCCCGCAAGGCCATTCCTGCACTGCACCGCTTTGTGATGGCCAATGTGGAGCGAGGGCTGGAGCACGCGGTTGGTGAAAGGGTCCACGTCACCATGGACTCCTGGAGCAGCCGCTTCGGGACAGGCCGCTACCTGTCCTTCACTGTCCACTGGGTCAGCTTGGTGGAAGGGGGTGAGGATGGGAGAGCAGCAGCGGGCACAGCAGCAGCAGCAACACAGTGGGTGGTGCCACCCCGCAGGCTCAGGGGAACTGCAGCAGGTTCCTCCGATCCTCTGCCATCCTCCGGCACACCTGGCCAAACCCCCCGCCTCAGCAGCAGCGTGAAGGCCCGCCACTGCCAAGCGCTGCTGCACTTGGTCAGCCTTGGGAAGACCAAGCTGACGGCAACCCATGTGTTGGCCAAACTCCAGGAGCAGGAGAGGATTTGGCTGACCCCCAGAGGCCTCAGAGTCGGAGAGGTGGTGGCCGACAATGGGGCCAATCTGGTTGCCGCAATAGACAGGGGAAACCTGACCCACATCCCCTGTCTTGCCCACGTGCTGAACCTGGTGGTGCAGAAGTTCCTGCGCACCTACCAGGGGATGGGCGAACTGCTGGAAACGGCAAGGAATGTTGTGCGTCACTTCCGGCACTCGGCTGCAGCCTGTGCGAGCCTGGAAGACGTGCAAAAGGAGCTGGATCTGCCACGCCATCGGCTGATCCTTGACGTTCCGACTCGCTGGAACTCCACCCTGGCGATGTTGGAGCGTCTGGTTGAACAGAGGCACGCTGTCAAACAGTACCTTGCCCTGGCCACTGTTTCCGCAGCTCAGAGAAGGGACAAGACCAGCAACATCCCGTCCATCGTCCCCGATGATGACTGGAGGCACATGCAGCAGGTGTGCTTAGTGCTGGCTCCCTTCCTGCAGGCCACAAACATGGTGAGCAGGGACCATGCTATGGTCTGCGAGTGGGTGCCCCTGGTTTCTCTGCTGAACAGGGCCCTCGATGCTTTGCTGGAACAGGGAGCGGCAGCCTTGGACCAGCAGGAGCGGCAACCAGCTGCGCAGTCCACCTCTGAGGGGGAGGAGGAGGAGGACTTGGTGGAGGTCCCTGACCTGGCTGCTGATGAGGGGGATCAGCACAGCGCAGCTGAGTTGGTGCGGGGGTGGAGAGAGGATGAGGCGGCAGAGGAGGAGGATGAGGACAGCACTGACGTCGATGTGCCAGCAGACGTGGCCCGCCTCTTCCCAATGGCAGCGCACATGCTGACGTGCCTGCGCAGGGACCCCAGGGTGATCCAGATGAAGCAGAGGGAGGACATCTGGATCAGCATGATGTTGGACCCACGCCTCAAGGGGAAGTTGAGCCAGTTCCTGCCGCCTGCAGGAGGAGACCCAGCGCAACAAATAAGGAGCTTGCAGCAGGCCCTTGTTGAGCGCTTGGAGGAAGCCTTCCCCCAGCCTTCCACCCCCACTGTCCAGCAGCCAGCACAGAGGCAGCAGCAGGTGCCTGCATCCAGCAGCAGCAAGCGCCCCACAGACCTGCTGTCTCTCAGCCACGAGCTCTACAGGACTGTAGAGGCTCCGGCAGCAGTGACTAGAGAGGAGATGCATGCAGCAGCATCCTCCTCCGGTCACAGCCAGCGCCTGACCCGCATGGTGGCTGACTACATGGGGTCGTACAGCGGGCTTGACAGCGATGCCCCTGTTGATCCCATGGAGTATTGGGTCAAGCGCATGGAGATCTGGAGCGAGCTGGCGCAGTACGCCCTGGAAGTGCTGTCCTGCCCCCCTTCCAGCGTGCTGTCCGAGCGCTGCTTCAGTGCAGCTGGTGGCGTGGTCACCGAGAAACGCTCACGTCTGTCTCACAAGTCTGTGGACAGACTGACGTTTCTCAAGATGAACCAGGCGTGGGTGGAAGGCGAGTTCCTGGCCCCTGTTGTCGGCGAGAGGGGGACATGAACTGGCTGCCGGAACCATCGTTAATGTGCCTTACCACCCTTTACCACCTCCTGGCTCCTGCTCACTAAGCCAGCCTGGTTCACTTTGACTATTACGTCGCCTGCAGCCACACATTTTACACCTACAGTGGGCTGCTGTGTACTGCCCTTCTGCTGTCTGTCTGTGTTTCCCACTGCCAGGGTACACAGAATTACCTTCTTCTGCTGCCACTCTGCCACCAGCTATTACGTCAAACAATAGCTATATTGGTTGCAAAACCAAAACCAAACAAACCATTAAAAAAAAAAAAAAAAAAGGTTTAATTTTTCTGAGGTGCCCGGGTTGAAAACTGTGTTGTCCCAGTTGTGTATTGGACACAATGTGGGCTGCACGACCGCTGTCTGGGACCTCCTGTTGTGTTTATTTACAGCCCTGGTATCACCGCTAGGTACCAGGGCTATTATGTCACGCTGCCTACCTGCTGCCACACTCACACTACTCCTCCATACCTCCTCCTGCTGCTGCTGCTGCTGTCTGTCTGTGTTTCCCACTGCCAGGGTACACTACACAGATGATTTACCTTCTGCTGCCACTCTGCCACCAGCTATTACGTCAAACAATAGCTGCTCACATTACTCCTCCATTCCTCCTGCTGCTGTTGCTGTCTGTCTGTGTTTCCCACTGCCAGGGTACACAGAATTACCTTCTTCTGCTGCCACTCTGCCACCAGCTATTACGTCAAACAATAGCTATATTGGTTGCAAAACCAAAACCAAACAAACCATTAAAAAAAAAAAAAAAAGGTTTAATTTTTCTGAGGTGCCCGGGTTGAAAACTGTGTTGTCCCAGTTGTGTATTGGACACAATGTGGGCTGCACGACCGCTGTCTGGGACCTCCTTTTGTGTTTATTTACAGCCCTGGTATCACCGCTAGGTACCAGGGCTATTATGTCACGCTGCCTACCTGCTGCCACACTCACACTACTCCTCCATACCTCCTCCTGCTGCTGCTGCTGCTGTCTGTCTGTGTTTCCCACTGCCAGGGTACACAGATGATTTACCTTCTGCTGCCACTCTGCCACCAGCTATTACGTCAAACAATAGCTGCTCGCCTACTCCTCCATTCCTCCTCCTGCTGCTGCTGTCTGTCTGTGTTTCCCACTGCCAGGGTACACAGAATTACCTTCTTCTGCTGCCACTCTGCCACCAGCTATTACGTCAAACAATAGCTATATTGGTTGCAAAACCAAAACCAAACAAACCATTAAAAAAAAAAAAAAAGGTTTAATTTTTCTGAGGTGCCCGGGTTGAAAACTGTGTTGTCCCAGTTGTGTATTGGACACAATGTGGGCTGCACGACCACTGTCTGGGACCTCCTGTTGTGTTTATTTACAGCCCTGGTATCACCGCTAGGTACCAGGGCTATTATGTCACGCTGCCTACCTGCTGCCACACTCACACTGCTCCTCCATACCTCCTCCTGCTGCTGCTGCTGCTGTCTGTCTGTGTTTCCCACTGCCAGGGTACACAGATGATTTACCTTCTGCTGCCACTCTGCCACCAGCTATTACGTCAAACAATAGCTGCTCGCCTACTCCTCCATTCCTCCTCCTGCTGCTGCTGTCTGTCTGTGTTTCCCACTGCCAGGGTACACAGAATTACCTTCTGCTGCCACTCTGCCACCAGCTATTACGTCAAACAATAGCTGCTCGCCTACTCCTCCATTCCTCCTCCTGCTGCTGCTGTCTGTCTGTGTTTCCCACTGCCAGGGTACACAGAATTACCTTCTGCTGCCACTCTGCCACCAGCTATTACGTCAAACAATAGCTATATTGGTTGCAAAACCAAAACCAAACAAACCATTAAAAAAAAAAAAAAGGTTTAATTTTTCTGAGGTGCCCGGGTTGAAAACTGTGTTGTCCCAGTTGTGTATTGGACACAATGTGGGCTGCACGACCGCTGTCTGGGACCTCCTGTTGTTTTTATTTACAGCCCTGGTATCACCGCTAGGTACCAGGGCTATTATGTCACGGCGAGCTGCCTGCCTCATTGACTGCCTGCTGCCACACACTCATCCTCCTCCTCCTGCTGCTGAATTTACCTCCTGCTGTCTTTGTGTTTCCACTGCCAGGGAGCACATACAATGGCGCTTCCAACATGCGTGCGCCCACCAGCTATTTGTTACGCTCAAAAATAGCTGCATTTCTTTAAAAAAAAAATTGAAAAGAGAAATACGTGAAGAAGAAGAAGACGATATTGAAAAAGAAGGAGAAGGAGAAGATGAAGATGAAGAAGAAGATGAAGAAGAAGATGAAGAAGATGATGAAGAAGAAGATGAAAAAGAAGAAGAAGATGAAGAAGATGAAGAAGATGAAGAAGAAGAAGATGAAGAAGAAGAAGAAGATGAAGAAGAAGAAGAAGAAGATGAAGAAGATGATGAAGAAGATGAAGAAGATGAAGAAGAAGAAGAAGATCGAGAAGAAGAAGAAGAAAGATAAAGAAGAAGAAGAACAAGTATATACAGTAACACTACTGAACAAAATTAAGGACACAACTTCTCTTTCCACATTTTTTTTTAAAGGAACATCCCCACATAATCACTTGCTGTTGTTACTTGGAAAAAAAGATGTTTCTTGCATCATTCACCCTCAAAACAAGTGTTGGAAGCTATTTAAGGCCAATTCGAATAGTCATCTCGAATAGTGAGCTCGAATACCGACTCGAATAGTGAGCTCGAAGTCCGAGGTCGAATCGAATAGTAAAAATTATTCGACTCGAATATTCGACTGACCTCGAATAATTTACTATTCGAATTCGACCAAACTCGAATTTTAAAAAGGGGTATTTGAGCATCACTATAACTGACTCCTATCGGATTCTCTACTCAGTCAGTACTATAACTACCCTGACTGATCCGAATGCACCTTTGGATTCACAGACCCATTGCCCTGATTTTGGGGCTTATCCTCTTTAGGTTGCTCCATTATTTCTCTACTAACATAATGGCGACACAAACACAGAACCTAGATACAAAAACCAACTGGAAAATTAGCTCATACAACGTTCATGGGCTCAACACTCCCCAGAAACGTTACCAGCTCCTGTACAAACTACACAGAGAGAAAGTCTCTATTGCGTTGTTGCAGGAGACCCACTTTAAGACACACTCAGTCCCTAGACTGACAGACAAACATTACAAGACCCACTACTATGCTACTAACCCACAATCTAAAACCAAAGGAGTCTCTATACTCCTCAGCTCCACGTGCCTACTCCAGAAACAAGAAGTCTTGACAGACCCAGAAGGCCGTTATATATTCCTCAAAGGAACTATAGGCACGAGAGAAGTCACGATTGCCAACATCTACGCCCCAAATGTTGGCCAGCTTAGCTTTATCCTAAAAACTTTAAACACACTGCACACGTTTGCAAAGGGGATGATACTTTTGGGTGGGGACCTCAACACACCGCTACTCCCCATTATTGATACCTCTACAGGACACTCGGTCCTCCCCTACAAAGCATTAAAAGCAATCAAATTAAAGTTAAAAGAGCTATCCCTTATGGATGCATAACACTAGCCGAGAAATGTGTACCAGGGAAATGAATCACTGACACTGAGTCCAGAATGGACAAACCCTTTGGGTACAAAGACAGAGTATGGTCACTCATACATAAATACTAAATAGTTAAAAAAAGAGTCCGAATACAGTCCTCTTAACAATGGAAGCGGTATATTGAGTCATAAGTGGAGGTCTTCGCTTATCCCCCACAATGGCATTTGTGCCAGGGTGGTGTAGCTATTCCACATATGTATTGTACATATATATACGCCGCTCCCACAGATACAGGGAAGGTTGCAGTGGTCATGCAAGGTCAATGTATTGTGTTAACTGTGACCCGCATGAGACCAAGTTGAACCGCAACTAACACTGTAAACGCTGGGGTGGTATAGAAATGTGCTCAGGTGCTATTTACAAAGTGATTGTATATTGTTAATCTGACATGTTTCACCCCATCGGCTTTCTCAAAGATTGCTATACATATATACAATGAAATCAGTGCACCCTCCACCCAACAAAATTCCCCCCAGCAGCAATAGCCCCAGTCAGAGCTGAAGCACCAGTTCTGGTGCGTGTTTAAATACTACTGAGGATGTGCGGAACACCCCTGTGGGGTGTGTCCGTTATGTATTGCTCATACCTGTTACATGGTGGCACAGCAGAGAACGGTGCGCTTTCATACGCGCTGGGGGGAGTAGCTGTGTGCCCCCGAACAAGCGCCGTCTATTCAGAGCGGCATCCTTAGTGACGCCGCCGCACTTCCGGTTGGCGGCGACGTCACTTCCGGTAATCATGTTACCTTGGTTACTAGGGACGCCCGTAATAGTAAACAGAACGTACTATTCACAGGCAGCGGCGGCGGAACCGATTAGTGATCGGCTGGTGGAATTTGTAAACAAACCCACATGCGCACGTATATCAGCAAATAAATTTGATGCAGACACATGGCGGGGGAATTATTATGCACAGTAGCCGCAGATGGTATTAACCACCTCCCCACAGGCATCCAAATGATGCGGTCTATAGGGGCAATCTCTAGGTCACCTGTGTGACTAGTGTTCTAGAGCAACCTACCCCCATACATAAGCTTAAGTATATATAGGACACCTGGCTCAATAGCCATCTAAATGTCACATGCAATCATGCGTCCGGCGGTGCCCCTCCATCGGGACAGTTATGCAGATGCATTGGAGACCGCATCAGAGACTGCGCACAAATGCCTGCCAACTGCTGCAGTGCCGCATTCGTATAGACACATTAATTGACGTCCTGTGTTGTAAGTTGTCAGCCCTACATTAGGTCATCTTGTTGACCCGCCGCTCCTAGGTAAGTACATGCTGCGCCTAATAATAAACGTTGGTAAATTTCACCATTGGTGCAGGGACATGATGATTACAGAAAACACGCCAAATTAAAATCCTCATTCAGACCGCCTGGAGCAATCGTGTCCAGGCGGTATATCCACTGGGATTCGATTTGAGTCAATCTCTTGTCCAGATTACCTCCCCTAATACTTCTCTGCCAATGTTGGATCCCCCAAAATGAAATGTCAAAACGCGATTGAGGGTGAACTAGATTCATGTGTCTAGCCACCGCTGTATCATTTTTGTGCTTAATGTCACCTATATGTTCAAGGACCCTCTCCTTTAATGCACGAGTAGTCTTGCCTACATACAGGAGGTCGCAACTAGCTCCACGTGCCTACTCCAGAAACAAGAAGTCTTGACAGACCCAGAAGGCCGTTATATATTCCTTAAAGGAACTATAGGCACGAGAGAAGTCACGATTGCCAACATCTACGCCCCAAATGTTGGCCAGCTTAGCTTTATCCTAAAAACTTTAAACACACTGCACACGTTTGCAAAGGGGATGATACTTTTGGGTGGGGACCTCAACACACCGCTACTCCCCATTATTGATACCTCTACAGGACACTCGGTCCTCCCCTACAAAGCATTAAAAGCAATCAAATTAAAGTTAAAAGAGCTATCCCTTATGGATGCATGGCAGATTTTTCATCCACAGGGAAGGGACTACACACACTATTCTGACCCAGCCAAACGCTACTCCAGAATAGACTACCTGTTTATAACACAACCAGACCTGGACTTGGTTAGGGATGCCTCGATTGGTAACATTGATATCTCTGATCATGCTCCTGTCTACATGACTATCTTGTTTCCCATGCATAGAAACAAACAATTCAACTGGAGACTGAACCCTCTGCTCCTAGCCGACTCTGAAATACATAAAAAAATTGACAGAACTCTGACTCGCTTCTTTAGAGACAACAACACCGACGACATATCCCCACTAACAGTCTGGGAAACCCATAAAGTGGTTGTTAGAGGGGAACTCCTCAGACCGGGAGCCAGGAAAAAAAGAGAGAATCTAGAGAGATACAACTTTCTTATCTCTAAGATCCACAACCTTGAGCAGCAGCATAAGAAATCACTCCTCCAAACAACTCTAAAGGAACTCACCCTCTCAAGGGAAGAGTTATTAACCTACCTGAACAGGGAACACAAACACAAATTTATGCTCCAGACTAAGCTATTCTACGAGTATAGCAATAAGGCAGGTCCTCTACTTGCCAGACTACTAAAGAAGCGGCAAGCACATCGAGCAGTACACCAAATCAAAGGCCTCAACGGGAAAATGTGCCATACTCTGCCTGAAATCTCTAATACTTTTAGTACGTATTATTCCCAATTATATAATCTAAATGACAACTCTAACTCCCCTCCCAGTCAGACATCACGAGAGGTAGTCATCAACACTTTCCTATCAAAACATGGCTTCACACCTATCACCTTAGACCAACAGAAAGAACTAGACAACAACATCTCAGAACCGGAATTTTTAGCAGCAATCAAAGCACAAAAACCAGGGAAAAGTCCCGGCCCAGATGGCTTAACCTCACAATATTATAAATCTTATGCTGCTGCTCTTGCGACCCCATTTCTACGAGCATTCAATGGCCTCCCTCCTGGGACATCCCCGTCTAAACAGTTGCTTGAAGCTCACATCACGGTCATTCCCAAACCAGGGAAAGACCCCAGTCTCTGCCAAAGTTACCGGCCAATATCCCTGCTGAACTTGGACGCCAAAATATTAGCAAGAATATTGGCCGTAAGACTTCAAGAAATAATTGCAGAAAAGATCAACAACGACCAGGTGGGATTTGTAATGGGAAGAGAAGCACGTGATAACACCATTAAGGCAATCGGGATTAACTCTTGGCTCTCTCGGCATCCGATGGAGGGAATGTTCCTGTCCACGGATGCCGAGAAGGCATTTGACAGGGTCGCATGAGACTATATGTTTGCGGTTTTGTCCAACCTGGGTCTAGGCCCGGCAATACAATCCTGGATGACACTCTTATACTCTAACCCATCCGCTAGAGTCCTTGTAAATGGGACACTATCAGAGTCCTTTACCCTGAAAAATGGGACCCGGCAGGGATGTCCCCTGTCACCCCTCATCTATGTCTTGACTCTGGAGCCCTTCTTAAACATGATAAGAGACAACCCAGAAGTGAAAGGAGTCACGGCGGGCAAATCAGAGTATAAAATTGCAGCTTTTGCTGACGACTTGCTGTTTTTCTTAACTGACCCAGTAAACTCCCTCAGAAATTTAATATCAGCCTTCACCTACTTTGGTAAAATATCAAATCTGAAAATAAATTACTCTAAGTCTTTTGCCTTCAATGTGTCACTATCCCCCCAAACTCTTGAAACATGCCAAAGTCTCTTCCCCTTCCAATGGGACCCAGAGTCAATAGCATATTTAGGGATTAAACTACCTTCCAGACTAGAGGATTTGTATAAACTAAACTATGCTCCCCTGGGACAAAACCTAGGGAAACTCCTAGAGGACTGGAACCCTATCACCTCCCTATCCTGGTTTGGCAGAGTGGCAGCTGCAAAAATGTCGATTCTACCTAAGTTCTTGTACATCAGTCAGGCTCTCCCTATCCACCTCCCACCCACCTTTTTTAAAAATCTACACAAGCAACTCCACCAATTTATATGGGCCAAAACACGACCACGCATTGCAGTTTTCACACTGAGGAGAACAAAACTAGACGGAGGAATAGCCCTCCCAAACTTTAAAACATACCATATGGCCTCACAACTCACCAGAATCATTGACTGGTCTGTACACGCAGACACCAAGGACTGGGTGAACCTTGAACAAACCTTTGTGGAACCCCAAATAGCGAGCTTACCCTGGTGCCCACCCAATCCCAAAGCCAAAATGCCCACTTCCCACCCCCTTATAACTGCCTCGTTAAAAACCTTCCAAAAAGCCTCTAAACAATACTCCTTATCCCATCCAAAGGGACCTATGATCCCCCTTTGCCATAACCCAGATTTCATACCTGGAATGGGTAAAGACTACCTGAAGGGATGGACCTCCCAAAATCCACCCACAATAGGAGATTTTCTAACTAATACTAAAGTAACCCCCTACCAACAATGCAAAAACTTAACAGCGCCAAACCAGATTTCTGAGTGGTCTTACCAGCAAATTAAACATTACATTTCATCAATAAGGCCAACAACCAACTTAAGGCTTAACTACACTGCTTTTGATCTAAAATGTAGATCACAAGAGCACCAGAGACACACCATTTCCTGGCTATATAACCTACTTAGTCCAGTGGACACCCAAGTCCTACTTCCCTTCCAAAAAGAATGGCACCAAGCTTTAGGCAAACAGCTCTCAGACGCCCAATGGGAACAACTCTACATCAAGGCTCATAAGTCCTCCCTTAATGTCCTAGCCCAAGAACAAAACTACAAATTCCTCACATCCTGGTATCGCACTCCAGCAAAGCTCCAAAAAAATCTTTCCCAACACCCAGCACACCTGCTGGAGATGCCAAACCAATAAAGCCGACCTCAAACATATAGCATGGGATTGCCCCATGCTACACTCTTACTGGACAAAAATCCACCACACAATCAACCAGATCACTGGTGCCAATCTCCATTTTAACCCTGAAACATTCCTACTACACGGAGCCCATGATTCACTAAAAACCTACAAAAAGACCTCAATCCCAATCCTAATTAATGCAGCCAGGGCGCTTATTCCAACTCTCTGGAAATCCGCAACCACCCCAACTTTCAAACAATGGATACAGAGAGTGGAAAAAATTAAAGACATAGAGGAAAACATCTTACTAGCCCAAGACAAAGCTGATAAAATATCACTCATATGGGCCACATGGTATGAATTCCAAGACTCTGATACTTACAGGCAAACCATGCTCGCCTCCGTATGACGTCATAATACAAAAAAGCACTATCACTCTCCGTCTGCTAGCAACCCAGAGGAACCCACTTGGGGACCCTAACCTAACCAACCCAAAATCCAAACTAGGTCGCCCTAAGCCCAGATGGAAACCCCCAAGCATACACCCAACCTAATCTTAAGACCTAATCTGTGAACCCAATAACCTCATACACAACAATAACTATGAATACGGCTGCACCCAGTAACATGGGTGCAGCACCAGATAAGCTGTCTATAAAGCCAAACCCATAAACAACCGCCACATTGAACCCTTTCTGACATACACATCCCAGAACTGCCTGACACACTATCCAGGTACCCGCTTGCCTATCTAAACCAGGAGTAACCTCTTCCACAGTAATACCGCATCAGATACTTTCAGCCCGGAGGGTCTCCCGGTTACAGTTATACCAAATGTTAAAAATTTAAATTGTATACGGCTTAAGTTCTGAAAGAGCCCTGTTTAAGTTACTGTTCTGAACTAAATGCAATGTTATACCTTGTTGTAATTGTTTTGAACATAAATCAATAAAACATATTGAAACAGAGAAGACATTGCAAGACAAGACATCGCAAGACAAGATTTCGCAAGACAAGACTTCGCAAGATATCACAAGACAAGACATTGAGAGACAATACATCGCAAGAAATCGCAAGACAAGCCATCACGAGACAAGACATCGAGAGACAAGGCATCGAGAGACAAGGCATCGAGAGACAAGACATCAAGAGACAAGACATCGAGAGACAAGACATCGCAAGACATGAGAAGACCTCGCAAGACAAGACATCGCAAGACAAGACATCGCAAGACAAGACATCGCAAGACAAGACATCGAGAGACAAGCCATCGAGAGACAAGACACCAAAAGACAAGACATTGAGAGACAAGACATCGCAAGACAAGACATTGAAAGACAAGACATTGCAAGATATCTCAAGACAAGCCATCGAGAGACAAGCCATCGAGAGACAAGACATCGCAAGAAAAGACATCGCAAGACATGAGAAGATATCACAAGACTAGACATCGCAACACGACATCGAGAGACAAGACATCGAGAGACAAGACATCGCGAGACATGAGAAGACATCGCAAGACAAGACATCGCAAGAAAAGACATTGCAAGATATCACAAGACAAGAGATCGAGAGACAAGACATCGCAAGAAATCATAAGACAAGACATCGAGAGACAAGACATTGTAAGAAAAGACATCGCAAGACAAGACATCGCAAGATATCGCAAGACAAGACATCGCAAGATATCGCAAGGCAAGACACTGCAAGAAAAGACATCGCAAGACAAAAGATCAAGAGACAAGATATCACAAGAAAAGACATCGCAAGACATGAGAAGACATAGCAAGAAAAGACATTGCAAGACAAGACAGTGAAAGACATCGCAAGACAAGACATCGCAAGACAAGACACCGCAAGGCAAGACATCACAAGACAAGACATCGAGAGACAACACATTGCAAGATATCGCAAGACAAGACACCAAAAGACAAGACATCGCAAGACAAGTCGTCGAGAGACAGAACATTGAGAGACAACACATCGCAAGACAAGACATCGTAAGACATCGCAAGACAGAACATCGCAAGACAAGACATCACAAGGCAAGACATTGTAGGAAAAGACATCGCAAGACAAGACATCCCAAAATATCGCAAGATAAGACATCGCAAGACAAGTCATCGCAAGACAAGTCATCGCAAGACAAGACATCGCGAGACAAGACATCACAAGAAAATACATTGCAAGACAAGACATCGCAAGACAAGACGTTGCAAGATATAGCAAAACAAGACAACAAAAGACAAGACATCGCAAGACAAGACATCGAGAGACAAGATATCGAGAGGCAAGACATCGAGAGACAAGACATTGCAAGACATGAGAAGACATCGCAAGACAAGACATCGCAAGACATGAGAAGACATCGCAAGACAAGACATCGCAAGACAGGACGTCACAAGAAAAGACATTGCAAAACATTGCAAGACATCGCAACACAAGCCATTGCAAGATATCGCAAGACAAGACATCGCAACACAAGCCATTGCAAGATATCTCAAGACAAGCCATCGCAAGACAAGCCATCGCAAGACAAGCCATCGAGAGACAAGACATCGCAAGAAAAGACATCGCAAGAAAAGACATCGCAAGGCAAGCATCGCAATGCAAGACATCACAAGATATCGCAAGACAAGACACTGCAAGAAAAGACATCGCAAGACATCGCAAGACAAGACATCGCAAGACAAGACATCATAATACATTGCAAGACAAGACATCGCAAGATATCGCAAGACAAGACATCGCAAGACAAGACATCGCAAGATATCACAAGACAATGCCCCAAAAGACAAGACATCGCAAGACAAGACATTCTAAAGACAGGATATCGCAAGAAAAGACACCGCAAGACATGAGAAGGCATCACAAGACAAGACATCGAGAGACAAGACATTGCAAGATATTGCAAGACAAGACATCATAAGACATTGCAAGACAAAACATTGCAAGACAAGACATTGCAAGACTAGACATCGAGAGACAAGACATCACAAGACAAGACATCTTGTCAGACACCTGATCTGCTGTATGCTTGTTTAGGGTCTATGGTTAAAAGTGTTAGAGGCAGAGGATCAAGCAGGAAACTGGTATTGCTCACAAGGAAATAAATATGGCAGCCTCCATATTCCTTTTGCTTCAGTTGTCCTTTGATTGTCTAAACAGGTGGGGTTGGTCCTGTGTGGCTCAATGTTGTCTTTCTGCCATTTAACCCCCTAGGCGGGACGCAGTTTCTGAGTCTGCGTCTGCCGGGAGGTTTTATTGACCCCCAAATTTTTTTTAGCCGCTTTAGCTAGTATTTCGCTAGCTAAGCGTATGTATTAGGTTGTTCCGGTCCCCCCCATGCCCGCCGATCGCCGCCGGCTATACGTACCTCGCCACGATCTCACGAAGAGCGCAGTTTCCCGATCGGCTTCTGGCGTTGCTATGGCGACGATCGGAGCTGACGTCATCGACGTCATGACGTCAGCCGCAATCCCGATCGCCGCCATCGCGATGCCTGGAGCCGATTGGGCGGCTGCGCCGGCGTAGGTACGTATTCCGGAAGTAACTGCGGGCGATCGCGGGGGACCGGAGCAACTTTGTGCATACGCTTAGCTAGCGAACCGCTAGCTAAAGCGTATTGCACCAGTTTCTTTGTTTTTTTAAGTCCTGGGGCCATGTGATCCTCCGCGGCGGCTACCCCGTGTGTAGCACGGGGTTACCGCTAAGAAGGTTAATGCCTTCATCTGGGCTGTTCCAAGCAGCAAAACATTTTAACCTCTCTGGCGGTATAATAATTTCTGGAGTTTAGGGTATTTTCAGTACGTTTCTGACCCTAAAATTAGGAAGAAAAATCATGCCGCCAGAATGCCTGCAGCAGCCTCAGCACTCGCTCACCTCCCTGGGCTCCAGCACTGCAATTTTCCCTCCATCCTCCGGGTGGAGCTGTAACTCTGGTGAGATCACTGTCAGTGATCTAACTGCAGAGTGATTCAGAGCCTCGGAGGAAAGCATGGAGAACTAGCTCGGGCTTAGCGCCAGAGAGGTTAAGGTATCATCAGCCCAGCAGAAGGAATTACCTGCTAGGCATCTTGGGTGTTTTCACACTGAGCGGCGGAGCATCTGGTCGTCTGTGCAGGTGTGAGTGGTGTATGCTGTACTCTATGTATCAACAATATGGATGTGATCAATGGTTCTGTTACTTCTATTCTTTAAAAATCAAGTACAGGATCTTTTCAAAAAAATAGCATATTGTTATAAAGTTCATTATTTTCTGTAATGTACTGATAAACATTAGACTTTCATATATTTTAGATTCAAATACACACAACTGAAGTAGTTCAAGCCTTTTATTGTTTTAATATTGATGATTTTGGCATACAGCTCATGAAAACCCAGAATTCCTATCTCAAAAAATGTGCATATTTCATCCGACCAATAAAAGAAAAGTGTTTTTAAAACAAAAAAAAAGTCAACCTTCAAATAATTATGTTCAGTTATGCACTCAATACTTGGTCTGGAATCCTTTTGCAGAAATGACTGCTTCAATGTGGCGTGGCATGGAGGCAATCAGCCTGTGGCACTGCTCAGGTGTTATGGAGGCTTCGGTAGCGGCCTTAAGCTCATCCAGAGTGTTGGGTCTTGCGTCTCTCAACTTTATCTTCCAGACCAAGTATTGAGTGCATAACTGAACATAATTATTTGAAGGTTGACTTTTTTTTGTTTTAAAAACACTTTTCTTTTATTGGTCGGATGAAATATGCAAATTTTTTGAGATAGGAAATTTGGGTTTTCATGAGCTGTATGCCAAAATCATCAATATTAAAACAATAAAAGGCTTGAACTACTTCAGTTGTGTGTATTTGAATCTAAAATATATGAAAGTCTAATGTTTATCAGTACATTACAGAAAATAATGAACTTTATCACAATATGCTAATTTTTTTAGAAGATCCTGTAATACCCTTTTTTTAATTCAGGTTTTTATTTCCTCCCCCCGTCTTACAGGTACCAAAAAGCGTGTGTAAATTTGCACACCTAGGGCTTGCTCTGCACACTGTTGAGGAAATTGCCCGCATCAAGAACGTAACCGTCCGATCGGGCTTATCAAAAGTGCATTATGAGAACACCCGCCTCCTGTACAGTATACAGTGGCTTGCTAAAGTATTTAGCCCCCTTGAAGTTTTCCACATTTTGTCACAATACTGCCACAAACATGAATCAATTTTATTGGAATTCCACGTGAAAGACCAATACAAGGTGGTGTACACATGAGAAGGGGAACGAAAATCATACATGATTCCAAACATTTTCTACAAATAAATAACTGCAAAGTGGGGTGTGCGTAATTATTCAGCCCCCTTTGGTCTGAGTGCAGTCAGTTGCCCAAAGACATTGCCTGATGAGTGCTAATGACTAAATAGAATGCACCTGTGTGTAATCTAATATCAGTACAAATACAGCTGCTCTGTGATGGCCTCAGAGGTTGTCTAAGAGAATATTGGGAGCAACAACACCATGAAGTCCAAAGAACACACCAGACAGGTCAGGGATAAAGTTATTGGGAAATTTACAGCAGGCTTAGGCTACAAAAAGATTACCAAAGTCTTGAATATCCTACAGAGCACTGTTCAAGTGATCATTCAGAAATGGAAGGAGTATAGCACAACTGTAAACCTACCAAGACAAGGCCGTCCACCTAAACTCACAGGCCGAACAAGGAGAGCGCTGATCAGAAATGCAGTCAAGAGGCCCATGGTGACTCTGGACGTGCTGCAGAGATCTACAGCTCAGGTGGGGGAATCTGTCCATAGGACAACTATTAGTCGTGCACTGCACAAAGTTGGCCTTTATGGAAGAGTGGCAAGAAGAAAGCCATTGTTAACAGAAAAGGATAAGAAGTCCTGTTTGCAGTTTGCCACAGGCCATGTAAGGGACACAGCAAACATGTGGAAGAAGGTGCTCTGGTCAGATGAGACCAAAATCAAACTTTGTGGCCAAAATGCAAAATGCTATGTGTGGTGGAAAACTAACACTGCACATCACTCTGAACACACCATTCCCACTGTCAAATATGGTGGTGGCAACATCATGCTCGGGGGGTGCATCTCTTCAGCAGGGACAGGGAAGCTGGTCAGAGTTGATGGGAAGATGGATGGAGCCAAATACAGGGCAATCTTGGAAGAAAACCTCTTGGAGTCTGCAAAAGACTTGAGACTGGGGCGGAGGTTCACCTTTCAGCACAACAACGACCCTAAACATAAAGCCAGGGCAACAATGGAATGGTTTAAAACGAAACATATCCATGTGTTAGAATGGCCCAGTCAAAGTCCAGATCTAAATCCAATCGAGAATCTGTGGCAAGATCTGAAAACTGCTGTTCACAAACGCTGTTCATCTAATCTGACTGAGCTGGAGCTGTTTTGCAAAGAAGAATGGGCAAGGATTTCAGTGTCTAGATGTGCAAAGCTGGTAGAGACATACCCTAAAAGACTGGCAGCTGTAATTGCAGCAAAAGGTGGTTCTACAAAGTATTGACTCAGGGGGCTGAATAATTACGCACACCCCACTTTGAAGTTATTTATTTGTAAAAAATATTTGGAATCATGTATGATTTTCATTCCACTTCTCACGTGTACACCACTTTGTATTGGTCTTTCACGTGGAATTCCCAAAAAATTGATTCATGTTTGTGGCAGTAATGTGACAAAATATGGAAAACTTCAAGGGGGCTGAATACTTTTGAAAGCCACTGTATAAGTGCCCCCATCTGGTGGATTCTTCAGCCACAAAAGTGGTAACGTTTTCTTGGAAAAGAAGTTTGGTGCCTTATTTTAATTCTAAAGGGTCTTAATTTTGAATTTTAGGATGCAGAATGAACAGTGTTGTTACTTCTGTTTCTTAACCACTTGAGGACCGCAGTGTTAAACCCCTATAAAGACTAGACCATTTTTTACAATTCAGCACTGCACAGCTTCAATGGTTTATTGCTCGGTCATACAACTTACCACCCAAATGAATTTTACCTCCTTTTCTTGTCACTAATACAGCTTTCTTTTGGTGCTGTTTGATTGCTGCTGCGATTTTTAGTTTTTACTATATTCATCAAAAAAAGCCAGGAATTTTGTTAAAAAAAAGGATATTTTGAAATTCCTGTGGTAACATTTTTCAAATAAAGTAACATTTCTATACAAGTTTTTGTCCATATTTATTGTGCTACATGTCTTTGATTAAAAAAAATTCAATAAGTGTAGATTTATTGGTTTGCAAAAGTTATTGGGCCTGATTCACAAAGCTGTGCTAACAGTTAGCACGCTGGTGAAAAGCCCTTTATCATGCCTAAACTCAGTTTAGGCATGATAAGTTTAGGCGTGATAAGTTTAGGCGTGATAAGTTTAAGCACCAACTGGGTTAGCACCGCAGTGCACAGCTGATCAAAAGTTTTGTGCTTTGCATAAAGTTTAATGGCGCTGCTTTGTGTGCAGGACTTTGCGCGCGATCTAAACTTATCTAAACTTATCACGCCTAAACTTATCATGCCTAAACTGGCTGTTCACCAGCGTGGTGCAATGGTTATCATGCCTAAAGTCTCTAACTGGGTTAGCACCACTTTGTGAATCGAGCCCATAGTGTTTACAAACTATGGTACAAAAAAGTGAATTTGCGCAGTTTGAAGCAGCTCTGACTTTTTTGAGCACATGTCATGTTTCTTGAGGTGCTAGAATGCCAGGATAGTATAAATACCTCCCAAATTACACCATTTTGGAAAGAAGACATTCCAATGTATTTGCTGAGGTGCATGGTGAGTTCATAAAAGATTTTATTTTTTGTCACAAGTTAGCAGAAAATGACACTTTGTGACAAAAAAAAAAGAGTGTTTCCATTCCTGCTAACTTGTGACAAAAAAAATAAATAAAAAAAATCTACGGACTCACCATGCCCCTCAGTGAATACCTTGGGGTGTCTACTTTCCAAAATTGAGTCACTTGTGGGGTACTTGTACTGCTCTGGCATTTTGGAGGAGGGCTAAATTTTGAGCACCGCTGTAAAGCCTAAAGGTGGTCATTGGACTTTGGGCCCCTTTGCGCAGCTAGACAGCAAAAAAAGTGCCACATATGTGGTATCGCCGTTCTCATGAGAAGTAGTATAATGTGTTTTGGGGTGTGTTTTCACACATTCCCATGCTGGGTGGGAGAAATATCTCTGTAAAGGACAACTTTTTTGATTTGTTTACACTAAATTGTCCATTTACAGTGATATTTCTCTCACTCAGCATGGGTATGTGTTAAAATACACCCCAAAACACATTATACTACTTCTCCTGAGTACGGCAATACCACATGTGAAACTTTTTTTGCAGTCTAACTGCGCTAAGGGGTCCAAAGTCCAATGAGTACCTTTAGGTTTTCACAGGTCAATTTTACTTATTTGGTTTACAGACTACTCCTCACGGTTTAGGGTCCCTAAAATACCAGAGAAGTATAGGAACCCATTTTGGAAAGAAGATACCCCGAGGCAGGGGTCTAGTCCTGGGAAAAGAAGTGAGTGGACACACTTGGAGAACTGCTGCGGCGCGCCAAAAAATGGGCGTGGTCAGGCACACTGTGGGCGTGGTCATGGGTGGGGCCAAATATACATGACCTTAGCAGTGATGTAAAAGGTCTGCCGAGGAAGTTTGAGCTCTGCCGTAGTGTATCCCCCAAAAAGAGATGTAATCTGACAGCATTTCACCAAAAAGACACATAATCTGGTAGAAGTTCCTCCAAGATACAGATAATATGGAAGTGGTTCCCCCCAAAAAAATGTGGCAGCAGCAGTTCCACAAACATACACATAATTTGGAAGCAGTTCCCCAAAATACGTGAAACCTGGCAGTGGATCACCCAAACTACACGTAACACCCAAAGGACATATAATCTGGCAGTAGTGGTCCCCCAAACATACACAATCTGGCAGCAGTTCCCCAAAATACATAACAGCGGTTCCACAAAAATGCAGATAATCTGACAGCAGTTCCCCCAAAATAGGTAGCCAGGTCTATAGGTGTCCCCAGTATAAGTAGCCATGAGTATAGTAGTCCCCAGTATATGTAGCCATATACTGGGGACTAGTATATGTAGCCAGGGGTATATGTGCCCAGTATATGTAGCCAGGGGTATATGTGCCCAGTATATGTAGCCAGGGGTATATGTGCCCAGTATATTTAGCCAGGGGTATATGTCCCCAGTATATGTAGGCAGGGGTATATGTGCCCAGTATATGTAGCCAGGGGTATATGTCCCCAGTATATGTAGGCAGGGGTATACGTGCCCAGTATATGTAGTCAGGGGTACATATGCCCAGTATATGTAGGCAGGGGTATATGTCCCCAGTATATGTAGGCAGGGGTATATGTGCCCAGTATATGTAGTCAGGGGTATATATGCCCAGTATATGAAGGCAGGGGTATATGTGCCCAGTATATGTAGGCAGGGGTATATGTGCCCAGTATATGTAGTCAGGGGTATATATGCCCAGTATATGTAGGCAGGGGTATATGTGCCCAGTATATGTAGGCAGGGGTATATGTGCCCAGTATATGTAGTCAGGGGTATATATGCCCAGTATATGTAGGCAGGGGTATAGGTAGCCAGGTTTGCCCCCAGCAGGAGGGGAGCAGCGCAGAGAAGGCGAGCTATGGGGACAGCGGGGATGGGCGGACATCTCCCCCCCCCCATCCCTCACCTTCGTGCTCCCCTTCCTGCCTCTCCCCTCCAGTGTTGTGAAGTGTCGGGCCCGGCGGCAAAAATGGGCGGGCCCGGCGGCGAAATCTAAAATTTTCTATGAACTCACCATACCCCTCACGGAATACCTTGGGGTGTCTTCTTTCCAAAATGGGGTCACTTGTGGGGTCCCTATACCGCCCTGACATTTTGGAGGCCCTTTACCGTGGGGAGTAGTCTGGAAACCAAATGAGTAAAATTGACCTGTGATATCCTAAAGGTGCTCATTGGACTTTGGGCCCCTTTGCACAGCTAGGCTGCAAAAAAGTGTCACACATGTGGTATCGCCGTACTCAGGAGAAGTAGTATAATGTGTTTTGGGGTGGCTTTTCACACATACCTATCCTGTGTGTGAGAATATCTCTGTAAATGACAATTTTTTCGATTTTAGTTTTTACACAGAGTTGTCATTTACAGAGATATTTCTCCCACCCAGGATGGGTATATGTGGAAAGACAACCCAAAACACATTATATTGCTACTCCTGAGAACAGCAATACCACATATGTGACACTTTTTTTGCAGCCTAGCTGCACAAAAGGACCCAAATTCCAATGAGCACCTTTAGGCTTTACAGGGGTGTTCACAATTTACCCCCCCCCCCCCAAACAATGCCAGGACAGTAAACACATCCCACAAATAACCCCCTTTTGGAAGAAAGACACCCCAAGGAAATTGTATTTTTTGTCACAAGTTAACAGAAAATGACACTTTGTCAGAAAACAAATTGAAAAAAATTAATTTCTGCTAACTTGTGACAAAAAATAAAATCTTCTAGAACTCACCATGCCAATCAAAGAATACCTTGGGTGTCTTCTTTCCAAAATGGGGTAATTTGTGGAGTCTGTCCTGACATTTTAGGGTCTCCACAATCATTACATGTATGGCCTGTATTAGGAGCTTCTGCTATACTCCTTATATTGGGCATACGGGTGATGCACTTTTTTTTTCCATAAAAGGAAAAATGAACGGCAAAGATTCTCTCATTCACATTGATCAATGTGGATGAAAAAATATCTGCCGAAAAATGTGAAAAAAAGAGGGGCATGGCGTTTGCAGGACATAGGAGCACCGCCCACAAAATGTTCCTATCGATGTGGATGAAAAAAAAACATTGCCAATTTTGATACAAAGTTCTTGCCAAAGCATAGGAACTCCAATACCGCGCCTCAGCTCATATGCCTCGGCAAACTTATCTTACTGCGGAGGAGAAATCTCGTCCTGCAGCGCTGCATGCACCGACTTGTGTGTAACCTGACAGACGCACAATGCTTCTGTCAGGATGCACCATCAGTGCTGCAGCTGATTGGTCAATCGGTCAGAAAATTTCTGTCACTGAGGTGGAGCGGGCTGAACGCAAGTGCGGCAGAATGATCAGGCCTGATCGGGAAAACACTGCGTTTTTAGTGAAGCCTACTCTAAGGTGACCCTAACGTACTTATATAGATCTGACTGCGATCAGTACTGATCACTTACAGATACTATATTTAGTACCAATTCTGATTAGCGGCAGTGATTATGCTAATCAGTGACTAATTAGTGACTGCGGTGTGGTGGGCTGGGCGCTAACTGACGCTAACTACCTAACAAAGGGGCCTAGCTAACTCACTGGCCTAGCTGTTAACACTAGTGATACTAAAACATTGACAGTTTTCATTGATTATTGTTTTTAGATCACTAGGATAGTGACAGGGGGGTGATTAGAGGGCAATCAGATACAATCGGAGGCAATCAGATCGAAATCATATAGCAATGGAAAACAATCACATGCAATCAGAGGCAATCAAATGCAATCAGATGCAATTAAAAACAGACAGAGGTCAATCAGAGCCAATCACAGGGCAATCAAGAGGCCAATCCGATGCCAATCAGAGTGAAAACAGGCAATCAGATGTCAATAAACAGTGCACATACAATCAGATGTCAGTCAGACGCCAATCAGAGCTTATTACAGGCAATCAGATGTCAATCATTGCAGCTGTCAGGTGCCAAACAATGTAAACAGCAATTAGTGGTGATCAGCTGGCAATCAGAGACAATCAGAGTGAACTAACATGCGATCAGATGTCAATCAACAGAGCACAGACGATCAGATGTCAATCAGACCTCAATCAGATGCCAATCAGAGCTGATTACAGGCGATCAAATATCAATCACACTGCAGCTGTCAGATGCCAAACAATGTAAACAGCAGTCAATCAATGGACACTCAGAGACGCTCAGATGCCAATCACAGTGAAAACAGGCAATCAGATGTCAATCAACAGTGCACAGATGACGAGATGTCACTCAGACATCAATCAGATGCAGCTGTCAGATGCCAAACAATGTAAACAGCAATCGGTGGTGATCAGCAGGCAATCAGAGACAATCAGATGGCAATCAAAGTGAAATAACAGGCGATCAAATGTCAATCAACAGTACACAGATGATCAGATGTCAATCAGACCTCAATCAGTTGCCAATCAGAGCTAATTACAGGCAATCAGATGTTAATCACTGCAACTGTCAGATGCCAAAGTAAACAACAATCAATCAGTGGTGATCGGTAGGCAAGCAGAGTGAAATAACAGGCGATCTGATGTCAATCAACAGTGCACAGAACATCAGATGTCAATCAGACCTCAATCAGATGCCAATCAGAGCTGATTACAGGCGATCAAATGTAAACAGCAGGCAATCACTGTTCAATCATAGATGATCAGATGCCAATCAGAGTGGCATTATTTGGCAGCTGTCACATGCCAAACAATGTAAACGGCAATCGGTGGTGATCAGCGGGCAAACAGAGACAATCAGATGCCAATTAGAGTGAAATAACAGGCGATCAGATGTCAATCAACAGAGCACAGATGATCAAATGTCACTCAGACCTCAATCAGATGCCAATCAGACCTCAATCAGAGCTGATGACAGGCGACCAGATGTCAATCAGACCTCAGTCAGACGCCAAAACAATGGGGTAGGGGCCAGTGAGGGGTGATCAGCGTGTAGTCGGGGGCACAATGTGCGGCGATATGTAGTGTATTACCTTGGCAGGGCTGCCGTCCTCTCTGGTGGTCGATCTGGGCACACTGTGACCACCAGAGGAGGAGGCAGCCTGTATAACACAAAAACACATTGTTTGCAAAACAACATGTATTATACATTACTATCGTGCAGATCGTACCCATACAGCCCGCCGGCGTTGCTAATTTGCTGATGACGGAGGGGGGTCACAAAGGATGCTGAGCGATGCGCTCTGCTCCAGGACCTTACACCGATCGGCAGTCTTGGGGCAGCTGCCGCGGCCATGCCCATCGGCGTGATTCGGCCTGCAAGTGGTTAAAAAAACATAAACTCGTAGATATATATTTATAGGCCTTATTAGCTTTCTTTTATTGGATATATTTTTTATTATACTACCAATCATCTGATTTTGTATACCATTGGTGGAAATTGCTGAATTGATTTTTTTCATATATGGCATTTTTTTGACATTTTTTGACATTTTTTGACATTTTTTGGCATTTGGCATTTTTTTGACATTTTTTGGTGTTTGGTTAATTTTGAAACGTATTTTTAGTCGCAAGTATTGCGTATAGTTAGGACGCGTTCATGTGGCACTTTCTAGGCGGCTGCCTTAAAGTTCTTTTTAAATTTGTATGTCTTTTTCCAATAAAACAGACTAAGCTTTTCTGAAGGTGGTGCGGATCTTTCTCTTCATTTGTTAAAAAAAACATAAACATATTTTTTAAAAATTAAAGAAACATCCTGGGAGCAATCACAGCCCGCCAACAGAAAGTTCTGTTGGTGGGCAGAAAAGAGGGGGGGGGGGGAAATCACTTGTGTGCTGAGTTGTATGGCCCTGCAGTGAGGCCTTAAAGCTGCAGTGGCCTATTTTGTAAAAAATAGCTTGGTCACTAGGACGGTTTAAGACCATGGTCCTTAAAGGGAACCTAAACTGAGAGGGATATGGATGTTTCCTTTTAAACAATACCAGTTGCCTGGCAGTCCTGCTGATCTCTTTGGCTGCAGTAGTCGCTGAATCACAGACTTCAAAAGAGCATGCAGCTAATCCAGTCTGACTTCAGTCAGAGCACCTGATCTTCATACTTGTACAGGGGCTGTGGCTGAAAGTATTACAGACACAGAATCAGCAGGAGAGTCAGGGAACTGGTATTATTTTGAAAGGAAAAATCCATATCCTTCTCAGTTTAGGTTCCCTTCAAGAGGTCAAGCTTTGCAGCATCTAAAATGTCTGACACTAACCTCCACCCCTGTCTGATGCCCAACAGTCACCTCCCCCTTTCCCACTGCTAGAATTACCCCCCTCCAGGGCCAGAGCTACCATAGGAAAAAAATGGGCAATTGCCCCAGGGCCCCAGAGCCTGTAGGGGCCCCCAAGGTGTCCCTCCCCCATCTTAACTGTTGCTCCCCAGGGATTCTGCAGAGTCTGTTAAGGTGGGAGGTGATTGGGGGAGGGTTAGCAGCCAGCTCAGGGGCCCAGGAGGGAAATTTGGCTGCAACAAAGGGCCTCTAATGACGCTTTTTGGTCGGGGTTGTCTGTTAGGGGGCCCCCAGGCTAATTTTGCCCTAGGGCCCAATTGTTACTTGAACCGGCCCTGCCCCCCTCCCTACATTTCACATATTCAGACACAGAACCGTAGTGCTCAGGCGGGAGATAGGACAATTGTAGTGCGCATGCGATGCAGCACAAGATGAATTGCACTGCACTGGATCATAGGACAATCATAGTGCGTATGCGGTGCAGCACAGTGCACCAGATCATAGGACAATCATAGTGTGCATGCGGTTCAGCACAAGATGAAGGACAGCACATTGCACCAGATCATAGGACAGTCATAGTGCGCATGCGGTGCAGCACAAGATGAAGGGTAGCACATTGCACCCAATCATAGGACAATCGTAGTGCGCATGTGGTGTAGCACAAGATAAAGTGTAGCACATTGCACCGGAACATAGGACAATCGTAATGCGCATGCACTGCAGCACAAGATGAAGGGCAGCACATTGCACCAGATCATTGGACAATCGTAGTGCGCATGCGGTGCAGCACTAGATGAAGGGTAACACATTGCATGAGATCATAGGACAATCGTAGTGCGCATTCAGTGCAGCACAAGATGAAATGCAGCACATTGCACCAGATCATAGGACAATTGTGCGCATGCGGTACAGCACATGATGAAAGGCAGCACATTGCACCAGATCATAGGACAAATGTAGTGCACATGCGGTGCAGCACAAGATAAAGGGTAGCACATTGTTCCAGATCAAACAATGATTGTAGTGTGCATGCGGTGCAGCACAAGATGAAGGGTAGCACATTTCACCGGATCATAGAACAATTGTGCGCATGTGGTGCAGCACAAGATGAAGGGTAGCACATTGCACCAAATCATAGGACAATTGGGCGCATGTGGTGCAGCGCAAGATGAAGGGTAGCACATTGCACCAGATCATAGGACAATTGTGCGCATGCGGTACAGCACATGATGAAAGGCAGCACATTGCACCAGATCATAGGACAAATGTAGTGCACATGCGGTGCAGCACAAGATAAAGGGTAGCACATTGTTCCAGATCAAACAATGATTGTAGTGTGCATGCGGTGCAGCACAAGATGAAGGGTAGCACATTTCACCGGATCATAGAACAATTGTGCGCATGTGGTGCAGCACAAGATGAAGGGTAGCACATTGCACCAAATCATAGGACAATTGGGCGCATGTGGTGCAGCGCAAGATGAAGGGCAGCACATTGCTCCAGAGCATTGGACAATTGTGCGCATGTGGTGCAGCACAAGATGAAGGGCAGCACATTGCACCACCAGATCATAGGACAATTGTGCGCATGTGGTGCAGCGCAAGAGGAAGGGTAGCACATTGAACCAGATCATAGGACGATTGTGCGCATTTGGTGCAGCGCAAGATGAAGGGTACACATTGCATCAGATCATAGGACAATCGTAGTGCACATGCGGTTCAGCACAAGATGAAGGGTAGCACATTGCACCAGATAATTGGATAATTGTAGTGCGCATGCGGTGCAGCACAAGATGAAGGACAGCATATTGCACCAGATCATGACTGTTATAGGAAACCTAAAGCAAGAGGGATATCAAGGCTGCCATATTTATTTCCTCTTAAAGTGTATCCGGATGAAAAACTATAACAAGTATCTTGTCTATATATCTTATCTAAAGTTTACATAGTTTACACAGCAAATCTAGCTGCAAACAGCTTCAATAGTTTATGATTATTTATTCCTGTGATACGATTAGGGCAGCCATGTTCTGTTTGTCACAGGCTAAGAGCTGGAGATGGAATCAGCTTTCTTGTGTGTAAATTCAGTCCCCTCTCCTCCTCCCTCCTCCCGTGTGCCTCTGAAATCTCTAGCTAGTAACCTCCTCCTCATCCTGCCCAGACTGGGCTCCCATAAGCCCTTGCTACAGTGCCAATGCACTCTAAAAAGCTGTGGGCAAGGTTTGTTTAGTTTATAGGGAATTAGAGTATTAAAACAAAACAAAAAAAGTATTTGGTTTGAGGAATGCCCTATAAACTATATGAAAGGAACACAATTATGCAATGAGTAAAAGTTTATCTTGGATCCACTTTAAGCAATACCAGATGCCTGGCTGTCCTGCTGATCTTCTGCCTCTAACACTTTTAGCTATAGACCCTGGACAAGCATGCAGCAGTTCAGGTGATTCTGACATTATCGTCAGATCTGACAAGATTAGCCGCATTATTATATTATAGTCTGGCATTATTCAGACACTACTGCATCCTAATAGACCAGCAGGACTGCCAGGCAACAGGTATTGTTTAAAAGGAAATAAATATGACAGCCTCCATATCACTTTCACTCCTGGTTCAATTTCTGGTTGAGTGAAGGTGATTCCACAAAAAGAGGCTGCAGTTAGCCTATTCACCACAAGATAGCGATGACATCTCTCCCAGGTGGAACGCACAGAAAGGCAAAAGATAAAACCAAAGATAGGAAGTGTTGTCACAGTAGGCGGAGACGTTGCAGTGCACGAGGAGTAGTGGAGGTATGGCTGGAAGAGGTAATTATGTGATTTTGTTTTTATATATTGAGCAGAGCAGAGGTCAGGGTGCACATACTTTGTTACAGAGGAGGTCTTGGCACACCTGTCACTATTCTGATCATCCCCCTTGAAGTAATAGCTATACAAGAGACTTTGATATCACTGTTGAATACCCGGATAGCTCAGGGTGACCCAGAACCACTAGGAAAGTGTAGGGGGCTAAAAGAGACTAAAAAGCCCTCCTACTGAAAAGCAGCGCTGAGTGTAATTTGCCTTTTGGAAAACAGAATGTATTTGTGATAATTTAGCTTTGAGTGAGCAGCACTCCTGAATATGCAAATCAGCTCTTTATGCCCCTGAAGCCAGGCTCCCATCCAGAGCCGCTGGTGTATGGCTAGCCAAGCCAGGCTCCCATCCATAACTGCTGGTGTATAGCTAGCCAAGCCAGGCTCCCATCCATAACTGCTGGTGTATAGCTAGCCAAGCCAGGCTCCCATCCATAACTGCTGGTGTATAGCTAGCCAAGCCAGGCTCCCATCCATAACTGCTGGTGTATAGCTAGCCAAGCCAGGCTCCCATCCATAACTGCTGGTGTATAGCTAGCCAAGCCAGGCTCCCATCCATAACTGCTGATGTATAGCTAGCCAAGCCAGGCTCCCATCCAGAGCCGCTGGTGTATAGCTAGCCAAGCCAGGCTCCCATCCAGAGCCGCTGGTGTATAGCTAACCATGCCAGGCTCCCATCCAGAGCCGCTGGTGTATGGCTAGCCAAGCCAGGCTCCCATCCATAACTGCTGGTGTATAGCTAGCCAAGCCAGGCTCCCATCCATAACTGCTGATGTATAGCTAGCCAAGCCAGGCTCCCATCCAGAGCTGCTGGTGTATAGCTAGCCAAGCCAGGATCCCATCCAGAGCCGCTGGTGTATAGCTAACCATGCCAGGCTCCCATCCAGAGCCGCTGGTGTATGGCTAGCCAAGCCAGGCTCCCATCCATAACTGCTGGTGTATAGCTAGCCAAGCCAGGCTCCCATCCATAACTGCTGGTGTATAGCTAGCCAAGCCAGGCTCCCATCCATAACTGCTGGTGTATAGCTAGCCAAGCCAGGCTCCCATCCATAACTGCTGATGTATAGCTAGCCAAGCCAGGCTCCCATCCATAACTGCTGATGTATAGCTAGCCAAGCCAGGCTCCCATCCAGAGCCGCTGGTGTATAGCTAGCCAAGCCAGGCTCCCATCCAGAGCCGCTGGTGTGTAGCTGGCCAAGCCAGGCTCCCATCAATAACTGCTGGTGTATAGCTAGCCAAGCCAGGCTCCCATCCATAACTGCTGGTGTATAGCTAGCCAAGCCAGGCTCCCATCCATAGCTGCTGGTGTATAGCTAGCCAAGCCAGGCTCCCATCCATAACTGCTGGTGTATGGCTAGCCAAGCCAGGCTCCCATCCATAACTGCTGGTGTATGGCTAGCCAAGCCAGGCTCCCATCCATAACTGCTGGTGTATAGCTAGCCAAGCCAGGCTCCCATCCATAACTGCTGGTGTATAGCTAGCCAAGCCAGGCTCCCATCCATAACTGCTGGTGTATAGCTAGCCAAGCCAGGCTCCCATCCATAACTGCTGGTGTATGGCTAGCCAAGCCAGGCTCCCATCCATAACTGCTGGTGTATAGCTAGCCAAGCCAGGCTCCCATCCATAACCGCTGGTGTATGGCTAGCCAAGCCAGGCTCCCATCCATAACTGCTGGTGTATGGCTAGCCAAGCCAGGCTCCCATCCATAACTGCTGGTGTATGGCTAGCCAAGCCAGGCTCCCATCCATAACTGCTGGTGTATAGCAAGCCAAGCCATGCTCCCATCCATAACTGCTGATGTATAGCTAGCCAAGCCAGGCTCCCATCCATAACTTCTGGTGTATAGCTAGCCAAATCACAAACACTGGTCCACATGACAGCCCAGGGGCCCCAGGTCTCTCTCACTCACTGGGGCCTCCAAACCACCATGCGACACCTAGAGGGAAGTGCGGGCAAGCCCTGGACCTCTCACCTCCAGGGAACTCACCCCACCACCTCTAAACTGAATGCCAACTGCAACAAACACAATTGCTAACTTCCAGTCAGAGCAATATCCTGCCTCTATCTGGCCAGCAGACGCTAGTCAGCCAATCAGGTGCACTGTCATACACCCTTTGCCTGCTGTACCATACCTAGCAGGAATTACATAGATTAGCATTCAGGTGGGAGGCTTTGGTTGGACGCAATCGTGAATTGCGTCGTTTACAGGGACGCCCCGTGTAGGCACATCTCCCACACGGTCCCCTCCCTAACCACTCACCTGTCAACCGCATCCTAGAAGCTGCAAAAAATAAATTTAAAATCACAAACACTGGTCCACATGACAGCCCAGGGGCCCCAGGTCTCTCTCACTCACTGGGGCCCCCAAACCACCATGCGACACCTAGAGGGAAGTGCGGGCAAGCCCTGGACCTCTCACCTCCAGGGAACTCACCCCACCACCTCTAAACTGAATGCCAACTGCAACAAACACAATTGCTAACTTCCAGTCAGAGCAATATCCTGCCTCTATCTGGCCAGCAGACGCTAGTCAGCCAATCAGGTGCACTGTCATACACCCTTTGCCTGCTGTACCATACCTAGCAGGAATTACATAGATTAGCATTCAGGTGGGAGGCTTTGGTTGGACGCAATCGTGAATTGCGTCGTTTACAGGGACGCCCCGTGTAGGCACATCTCCCACACGGTCCCCTCCCTAACCACTCACCTGTCAACCGCATCCTAGAAGCTGCAAAAAATAAATTTAAAATCACAAACACTGGTCCACATGACAGCCCAGGGGCCCCAGGTCTCTCTCACTCACTGGGGCCCCCAAACCACCATGCGACACCTAGAGGGAAGTGCGGGCAAGCCCTGGACCTCTCACCTCCAGGGAACTCACCCCACCACCTCTAAACTGAATGCCAACTGCAACAAACACAATTGCTAACTGTTTGTTTGTGTTTGTTGCAGTATAGCTAGCCAAGCCAGGTTCCCATCCAGAGCCGTTGGTTATAGCTAGCCGAGCCAGGCTCCCATCCATAACTGCTGGTGTATTGCTAGCCAAGCCAGGCTCCCATCCATAACTGCTGGTGTATTGCTAGCCAAGCCAGGCTCCCATCCATAACTGCTGGTGTATAGCTAGCCAAGCCAGGCTCCCATCCTTAACTTCTGGTGTATAGCTAGCCAAGCCAGGTTCCCATCCAGAGCCATTGGTTATAGCTAGCCAAGCCAGGCTCCCATCCATAACTGCTGGTGTATAGCTAGCCAAGCCAGGCTCCCATCCATAACTGCTGGTGTATAGCTAGCCAAGCCAGGCTCCCATCCAGAGCCACTGGTGTATAGCCAGCCAAGCCAGGCTCCCATCCATAACTGCTGGTGTATAGCTAGCCAAGCCAGGCTCCCATTCATAACTGCTGTTGTATAGCTAGCCAAGCCAGGCTCCCATCCATAACTGCTGTTGTATAGCTAGCCAAGCCAGGCTCCCATCCATAACTGCTGTTGTATAGCTAGCCAGGCTCCCATCCATAACTTCTGGTGTATAGCTAGCCAAGCCAGGTTCCCATCCAGAGCCGCTGGTGGACAGCTAGCCAAGCCAGGCTCCCATCCATAACTGCTGGTGTATAGCTAGCCAAGCCAGGCTCCCATCCATAACTGCTGGTGTATAGCTAGCCAAGCCAGGCTCCCATCCATAACTGCTGGTGTATAGCTAGCCAAGCCAGGCTCCCATCCATAACTTCTGGTGTATAGCTAGTCAAGCCAGGTTCCCATCCAGAGCCGTTCATTATAGCTAGCCAAGCCAGGCTCCCATCCATAACTGCTGGTATATAGCTAGCCAAGCCAGGCTCCCATCCATAACTGCTGGTGTATAGCTAGCCAAGCCAGGCTCCCATCCATAACTGCTGGTGTATAGCTAGCCAAGCCAGGTTCCCATCTATAACTGCTGGTGTATAGCTAGCCAAGCCAGGCTCCCATCCATAACTTCTGATGTATAGCTAGCCAAGCCAGGTTCCCATCCAGAGCCGTTGGCTATAGCTAACCAAGCCAGGCTCTCATCCATAACTGCTGGTGTATAGCTAGCCAAGCCAGGCTCCCATCTATAACTGCTGGTGTATAGCTAGCCAAGCCAGGCTCCCATCTATAACTGCTGGTGTATAGCTAGCCTAGCCTGGCTCCCATCTATAACTGCTGGTGTATAGCTAGCCAAGCCAGGCTCCCATCCAGAGCCGCTGGTGTATAGCTAACCAAGCCAGGCTCCCATCCATAACTGCTGGTGTATAGTTAGCCAAGCCAGGCTCCCACCAAGAACCGCTGGTGTATAGCTAGCCAAGCCAGGATCCCATTCATAACTGCTGGTGTATAGCTAGCCAAGCCAGGCTCCCATCTATAACTGCTGGTATATAACTAGCCAAGCCAGGCTCTTATCCATAACTGCTGGTGTATAGCTAGCCAAGCCAGGCTCCCATCCAGAGCTGCTGGTGTGTAGCTAGCCAAGCCAGGCTCCCATCCATAACTGCTGGTGTATAGCTAGCCAAGCCAGGCTCCCATCCATAACTGCTGATGTATAGCTAGCCAAGCTCCCATCCATAACTACTGGTTTGTAGCTAGCCAAGCCAGGCTCCCATCCAGAGCCGCTGGTGTATAGCTAGCCAAGCCAGGCTCCCATCCAGAGCCGCTGGTGTATAGCTAGCCAAGCCAGGCTCCCATCCATAACTGCTGGTGTATAGCTAGCCAAGCCAGGCTCCCATCTATAACTGCTAGTGTATAGCTAGCCAAGCCAGGCTCCCATCTATAACTGCTGGTGTATAGCTAGCCAAGCCAGGCTCCCATCCAGAGCCGCTGGTGTATAGCTAGCCAAGCCAGGCTCCCATCCAGAGCCGCAGGTGTATAGCTAGCCAAGCCAGGCTCCCATCCAGAGCCGCTGGTGTGTAGCTAGCCAAGCCAGGCTTCCATCCAGAGCCGCTGGTGTATAGCTAGCCAAGCCAGGCTCCCATCCAGAGCCGCTGGTGTATAGCTAGCCAAGCCAGGCTCCCATCTATAACTGCTGGTGTATAGCTAGCCTAGCCAGGCTCCCATCTATAACTGCTGGTGTATAGCTAGCCAAGCCAGGCTCCCATCCAGAGCCGCTGGTGTATAGCTAGCCAAGCCAGGCTCCCATCCAGAGCCGCTGGTGTGTAGCTAGCCAAGCCAGGCTCCCATCCTGAGCTGCTGGTGTATAGCTAGACAAGCCAGGCTCCCATCCTTAATGCTGGTGTATAGTTAGCCAAGCCAGGCTCCCATCTATAACTGCTGGTGTATAGCTAGCCAAGCCAGGCTCCCATCCAGAGCCGCTGGTGTATAGCTAGCCAAGCCAGGCTCCCATCCAGAGCAACTGGTATATAGCTAGCCAAGCCAGACTCCCATCCAGAGCCGCTGGTGTGTAGCTAGCCAAGCCAGGCTCCCATCCAAAGCTGCTGGTGTGTAGCTAGCCAAGCCAGGCTCCCATCCAGAGCCGCTGTTGTGTAGCTAGCCAACCCAGGCTCCCATCCAGAGCCGCTGGTGTATAGCTAGCCAAGCCAGGCTACCATCCATAACTGCTGGTGTATAGCTAGCCAAGCCAGGCTCCCATCCATAGCCACTGGTTTATAGCTAGCCAAGCCAGGCTCCTATCCAGAGCTGCTGGCGTATAGCTAGCCAAGCCAGGCTCCCATCCAGAGCTGCTGGTGTATAGCTAGCCAAGCCAGGCTCCCATCAATAACTGCTGGTGTATAGCTAGCCAAGCCAGGCTCCCATCCATAACTGCTGGTGTATAGCTATCCAAGCCAGGCTCCCATCCAGAGCCGCTTTGTATAGCTAGCCAAGCCAGGCTCCTATCCAGAGCCGCTGGTGTATAGCTAGCCAAGCCAGGCTCCCATCCAGAGCCGCTGGTGTATAGCTAGCCAAGCCTTGCTCCCATCCAGAGCTGCTGGTGTATAGCTAGCCAAGCCAGGCTCCCATCCAGAGCCGCTGGTGTATAGCTAGCCAAGCCAGGCTCCCATCCAGAGCTGCTGGTGTGTAGCTAGCCAAGCCAGGCTCCCACCCAGAGCCGCTGGTGTATAGCTAGCCAAGCCAGGCTACCATCCATAACTGCTGGTGTATAGCTAGCCAAGCCAGGTTCTTATCTAAAACTACACAGTGTAAATAATCTCCAGAGCTCAAACCAAAACAATCCAAGTCACTTCTGTGTTGGTATCTGGCACGCAGAGCCGCTCTCCAATAGAGTAGAAACAAGCAAAAAACTAAAACAGATAGAGCGCTCCATAGTGTATTACCAGATAAAAAGTTTAATATGCGCAAGTAACATTCCAACTTACAAGATTAAAAGAACAATGTCGCATATATCAAAGCCAAGAGTTGATCCCTCACTTCTGCATGGTGGAGACTACCAGCAGCGTGGCGTCCGGTGTACGGGAGTTCCACTCACAGACGGGGGGCGTGTCCTGGGTTACGGCATGCCTCTAGCATGATGACGCGTTTCGGCATCACTGACTTCGTCAGGCTCCCATCCAGAGCTGCTGGTGTATAGCTAGACAAGCCAGGCTCCCATCCAGAGCCGCTGGTGTATAGCTAGCCAAGCCAGGCTCCGATCCAGAGCCGCTGGTGTATAGCTAGCCAAGCTAGGCTCCCATCCAGAGCCGCTGGTATATAGCTAGCCAAGCCAGGCTCCCATCCAGAGCCGCTGGTGTGTAGCTAGCCAAGCCAGGCTCCCATCCAGAGCCGCTGGTGTGTAGCTAGCCAAGCCAGGCTCCCATCCAGAAGTGCTGGTGTGTAGCTAGCCAAGCCAGGCTCCCATCCAGAGCCGCTGGTGTATAGCTAGCCAAGCCAGGCTACCATCCATAACTGCTGGTGTATAGCTAGCCAAGCCAGGCTCCCATCCATAACTGCTGGTGTATAGCTAGCCAAGCCAGGCTCCCATTCATAACTGCTGGTGTATAGCAAGCCAAGCCAGGCTCCCATCCATAACTTCTGATGTATAGCTAGCCAAGCCAGGTTCCCATCCAGAGCCGTTGGTTATAGCTAACCATGCCAGGCTCTCATCCATAACTGCTGGTGTATAGCTAGCCAAGGCAGGCTCCCATCTATAACTGCTGGTGTATAGCTAGCCAAGCCAGGCTCCCATCCAAAGCCGCTGGTGTATAGTTAGCCAAGCCAGGCTCCTATCCAAAGCCGCTGGTTTATAGCTAGCCAATCCAGGCTCCCATCCAGAGCCGCTGGTGTATAGCTAACCAAGCCAGGCTCCCATCCATAACTGCTGGTGTATAGTTAGCCAAGCCAGGCTCCCATCAAGAGCCGCTGGGGTATAGCTAGCCAAGCCAGGATCCCATTCATAACTACTGGTGTATAGCTAGCCAAGCCAGGCTCCCATCTATAACTGCTGGTATATAGATAGCCAAGCCAGGCTCTTATCCATAACTGCTGGTGTATAGCTAGCCAAGCCAGGCTCCCATCCAGAGCTGCTGGTGTGTAGCTAGCCTTTACAGGCTCCCATCCATAACTGCTGGTGTATAGCTAGCCAAGCCAGGCTCCCATCCATAACTGCTGATGTATAGCTAGCCAAGCTCCCATCCATAACTACTGGTTTGTAGCTAGCCAAGCCAGGCTCCCATCCAGAGCCGCTGGTGTATAGCTAGCCAAGCCAGGCTCCCATCCAGAGCCGCTGGTGTATAGCTAGCCCAGCCAGGCTCCCATTCATAGCTGTTGGTGTATAGCTAGCCAAGCCAGGCTCCCATCCATAACTGCTGGTGTATAGCTAGCCAAGCCAGGCTCCCATCTATAACTGCTGGTGTATAGCTAGCCAAGCCAGGCTCCCATCTATAACTGCTGGTGTATAGCTAGCCAAGCCAGGCTCCCATCCAGAGCCGCTGGTGTATAGCTAGCCAAGCCAGGCTCCCATCCAGAGCCGCAGGTGTATAGCTAGCCAAGCCAGGCTCCCATCCAGAGCCGCTGGTGTGTAGCTAGCCATGCCAGGCTCCCATCCAGAGCCGCTGGTGTATAGCTAGCCAAGCCAGGCTCCCATCCAGAGCCGCTGGTGTATAGCTAGCCAAGCCAGGCTCCCATCTATAACTGCTGGTGTATAGCTAGCCTAGCCAGGCTCCCATCTATAACTGCTGGTGTATAGCTAGCCAAGCCAGGTTCCCATCCAGAGCCGCTGGTATATAGCTAACCAAGCCAGGCTCCCATCCAGAGCCGCTGGTGTGTAGCTAGCCAAGCCAGGCTTCCATCCAGAGCTTCTGGTGTATAGCTAGCCAAGCCAGGCTCCCATCCATAACTGCTGGTGTGTAGCTAGCCAAGCCAGGCTCCCATCTATAACTGCTGGTGTATAGCTAGCCAAGCCAGGCTCCCATCCAGAGCCGCTGGTGTATAGCTAGCCAAGCCAGGCTCCCATCCAGAGCCGCTGGTGTATAGCTAGCCAAGCCAGGCTCCCATCCAGAGCAACTGGTATATAGCTAGCCAAGCCAGACTCCCATCCAGAGCTGCTGGTGTGTAGCTAGCCAAGCCAGGCTCCCATCCAGAGCTGCTGGTGTGTAGCTAGCCAAGCCAGGCTCCCATCCAGAACCGCTGTTGTATAGCTAGCCAACCCAGACTCCCATCCAGAGCCGCTGGTGTATAGCTAGCCAAGCCAGGCTACCATCCATAACTGCTGGTGTATAGCTAGCCAAGCCAGGCTCCCATCCATAACTTCTGATGTATAGCTAGCCAAGCCAGGTTCCCATCCAGAGCCGTTGGTTTTAGCTAACCATGCCAGGCTCTCATCCATAACTGCTGGTGTATAGCTGGCCAAGCCAGGCTCCCATCTATAACTGCTGGTGTATAGCTAGCCAAGCCAGGCTCCCATCCAAAGCCGCTGGTGTATTGTTAGCCAAGCCAGGCTCCCATCCAAAGCCGCTGGTTTATAGCTAGCCAAGCCAGGCTCCCATCCAGAGCCGCTGGTGTATAGCTAACCAAGCCAGGCTCCCATCCATAACTGCTGGTGTATAGTTAGCCAAGCCAGGCTCCCATCCAGAGCCGCTGGTGTATAGCTAGCCAAGCCAGGATCCCATTCATAACTGCTGGTGTATAGCTAGCCAAGCCAGGCTCCCATCTATAACTGCTGGTATATAGATAGCCAAGCCAGGCTCTTATCCATAACTGCTGGTGTATAGCTAGCCAAGCCAGGCTCCCATCCAGAGCTGCTGGTGTGTAGCTAGCCAAGCTCCCATCCATAACTACTGGTTTGTAGCTAGCCAAGCCAGGCTCCCATCCAGAGCCGCTGGTGTATAGCTAGCCAAGCCAGGCTCCCATCCAGAGCCGCTGGTGTATAGCTAGCCAAGCCAGGCTCCCATTCATAGCTGCTGGTGTATAGCTAGCCAAGCCAGGCTCCCATCCATAACTGCTGGTGTATAGCTAGCCAAGCCAGGCTCCCATCTATAACTGCTGGTGTATAGCTAGCCAAGCCAGGCTCCCATCCAGAGCCTTTGATGTATAGCTAGCCAAGCCAGGCTCCCATCCAGAGCCGCAGGTGTATAGCTAGCCAAGCCACGCTCCCATCCAGAGCCGCTGGTGTGTAGCTAGCCAAGCCAGGCTCCCATCCAGAGCCGCTAGTGTATAGCTAGCCAAGCCAGGCTCCCATCCAGAGCCGCTGGTGTATAGCTAGCCAAGCCAGGCTCCCATCTATAACTGCTGGTGTATAGCTAGCCTAGCCAGGCTCCCATCTATAACTGCTGGTGTATAGCGAGCCAAGCCAGGCTCCCATCCAGAGCCGCTGGTGTATAGCTAGCCAAGCCAGGCTCCCATCCAGAGCTGCTGGTGTGTAGCTAGCCAAGCCAGGCTCCCATCCAGAGCTGCTGGTGTATAGCTAGCCAAGCCAGGCTCCCATCCATAACTGCTGGTGTATAACTAGCCAAGCCAGGCTCCCATCTATAACTGCTGGTGTATAGCTAGCCAAGCCAGGCACCCATCCAGAGCCGCTGGTGTATAGCTAGCCAAGCCAGGCTTCCATCCATAACTGCTGGTGTATAGCTAGACAAGCCAGGATCCCATCCATAACTGCTGGTGTATAGCTAGCCAAGCCAGGCTCCCATCCATAACTGCTGGTGTATAGCTAGCCAAGCCAGGCTCCCATCCAGAGCCGCTGGTGTATAGCTAGCCAAGCCAGGCTCCGATCCAGAGCCGCTGGTGTATAGCTAGCCAAGCTAGGCTCCCATCCACAGCCGCTGGTATACAGCTAGCCAAGCCAGGCTCCCATCCAGAGCCGCTGGTGTGTAGCTAGCCAAGCCAGACTCCCATGCAGAAGTGCTGGTGTGTAGCTAGCCAAGCCAGGCTCCCATCCAGAGCCGCTGGTGTGTAGCTAGCCAAGCCAGGCTCCCATCCAGAGCCGCTGGTGTATAGCTAGCCAAGCCAGGCTACCATCCATAACTGCTGGTGTATAGCTAGCCAAGCCAGGCTCCCATCCATAACTGCTGGTGTATAGTTAGCCAAGCCAGGCTCCCATCAAGAGCCGCTGGTGTATAGCTAGCCAAGCCAGGCTCCCATTCATAACTGCTGGTGTATAGCTAGCCAAGCCAGGCTCCCATCTATAACTGCTGGTATATAGCTAGCCAAACCAGGCTCTTATCCATAACTGCTGGTGTATAGCTAGCCAAGCCAGGCTCCCATCCAGAGCTGCTGGTGTGTAGCTAGCCAAGACAGGCTCCCATCCATAACTGCTGGTGTATAGCTAGACAAGCCAGGATCCCATCCATAACTGCTGGTGTATAGCTAGCCAAGCCAGGCTCCCATCCATAACTGCTGATGTATAGCTAGCCAAGCTCCCATCCATAACTACTGGTGTGTAGCTAGCCAAGCCAGGCTCCCATCCAGAGCCGCTGGTGTATAGCTAGCCAAGCCAGGCTCCCATTCATAGCTGCTGGTGTATAGCTAGCCAAGCCAGGCTCCCATCCATAACTGCTGGTGTATAGCTAGCCAAGCCAGGCTCCCATCTATAACTGCTGGTGTATAGCTAGCCAAGCCAGGCTCCCATCCAGAGCCGCTGGTGTATAGCTAGCCAAGCCAGGCTCCCATCCAGAGCCGCAGGTGTATAGCTAGCCAGGCTCCCATCCAGAGCCGCTGGTGTGTAGCTAGCCAAGCCAGGCTCCCATCCAGAGCCGCTGGTGTATAGCTAGCCAAGCCAGGCTCACATCCAGAGCCGCTGCTGTGTAGCTAGCCAAGCCAGGCTCCATCCAGAGCCGCTGGTGTGTAGCTAGCCAAGCCAGGCTCCCATCCATAACTGCTGGTTTATAGCTAGCCTAGCCAGGCTCCCATCTATAACTGTTGGTGTATAGCTAGCCAAGCCAGGCTCCCATCCAGAGCCGCTGGTGTATAGCTAGCCAAGCCAGGCTCCCATCCAGAGCCGCTGGTGTGTAGCTAGCCAAGCCAGGCTCCCATCCAGAGCTGCTGGTGTATAGCTAGCCAAGCCAGGCTCCCATCCAGAGCAACTGGTATATAGCTAGCTAAGCCAGACTCCCATCCAGAGCCGCTGGTGTGTAGCTCGCCAAGCCAGGCTCCCATTCAGAGCCGCTGGTGTGTAGCTAGCCAAGCCAGGCTCCCATCCAGAGCCGCTGGTGTGTAGCTAGCCAAGCCAGGCTCCCATCCAGAGCCGCTGGTGTGTAGCTAGCCAAGCCAGGCTCCCATCCAGAGCCGCTGGTGTGTAGCTAGCCAAGCCAGGCTCCCATCCAGAGCCGCTGTTGTGTAGCTAGCCAACCCAGGCTCCCATCCAGAGCCGCTGGTGTATAGCTAGCCAAGCCAGGCTAGCATCCATAACTGCTGGTGTATAGCTAGCCAAGCCAGGCTCCCATCCAGAGCTGCTGGTGTATAGCTAGCCAAGCCAGGCTCCCATCCATAACTGCTGGTGTATAGCTAGCCAAGCCAGGCTCCCATCCAGAGCCGCTGGTGTATAGCTAGCCAAGCCAGGCTCCTATCCAGAGCCACTGATGGGTCACAAGCTGTATGAGCAATCCAGCTGAGGCAAGGCACCGGCAAAGTGTTTCAAGTAGCTTGCTACTTGATTTGCTGCTTATCCAGCATCCTCTTTCTTTGTGTACCATCCATAACTGCTGGTGTATAGCTAGCCAAGCCAGGCTCCCATCCATAGCCCCTGGTGTATAGCTAGCCAAGCCAGGCTCCTATCCAGAGCTGCTGGCTTATAGCTAGCCAAGCCAGGCTCCCATCCAGAGCTGCTGGTGTATAGCTAGCCAAGCCAGGCTCCCATCAATAACTGCTGGTGTATAGCTAGCCAAGCCAGGCTCCCATCCATAACTGCTGGTGTATAGCTAGCCAAGCCAGGCTCCCATCCAAAACCGCTTTGTATAGCTAGCCAAGCCAGGCTCCTATCCAGAGCCGCTGGTGTATAGCTAGCCAAGCCATGCTCCCATCCAGAGCCGCTGGTGTATAGCTAGCCAAGCCATGCTCCCATCCAGAGCCGCTGGTGTATAGCTAGCCAAGCCAGGCTCCCATCCAGAGCCGCTGGTGTATAGCTAGCCAAGCCAGGCTCCCATCCAGAGCTGCTGGTGTGTAGCTAGCCAAGCCAGGCTCCCACCCAGAGCCGCTGGTGTATAGCTAGCCAAGCCAGGCTCCCATTCATAGCTGCTGGTGTATAGCTAGCCAAGCCAGGCTCCCACCCAGAGCTGCTGGTGTATAGCTAGCCAAGCCAGGCTACCATCCATAACTGCTGGTGTATAGCTAGCCAAGCCAGGTTCTTATCTAAAACTACACAGTGTAAATAATGTCCAGAGCTCAAACCAAAACAATCCAAGTCACTTCTGTGTTGGTATCTGGCACGCAGAGCCGCTCTCCAATAGAGTAGAAACAAGTAAAAAACTAAAACAGATAGAGCGCTCCATAGTGTATTACCAGATAAAAAGTTCAATATGCGCAAGTAAAATTCATACTTACAAGATTAAAAGAACAATGTCGCATATATCAAAGCCAAGAGTTGATCCCTCACTTCTGCATGGTGGAGACTGCCAGCAGCGTGGCGTCCGGTGTACGGGAGTTCCACTCACAGGCGGGGGGCGTGTCCTGGGTTACGGCATGCCTCTAGCGTGATGACGCGTTTCGGCATCACTGACTTCGTCAGGCTCCCATCCAGAGCTGCTGGTGTATAGCTAGACAAGCCAGGCTCCCATCCAGAGCTGCTGGTGTATAGCTAGACAAGCCAGGCTCCCATCCAGAGCCGCTGGTGTGTAGCTAGACAAGCCAGGCTCCCATCCAGAGCCACTGGTGTATAGCTAGCCAAGCCAGGCTCCCATCCAGAGCCGCTGGTGTGTAGCTAGCCAAGCCAGGCTCCCATCTATAACTGCTGGTGTATAGCTAGCCTAGCCAGGCTCCCATCTATAACTGCTGGTGTATAGCTAGCCAAGCCAGGCTCCCATCCAGAGCCGCTGGTGTATAGCTAGCCAAGCCAGGCTTCCATCCAGAGCCGCTGGCGTATAGCTAGCCAAGCCAGGCTTCCATCCAGAGCCGCTGGCGTATAGCTAGCCAAGCCAGGCTCCCATCCAGAGCCACTGGTATATAGCTAGCCAAGCCAGGCTCCCATCCAGAGCCGCTGGTGTGTAGCTAGCCAAGCCAGGCTCCCACCCAGAGCCGCTGGTGTGTAGCTAGCCAAGCCAGGCTCCCATCCAGAGCCGCTGGTGTGTAGCTAGCCAAGCTAGGCTACCATCCATAACTGCTGGTGTATAGCTAGCCAAGCCAGGCTACCATCCATAACTGCTGGTGTATAGCTAGCTAAGCCAGGCTCCTATCCAGAGCTGCTGGTGTATAGCTATCCAAGCCATAACTGCTGGTGTATAGCTAGCCAAGCCATGCTCCTATCCAGAGCTGCTGGTGTATAGCTAGCCAAGCCAGGCTCCCATCCAGAGCCGCTGGTGTATAGCTAGCCAAGCCAGGCTCCCATCCAGAGCAACTGGTATATAGCTAGCTAAGCCAGACTCCCATCCAGAGCCGCTGGTGTGTAGCTAGCCAAGCCAGGCTCCCATTCAGAGCCGCTGGTGTGTAGCTAGCCAAGCCAGGCTCCCATCCAGAGCCGCTGGTGTGTAGCTAGCCAAGCCAGGCTCCCATCCAGAGCCGCTGGTGTGTAGCTAGCCAAGCCAGGCTCCCATCCAGAGCCGCTGGTGTGTAGCTAGCCAAGCCAGGCTCCCATCCAGAGCCGCTGGTGTGTAGCTAGCCAAGCCAGGCTCCCATCCAGAGCCGCTGTTGTGTAGCTAGCCAACCCAGGCTCCCATCCAGAGCCGCTGGTGTATAGCTAGCCAAGCCAGGCTAGCATCCATAACTGCTGGTGTATAGCTAGCCAAGCCAGGCTCCCATCCAGAGCTGCTGGTGTATAGCTAGCCAAGCCAGGCTCCCATCCATAACTGCTGGTGTATAGCTAGCCAAGCCAGGCTCCCATCCAGAGCCGCTGGTGTATAGCTAGCCAAGCCAGGCTCCTATCCAGAGCCACTGATGGGTCACAAGCTGTATGAGCAATCCAGCTGAGGCAAGGCACCGGCAAAGTGTTTCAAGTAGCTTGCTACTTGATTTGCTGCTTATCCAGCATCCTCTTTCTTTGTGTACCATCCATAACTGCTGGTGTATAGCTAGCCAAGCCAGGCTCCCATCCATAGCCCCTGGTGTATAGCTAGCCAAGCCAGGCTCCTATCCAGAGCTGCTGGCTTATAGCTAGCCAAGCCAGGCTCCCATCCAGAGCTGCTGGTGTATAGCTAGCCAAGCCAGGCTCCCATCCATAACTGCTGGTGTATAGCTAGCCAAGCCAGGCTCCCATCCAAAACCGCTTTGTATAGCTAGCCAAGCCAGGCTCCTATCCAGAGCCGCTGGTGTATAGCTAGCCAAGCCATGCTCCCATCCAGAGCCGCTGGTGTATAGCTAGCCAAGCCAGGCTCCCATCCAGAGCCGCTGGTGTATAGCTAGCCAAGCCAGGCTCCCATCCAGAGCTGCTGGTGTGTAGCTAGCCAAGCCAGGCTCCCACCCAGAGCCGCTGGTGTATAGCTAGCCAAGCCAGGCTCCCATTCATAGCTGCTGGTGTATAGCTAGCCAAGCCAGGCTCCCACCCAGAGCTGCTGGTGTATAGCTAGCCAAGCCAGGCTACCATCCATAACTGCTGGTGTATAGCTAGCCAAGCCAGGTTCTTATCTAAAACTACACAGTGTAAATAATGTCCAGAGCTCAAACCAAAACAATCCAAGTCACTTCTGTGTTGGTATCTGGCACGCAGAGCCGCTCTCCAATAGAGTAGAAACAAGTAAAAAACTAAAACAGATAGAGTGCTCCATAGTGTATTACCAGATAAAAAGTTAAATATGCGCAAGTAAAATTCATACTTACAAGATTAAAAGAACAATGTCGCATATATCAAAGCCAAGAGTTGATCCCTCACTTCTGCATGGTGGAGACTGCCAGCAGCGTGGCGTCCGGTGTACGGGAGTTCCACTCACAGGCGGGGGGCGTGTCCTGGGTTACGGCATGCCTCTAGCGTGATGACGCGTTTCGGCATCACTGACTTCGTCAGGCTCCCATCCAGAGCTGCTGGTGTATAGCTAGACAAGCCAGGCTCCCATCCAGAGCTGCTGGTGTATAGCTAGACAAGCCAGGCTCCCATCCAGAGCCGCTGGTGTGTAGCTAGACAAGCCAGGCTCCCATCCAGAGCCACTGTTGTATAGCTAGCCAAGCCAGGCTCCCATCCAGAGCCGCTGGTGTGTAGCTAGCCAAGCCAGGCTCCCATCTATAACTGCTGGTGTATAGCTAGCCTAGCCAGGCTCCCATCTATAACTGCTGGTGTATAGCTAGCCAAGCCAGGCTCCCATCCAGAGCCGCTGGTGTATAGCTAGCCAAGCCAGGCTTCCATCCAGAGCCGCTGGCGTATAGCTAGCCAAGCCAGGCTCCCATCCAGAGCCACTGGTATATAGCTAGCCAAGCCAGGCTCCCATCCAGAGCCGCTGGTGTGTAGCTAGCCAAGCCAGGCTCCCACCCAGAGCCGCTGGTGTGTAGCTAGCCAAGCCAGGCTCCCATCCAGAGCCGCTGGTGTGTAGCTAGCCAAGCTAGGCTACCATCCATAACTGCTGGTGTATAGCTAGCCAAGCCAGGCTACCATCCATAACTGCTGGTGTATAGCTAGCTAAGCCAGGCTCCTATCCAGAGCTGCTGGTGTATAGCTATCCAAGCCATAACTGCTGGTGTATAGCTAGCCAAGCCATGCTCCTATCCAGAGCTGCTGGTGTATAGCTAGCCAAGCCAGGCTCCCATCCAGAGCCGCTGGTGTATAGCTAGCCAAGCCAGGCTCCCATCCAGAGCAACTGGTAAATAGCTAGCTAAGCCAGACTCCCATCCAGAGCCGCTGGTGTGTAGCTAGCCAAGCCAGGCTCCCATTCAGAGCCGCTGGTGTGTAGCTAGCCAAGCCAGGCTCCCATCCAGAGCCGCTGGTGTGTAGCTAGCCAAGCCAGGCTCCCATCCAGAGCCGCTGGTGTGTAGCTAGCCAAGCCAGGCTCCCATCCAGAGCCGCTGGTGTGTAGCTAGCCAAGCCAGGCTCCCATCCAGAGCCGCTGTTGTGTAGCTAGCCAACCCAGGCTCCCATCCAGAGCCGCTGGTGTATAGCTAGCCAAGCCAGGCTAGCATCCATAACTGCTGGTGTATAGCTAGCCAAGCCAGGCTCCCATCCAGAGCTGCTGGTGTATAGCTAGCCAAGCCAGGCTCCCATCCATAACTGCTGGTGTATAGCTAGCCAAGCCAGGCTCCCATCCAGAGCCGCTGGTGTATAGCTAGCCAAGCCAGGCTCCCATCCATAACTGCTGGTGTATAGCTAGCCAAGCCAGGCTCCCATCCATAACTGCTGGTGTATAGTTAGCCAAGCCAGGCTCCCATCAAGAGCCGCTGGTGTATAGCTAGCCAAGCCAGGCTCCCATTCATAACTGCTGGTGTATAGCTAGCCAAGCCAGGCTCCCATCTATAACTGCTGGTATATAGCTAGCCAAACCAGGCTCTTATCCATAACTGCTGGTGTATAGCTAGCCAAGCCAGGCTCCCATCCAGAGCTGCTGGTGTGTAGCTAGCCAAGACAGGCTCCCATCCATAACTGCTGGTGTATAGCTAGACAAGCCAGGATCCCATCCATAACTGCTGGTGTATAGCTAGCCAAGCCAGGCTCCCATCCATAACTGCTGATGTATAGCTAGCCAAGCTCCCATCCATAACTACTGGTGTGTAGCTAGCCAAGCCAGGCTCCCATCCAGAGCCGCTGGTGTATAGCTAGCCAAGCCAGGCTCCCATTCATAGCTGCTGGTGTATAGCTAGCCAAGCCAGGCTCCCATCCATAACTGCTGGTGTATAGCTAGCCAAGCCAGGCTCCCATCTATAACTGCTGGTGTATAGCTAGCCAAGCCAGGCTCCCATCCAGAGCCGCTGGTGTATAGCTAGCCAAGCCAGGCTCCCATCCAGAGCCGCAGGTGTATAGCTAGCCAAGCCAGGCTCCCATCCAGAGCCGCTGGTGTGTAGCTAGCCAAGCCAGGCTCCCATCCAGAGCCGCTGGTGTATAGCTAGCCAAGCCAGGCTCACATCCAGAGCCGCTGCTGTGTAGCTAGCCAAGCCAGGCTCCATCCAGAGCCGCTGGTGTGTAGCTAGCCAAGCCAGGCTCCCATCCATAACTGCTGGTTTATAGCTAGCCTAGCCAGGCTCCCATCTATAACTGTTGGTGTATAGCTAGCCAAGCCAGGCTCCCATCCAGAGCCGCTGGTGTATAGCTAGCCAAGCCAGGCTCCCATCCAGAGCCGCTGGTGTGTAGCTAGCCAAGCCAGGCTCCCATCCAGAGCTGCTGGTGTATAGCTAGCCAAGCCAGGCTCCCATCCAGAGCAACTGGTATATAGCTAGCTAAGCCAGACTCCCATCCAGAGCCGCTGGTGTGTAGCTCGCCAAGCCAGGCTCCCATTCAGAGCCGCTGGTGTGTAGCTAGCCAAGCCAGGCTCCCATCCAGAGCCGCTGGTGTGTAGCTAGCCAAGCCAGGCTCCCATCCAGAGCCGCTGGTGTGTAGCTAGCCAAGCCAGGCTCCCATCCAGAGCCGCTGGTGTGTAGCTAGCCAAGCCAGGCTCCCATCCAGAGCCGCTGTTGTGTAGCTAGCCAACCCAGGCTCCCATCCAGAGCCGCTGGTGTATAGCTAGCCAAGCCAGGCTAGCATCCATAACTGCTGGTGTATAGCTAGCCAAGCCAGGCTCCCATCCAGAGCTGCTGGTGTATAGCTAGCCAAGCCAGGCTCCCATCCATAACTGCTGGTGTATAGCTAGCCAAGCCAGGCTCCCATCCAGAGCCGCTGGTGTATAGCTAGCCAAGCCAGGCTCCTATCCAGAGCCACTGATGGGTCACAAGCTGTATGAGCAATCCAGCTGAGGCAAGGCACCGGCAAAGTGTTTCAAGTAGCTTGCTACTTGATTTGCTGCTTATCCAGCATCCTCTTTCTTTGTGTACCATCCATAACTGCTGGTGTATAGCTAGCCAAGCCAGGCTCCCATCCATAGCCCCTGGTGTATAGCTAGCCAAGCCAGGCTCCTATCCAGAGCTGCTGGCTTATAGCTAGCCAAGCCAGGCTCCCATCCAGAGCTGCTGGTGTATAGCTAGCCAAGCCAGGCTCCCATCAATAACTGCTGGTGTATAGCTAGCCAAGCCAGGCTCCCATCCATAACTGCTGGTGTATAGCTAGCCAAGCCAGGCTCCCATCCAAAACCGCTTTGTATAGCTAGCCAAGCCAGGCTCCTATCCAGAGCCGCTGGTGTATAGCTAGCCAAGCCATGCTCCCATCCAGAGCCGCTGGTGTATAGCTAGCCAAGCCAGGCTCCCATCCAGAGCCGCTGGTGTATAGCTAGCCAAGCCAGGCTCCCATCCAGAGCTGCTGGTGTGTAGCTAGCCAAGCCAGGCTCCCACCCAGAGCCGCTGGTGTATAGCTAGCCAAGCCAGGCTCCCATTCATAGCTGCTGGTGTATAGCTAGCCAAGCCAGGCTCCCACCCAGAGCTGCTGGTGTATAGCTAGCCAAGCCAGGCTACCATCCATAACTGCTGGTGTATAGCTAGCCAAGCCAGGTTCTTATCTAAAACTACACAGTGTAAATAATGTCCAGAGCTCAAACCAAAACAATCCAAGTCACTTCTGTGTTGGTATCTGGCACGCAGAGCCGCTCTCCAATAGAGTAGAAACAAGTAAAAAACTAAAACAGATAGAGCGCTCCATAGTGTATTACCAGATAAAAAGTTCAATATGCGCAAGTAAAATTCATACTTACAAGATTAAAAGAACAATGTCGCATATATCAAAGCCAAGAGTTGATCCCTCACTTCTGCATGGTGGAGACTGCCAGCAGCGTGGCGTCCGGTGTACGGGAGTTCCACTCACAGGCGGGGGGCGTGTCCTGGGTTACGGCATGCCTCTAGCGTGATGACGCGTTTCGGCATCACTGACTTCGTCAGGCTCCCATCCAGAGCTGCTGGTGTATAGCTAGACAAGCCAGGCTCCCATCCAGAGCTGCTGGTGTATAGCTAGACAAGCCAGGCTCCCATCCAGAGCCGCTGGTGTGTAGCTAGACAAGCCAGGCTCCCATCCAGAGCCACTGGTGTATAGCTAGCCAAGCCAGGCTCCCATCCAGAGCCGCTGGTGTGTAGCTAGCCAAGCCAGGCTCCCATCTATAACTGCTGGTGTATAGCTAGCCTAGCCAGGCTCCCATCTATAACTGCTGGTGTATAGCTAGCCAAGCCAGGCTCCCATCCAGAGCCGCTGGTGTATAGCTAGCCAAGCCAGGCTTCCATCCAGAGCCGCTGGCGTATAGCTAGCCAAGCCAGGCTCCCATCCAGAGCCACTGGTATATAGCTAGCCAAGCCAGGCTCCCATCCAGAGCCGCTGGTGTGTAGCTAGCCAAGCCAGGCTCCCACCCAGAGCCGCTGGTGTGTAGCTAGCCAAGCCAGGCTCCCATCCAGAGCCGCTGGTGTGTAGCTAGCCAAGCTAGGCTACCATCCATAACTGCTGGTGTATAGCTAGCCAAGCCAGGCTACCATCCATAACTGCTGGTGTATAGCTAGCTAAGCCAGGCTCCTATCCAGAGCTGCTGGTGTATAGCTATCCAAGCCATAACTGCTGGTGTATAGCTAGCCAAGCCATGCTCCTATCCAGAGCTGCTGGTGTATAGCTAGCCAAGCCAGGCTCCCATCCAGAGCCGCTGGTGTATAGCTAGCCAAGCCAGGCTCCCATCCAGAGCAACTGGTATATAGCTAGCTAAGCCAGACTCCCATCCAGAGCCGCTGGTGTGTAGCTAGCCAAGCCAGGCTCCCATTCAGAGCCGCTGGTGTGTAGCTAGCCAAGCCAGGCTCCCATCCAGAGCCGCTGGTGTGTAGCTAGGCAAGCCAGGCTCCCATCCAGAGCCGCTGGTGTGTAGCTAGCCAAGCCAGGCTCCCATCCAGAGCCGCTGGTGTGTAGCTAGCCAAGCCAGGCTCCCATCCAGAGCCGCTGTTGTGTAGCTAGCCAACCCAGGCTCCCATCCAGAGCCGCTGGTGTATAGCTAGCCAAGCCAGGCTAGCATCCATAACTGCTGGTGTATAGCTAGCCAAGCCAGGCTCCCATCCAGAGCTGCTGGTGTATAGCTAGCCAAGCCAGGCTCCCATCCATAACTGCTGGTGTATAGCTAGCCAAGCCAGGCTCCCATCCAGAGCCGCTGGTGTATAGCTAGCCAAGCCAGGCTCCTATCCAGAGCCACTGATGGGTCACAAGCTGTATGAGCAATCCAGCTGAGGCAAGGCACCGGCAAAGTGTTTCAAGTAGCTTGCTACTTGATTTGCTGCTTATCCAGCATCCTCTTTCTTTGTGTACCATCCATAACTGCTGGTGTATAGCTAGCCAAGCCAGGCTCCCATCCATAGCCCCTGGTGTATAGCTAGCCAAGCCAGGCTCCTATCCAGAGCTGCTGGCTTATAGCTAGCCAAGCCAGGCTCCCATCCAGAGCTGCTGGTGTATAGCTAGCCAAGCCAGGCTCCCATCCATAACTGCTGGTGTATAGCTAGCCAAGCCAGGCTCCCATCCAAAACCGCTTTGTATAGCTAGCCAAGCCAGGCTCCTATCCAGAGCCGCTGGTGTATAGCTAGCCAAGCCATGCTCCCATCCAGAGCCGCTGGTGTATAGCTAGCCAAGCCAGGCTCCCATCCAGAGCCGCTGGTGTATAGCTAGCCAAGCCAGGCTCCCATCCAGAGCTGCTGGTGTGTAGCTAGCCAAGCCAGGCTCCCACCCAGAGCCGCTGGTGTATAGCTAGCCAAGCCAGGCTCCCATTCATAGCTGCTGGTGTATAGCTAGCCAAGCCAGGCTCCCACCCAGAGCTGCTGGTGTATAGCTAGCCAAGCCAGGCTACCATCCATAACTGCTGGTGTATAGCTAGCCAAGCCAGGTTCTTATCTAAAACTACACAGTGTAAATAATGTCCAGAGCTCAAACCAAAACAATCCAAGTCACTTCTGTGTTGGTATCTGGCACGCAGAGCCGCTCTCCAATAGAGTAGAAACAAGTAAAAAACTAAAACAGATAGAGTGCTCCATAGTGTATTACCAGATAAAAAGTTTAATATGCGCAAGTAAAATTCATACTTACAAGATTAAAAGAACAATGTCGCATATATCAAAGCCAAGAGTTGATCCCTCACTTCTGCATGGTGGAGACTGCCAGCAGCGTGGCGTCCGGTGTACGGGAGTTCCACTCACAGGCGGGGGGCGTGTCCTGGGTTACGGCATGCCTCTAGCGTGATGACGCGTTTCGGCATCACTGACTTCGTCAGGCTCCCATCCAGAGCTGCTGGTGTATAGCTAGACAAGCCAGGCTCCCATCCAGAGCTGCTGGTGTATAGCTAGACAAGCCAGGCTCCCATCCAGAGCCGCTGGTGTGTAGCTAGACAAGCCAGGCTCCCATCCAGAGCCACTGGTGTATAGCTAGCCAAGCCAGGCTCCCATCCAGAGCCGCTGGTGTGTAGCTAGCCAAGCCAGGCTCCCATCTATAACTGCTGGTGTATAGCTAGCCTAGCCAGGCTCCCATCCAGAGCCGCTGGTGTATAGCTAGCCAAGCCAGGCTTCCATCCAGAGCCGCTGGTGTATAGCTAGCCAAGCCAGGCTTCCATCCAGAGCCGCTGGTGTATAGCTAGCCAAGCCAGGCTCCCATCCAGAGCCGCTGGTGTGTAGCTAGCCAAGCCAGGCTCCCATCCAGAGCCGCTGGTGTGTAGCTAGCCAAGCCAGGCTCCCATTCAGAGCCGCTGGTGTGTAGCTAGCCAAGCCAGGCTCCCATCCAGAGCCACTGGTATATAGCTAGCCAAGCCAGGCTCCCATCCAGAGCCGCTGGTGTGTAGCTAGCCAAGCCAGGCTCCCATCCAGAGCCGCTGGTGTGTAGCTAGCCAAGCTAGGCTACCATCCATAACTGCTGGTGTATAGCTAGCCAAGCCAGGCTACCATCCATAACTGCTGGTGTATAGCTAGCTAAGCCAGGCTCCTATCCAGAGCTGCTGGTGTATAGCTATCCAAGCCATAACTGCTGGTGTATAGCTAGCCAAGCCATGCTCCTATCCAGAGCTGCTGGTGTATAGCTAGCCAAGCCAGGCTCCCATCCAGAGCCACTGGTGTATAGCTAGCCAAGTCAGGCTCCCATCCCGAGCTGCTGGTGTGTAGCTAGCCAAGCCAGGCTCCCATCCAGAGCTGCTGGTGTATAGCTAGCCAAGCCAGGCTCCCATCCATAACTGCTGGTGTATAGCTAGCCAAGCCAGGCTCCCATCCAGAGCTGCTGGTGTATAGCTAGACAAGCCAGGCTCCCATCCTGAACTGCTGGTGTATAGCTAGCCAAGCCAGATTTTGTTTGCAACTTCTAAGCTTTATTAAGGCAGGTTTTGCTTTGGCAATGCTAAATGTATTTGGTCCTGCCAATAAAGCTTTTTTGGATTTGGAAAACAATAAACACCCAGTCGTACAGTATAACTGGTGTGAAAGCTTGGTTTACAATAACAATGTAATATAAAACCATACAAACAATACTACATAAACTTACTGCAGTTGGAGATATGATAACCAGAGCTTTCAAATACTGAGCAGAAGAAAAACCCAGTAATGATCAAAGAAGACACCCACCGCCAGTAAATCCTCCCAGATAGTGTTTGTTGTTATTTATTGAGCATAGCAGAGGTCGGGGCCGGACATACTTTGTTACAGGAGGAAGTCATAGTACACCTGTCACTATCCTGATCATCCCCCTTGCAGTAATTGCCATGCAAGAGACTTTTATATAACTGCTTTGACTTGTTTGCCAGTTTTCTAGTGGCTTCCCTACATGTACCATAGAGTATGGCTGGCATCTCACCTACTTAGTAATAATTCACACCACAGAGCGAATGCAATATGCCCATCCAGTATAGCCAAGTGCCCCCCCCCCTCCCCTCGTGTCCTCCAGCGTTGCTGTTATCCTCCAGTATGTAATGTTCCCCCCCCCCCCCACCCCAGTAATGGCATTTATTTCCCAGTAAAGCCATGTCCACCACCCTGTGTCCCCAGCATTGCCATTATCCTCCAGTATATAATGTTCCCCATGTCCCCCTGTGTCCCCCAGCAACTATCTCCCTGTATGTAATGTCCCCTGCCAGTGCCGTAACTTAGGAGCTCTGGGCCCTTGTGTGAGTTTTACATTGGGCCTCCTCAAGTACTCAGAGTTCCCCAAACCTGTCCTCAAGGCCCACCAACAGTCCATGTTTTGTGGAAATCCACAGGAGTAGTTAATCAGCTCTGCTGAGACACAAATTACCCCACCTGTGCATGTTCGTGGTTTCCTGCAAAACATGCACTGTTGGTGGGCCTTGAGGACAGGGTTGGGGAACTAGGCTATATACAATTGATATGGAGCACCAAAACCTGCCAAGGATAACTGGAGTGATATAGGGGTGTAAGCAGGGGGATGGACAGTCTATTAATGGTTACAACTAATTTACATTATGTAAATAATGTAATAAAAAAGTGCTTCATTTTTACAATAATTATGTATAAATGATTTAGTCAGTGTTTGCCCATTGTAAAATCTTTCCTCTCCCTGATTTACATTGTGACATTTATCACATGGTGACATTTTTACTGTTGACACGTGATTTAGCTGCTGCATGCTTTTTGGCAGTTGGAAACAGCTGTAAACAGCTATTTCCCACAATGCAACAAGGTTCACTGACAGGAAACTGCCAGGAGTACCACAGTCCTCAGAGTTTCTTGTGGGAGGGGTTTCGCCACAATATCAGGCATACAGCGCCTTCTGATGGTCTGTTTGTGAAAAGGAACAGATTTCTCATGTAAAAGGGGATATCAGCTACTGATTGGGATAAAGTTCAAATCTTGGTCGGAGTTTCTCTTTAAAGCACATATAGAGACTATCATTACCAGCTTAGCACCAAAAAAGAGCTAATAAAGTAATTGAAGGAGAGCTCCTCTGGTCGAGGGGCTCTGGTGTGGTCACGACCTCTCCATCCCTTATTGCTACACCACTGTCCCCCTCCCCAGTAATGTAATTTTTTTCACAGTATAGCCATGTCCTCCTGTGTCCCCTAGCATAGCCATTATCCTCCAGTATGTAATGTCCCCCACCCCAGTAATGCCATCTCTTTCCCAGTATAGCCGTGACCCCCAGCATTGCCATTATCCTCCAGTATGTAATGCCCCCCCCAGTAATGCCATCTCTTTCCCAGTATAGCCATGTCCCCCAGCATTGCCATTATCCTCCAGTATGTAATGTCCCCCCACCCTAGTAATGCCATTTCTCCCCCAGTATAGCCATGTCCCCCAGCATTGCCATTATCCTCCAGTATGTAATGCCCCCCCCCCCCCAGTAATGCCATTTTTTCCCCAGTATAGCCATGCCCCCCCCCCCCCCGTGTCCCCCAGCATTGCCATTATCCTCCAGTATGTAATGTACCCCACCCCAGTAATCCAGTAATGCCATTTTTTCCCCAATATAGCTATGTCCCCCTTCCATGTCCCCCAGCATTGACATTATCCTCCAATATGTAATGGCCCCACCCTAGTAATGCCATTTTTTCCCAGTGTAGCCATGTCCTCCTTATGTCCCCCAGTATAGCCATTATCCTCCAATATGTAATTTCTCCCACCCCAGTAGTGCAATTTCTTTTACAGTATGGCCATGTCCTCCCTGTGTACCCCAGCAGCATTGCCATTATGCTCCAGTATGTAATGTCCCCCACCCCAGCAATGCCATTTCTTTCTCAGTATAGCCATGTCTCCTCCCCACCCCCCACCCCCATGTCCCCCAGCATTGCCATTACCCTCCAGTATGTAATGTCCCCCACCCCAGTAATGCAATTTCTTTCTCAGTATAGCCATGTTCCTGTGTCCCTCAGTATTGCCTCTATCCTCCAGTATGTGCACAGGTAGCTATAAACAAACTTTTTATGCTTTCCGGTGATAATCTGGGAGGTCATTTGACATTACTGTTTTTTTTTTTTCTAAACAGTTTTCCTTTAGTGAAGTCTGGTGATCATTTGACCATCACTGTGCCCCCAACTCATCCCTTGATATCTAAGAGACAGAACAAGAAGAAGATTCTGGAAATCACTAGGAAATTGATGCAGCTGCTGGCAGGAGAGGTGAGCAGTGCTGGTAATTATAGGATATTATCCAGTAATAGCAAGGGGTGTGTCTGGGTGGTGACTGTTTCATTGTAATTGTCAGGTCCCTATACTGTTTCAGGATGTCACTGTATTTCTACCTTCAGGAGTGGCAGTATATAGAAGGGCACAAGGACCTACAAGGATGCCATGATGGAGAATCGGCCGCCCCTCACATCACCGGGTAAGAGGATACTTTCATTTCTTGTAAATAAAAGAGACTTTCCATCCCCCCCCCATCATCTGATAAACCCATATAGACAAGGTAATCAGTCAGTGTGTGTTTTCTACAGATGTATCCAGCAACAGAAAACCACCAGAGAGATGTACAGGTCCTCTTTATTCTCGTGATTGTGCACAAGAAAATCACACCACTCTCCACCATTATCAAGTAGGTGGTACTCAGGGTCCCCAGAGACACCAAACTACTGTATGTGACATTGTTTCTTCCTTCGTATGCTGTTATCTGTGTTCACATTCTAAGTTATCTCTCACCTCATTGTGCACTTAGGGTGGAGAACACATACATGGAAGTGCTGAGGTTAAAGAGTAAGAAGAAGAAAGATATGTGAAGAGTGATCAGCAGTCTATGGAGGAGGGAGACATGATGGGGACAATTAAAGAGGAAGAAGAAGAGACATATGTAAGGAATGATCAGCAGTCTGTGGAGGAGGGAGACATGATGGGGACAATTAAAGAGGAAGAAGAAGAGACATATGTGAGGAATGATCAGCAGTCTATGAAGGAGGGTGACATGATGGGGACAAGCAAAGAGGAAAAAGAAGAGATGTTTGTGAAGAGTGATCAGCAGTCTATGGAGGAGGGAAACATGATGGGGACAATTAAAGAGGAAGAAGAAGAGACATATGTGAGGAGTGATCAGCAGTCTATGGAGAAGGATGGCATGATGAGGGCATTTAAAGAGGAAGAAGAGATGTATATGAGGGGTGATCAGCAGTCTATGGAGGAGGGAGACATGATGGGGACAATTAAAGAGGAAGAAGAAGAGACATATGTGAGGAATGATCAGCAGTTTATGGAGGAGGGTGACATGATGGGGACAAGTAAAGAGGAAGAAGAAGAGACGTATGTGAGGAGTGATCAGCAGTCTATGAAGGAAGGTGGCATGATGAGGACAAGTAAAGAGGAAGAAGAGACGTATGTGAGGAGTGATCAGCAGTATATGGAGGAGGGTGACATGATGAGGACCAATAAAGAGGAAGAAGAAGAAGAGACATATGTGAGGAATGATCAGCAGTTTATGGAGGAGGGTGACATGATGGGGACAAGTAAAGAGGAAGAAGAAAAGACATATGTGAGGAGTGATCAGCAGTCTATGGAGGAGGGGGACATGATGCGGACAAATAAAGAGGAGGGCACTGTTACAGAGAGCAAAACAGGTAAGTAATCAGCAGTAATGGTCTCTTTATTCTCTCAAATTGGGCTGCCCTCTTTTTTACTCCGAGACTTTAGCAGTGGCCTTTTGCTAGTGTCAGCAGCACTGATTAACCTAATAAAGTGTTACATTTCTGCTAATTTAGTTCCAGCGCTGGTGCCCTTATGTCATCCTTTTGCCACCTTAGTGCTTAGCAACCAAGGACATTATCTATGGGGAAGAGTCTGCATCTTACACAGTGTTAGGTTAAAATACCCAGAATTACAGCTATACAGCCTCAGAAGAAGTGGCCGCCAGCATGAAACAGCTTTCAGGCATACTTTACTGCCCTGCACCTACTGCCTTATTCCTCCCATCACCTCGGTATGTCGGGCTTGCTTTAGTGCCCTGTACCCACTGCCTGACTCCTCATCACCTCGGTATGTCGGGCTTGCTTTAGTGCCCGGCACCCACTCTTTATCCAATACTTGTTTATGTGTTTGGTAGCTTGAGCTCATGACATATAAAAAATTGGACGGGACAAACTATCCAACGTTAAAGAAAAATGTAATTTTCAAAATTATGAACAAATTTGGGAAAGTTTCAGCAAATCTACATGAGTCGGTAGCTTACAAAAAACAAAACAAAACAACAACTTTTGAAGAGCCATGGTTGTTAGCATGCCGTAATGTTGGTATTTATGGCCTTTTTCTGATGTCCAGACTCCTCTGGGGCTATGCATACAAAGCATGGCTCTAAAATGTTTTGTGCAAAAAAATGGCCTTTAGAAAGCAACATGTACACTTCAGAGGTAATAGCCTGGTATATACCCAGCTAGCTATCATATGAGACATACAGGGGATGCGAAAGTTTGGGCAACCTTGTTAATCGTCAAGATTTTCCTGTATAAATCATTGGTTGTTACTATAAAAAATGTCAGTTAAATATATCATATACACACACAGTGATCTTTGAGTGAAAATAATAATAAAGTGAAATTAAGTTTATTGGATTTACAGAAAGTGTGCATAAATTTGTGCACCACAAAAAGAAATAAAAATCAATATTTAATAGATCCTCCTTTTGCAGGAATTACAGTCTCTAAATGCTTCCTGTAGGTTCCAGTGAGAGTCTGGATTCTGGTTGAAGGTATTTTGGACCATTCCTCTTTACAAAACATCTGTAGTTCAATCAGGTTTGATGGCTTCCGAGCATGGACAGCTCTCTCTAACTCGCACCACAGATTTTCAATTATATTCCGGACCGGGGGCTGAGATTGCTATTCCAGAACGTTGTACTTGTTCCTCTGCATGAATGCCTTAGTGGATTTAGAGCAGTTTTTAGGGTCGTTGTCTTGTTGAAAGATCCAACCCGGGCGCAGCTTCAGCTTTGTCACTGATTCCTGAACATTGGTCTTCAGAATCTGCTGATACTGAGTGGAATCCATGCATCCCTCAACTTTGACAGCATGATGGAACCACCACCATATTTTACTGTAGGTAGCAGGTGTTTTTCTTGGAATGTTGTGTTCATTTTCCTCCGTGCATATCACCCCTTGTTATGCCCAAATAACTCAACTTTACTTTCATCAGTCCACAGCACCTTATTCCAAAATGAAGCTGGTTTGTCAAAATGTGCTTTAGCATACCTCAAGGGGCTCTGTTTGTGCTGTGGGCAGAGAAAAGGCTTTCTCTGCATCACTCTCACATACAGCATCTCCTTGTGTAAAGTGCCCTGAATGGTGGAACGATGCACAATGACTCCATGTGAAGCAAGATGATGTAGGTCTTTGGTGCTGGTCTGTGGGTTAAGTAGATGTACAGAGGCGCCAAAAGGATAAAATATGCTAAAATGTTTAAAATATTCGGGTGGCGGCGGTGGACCGGCCACTCAGAAATAGACTCGATGCTGTCGCTTAAGATAAAGACAATTTATTCACATACTCCATGAACAGAACCGCAACGCGTTTCACGGGTATATTCCCGTATATTCTGTACAGAGGCGCTATTCGTGACCTTGAGACTGTACTGTGTACTCCTGTCTGTTTATTGCCTGAGGAAGCGGGAATATACCCGTGAAACGCGTTGCGGTTCTGTTCATGGAGTATGTGAATAAATTGTCTTTATCTTAAGCGACAGCATCGAGTCTATTTCTGAGTGGCCGGTCCACCGCCGCCACCCGAATATTTTAAACATTTTAGCATATTTTATCCTTTTGGCGCCTCTGTACATCTACTTGTCAAGATATCCACCCTTGGTGGTTGGAAGGGTGACAAACCCTCCTTTCCTTCTTCAGAGAGCGACATCTTAATCCTGAGTGGGGACAGGTCTAATCTCCCCACCTGCCTATATAGTGGTTGCCTAAACGGTAACCCATGTTTGTAAGTATAATACTTACTCCACATTAATTCTCCCTGATCCAATACATACTACACTATATTGGGCTCTCGGTTTCTCGGTTTTATGGTCTGTGGGTTGACTCTGACTGTTCTCACCATTCGTCGCTTCTGTTTTTCCGAAATTGTTCTTGATCTGCTACTTCGAGCCTTAACTTGAACCGAGTCTGTGGTCTTCCATTTCCTCAATATGTGCCTAACTTTGGAAACAGACAGCTGAAATCTCTGACACGGCTTTCTGTATCCTTCTCTTTAACCATGATAGTGAACAAGTTTTGATTTCAGGTCATTTGAGAGTTGTTTTGAGACCCCCATTTTGCTACTCTTTAGAGAAAATGAAAAGAGGAGGGAAACTTACAATTGACCACCTTAAATAAGCTTTCTCATAATTGGATTCACCTGTGTATATAGGTCAGGGGTCACTGAGCTTACCAAGCCAATTTGAGATCCAATAATTAGTTATAAAGGTTTTGGAAACAATACAATGTCAACAGTGCCCAAATGTATGCACCTGCCTAATTTTATTTAAATCCAATAAACTTTATTTCATTTCTCAAATATCACTGTGTGTGTGTGACATTTTTTATCGTAACAACCAACTATTTATACAGGAAAATCTTGACGATTAACGAGGTTGCCCAAACTTTCGCATCCCACTGTAAGTGATCCAGCATATAAATCATCTCAGTGCCCCTGCAATGTCGCTATGTTGAGGGTATGTAGCCTGCAGCTATCCGCTTATCAGGTAACCGTATATGCACATGCGACCCTCAGCCATGAACCAATTGGGGGAGTTAGTTCAAGCCTGCAGCCAATCCGGAGAGTACACTGATGAAGGGGTAGCCTGTTTATCCTTACATAAGGAAAGCAGTGCAGGACAAGGCAGGATTAGGGTACATCACTTACGTGTTCCGAGGAGACTGCCATGTGGGTGGAGTACAGTTCCAAATCTGTGCAGCTATGGGGGGTTGTTGTGAGACGGACTACTTGTGACTTCATGAGGTATGGCGTAAGAAACCAGGGCCCTTCTGCCTTCCTCAAGGGTTCTACACATGTAGGATCTCCTGTTGTGCTGGAAGGACAACATAAAGGAGAACCCCCACCTGTAATGCATCGAGGCTGCCCAAAGTGCTTGGGTCATTTGCCTGAACAAGCATCTCTTCAGGATAGTGTAAGGGCTCGTTTCCACTGGAACGGAAACCGCTCAGAATCTGCAGAGTTTCCCCGCAGGCAAATCGCGCGGGGAAATTCTGCCATAGGAAACTATGGCTCCGCCGGCCAAATCGCTTATCCTAGCGATTCGGCCGACACTGGCCACTGATTTCGCGTGAGAGGCTGCAAATCCCATAGCCGTGCATTCGCCTGTGATCCCGCACACCCCGAAGTGCCGCCGCGCGTCACTGACGCGTGCAGCAACAAGTGGAAATGGGCCCTCAGGTCCGCAAAGAGTTGCACAGAGGTAGGAATTCCAGGAAAATTGTGCATGTTCCGGGCAGTGGCAAGCAGGAGGTTACGGGACTCCTCGTAGTGGAGCGTTCGTATATATCCCATGGGAGATCCTGGTTTCGGGGTTTAGTGAGAGAGGGATGGATTCTGGTGATGTACAGGCTGGCTGGGTCTGCTTGTGCCAGCATGGCGCTGAATAAGTTAGCAGCAGTGGTTTTAATATCCATAATAGATTTTGGAAGGCCTCAGATCCTCAGTTTCCCCTATGACTCCTATTCTTGAGGTCTTCTATCTTGGACTCGAGAGCTTCAATCCTAGCCTTGTGGTCATCGCTTTGCACTTTGTCTGCATCCATTGTTGTCACCAAATCATCACCCCGCTTGTCTAGACCTGCCACCCTGTCGCTGAGTTCATGCAGCTACTGGGTGAATTTATTTACTGCTTCTTTCCGCTCGGCCCTGAAAACTTTCTGGTGGCGACCAGCTCCTCATTGGACACAGGTCCCAAAGAGGCTGTGCAGGCAGGGGGAGATGGCTGGGTGCAGAAGATGGCAGGGATCTGTTCGTCCGTGGTAGAAGGCACATACTCACCCGATCTCTTCTGTGGAGTTTGGCTGGTGGCCATTTTGGACAATGGGTTGGCCTCAGGGCCGGCCTGCTCATGAGGCGGGGTGAAACATTTGCCTCAGGCGGAAAACTTCTAGGGGGGGCCGGCCGCCGAGACGGAGGGGTAGCGGGCAGGTCGGGGGTATTGGGCCTAGCGGTGGGGAGGGGGGTCGAACCCCCCCCCCTCCCTCGCCTGGGTCCCCCGATCTGCGCTCCCCTCCAGCTGTAATTAGGAAGCAGCCGCTTGCAGGTCGTAAGAGGCAACGGGCGGGGAGGACTCACCTTTTCCGCGTTCCAGCGAGCGCTCCACTGACGTCACTTCCTGCATCGCCGCTCACTGTATTGTAAGTGGGAGGCGATGCAGGAAGTGACGTCAGTGGAACGCTCGCTGGAACACGGATAAGGTGAGTCCTCCCCGCCCGTTGCCTCTTACGATCTGCAAGCGGCTGCTTCCTAATTACAGCTGGAGGGGAGCGCAGATCGGGGGACCCAGGCGCCCCCCCTCCCCAACGCTAGGCCCAATACCCCCGACCTGCCCGCTACCCCTCCGGCTCGGCGGCTGCCCCCCGCACCCACGGATGGGCGGGGGGGGGGGCCTCAGCAATTTTCTCCTAAATTTGCCTCAGGCGGCAAAAAGTCTAGGGCCGGCCTTCGGCTGCTGCAGGTTAGTTGATTTGATGGGCTCTGGTACATTGCTGTTGCTGGGTTTCTTCCTCTGTGAGCTCCTGGATATACAGTGGGTTGCAAAAGTATTCGGCCCCCTTGAAGTTTTCCACATTTTGTCACATTACTGCCACAAACATGCATCCATTTTATTGGAATTCCACGTGAAAGACCAATACAAAGTGGTGTACATGTGAGAAGTGGATCGAAAATCATACACGATTCCAAACATTTTTTACAAATAAATAACTGCAAAGCGAGGTGTGCGTAATTATTCAGCCCCTTATTCGGCCCCCTGAGTTAATACTTTGTAGAACCACCTTTTGCTGCAATTACAGCTGCCAGTCTTTTAGGTTATGTATCTACCAGCTTTGCACATCTAGAGACGGAAATCCTTGCCCATTCTTCTTTGCAAAACAGCTCCAGCTCAGTCAGATTAGATGGACAGCGTTTGTGAACAGCAGTTTTCAGATCTTGCCACAGATTCTTGATTGGATTTAGATCTGGACTTTGACTGGGCCATTCTAACACATAAATATGTTTTGTTTTAAACCATTCCATTGTTGCCCTGGCTTTATGTTTAGGGTCATTGTCCTGCTGGAAGGTGAACCTCCGCCCCAGTCTCAAGTCTTTTACAGTCTCCAAGAGGTTTTCTTCCAAGTTTGCCCTGTATTTGGCTCCATCCATCTTCCCATCAACTCTGACCAGCTTCCCTGTCCCTGCTGAAGAGATGCACCCCCCAAGCATGATGCTGCCACCACCATATTTGACAGTGGGGATGGTGTGTTCAGAGTTATGTGCAGTGTTAGTTTTCTGCCACACATAGCGTTTTGCATTTTGGCCAAAAAGTTCCATTTTGGTCTCATCTGACCAGAGCACCTTCTTCCACATGGTTGCTGTGTCCCCCACATGGGTTGTGGCAAACTGCAAACGCGACTTCTTATGCTTTCTGTTAATAATGCCTTTCTTCTTGCCACTCTTCCATAAAGGCCAACTTTGTACAGTGCATGACTAATAGTTGTCCTATGGACAGAGTCTCCCACCTGAGCTGTAGATCTCTGCAGCTCGTCCAGAGTCACCATGGGCCTCTTGACTGCATTTCTGATCAGCGCTCTCCTTGTTCGGCCTGTGAGTTTAGGTGGATGGCCTTGTCTTGGTAGGTTTACAGTTGTGCCATACTCCTTCCATTTCTGAATGATTGCTTGAACAGTGCTCCGTGGGATGTTCAAGGCTTTGGAAATCTTTTTGTAGCCTAAGCCTGCTTTAAATTTCTCAATAACTTGATCCCTGACCTGTCTTGGACCTGTCTTGTGTGTTCTTTGGACTTCACAGTGTTGTTGCTGCCAATATTCTCTTAGACAACCTCTGAGGCCCTCACAGAGCAGCTGTATTTGTACTGACATTAGATTACACACAGGTGCACTCTATTTAGTCATTAGCACTCATCAGGCAATGTCTATAGGCAACTGACTGCACTCAGATCAAAAGGGGGCCGAATAATTATGCACAAACCACTTTGCAGTTATTTATTTGTAAAAAATGTTTGGAATCATGTATGATTTTCGTTCCACTTCTCATGTGTACACCACTTTGTATTGGTCTTTCATGTGGAATTCCAATAAAATTGATTCCTGTTTGTGGCAGTAATATGACAAAAGGTGGAAAACTTCAAGGGGGCCGAATACTTTTGCAACCCACAGTATCGCCCAGTTCCGGATATAAACAGGTAGCTTATAAGTCCCCTCAGAAGGCTAAAAAAGGTGATGTAGCGAGACACGGCACTCACAGCGAGGACATCTTGTCATGCTGGCCCCACACACTTCTTCAACCTTAATTTTAAAATAACTTTTTCAGCAATCTGCAATTGAAAAAGTGCCAAAAAGTAAGTGAAAGAGTGCTTTCAAAATTATTGAATATGTTATAGCTTTTTGGTAGATTAAAAGGCATTTTATTTACAAGGGCCCATATGCAATTCACTTTTTCTCCTAGGTGATATTTTCACAACTTGTCACAAAATGTGTTTTTAGCCACCAGCAAGCAGGAAAACACTCAAAATGAATTTGGTAGCACTTTTTCACTAACCTTTGGGTACATTTTCAAATGTAAAATGCTGAAAAGTTAGGTTAAAAAGAAAATGAAAATTATCTCCTAGGAGATAACTCAAGTGAAAAATGTAATTGCATATGGGCCAATGTGTGAAAATATCAGAAGAAAACATGTAGAAGAAAATAATTGCATATGGGCCCAAGTGTTATCTTGAGAGTATATAAGTCGAACCGAGACATAGAAACCAATGATTGTGAAGAGGTAATTTCTACAGCGTTCAAGCAATGTTACGTAACAGGCCAATAATCCTCCACAGTTTTCCACATCTCCCAGGGATGCCAAATATAATTAAACATTATTTTCTTATATTCTGTACCAAAGTATGCATAGATTGCTACCTTTGGGGCTTTTGGAACATGTATGCCATATATTACTGTTATTTTTGCAAATATGGGCTTGTAATTATTGATCGACTACAACAAGAAAACAAAAATATACACCTTTATTTCCAAATAATATATTGTCCCCATACATTGTACTAGGAACTTACTAAATGCTGGGATGACCAGGACAAATGGGAAAATGTGTGGGTTTTATCTGCAGTAGCATTGTTTATTGTAAAGCCATAGCTTCCCTTTTAAAATGCATATAAAATTTAGGAATTACAAAACAAAAATAAGGTAATTAAGTAGTAATAAAGTTATTGCTGAATGAGTGGAAGCAGCGCTGAAATTTGAAAGATGCTCTGATTTTTAAGATAAAAGAAGCTTTAATGGTGAAGTGGTTAAAGCTTCTGCTACAGTGACTGCAAATAACAATGTTTAGACAAGTAAACAGAGCGGCCATTCTAAAAAATAAAACTTGAAGAATTGTTTGTGTTTACACATTAAGTCAGTGGTGCCCAGCCTTTTTTTTGCCCAAGGGCTGCACTTCATATTAAGATAAATCTCGTGGGTCGGGGTCACCTGCATAGCGGGCGGCGACGTCTGCATCTGCGCAAGGCCGCACTGCTCACCGGGCCACACACCCGCAGCCATGAACAGGCACAGTACTTCTGCGTCTGTGCAGAATACTCCCATCTATGTAAGCACGACCATAAGTGGCGCAGGAGCAGAGGCTGCTTCTTCTTTTTTTTATTTTTTTTATTTTAAGCCTGTTCCCAATAAAAAGGGTCCCATTGTGTTCTTGCCATCGCACACTCTTTAAAAAGTCTCCACCTCTTTGAAATGTGTCCTGTCTTCCTCTCTCTACAAAATGCCCCCCCCCCCCCCCCCCCCCCATCCCCGTGCAGCGAACCTTCAGTCCAGTAGGCTTCTTTTAACTGAAGGAGACCAATCTCCCTTCTACCATTCTCACCTCAAGATCCAAAAAGTGCAAACTTGTGTCACTCTGCACATGAGTGAGTTTAATATTCAATAAGTTATCATTCCGATCCCGAAGAAAGACACAGATATCCTCCATAGTCCCTGTCCACACCATCAGGATGTCATCTATACATCTAATCCACAGGGGGCGTGCTCCTGCCATAGTGGATACTTGTAAACACCTCTGCATTCCCAAAATCCCAAGTGCAGATTTGCATAGGCAGGAGCACAAGCTGCCCCGTGGATGTACACCGTATCTGTTGGTAAGAGCAGAGGAGGCACTGAAGGAAGCACACAGGAGGGGCAGAGGAGAAAATAAAGCATACCTAATTTTTTTTAAATTAAATATTTGTGACTGTCTATAGAGAAGTACTGAAGCTGTTAGCACTTCCTCTCTTGTACTGCAAAGGGCATTTCCTGTGAGTAGGCTTGACTTCATGAGCTGCACATGCCCAGTAATAGGAGCAGCTTGTGAATGAAGTAAAAAAGACATGCGTGAGTGCTTCCTGTTACTCTGCATGCGGGGGTCATTAACTTGTGCATGTGCAGTCACAATCCGCTCATTCACATCCATTTCCTGTATATAGGATTCAGAACCGCTGCGCCAACTGGGAATGGGAGGAGCAGAGGAAGCAGCGAATGCAGTACTATTTTCCACACAACTTTATGTACAATGTTAATGAATGAATAAAATAAAATCTGGTCATGTCAGGGTTGTTACAAAGTTGGAGGGGTATCCCAAGTTTTGAAGGGGAACTAGTGATTTCTAGCCACGCCCCCTTCCGCACCTCCACTGATCTGTCCAATAGGACTGCTGGAGTGTGCATCAATTTAGTTCCTCATTGGACAGGACAGAAGTATTCGTTTTTTTAGATCTCCATGAGATAAATGGATAATTCTTGTACCTCACAGCTCCTACTGTATAATTTATAATATTGTAATAGCACAATATCTTTATTTGCACAATTGGGAACAAGAGAGAGATAAAGGTACATTACAAGGGACATGTGAGTGACAGAAGGATACAATGGTAAGAATGTGTAAGTGACACCACATTGCTCTACAAACATAACCCAGACTTCTTGCTATAATTACATATAGCAAGAAGTGTCTCACACTGTTTTTGAGACCCACTCTTTTGCCTGGTTCTCCACCTGCTGCTGGCCTGTTGCACACACACATTGTCTATGCTCTGCTGCTGCCTGCACCCCCAGTGCGCTACCCACTGCTCTGTGCCCTGCTCGTCGCTTGCTGCAGGCCTGGTCTTTAATCTGCAGTCGTTGCGCCACAGCTCTGGGCTCGCATACCTGCCTGCTCTTCGCCACTCGAGTCGCTGGTCGTCCTGGCCCCAAAGACATTGCTGGTCGGCACTACCCACTGTACAGATCCTCCACAGTCTACACGCTCCCTGTGGCACCACTATCTGCCGGCACTCCGTACCATCCCCTTCTGTCTACAACATTCTTGCTATGGGTGCGGGGCGGGCAACACAACACATTGTCACCCTGTCGAGAGAAGACCTTCTAAAGGGGGAACCCCCGGTTAGCCTCCAGTCGCGTGAAGGAACTCCCCTGTGGAACTCGGTCACCACCCACATCAAACATCTGATCACCAAGCAAGCCCCAAGGAAACGCCACCACAGAGGGAGAAGGGCGGGAGCCCTGGTGCGGCTCAAAAGGAAAGGCCTGCGTTCTCCTGTCCCTGCCATACTGCTAGCAAATGTTTGCTCACTACCTAACAAAGTCGATGAGTTGCTCCTACTACTTTGCAGCAGACCCCTAATTGGCAAGAACACCCCAGTTCTCTGCTTCACAGAGACCTGGCTGAGCGAGTGCATCCCCGACAACTCTCTAGAAGTGCCAGGCTACGACCTCCTGCGTGCAGATCGGGACTTAAATCTCTCAGGGAAAAAAAGAGGTGGCGGCATCTGCTTCTACGTCAACACTGCCTGGTGCTCCAATATCACCACTCTCAGCAAGATCTGCACCCCAGATGTCGAGTTCCTTGCTATTAACTGCAGACCTCAGTATTCCCCCAGGGAATTCTCTTCCCTCGTTCTCGTTGGGGTCTACATTCCCCCTGATGCATGCTCGAAGACCGCTCTGAGTGCACTCAGTGACAACATCTCGCGGTGGGAAGCTGCCCTTCCGGAGGCCCTCTTCATTATCCTGGGGGACTTCAATACCACGAACCTACAACAGGTGATGCCTCGCTATAAGCAACACATTACCTGCCCCACCAGGAAACTCAACACCCTGGACCACTGCTACACGGTCCATAAGAATGCATACAAGGCCACTCAAGGAGCAGCCCTGGGGAGCTCTGACCACAACATAATCTATCTGATCCCCACCTACAGGAGGCTCCTGGAGTCCACCAAACCCACCATCAGAACTGTCAAAAAATGGACTGCGGAGTCCAAGCTGGAGCTTCAAGGCTGTTTTGATTCTACCGACTGGACGACTCTGGAGGCACCTACTCTAGATGAATGGGCAGAAAATGTCACCTCTTACATCAGCTTCTGCGAAGAAACATGTATCCCAACCAAGACCTTCAAAATCTTCCCCAATAACAAACCCTGGTTCAACAACAAACTGCGCAAGCTCCGAAAACTCAAGGAGGAGGCCCATAAGACCGGCTCACCAGAGGAGTTTAGGGAGGCCAGAAATGCCCTAAAACACGAACTGAGGGCTGCAAAGAGGGCTTACTCCGAAAAGGTGGGGCTCTGCCTCCAATCTAACAATACACGGGAGGTATGGAAAGGCCTTAGAGCAGCCACGAACTTCAAACCGACCCCCCCAACCCATGACCCTCCCCAGCCTCCAGCTGGCAGAGAGGCTTAACGAGTTCTACTGCAGGTTTGAACGCCAGTCCGCACAACTCGGGGTCCCACCTGTGGGGGAACCTGAGGCCTCTGCGCCAGTTATAGTCCAGGAGGCTGAAGTTCTCTGGCATCTCCGCAAGCTGAACCCCAGGAAGGCCTCTGGCCCGGATGGCGTGTCATCGATCTGCCTAAGAACCTGCGCAGACCAGCTATCCCCTGTGCTTACCTCCTTATTCATGCGGTCACTGTCAGAAGGTACAGTGCCCTTTTGCTTCAAGAGGTCGACAATTATACCGGTCCCCAAAAAACCAGGCAGCACGGATCTCAACAACTTTAGACCGGTGGCCCTAACCTCCAACATCATTAAGATCCTCGAGCGACTGGTCCTCGCCCACCTTAAGTGCTCCACCAACGCCCTCCTTGACCCGCTCCAATTCGCATATAGGGCTAACAGATCCGTTGAAGACGCCATTAACATCAGCCTGGCGTACATCACAGAGCACCTAGACAGACCTGACTCCTACGCCAGGATACTGTTTCTGGACTTCAGCTCAGCTTTCAACACTATCTGCCCAGATATCCTGCTCAGCAACCTGGCGCAGCTCGGAGTCGATCCCTCCCTTCGCGTATGGGTCAAGGACTTCCTGTCGAGTAGAACGCAACTAGTCAAACTCGGAAGCTTCTCCTCCAGTGTGAGAACCACAAATACAGGTGCCCCACAAGGATGTGTACTGTCTCCACTCCTGTTCTCCTTGTATACTAACAACTGTACCTCCACTGCCAGCTCTGTGAAGGTCATCAAATTTGCGGATGACACTACCATCTTAGGCCTAATCGGCAGCAACGGAGAACACGAGTACCGCAGCCAAGTTGAGAGAATCTGCAACTGGTGCAGGGATAACAACCTAGTACTAAACGCAGCAAAGACGGTCGAACTGGTGGTAGATTTCAGGAGGCACCCCCCTCCTCTACCACCAGTCCACATAGACAAAACTGAAGTCTCGAGAGTGCCATCTGTCCGATTTCTTGGCACAACCATCACAAACGACCTGAAATGGGGGCAAAACTCCACCAGAATTCAGAAGAAATCACAGCAGAGGCTGTTCTTCCTACGCCAACTGAAAAAATGTGGCATGCCGCGGGAACTTCTGAGAAGCTTCTACACTGCAACCATTGAATCCATCATCTGCTCCTCAGTCATTGTCTGGTACGCTAGTGCGTCGTCCAGCAACAGGTATAAACTGCAGAGAGTCATCACTGAGGCGGAGAAGATCATCGGATCTCCGCTGCCACCCCTCGATCTCCTCTACTCTGCTAGGATGAAGTTGAGGGCCACCAGGATCTCTCGTGACCCCTCCCACCCTGGCAACCGCTACTTTGAGCTCCTCCCGTCGGGTCGTCGCTATAGAACAATCCCATCCAAAACCACCAGGCGCAGGAACGCCTTCTTCCCCCAAGCAATTCTGCTGCTAAACTAATTGGCAGACTGTCACGAGGGTAGGGTCTCTGCAGCTCACCCTCACTGCACCCGGGTTGGTTAGGCAACACAGCCTGGCTGGAACTGAACTTGTACTGACTTTTGGACTTTTATATGCAGACTTTACGGTAGACTGGAGGCACCGCAGCCTGGCTGGTACTGTGCTGTACTAAACTGTACTGATCTGAACTAACTTTGGACTTTAAATTGTCTGTTTTGTGTTATCCTGTTTTCTTTTCTGTGCTTGTTTTTCTTTCTTTTCTGTGCTTGTTCTTCTTATGAACTTGTCTACGCCATGTGAACCACAACTAATTCCGAGTATGACTCCTGTCATACTTGGCGAATAAAAGTGATTCTGATTCTGATATAGTAATAGAATGGAGACGGCACACAAATGGCTTCAGCAATTCAACTGTATTGAAAGCATACAGAGGCACACGACATGTTTTGGGCGTAGCCCTTCCTTAAGTGTGCCACACCCAACATCAGTGACCTGTAAATACCCCACCCACAAGAAAGTAGCAATTGGTTAAATGATTCTACACCAGTACATACAAAATTATTCAACCACATTATTCAATATTATTCAATGTATCATATCCTGTCTGGGGAACTACACAATTCTGTGTCTACCCAAACAATTTGCTGAGGAAAAGGTTACCCAGATACGTATAAACAGCATATACAGTACTTTGCATAATTTGCATTTTAAATCATTAACGATACCTATCTTGATACAGTCCTGTTTCCAGAAACTCTGTACAATCAAATTCAGCCTGGAAGAGAGGACAACCTTATATGAAACATTTCAGGCTCAGATTAAGACCATTAGGGTGAACACAATTACATTTACTAATCCACTTCACCTCACATTGTGACAGCAACTTTTTCCTATCCCCACCGCTTCATAGTTCAGGCACCCCCTCGATAACAAACCACTGTAACTCGATGGCACTGTGGCGGAGGTTCAGAAAATGCCTTGATACCAACGTTTCATATTCTTGCCTAGAGCAAAATTAGCAATATCCCTTTTATGCTCTTGTGTCCGCTACTTCACAATCCTTTATGTCTCTCCAATGTACACATACCCGCAGGGACACTTGAGGCTGTATACCACATATGAGCATAAGCAAGAAAATCTGTCCCTAACCGGTATGCTCGCGCAAGTGGGTAATTTCCTGTGGGTGGAGTATTTACATGTCACTGATGTTGGGTGTGAGGAAGGGCTACGCCCGAAACATGTTGTGTGCCTCTGTATGCTTTCAAATTCTCCATTCCGTTACTACATTACATTGGGCTTGCAGGAGTGGTGTACCTGCAGGAGTCGAGTACTGTCATTAAGGTCTAAGGTTATGCCTTGAATGTGTGGGAAGTGTAAACATTATAAATGTACAATTACATGTAGGTCTGTTGTCACAAGAGTAACACATTGCTTCCATTGTCTGATCAATCTGTACAATTTACTGCTTTTTTTTCCGTATATGGCCAATGCTTTATGTGTAGGAAGGGGAAATGAGATGCAAATAACATGTCAGGAAATTATCTTCACTGTCCAAATTGGAAGATAAAGAAAATTTGTATGCAAAGCAAAGTTATTGTCATGTGATTGGCCGCCTGTAATGAGCACAACCTTCTGCAGCTCTCTGTCAAGCTGATAGTGATGGTCAGTGATATGCAAATAACTTTGAGAGAGTGCAAATTCTAATTATATGCAAAGTTACACAGTTGCGGCATCTAGCCCATTTCCAATCTGCATCAACTTTGCATCAGTTTGAAATTCTCAGCAGCTCACTGACCATCCCTAATGATAATTGTTTCTCCCCTCAGAATTCTCTAACAGGAAGTAATGATGTTTCTTTATTTGCAGCGCGGAGTCCTGGCATCAGGAACCTCTCAGAGACTCATCTCTCTGTATCCACAGACTGTACAACGGATGATGATGGCATTGAACAAGAGTCTCCTGGAGATATAATGGCTACCCCAAATATTCCCCCAGACTCTCCACACTTGTCTAAGCCCCAGGGGCCCAATACCCTAAACAGCACTCCCCCTGCTGGATGGTCTTATTTCTGTTCCACATGTGGAAAAGGTTTTGTACGGAAATCACTTCTTGTCATTCACGAGAGATCTCACACTGGTGAGAAGCCCTATTCATGTGCTGAGTGTGGGAAATGTTTTGGGCGGAAAGCATACCTTGTCAAACATGGGAGATGTCACACTGGTGAGAAGCCCTATTCATGTGCTGAGTGTGGGAGGTGTTTTGGGCGGAAAGGACACCTATTCAAGCATGAGAGATGTCACACTGGTGAGAAGCCCTATTCATGTGTTGAGTGTGGGAAATGTTTTGGGCAGAAATCCCAACTTGTCATACATAAGAGATCTCACACGGGTGAGAAGCCCTATTCATGTTCTGAGTGTGGGAAATGTTTTGGGCGGAAAGGACACCTTTTAATACATGAGAGGTCTCATACTGGTGAGAAACCCTATTCATGTGCTGAGTGTGGGAAGTGTTTTGGGCGGAAAGAACACCTTTTAATACATGAGAGATCTCACACTGGTCAGAAGCCCTATTCGTGTGATGAGTGTGGGAAATGTTTTGTAGAGAAAGGAAGCCTTGTCAGACATGAGAGATTTCACTCTGGTCAGAAGCCCTATTCATGTGCTGAGTGTGGGAAATGTTTTGGGCAGAAATCACGACTTGTCTTGCATGAGAGATCTCACACTGGTGATAAGCCCCATTCATGTGCTGAGTGTGGGAAAAGTTTTGGGCAGAAATCAGACCTTATCAAACATGAGAAATCTCACACTGGCGAGAAGCCCTATTCATGTGCTGAGTGTGGAAAATGTTTTGGGCGGAAAGGACACCTTTTAACACATGAGAGATCTCACACTGGTGAGAAGCCTTATTTATGTGCTGAGTGTGGGAAATGTTATACAGAGAAAAGAAGCCTCGTCAAACATGAGAGATCTCACACTGGTGAGAAGCCCTATTCATGTGCTGAGTGTGGGAAATGTTTTGGTCTGAAAGGACACCTATTTACACATGAGAGATCTCACACTGGTGAGAAGCCCTATTCATGTGCTGAGTGTGGGAAATGTTATACAGAGAAAGGAAGCCTTGTCAGACATGAGATCTCACACAGGTGAGAAGCCCTATTCGTGTGCTTAGTGTAGGAAATGTTTTGGACATAAATTAAACCTTGTCTGTCTGACAAGGTCACACTGGTAAGAAGCCCCTTTTGAGTGCTGGGTGTAGGAAATGTTTTGAGCGTAAATTGCTTGAGAAACATTTGTGTTGAGTGTGGGAAATGTTTTGACCATACGTTTTCTTTTTCAATGTTTCTTTTACTTCTTGCAAAGCGCACATGACAGCATTTTTACACTGAATCCTGAGGACTCTTTCATGCTGCTCAGTGCATTGGATTGTTTATATCAAACTCCTTCAATTCCGCGAGCAGTTGCATGTGTTTGCAGGCATTTGTAAGTGTTGGTCCTTGTGTACGTCAGGCATTTTTCAGGTTGTGACATTGGCTGGTTAAACGCTCTGCTACCATATATTGTGCGTTTGTTGAGAGTTTAAATGGTGTTTATCCTCCTTAGCGGTATACCCAACACTGTGTCGGGCATACCGCCAGCTGTCCCCAGGAGTCCCCCATTATAATTTGAAGCGATCGGATAGTTATATTATCTTTAACTAGCACTAGGCTAGCTAGCAGTGGTGGTCAGCATCCTTAGATTACGTCTGATCCCCCCCCCCCCAATGGCCGCTAAATACATTACCCCCCTGGATACAGCGATCGCTGCAGCCTCCCTGCACATCTCCGGTCCTCTCTATGGGGAGAATATGGTCTGCGCATGACGTAATGACGTCATGTTCGATCCTTCCCATAGAGAAGAGCGGAGCTGTCCGGAGAGGCTGCAGCGATCGCTGGATCCAGGGGGGGGTAATGTATTTAGCGGCGATTGGGGGGGGGGATCAGACGTAATCTAAGGATGCTGACCACCACTGCTAGCGAGCCTAGTGCTAGCTGAAGATAATAGAACTATCCGATCGCTTCAAATTATAATGGGGGCTCCTGGCTGCAAACCCTCCGGAGTGCGTAACGCCCAGGAGGTTAATAGGCATTTTGAAAGCCAAAGGAACCCTGAAACTTTCTTCTACTGTGCAGAGAATGTGGAAAGTGCTGGAGTGTGTGCTGGCTCCCCCCAGGCCCTGTAAGCCCCAGGCACCATCTCCTCACCTGTTTCATGTTCTTGGCGAGCAGTGATGGTTCTGGCTGCCAGGATCCCCACAGCTCTGCTCTGACAAGCATAGGAACAAAGGAACCCAAAACCTTTCTTCTACTGTGCGGAGAGTATGGAAAGTGCTGGAGTGTGTGCTGGCTCCCCCCAGGCCCCTGAAAGCCACAGACACCATCTCCTCACCTGTTTCATGTTCTTGGCAAGCGGTGATGGTTCTGGCTGCCAGGATCCCCACAGCTCTGCTTTGACAAGCATAGGAACAAGGAACCTTTCTTCTACTGTGCGGAGAGTATGGAAAGTGCTGGAGTGTGTGCTGGCTCCCCCCAGGCCCCTGAAAGCCATAGACACCATCTCCTCACCAATTTCATGTTCTTGGCGAGTGGTGATGGTTCTGGCTGCCAGAGTCCCCACAGCTCTGCTCTGACAAGCATAGGAACAAAGGAACCTTTCTTCTACTGTGTATGGAGAGGGCTGGAGTGTGTGCTGGCTCCCCCCAGGCCCCTGAAAGCCACAGACACCATCTCCTCACCTGTTTCATGTTCTTGGTGAGCGGTGAAGGTTTCGGCTGCCAGAATCCCCACAGCTCTGCTCTGACAAGCATAGGTAGGTGGCCAGCTGCTATCCAATTGGATGACAGCATGGGTCACCAGACACTGCAGCAGGGATCGCAGCAATACGCTTCTGTGTGCTCTGTAAGGCAGCCGTTGCAATGGCTGATCTGCAAAACAAATGAACAGATGGCAGTAACAGGGACGGGAGCTGCGGCTTCCCAGGAAAGTACAGTTTGAGAATCACTGGTGTAAACCATTTGGAGTACAATGTGAATGTGAAGTGGAGCCGCATGTTCACATTTCTCTGTATGTGTTTTAGTGTCTGTTGTAAATAAAGTTGGTTTATGTGAAAAAGTATATCTCGAGGAGCGAGATTTGCAGGGAACGAGCACTCACTCGAGCGCACATTCCCTGCAGTAAACACAGGGGGCCACTGGGATCAGCCTGCCAGCTACGTTTGGAATTGGCAGGCTGCTATTTCAATAATCCATAATAAAAAATGTGTACAGCAATGAAATCTAGCTCAGCACTGTACAGGGTGCAGCCCTGTCACTTAACTGTCCCCCCAAACGGCTCACAATCTAATCCCTATCATAGGCTGATGCCTAGGTATGTGTAGTGTATGTATCATAGTCTAAGGCTAATTTGGAGGGGATAAAATAAATAGGTTTAAAAAAAAAGATCATTTTTTATTAATAAAAAAACTAAAGATTACAGCAGCACTCAGGTGATATGGGAGGGATAAATATAGAAACAAGGGACCATATTCTAGAGGAAGCCAAACTTCCAACATTGGGGGAAGAAGACCTCGAATTCCTAAATGCGGAAATAACAAAAGGGGACGTGATAGAAATAATAAAATCATTGACAAACCATAAAGCACCAGGGCCTGATGGCCTGACATCAGAATTTTTTTAAACTATTAAAGGAGGAAATAGCGGACCCCTTGTGCCAGATGTTTAATCATATACTCCAAAAAAAATTATGCCACAATCCGCAAATAATGCCTATATTAAACTCCTATTAAAAGCGGGGAGGGGCCCTCTTCTTCCAGAGGCCTATAGGCCGGTGTCATTGATGAACCTAGACATTAAACTACTGAGTAAAATACTGTCAGACAGGCTAGCCATGGTTATGCACAAATTAGTTAGCCCTTGCCAAGCAGGCTTTATACGCCAACGCTCAGCTACTATGAATCTAAGGAAAGTCCTCACTGTACTAGATTGGGCAAAGGCCTAACCCATTTCGTGTCGGGGAGCGGCAATGCTGCCCCTCGACGCGGAAAAGCATTTGACAACATAAGGTGGGACTGGTTAAAAAGGGTACTTCAGAAAATGAATATAACAGGCCCTTTTGCAAATTACGTAAAAACGACACATATAAACCCAACGGCCCAAATACATACTCCAGGGTTCCTCTCCCATAGATTTAAACTACAAAAGGGGACTCGCCAGGGGTGCCCCCTATCGCCTCTGCTTTTCAATTTGGCACTAGAGCCTATGCTGAGGATCTTACAAGAAAAAATTAAGGGTATAGAGGTGGGCAACGAAACAGTCACATTAGCAGCTTTTGCCGACGATGTGCTACTCTTTTTGGCTCAGCCAAGCAAGGATCTGCCTAAGGTATTCCAGATAGTGCAAGAGCTGGGGACATTCAGTGGTTTCAAAATAAACCAAGATAAAAGCGATTTGCTCTATTTGACCTCTCGAGCACCAAATACATTGCAAGATCAAGGGATTAGAGCTCAGATAAAATCAGAAGTTAAATATTTGGGCATTAGAATTAGCAAAGACCCTCATTCCCTATACACGCTGAACTATAATCCCTTGATAAAGGAAATAGAACAGAAACTGAAAAGATGGGAAAACCTGCCAATAAATGTTATGGGGAGGGCAGCAGTAATTAAAGCCATGTGTTTTGGGAAATTACTTTATCCCTTACAGACAATACCCTTGTTGGTCAAGCACATAGACATACAAACATTAGAAAGAGCGTTCTCAAAGTTTCTATGGGCGGGGCGGAAAACCAGGATAGCACTAAACAAATTAAAATTGCCAAAGCATTGGGGAGGGCTCGGTATACCGGATATACGTTTATATAACCTGGCATGCCTATTCAGACACATTAGGGATTGGGTGTGTGAAACCAGTAGATTTTCAAATTTGGGGTTAGAAAAAGCATTTATGGAGCCGTGGTCACCCCTAGCAATAATGCACACTAAATGGAAGTATTTACCTGAAAGAATGAAACCTAGTAGAATGGTGAAAGACACTTGGGCTACATGGAAGGAGGTGAGGAAAAAATTTGGCTTGCCAGCACATGTATCTAAATATATGCCACTTTGGGGGCACCCAGGATTCCCGCCAAGCTTATCCCACAAGGGTTTCTTAGATTGGGAGGTAGCAGGAATAACTAAATTAGGTAATGTCTGGTCTCTACCACAAGCAAGATGGCTAACATTCAGGGAAATATGCAGCTTATATGGATTAACCATCTTAGCGGTATGGACGAGCTCAGCTCGTCCATCACCGCCGATGGCTGCCGCTCAGGCCCTGCTGGGCCGATTTTGTTCAAATAAAGAGCAGCACACGCAGCCGGCACTTTGCCAGCCGCGTGTGCTGCCCGATCGCCGCCGCTCTGCGGCGATTCGCCGCGAGCAGCGGCGAAAGAGGGTCCCCCCAGCCGCCTGAGCCCAGTGTAGCCGGAACAAAAAGTTCCGGCCAGCGCTAAGGGCTGGATCGGAGGCGGCTGACGTCAGGACGTCGGCTGACGTCCATGACGTCACTCCGCTCGTCGCTATGGCGACGATCTAAGCAAAACAAGGAAGGCCGCTCATTGCGGCCTTCCTTGTTTATTCTGGGCGCCGGAGGCGATCGGAAGAACGCCTCCGGAGCGCCCTCTAGTGGGCTTTCATGCAGCCAACTTTCAGTTGGCTGCATGAAATAGTTTTTTTTTAATTTAAAAAAAACCCTCCCGCAGCCGCCCTGGCGATCTTAATAGAACGCCAGGGTGGTTAAACAGGAATCACTTTTTGTATTATGCACAACTGCGATCATATGTAAAGTCTTTGGTTGCAGATCAAACCCAGATAATGACAATTACAGATTTCGACAAATTCTTACAGCCCCAGGGCATAAAAAAATCCCTGTCCGACATTCAAGCCTCTCTGTTAGGCCGAGAAGTGGAAAAAAGGGCCAGACATAACCTGAGTGGGTGGACCAAGGAAACAGGAGTAGAAAATGTGAGCGATCACATAATTGAGGGGAATAAAAGGATTAGGAAACTAATAATAAGTGAGGTGGGGAGGGAGTCACATTTTAAAATGATACACAAAGCCAAGTACGGCTTCAATATAAAATACAAATCCCCCCCCCCCCCCCCCGGCCCATTATAAGCCGGAATGCCCTAAATATAAACATCAAAATGCATCTATGTTTCACTGTTTATGGGAATGTCCTGTCATTGTGCAGTTTTGGAAGTATATCCAAGAATATGCCAAAAAGGTTTGTAAATATAATCTAAGTTTCGATGTCCAGTTACTACTCTTCAACTATTATGAGGCTGCTGAACGTGAAGAGCATCAGGAGAGAGAAACATCTTCTCCTCCTTCGTCGTTAGTTCACCTGATGTTAATAGCAGCAAGAAAAGTTATATATAACAGGTGGATATTTCCAACCCCTCCATCAGTGCTGGACGTTATATATGGACAAACTAGAGACTCTTTCGCACAAGGACAGGATGACCAAGAAGTTTTTTAAAACATAGGAAAAATTGGTCATCTATTTGTTTTCTCCTCAGGAAATTTGCAACCTCATGGAACCTTTTAAATACACCGAGTGGTATGCTATTAGGGATTTGGAGGGTACCCTGGGAAAGCTAAAGGCCTAAAAGAATTAGGCAACCCGGGCAAATTACAACACTGGGCAGCAAATATGAAGGGCGTTCCTTCTACTATTAGAGCTGACGACAGGGGAGGAAAAAAAGGGAGGGGGAGGGCCAGGGGTAGACAAATAGTTAACATTGCGGACCCTATCTAATAAAAGATGAGTGAGTGCTATAAGCTTAGTAACAGAAAAATTATGTTAAGTGGTCAGTAAAGTTATATGACATGTTGTGTAGTGGTCTCCCCTGAGGAGGGTTGTAATTTCTTTTGTAAAAACCAATAAAACATTAAAAAAAAAAAAAAAAAAAAAAGATTACAGCAGCAACCAGAGACCACCAAAAGAAAGCTCTATTAGTTGGAAGAAAAGGAGGTAAAATTCATTTGGGTGCTAAGTTGTATGGCCGAGTAATAAACCATTAAAGCTGTGAAGTGCTGAATTGTAAAAAAAACAATGTCCTGGTCACTAGAGGGGATATAAACCTCTGGTCTTCAAGAGGTTAAAAACAAAATGGCAACTATGACTACCTGTGCAATAGATATTGGCTGCTGTCAAAGCAGAACTACAAGTAATCAAGATTGCAATCCAAAATGAGATTGGACCATGTAGGGACACTTTGGGGTTTCCTCTGTCAAAGGACAGCAAAAGGCTTTTCTAATAAATAGCTATGAAGAGCTTCTGCACCCTCAGTTACAGAGAACCATAAACTCTGCATGGGGTAAGAGTTTCCCGCAGACTCCATGGCACATCCATATGGTGCCTGGACTTGTAACACATAAAGGTACATTTCAGATTTGCTGGATTTTAAGAGGTGGCATGCTTCTGTTCACCTGGAAAATATATCACTGAGTTGCTGGCATCAAGCCGGACCTGTGCATATCATTTTTGTGTACATATCACAAACACAAACCACATTATTTCATTTCTTTGTAAGGGGGCAGGCTAGGAAAGCCAAGTGTGAGCTGATAACGATGTATATTTTTAGCGAGTCATGAATCTGGAGGCTTGAAGCAGACTGGCCAGTAGGGGGTGTGACCCAAATGCCATAAGAGCACAGGCTTGGAAATGATTGGGTGAGAGTTTTGTATATGTTACGGCCAGAACCCGAAGTGTGGCCACTTCTAGTTCTGGCCGGCCACTTCGTGTTCTGGCCGGCCAATGTGCGAAGTGGCCGCAGCACAGCGGCCAATGTTAGAAATGGAATGTTTCCTTTTATTATTAATGTAGTTTTCCGGCCGTCTCTGGCCAAATGTAGCAAAACAGTTAGTTAATTGAATGAAATGAAGCTGGCGGCAATGTAGAAGGATGAAGCCGCCCGGCTTCCGCTCCGCCTCCTCTCCTCCGCCCCTGCCTCTCTCTCCTCCCCGATACTGGCAGCGGGGGACATGCGTGTCCCCCCCAGAGTCGTTCGTCGCGGCAGGCAATCCTGTCGTTCGTCCCTGCAGAGCGGGTGCTGGCAGAAGCAATATCTGCAGCCTCCCCGCTCTGCTTTCCTGGCGCCATGAACGACGGCCGGCTGCCCGAAGAAGAGAGAGAGGCAGGGGCGGAGGAGAGGAGGCGGAGCCGCCAGCTTCATTTCATTAAATTAACTAACTGTTTTGCTAAATTTCGGCTGGAAAACTACATTAATAATAAAAGGAAACATTCCATTTCTAACATTGGCCGCTGCGCTGCGGCCACTTCGCACATTGGCCGGCCAGAACCCGAAGTGGCCGGCCAGAACTAGAAGTGGCCACACTTCGGGTTCTGGCCGTAACATATACACCCCACAGCTCAGGTAGCAGGTCTTAGAGTAGCTGAGGCTCTGTTATTTTTCAATACTATAACTGGTTAGTATGGCTTTGCCTCTATTAACTACTTCCCTACCCTGGGGTTTTTCCCCTAAAAACCCAGAACAATTTTATACATTTCACACTCCTCCCATTCATTAGCCAAAAACTTTATCAGTACTTATCACACATAAATGATCTATAACTTTTTTTTCGCCAACAATTATGCTTTCTTTGGGTGGTACTTTGTGCTAAGATCTATTTTCTTTATCTATACATTTTAAAGGGAATATGGTGAACAAATTTTAAAAAAAGTAATTATACCTCAGTTTGCAGCCATTATAGTTTGAAAATAAAAAGTGCTGCTATAGTTTAAACCCTCACATTTTATTTGACCATGTGTCCTGGTTATTACAACATTTAAATTATGTTCCTAGTCCAATGTATGGCGACAATATTTTATTTGGAAATAAAGGTGTATTTTTTTCCAGTTTTTGTTTTTGTTTTTCTCATTGTACTTTATCAGTAATTAAAAGCCATTATTTGCATTATATAACAGTAACACGCCCTCATGGTGTATATACTGTATTTAACCTCCTTGGCGGTAACCCCGAACTTAGTTCGGGGTAAGCCGCCGGAGGGTGCCGCTCAGGCCCTGCTGGGCCGATTTGTTTAATTTCTTTTTTGCTGGACGTAGCTAGCACTTTGCTAGCTGCGCCAGCACCCTGATCGCCGCCGCCCCGCGCACGATCGCCGCTATCCGTCGCGCCGCACGGCCCCCCGCCCCCCCAGACCCCGTGCGCTGCCTGGCCAATCAGTGCCAGGCAGCGCCGAGGGGTGGCCCGGGACTCCCAATGACGTCCCGACGTCAGTGACGTTATCCCGCCCCGTCGCCATGGCGGCGGGGGAAGCCCACCAGGAAATCCCGTTCTTTGAACGGGATTTCCTGATCGGAGATCGCCGAAGGCGATCGAAGAGGGCGGGGGGATGCCGCTGAGCAGCGGCTATCATGTAGCGAGCCCTGGGCTCGCTACATGATATAGGAAAATAAAATTAAAAAAAACTGCTGCACTCCCTCCTGGCGAATTTTTTTATAACGCCAGGAGGGTTAAAAAGCTAAGTCCCTAGGTAAAAACATATGTATTCTCTTTTCAATTCTATTTTTTTTTTTTTTGTTGTTGTTTACGAATGTTTTACTTTGGCACAGTGTACAGTATATGAAAATAATTGTATTGCTTCAGTTTGTCGTGAAAATAAAGTCCGGTGAGATAGGCCTTAGCCCTAATATACCTCAAATTCTATTCTATACATAATCAGGTATCTATTTGGCACACAGCAGCCTCTTAACCACGAGTAGCACCAAATGCTTTTTCAAGGCCATTTTTTTCACCAGATGTAACATTGTTATTCTTTCTTATCAAAGTCCCTGGAGCATCAGAACATTCAATACAAGTAACAAATGTCACCATTCTGAAAACTAGAGCCCCAGATCTACTCAGATATTGCCATTTTGTAACAGTCGGACTTGTGCGGTTTTTATGAAATTTGAACATAACTTTGAAAATGCTGTTTTTTTACAGTTTTTTTTTTCACTTTGTCATGAAAATAAAGTCAGGTGACATAGGCCTTAGTCCTAATATATGTCACATACACACATTTATATATACAGTATATATATATATATATATATATATATATATATATATATATATATATATATATATATATATATATATATATATATATATATATATATATATATATATATAATGTTCATCAGTCAATCCGTGGGTCAGAAATAGGAGAAGGGTTGTCGGCCAATCCAGGGGTCAGAAACCAGAGAATGATTGTCAGCCAATCCAAGCGCCAGAAACCAGAGAATGGTCGTCAGCCAATCCAGGGGTCATAAATCGGACAACGGTCATCAGCCAATCCAGGGGTCAGAAGTAAGAGAATGGTTGTAAGCCAAGCCAGGGATCGGAAACCAGATGATAAAATGTATATAGTGAACACAGTTTAAAAAAAAATGAATCACTAATAATTTTGAACTGTGGTACACTTCAAAACAGCCTTTAACGCAGAGGCCTGGTTTTGATGGACAGTGGTATCTGGAGTCTTTCCTGATGTGGTTTTTGGTACACGCTTTACATCTTTTTTTAGGATATTTTTTTTAATGGATTAGAGGGGAGTGGGACAGGGAAATTCCTATCATGAAGTCTTATGAAATCTTCACAATCCAGAGAGCCTGTGGGGTGGGCAGTAGAGATGTGGCGAACTGTTCGCCCAGCGAACATCTCTGGGGCTTTTACTACTTCCGGGTCGCTCTGACCCAGAGTAGTACGCCTGCGCTGCCCGGCGGAGTGCGTCCTAGATCGCGCTCCTGTTGCCAGGCACTCTCTGCGCATGAGCTTGACGTCATTCATGACGGGCAGCGCAGGCGTACTACTCCGGGTCAGTGCGACCCGGAAGTAGTAAAAGCCCCAGGGATTTGGAGATGTTCGCCGGTGAACGGTTCGGGAACCGTTCGCCGCATCTCTAGTGGGCAGTATAGGCAGATTCACTAATCAGTGCTGAAATCACCTCCTCCTGGAACTTGATGTATGAGTCCACATTGCCCGATTCTTTGTAGATGACAAAAGCATTGTACATTGTCATCTGCAGGAGATGAATTCTGACATTTTTGTACCACGGCTTGGTTTTTCGGTGGACCTCATATGGTGCAAGCACCTGATCAGAGAGGTTAACACCCCCCATGTACTTGCTGTGCTTTTCAATGGCTACTTGCTTCTGTTGTTTTTCTTGCACGGATGTCGTTGTCACTGTAGCCTCCGTGTGAATTGTGAACAAAATGAGTACGTCCCTCTTGTCCCTGTATTTTAGGGCCAAGAGTTCTTTACTTTGGAGGTTGAAGGACTCCCCCTTTTGCAATTTTTTGTGTAGGGCCTGCTGAGGCATCGCTTTTTCTGTTTAGCCTCACAGTACCACAGGCTGGAGTTTCAGCTGCATACAGAAATGTAAAAAGCGGTACACTTGTGTAGAAATTATCTACGTACAAGTGGTACCCTTTGCGCAGAAGTGGATTAAGCAGGTCCACAACAGTTTTTCCGGTGGTACCCATGTATGATGAGCATCCAGCGGGCTCAAGCAGACTGTCTTTCCCTTTATATACATTGAAAGTATATGTAGATCCAGTCCTGCTCTGGCAAAGCTTATATAGCTTAAAGAGAACCAGAGATGAAGCACCCTCTTGTATTTTACCTTATAAATCAGTGGGAACATGACAGTAAACACCTCATCTGCCCTTTGTTTCATTGTTCTCTGTGTAATCTGACTATAATCACCTCTGATAAGAATCCCCGACTGAGAAGTCAGGCTGCTCCGTCTAGCTTTGCTACAGAAAGATTATAGCTAAGTCTGTCTTCTGTGGTGTTATTTCAAGCCCAAGCCTGCCCCCTTGTGGCTTTGCTATAATGACTCAGCAATAATCATTCCCAGCAAAGCCAGATTTAATTGCTCAGTCTGGGATTCTTGTGACTGCTGCTAACAGACACTTTTAGCAGTGAGGATGAAACAGACAGCATGGTAAGTGTTTTCTCTAATGCTCTTACTGATATACATGGTAAAATACACAAGGGTGCTTCGTCTCTGGTTCCCTTTAACCCTATTAGAGATGGCCCGAACCTCCGATTTTCGGTTCGCGAACTTCCGCAAAAGGTTCGGTTCGCACGAACTTTCACGAACCGCAATAGACTTCAATGGGGAGGCGAACTTTGAAAACTAGAAAAAATGATGATGTCCACAAAAGTGATGGAAAAGATGTTTCAAGGGGTCTAACACCTGGAGAGGGGCATGGCGAAGTGAGATACACGCCAAAAGTCCCGGGGAAAAAATCTGGATTTGATGCAAAGCAGCGTTTTAAGGGCAGAAATCACATTAAATGCTAAATTGCATGCCTAAAGTGCTTTAAAACATCTTGCATGTGTATACATCAATCATGGAGTGTAATTAGAGTACTGCTTTATACTGACACACCAAACTCACTGTGTAACGCACCGCAAACAGCTGTTTGCGTAGTGACGGCCGTGCTGGACTGGTGCGCACCATGGCGAGATTGCTCTTTCTCACTCAGTGATGTCAGGTAATGTCTGACTGCCTTATCAACTTTCAATGGTTCTTTCTCTACCATTGTTAAAGCTTACATCTATTTTTTTAAATCTTTGTTCTGCTTGCTGTTCAGTACCTGCAACGAGAATCTTATGGAGGGCAAGTCTGCCATTGCGAGTGACCATGGGTAATGGCCGGGGCATCCTGGTTCGATTCCGGTCCGGAGTGGGAGCCTAAGAAATCGCTACCACCACCACACATCCAAGGAAGGCAGCAGGCATGGCATGCACGTCCCAAGCTGTTAAATCAAAAATAACAATACAGGAGGACTTTCGAGGCCCTGTTGTATATTTGAAATGAATCAACTTTAAATCCTTTAACGATAATCTGTTATGGAGGGCAAGTCTGATGGTGCCTTCACTGCAACTCACCAAGCAGGAGAGGGGTAAGAAAAGCTTGTCGTGTCTGCAAGAAAGGTGGGATAAGGCGTGACACCACTGTTTACTGTCCCACCTGTCCTGAATATCCTGCCCTTATGCATAGGGGAGTGTTTCGAGAAGTACAACTTGCAGATACACTGTTAGAATATGGAACTCGAGACATAGCAGTAGGCACACAAGGGTCTCTCGGGGCTCTTTCACACTGGCGCTATGCGTTCTGGAAAATTGCCTAAAGTCTATGTGGAAGTTCATACTGCAGTACACTACGCTGGAAGTGCCTGATTTAACGCTAGTGCATACCTATGTTACTGCGCGGCTCCTGCGGCGATTTGCATCAGCCCGGAAGTCATGTTAGTCTATGGCGACGCAAAGATTTTTACTTCCTATTTGGCCAAATGCCAAACGGGGAATACCTTGTACAAACGCGGTATTCCCTGAATGCCTGTTTTTGGCGATGTGGTGCAGGAGGAACGACCCACCGGATACGCCATCATGAAGTGTGAAACCAGACATTAGGTTTCAAGAGACCTTAATACACAGGGCTGCCAGAAACCTCTCCTTTCACTTGGGACAAAGTGCATAATGTACTTCGCCACATTTCTGTGCGATTTGGGCTTTGCACATTGTCCCTTGGAGAAGGAGAGGTTTGTCCTCAGAAGGTAAGTAGAAAAAGAAACAAAAAAAAACAAAAACAGGTAAGCAAATAAGTAAAAAAAATTGTCTCCAAATGTTAATGTTTGGTTTAAAAATGTTCAATAAAGTTTATAAAAGTTAATGACTTTATAGCATTATTGATTGCCTGCTTTTCTCTCTCTCTCTCTCTCTCTCTCTCTCTCTCTCTCTTTTTCCAACCTATACCCTTCCAGGTGGATGGACTGAACGACCGATCGACCAGCTGCAGCACTGATGTGTATCTTGACAGAAGCATTGAGCGTCTGTCAGATTACTCAAAGTCGGTGTGTGCAGCGCTACAGGTCGAGATTTCTCCTCTGCAGTAAAAAAAAATAAGTTTGTCGAGGCATATGAGCTGAGAGGTGGTGTTGGAGTTCATATGCTTTGGAAAGCACTTTGTATCAAAACTGGCAACGTTTTTTTTTTTTTTAATCTGCATCGATTGATGTGAATGGAGAAATCGGGTTTGCCAGGGCAAACTAGCTAAAGTGGGTTTGGACGATGGGCGGAGCTCCTAGGTCCTGGCAGACGTATTTCTCCTTTTTTCACATTATTTGGCAGATATTTTTTCATCCACATTGATCAATGCGAATTAAGGAATCTTTGCCATTCCTTTTTCCATTCAGTCCAGAGGCTGAATGGAATAAAAGTGCATTAGCTGTATGCCCAATATAAGGAGTATAGCGGAAACTCCTAATACTGGCCATACATGTAATGATTGCGGAGACCCTAAAATGCCAGGACAGACCCCACAAATGGACCCATTTTGGAAAGAATGACACCCCAAGGTATTCGCTGAGGGGCATGGTGAGTTCATAGAATATTTCATTTTTGTCACAAGTTAGCATAAATTGATTTTTTTTTCTCATTAAGTGTCATTTTCCGATAACGTGCGACAAAAAATGAAATTTTCTATGAACTCACCATGCCCCCTTATGGAATACCTTGGGGTGTCTTCTTTCCAAAATGGTTTTTTTTTTTTGGGGGGGGGGGTTGTTACTGTCCTGGCATTTGGGGGGCGGCTAAATTGTGAGCACCCTTGTAAAGCCTAAAGCTGCTGATTGGACTTTGGGCCCTGCAAATAGGCTGTAAAAAAGTGTCACACGTGGTATCACCGTACTCAGGAGAAGTAGTATAATGTGTTTTGGGGGGTATTTTTACACATACCCATGCTGGGTGGAAGAAATATCTCTGTGAATGGACAATTGTGTGTAAAACATTGAAAAAAGTCCAATGAGTACCTTTCGGATTTCACAGGTCATTTTTACGCATTTGGTTTCCAGACTAGTTCTCATGGTTTAGGGCCCCTAAAATGCCAGGGCAGTATAGAAACCCCACAAGTGACTCCATTTTGGAAAGAAGACACCCCAAGCTATTCTGTGAGGGGTATGGTGAGTTCATAGAAGATTTTATTTTTTGTCACACGTTAGTGGAAGATGACACTTTGTGAGGAAAAACAAACAAACAAAAAAAATCAATATCAGCTAACTTGTGACAAAAAGAAAATCTATGAACTCACTATGTGCTTCACGGAATACCTTGGGATGTCTTCTTTCCAAAATGTGGTGGCTTGTGGGGTAAACCGTGAGAAGTAGTCTGAAAACCAAATGCCTAAAAATGCCCTGTAAAATCCTAAAGGTACTCATTGGATTTTGGGCCCCTTTGCACAGCTAGGCTGCAAAAAAAGTGTCACAGATGTGGTATTGCCATACTTAGAAGTAGTATAATGTGTTTTGGGATGCATTTTTACACATACCATTGCTGGGTGGGAAAAATATCTCTGTAACTGGACAATTTTTTTGTAAAAAAATCGGAAAAAATTGCCATTTACAGAGATATTTCTCCCACCCAGTATGGATATGTGTGAAAAGACACCCCAAAACACATTATACTACTTCTCCTGAGTACAGCGATACCACGTGTGACATTTTTTACTGCCTAGGTGTGCAAATTGCCATGGTAGCACAAGTACCCCACAAGTGACCTAATTTTGGAAAGTAGACTCCCCAAGGTATTGACAAAAAAAAATCTATGAATGGACTATTCCCCTCAGCCAATACCTTGGAATGTCTTCTTTCCAAAATGGCATCATTTGGTGGTTTTTATACTATCCTGCCATTCTAGCACTTCAAGAATCATGACAGGTGCTCAGAAAAGTCAGAACTGCTTCAAACTGCTTAAATTCACTTTTTCGTACCATAGTTTGTAAACGCTCTAACTTTTACCCAAACCAATAAATATACACTTATTGGATTTTTATTTTTATGAAAGACATGTAGAACAATAAATTTGGACAAAAACTTGTATAGCCATTTTATTTGAAAAAATTACCACAGAAAGTTAAAAATATTTTTGACAAAATTCCTGTCTTTTTTGATGAACATAATGAAAACTAAACATTGCAGCAGCGATCAAATAGCACAAAAAGAAAGGTGTATTAGTGACAAGAAAAGGAGGTAAAATTTGTTTGGGTGCCAAGTTGTATGACCGAGCAATAAACCTTTAAAGCTGTGCAGTGCTGAATTGTAAAAAAAATGGCCTGGTTACTAGGGGGGTTTAAACCTGTGGTCCGTAAAGAGACCTCGGAGGGGGAAGCCTCAGGGTCCCAATGAGGCTTCCCCCATCCCTGTAGCTGCACTGAATCCAGCACTAGCTCGCCCGAATCCTCCCGCAATCCTCCCCCGACAAGCCTGACAAGGCTTGATATATTTACCTAGCTGGGATCGCGTGCAGGCACAGTAGCGGCTCTTCCTTTGGGCTAGGCGGAAATAGCTGAGTGCGATCATATCCGCTCTACTGCGCAGGCACAAAAGGACTTGTGCCTGCGCAGTAGAGTGGATCGAATGGTTTCGGCTATTTCCTCCTTACCCAAACGAAAAGCCGCTAGTACACCTGCGCTGAATCGCGGAGAGGTAAATATTTACATCTCCGCACTTCGGGGAACCCGAGCAAAGGAGGAGAATGGGGGAAGCCTCGTTAGAATCCAGAGTCTTCTCTCTCCTGAGGTAAGTATTCCCCAGAGGGGTATTTTTTTTATTACAGGATTTCTTTAAATGGTTAATGATATAGAACGATTCTGGTTATGCTAATGCACTGCCGGTTTGCAACCTAGTGCTGTGATTGTTGTAACTCTAGCAATGTATTAAGAGATCTATCTCTGAGCAAATCTGGTTGGAGAGAGATCTGTTGGCTGCCCATACACTGCAGGCTGATTCCCAATCAATGTCAGCATGAAATCTCTCAGGAATCGGCCTCATGACGCCACTGATTCCATTCGCCTGTCTGCGCCACAAAAGTAAATGCCCCCCAGTGCCCGTGGATTGTAAATCTCACCTGCTCCAGCTGCACTGACTCTTGGTCTCCTCCGCTGTCTCCCTGTGCCACCGTCACACATAGCCACCACATGTCGGCACTGAAGGGAAACAGCGAAAGGGACGGGTGTTGGTGTAGCTGGAGTCAAATGGGGTCCATTGGATTAGTCGGTCATCATAATATCCCACACCATTACTGCCACACACCTCATCCACCATGTCAGACCAAGATTTTCCAGCTTGCTCGATCGATGCATTTGACCGATTTCAGATCAAAGTGGTTGATTCATTGTTTGGGCATGATTGTTGGGGCACAAATTTTTAAATGATTTGCTAAAATTATTTTAATGGATGGTTGATTGGGCTGCAATATCGCTAGCTGTATGGCCAGATTTACTATTACAGAGATTAGAGGTACTGGCAGATTTATTATCTTTTCACTGCTATTTTAAACATATGGTAGCATTATTTCCCCACTAGGGGTCATTATAACCCTTTTAGTAGTTCTTATCTATCTATCTATCTATCTATCTATATATATATATAGTATATATATATATATATATATATATATATATATATATATATAGTATATATATATATATATATTTGACTTATTTCTTCCCATGGAATGACTTGGTGACCCCTGTAGGTGTAGTTATTTGGAGAACTATAATACCTTTTGAAAATTAGGGAATTTAGTCGTCCTAGACTGAAGCATTGAATGCCCCCTAGGCTGCATTGCATTTGTGGAATGATGGATAGAGGGAGCAGGGACTCGTTTTCTGTTGACACTCCTAGGCTGCCATTGTGTATGGTTGGTGTGAATAGTGGCAGAGCCTTCTCCGGGCGCACCGATAGGACGCAAATTCATTCATGATATATAAAGTCAGATACACTTAAATATTATAGGAGAACAACCTCAGGTTAATATAGTGTACAGACCAAAGAAACAAGCTTATATATCATAACCGGTATTTGGGCCCCTTTTACTCTAACCCCACAACTTGCGATCCTGCACGTAGGTCTGGACAATATCCCCACCCCACACCGCCTAGAGATTTCCCAGATTATATGTGCTACTCTTCACCAGATTGTATCTAACTGGAGTACCACGAATCCTCCCTCACTTTCTCACATTCTCGCTTTAGCCAATGTCTGAAAGATCTAGACCTATGGCTGTTAGGACTTACAGTACAGTACAATTGCCACTATAAATATAGTATATACTGTAGTATTTTTATATTCTATTTACTGTTCCTTTATATTTATGGAATTAATCATATTTGCCCAGTAGGGGTCACTATAAGTCTTACAGGAAACCTAAGGTGAAAAAAAAAGCCCATTTACTTACCTGGAGCTTCTTCCAGCCCCCGGAAGTCTTCCAGGCCCCTCACCACCATCCCCCACTCAGTCATTCCTCTGGTGTCCCCCTCCAACGCTGGATGTGCGGTCCTGTGCCACGTGGGTCCTCTATCATACTCCTGAGGTCGGGAGTGTAAGCCAAAATTTCTATTATGCGTGCGCAGGAGTGTGATAGTGGAAGCGCACAATTAGTATTGCACATGCGCAGTGGCTGGTCAGTTGAAGTATATTGTATTTGCCCAGCTGTGTGCATCCTCTATTGCACTCCCGCGGCGCAGGAGTAGTCTGCGCATGTGCAGTAGCAGTTTTTGGTTACTGCACAAGTGCAGAGTGCTCCCAGTCATGGGAGCCCGAGAGAGAATTAGGTTGCACATCCAGCATTGGAGGGGAACACCAAAGGAACATTGGAGTGTGGGATGACGCAAAGGACCAGGAAGGCTTCAGGTGGCTGGAAGAAGATCCAAATAAGTAAATAGGCATATTTTTTTTTTTTTTACTTTATAGTGACCCTTACTGGGCAGATATCATTAATGCCATAGTTATAAAGGAACAGTAAATAGAATATAAACATTTAAACAATAGAAACAGATGAGTGCGGGAAGATGTTGAAGGAGCAAGAGGACTTCTGGGGGCTGAAATAAGTCCCAGGTAAGTAAATAGGCATTTTGTTTTATTTTCGATTCACTGTAAGTGTAAGTGTATCTTTATATTCTGAGTACAAGTGATTCCACAAACAGAGGCTGCAGTTAGCCTACTTACCACAAGATGGCGATCTCCCCTCTCCCAGCTGGAACGCAAAGAAAGGAAGAAATTAAACCAAAGAGAGGAAATGATGTAACATAAAGACAGAACGTGATATCATGTCACAACAGGGGATAAGTTGCAGGGGAAGGAGGAGATATGTTGTTGGAAGAGGTAATTGTGTGATTGTTGTTATATATAGAGCAGAGCAGAGGTCGGGTGGGCATACTTTGTTACAGAGGAGGTACACGTCACTATCCTGATCATATAGGCTTTTATATAACTGCTGTAATGTTTGGTCCCCCTATATGTGCCATACATTATAGTTGGCATCTCAGTGCTAGTCTACTTTAGGGGACCCTCATAGGGAAATTCTGCTAAAGTGGTTGGGTTTCTTAAACCTTTTCAGATAGACTGTAATAAACACACTATTCGGCTAATCACAACGCTTGCTGCTGTACAGGGTGCTGTAATTATAGAACTGTTCCCTAGGAGGTTTCCTGCTGAGTCTCCTAAATTAGACTAGCGCTGCCAGTCCAATCCCCCCCCCCCCCCCCCCACACGTATCTCCCAGTATTTCCATTATCCTCCAGTATGTAATGTCTCCCACCCCAGTAATGCCATTTCTTTCCCAGTATAGCCATGTCCTCCCTGTGTCCCCCAGCATTGCCACTATCCTCCAGTATGTAATGTCCCCTACCCCAGTAATGCCATTTCTTTCCCAGTATAGCCATGTCTGCCCTGTGTCACCCACAATTACCATTATCCTCCAGTATGTAATGTTACCCAACAATGAATTATTATTGTTATTAATAATTGGTAATTATTATTTAGTCTTTATGTATTGTCAACATCTTTTGCAGCGCTGTACAGAGTATATTGTCTTTTCACTTAAAGGAGTTATCAGGCAAAATTAAAAAAAAAAAAAGCTTTACTCACTTGGCTTTCTCTAGTCCCTTGCAGCCGACTGTCCCACACTGACCGCTCCGCTCTCCACCGCCGTCCCAGTCTCCGCGCACTGTGCAGACGTCCTTACTGCACCTGCGTGAATCGCCGCTGTTAATCATGGCCACGTTGGCCCGCAGCTTACTGCGCAGGCGCAGAACTACTGCTCAGTACACCGTGGACCATATGGCCATGATTGACAGCAGTGCTTCACGCAGGCGCAGTAAGGACGACCTCGGGGTCGGCCTCTGCACCGTGCGCGGAGACCGGGACGGTGGCGGAGCAGTCAGCGTGGGACAGTTGGCTGCAAGGGGCTGGAGAAAGCCCCAGCTGAGTAAAGCTTTTTAATATTTTGCCTGATAACTCCTTTAACTGTCCATCAGAGATGCTAAAAATCTAATCCCTGCCTTAGTCATATGTCTATGTATGCATCATATACAGGGAGTGCAGAATTATTAGGCAAATGAGTATTTTGACCACATCATCCTCTTTATGCATGTTGTCTTACTCCAAGCTGTATAGGCTCGAAAGCCTACTACCAATTAAGCATATTAGATGATGTGCATCTCTGTAATGAGAAGGGGTGTGGTCTAATGACATCAACACCCTATATCAGGTGTGCATAATTATTAGGCAACTTCCTTTCCTTTGGCAAAATCGGTCAAAAGAAGGACTTGACAGGCTCAGAAAAGTCAAAAATAGTGAGATATCTTGCAGAGGGATGCAGCACTCTTAAAATTGCAAAGCTTCTGAAGCGTGATCATCGAACAATCAAGCATTTCATTCAAAATAGTCAACAGGGTCAGAGGCGCATGCGCGAGGTCTCTGGAATGGCTGCCTAAGCCCTGAGCTCCAGCCCACCGCCGCTACAGAAGAGCTGTTCTCCGCTCCCCTACGCTCCAGATCCGCACGGCTCAGACCAGAACAGGCACCCGGCAGCCCCCTCCACTCCATGGCCGCAAAAGGGCACTCCAAACCGCTGCAGTCACCGGGCGCGATGGATCGTTTCGTCCGCCCGGCGGGCATCCAAGATGGCGCCGACCAGACGGAGCATGCTGACATCAACTCCACACAGGCCTGTATAATCTCGGACTCCGCTCCGATCACTGCTGCATTTCTAGAGTCCACTTTGGACAAGCACTGCAAAGCTATGCATGACTCTTTACAAAATCTTTTTCTCGCTGCCATAAAAGACATTAAGGCCGACATCACAAGTCTAGGAGAGCGCACCAGCGCCCTAGAGGATAAAGCAATCACTTTCTCCCAAAAACAGGCTGCCATAGAAGATGAACTATCATACTAACTATCATACGGTCAGATTTGAAAGCCATTCGTATATCACAGGAAGACTTTGAAAATAGGGAAAGGAGACAGAATCTAAGGGTGAAAGGGATCTCTATGTCAGTTAAACCAGATCAGATCAAATCACACTTGTTGGAGTTATTTAAAATGATAGTAACAGACTTTTCAGACGAACTATGGCGCATGGACAGAGCCCACAGATCTCTAGGAGAACGCCAGCCTCACAATCAAAGGCCCAAAGACATCATAGTCCGGATGCATTATTATGAAGCTAAAGAGGCCCTGTTGCAAGCACTGCGCAAGGTACCCTCTCTCTCTTTTAAAGGGGACGAGATTCATATTTATAACGATCTATCTCTCATCACCCTGGCAAAACGCAGGGCCTTGAAACCAGTTACACAACTACTTCGAGATGCTGCCATCCCCTATAAATGGGGCTTCCCCTTTCGTCTCATCGTCAACCGACAGGGAATGACCTTCACTCTCACTGACATAGATGACGCCCCCCTCTTCCTCAAGCAAATGGGGCTCAAACTCCCGTCCCTACACCTAACTCAAAATCCTAGATCTCCTACCACCTCCTCACCACCCAGAAAAGCACGACATATCTCGGACTGGACTCGTGTTCCTGTATGAAGCCTCACTTTCCCACAACCTCAAGATGATATGGAAACACTACCCAGCTGAACTCTATACTAAACAAACCACTCCCCAGCATAGCAATCCCTATGCTCCCCATACTTACCTATGAAGCCCCAACATAGATGGAACTTGATATTATCTATTTCACAACTACACACCTGTTCTTGGTCCTTACTCCTTTAGATGCTGGGACTCCGGTCCCTGGGCTGACCCTTCCGGGACTTCCACATGCACCTCAGGAGGTTTGCCCGCGAGCTGACCTGGCTCCTCCGGAGCCTGGCGACCTTTAAGGCTTCCTCAATTAGACAACTTTTTTTTGTTGTCACTACATGTGGCCACTTACTTTACAGTGGCGTCAGATACTTACCTACCTATCAACCAATGCTTGTTCATACTGTTTATCCTGTTATATCTCATTTGTTGATATGGATGTTTGCTTTGTTATGGTTCTTTTCTCTTCTTGTGAATCTTACCCTTTGTGAATCAGATTGGCCAAACCCTATCGCACATGCTCTCCGCAAACCACATAATATCATTGATCATGGTTAAATTAATAACTTTGAATGTGAAGGGCCTAAATATACCTCAGAAAAGACGCTCTCTACTAAAAGACCTAAAGAGACTGGACATAGACATTGCTATGCTTCAGGAAACCCATCTTCGGCAACAAGATTCTATCAGACTAGGAGACAAACTCTACTCTAAGGTATATTTGGCCTCTACCTCAACTAAACGGGCAGGAGTAGCTATTATCTGCAGGTCAAACCTCCCCCTTCAGATCACCAAATCAATATCTGACCCAAATGGCCACTATCTCCTGCTCATTGGTTCCTTAGCTGGCAAACCCATTACCCTGGCTAATATATATGTCCCTAACCAGAACCAAACGGCCTATTTATCCTCTTTCCTAGATAAGCTTCAAAAAGTAAAGAGCGGTACCCTCATTCTAGGGGGGGACTTCAATCTAGCTTTCTCTGCTGTTAACGACAGAAGTTACTCTAAAAATACCACCTCCAGAAATACACATGAACGCAATTCCCGCAGGTTCAGAGCACTCATGAGAAAACACACTCTATTAGATTTATGGAGAATTGCCAATCCTAAATCCATTGAATATACCTTTTTCTCACCACCCCACGCTTCCCACTCTCGGCTGGACTACTTTTTTGCCAACTCATCACTATTGCCCCTACTAGACAAATCAGAAATACTACCAATGGCCTGGTCAGACCACCAAAGCGTTACCTTGCAATTGAACTGGCTACACAGACCCCACAAACCTCTACATTGGAGACTCAATGAATCCCTACTAAGAGACAAATCTTTTGCTGAGGGACTAAGTAAGGAATTGCGCTCATTTTTTAACACAAACACTGGTACGGTATCGTCCTCTGGAATTCTATGGGAATCCCATAAGGCATTCATACGGGGACTATTTATTGCTGAGGGCTCCAGGCGGAAAAGACTTTCCTCCCAAAAACTCCTTACCCTTCACTCTGCCCTGACTAAGGCACAATCATCTTACAAAATGGCCCCCACACAGGAACACTACATCACAATGCAGAATTTAAAACAAGAAATTCGGGCACTACAAGTTCTCCAACTTGAAAAAAGCTTAAAATGGTCCAGGCAACTTTTCTTTGAGAGGGGGAACAAACCACACACTATATTAGCTCGAAAGTTAAACCCCAAATCATCCCAACAAATGGTTTATTCCATGAAAGACGTTGAGGGCACAACCCACTATGACCCACAAAAAATCGCCCACATTTTTGTAGACTATTACTCTCAGTTATATAACTTACCAAGACCTATCCAATAATCCCCTCTTTTCCCAAAGACTAGACACATTCCTCTCCCAACTAAATCTTCCAACCCTCTCAGAGACCCAAATTGCACAGCTTAATGCCCCCATTTCGGAAAACGAAATCATAGAAATACTAAAATCTCTCCCCTCCTCCAAGAGCCCTGGTCCTGATGGCCTTCCCTATTCCTATTATAAAACTTTCAAGTCCGTACTAGTCCCACAACTAGTCAAAATAGCAAATAAGATACTCCAGGGCGAACAACCGCCCCCTACCATGTTAGCCTCCTTATTAACAGTGATTCCTAAGGAAGGGAAGGATCCCCAATTACCCCAAAGCTACCGACCTATCTCCCTCCTCAATTCAGACCTGAAAATCATAACAAAGGCTATGGCCAACCGCCTAAACCCCATCTTAACCACATTGATCAATAATGACCAAGTAGGCTTTATTCTAGGACGACAAGCCGGAGACAACACCAGGAAAGCCATAAACCTTATTTCGCTTATGAGTCAAAGTGGCAGGCCTTCTCTGCTCCTAAGTTTGGATGCAGAGAAGGCCTTCGATAGACTTTCTTGGCCTTATTTATTCCGGGTACTAGAGCATCAAGGTTTCAAGGGACCCTTCCTTTCTCTGCTTAAATTCTTATATTCAACCCCATCCACTTTAATTAAACTCCCCCTTGCACCCACGCGACCCTACTGATACGAAATGGCACCCGACAAGGGTGCCCCCTCTCCCCCTTATTATTTGCCATCAGCATTGAACCCTTAGCATCAGCAATTAGACTAAACCCGAATATACACGGTGTCCGTCAAGGAAGGCATGAACATAAGATATCTCTATTTGCTGACGACGTCCTACTTACACTCACACAACCCCTCATCTCTCTACCGGCACTACACTCTACTATACAAGAATACTAATCCCTCTCAGGCTTTAAACTGAATCAAGACAAAACAGAAGCACTGCCCATCAAAATACCCCCAATCCTCATGGCCTCCCTAAAAGCCCACTACCCTTATAGATGGAAAACTCACGCCCTAAAATATCTAGGGATCTACCTCACACCTACATACTCCTCCTTATATAAACAAAACTACCCTTCACTGATACAAACTATCCTTCAAGACCTCCATAAATGGACTGCCTATAAAATATCCTGGATAGGGAGAATATATTCTCTAAAAATGAATATTCTCCCACGTCTCCTATATCTATTCGAAACCCTTCCAATACAGGTCCCCTAGGCTCAGCTGTCTAGGTTGCAATCTGAATTTTCCAAATTTATATGGAACCATAAACGCCCAAGGGTACATAAGACGATTCTCCTCTCTCCACGAGAATTGGGAGGCCTTGGAGTTCCCCATCTCAAATTATATTATCAAGCTGCCCACCTCAGACAGCTGACCGAGTGGACTACTCCTAGAGTCTACACTAAGTGGGGCCTAATAGAAGCCACAAATATCCTCCCAATCTCTTTGGCTTCCCTTATTTGGGCACCACCCCAACCAAAACCCTCTCTGACTAATATTTTACCCACTATTTCCTTTACCATCCGCATATGGAGGACCGCAGCACCTACTGCTCACCTTCAATCCACCCTCTCACCACTATTACCAATACTTGGGAACTCGTCTTTTTAGCCTGGAACCTCCAAAGATTTCATGACCCGCTGGTTTAACCTGGGCTACTTCAATCTTAAAGACTGGTTGGATCCACGGACAGGCAAAATTTGGGACAGACCTACATTGGAAGGAAAAATTCCTTTCACCCCCCAATTATTCCTGGAATACTACCAGGTCCAACACTTCATACATAAAATCATTAGTGGGACCCCCAAAATCCCTCCCTATACACAATTTGAACGTATATGTGAACGTAGAGGATACCAAAAAGGATTGATCACTAAAATTTATTCCCTCTTACAAACCAAATCAAACTCCCTCACCCCTTCCCATCCTTACATGACCAAATGGGAGTCCAGTCTTTCCACCGCTATCTCCCTAGAAGATTGGATTGACATATGGGAAAATGCTAAACACAGCTCTATGTGTGTACAAATAAAAGAAAATATTTATAAGATCCTCTATCATTGGTATTTAACCCCAGACAGACTTTCCAGAATATACAATGGAGCTTCGGATCTATGCTGGAGGGGCTGTGGGGAAAAGGGTACCCTTGCACACATCTTCTGGTTCTGCCCCCTAATTAATAAACTATGGAAAGACACGCAGTCACTGATTAAATCGGTTACTGGGGTCCCGGTTCCACTCGACCCCCTCAATATGTTATTAGGCAAAACCCTGCCTGCTGTTCCCACACACTCAATACGCTTAATTAACCATATACTGACTGCTGCTAGACTCTCCATAGCAGCTGCATGGAAACAGATAGCCCCACCCACAATCTTGGAGGTAAAATCTAAAGTTACCTGGTACAAAACAATGGAACAAATGACAGCCTCCCTGAGAGACTCTGAAGATCGATTTCACAAAATATGGGACCCTTGGACCTTCAACCCTTCAGGCCACATACCTCCCTAGCCTCCACACGTTTTTTTTTTTTTTTTTTTTTTAGGCCCTTCTGACTTTCTCCATCCTGCTCTAACCCCTGAAATGGAAATCTAGATTCTGCTATGTGGGATACTGGGCAATCGTGATTCACATAATGTCATAGGTTATAAGATTTCTGATTGACTTTATGTAGTAGGTATAGTTACCTTCCCCTACCTCTACTCCCTACCCCCCCCCCCTCTCCTCCCCTTCCCTTAGCCTTCCCCCCCACTATATAGCTTTCTCTACCCTTTATTAGATGTTACTCTATTAAACGACACTGTTACAGCAAGGTAGATTACTGTATAAGCCACATGAAGACTGGCAGAAGATCTTGTTTACCCATTCATGTTCTTATTTGTCATGACCTTTTTCATATTTTGCATTTGACTCATACGGTCTTCATGTATTAATATAATTCTTTAATAAAAACCAGAGTTACAAAATAGTCAACAGGGTCGCAAGAAGCGTGTGGAAAAACCAAGGTGCAAAATAACTGCCCAAGAACTGAGAAAAGTCAAGCGTGCAGCTGCCAAGATGCCGCTTGCCACCAGTTTGGCCATATTTCAGAGCTGCAACATCACTGGAGTGCCCGAAAGCACAAGGTGTGCAATACTCAGAGACATGGCCAAGGTAAGAAAGGCTGAAAGACGACCACCACTGAACAAGACACAAGCTGAAACGTCAAGACTGGGCCAAGAAATATTTCAAGACTGATTTTTCTAAGGTTTTATGGACTGATGAAATGAGAGTGAGTCTTGATGGGCCAGATGGATGGGCCCGTGGCTACATTGGTAAAGGGCAGAGAGCTCTAGTCCGACTCAGACGCCAGCAAGGTGGAGGTGGAGGACTGGTTTGGGCTGGTATCATCAAAGATGAGCTTGTGGGGCCTTTTCAGGTTGAGGATGGAGTCAAGCTCAACTCCCAGTCCTACTGCCAGTTTCTGGAAGACACCTTCTTCAAGCAGTGGTACAGGAAGAAGTCTGCATCCTTCAAGAAAAACCTGATTTTCATGCAGGACAATGCTCCATCACACGCGTCCAAGTACTCCACAGCGTGGCTGGCAAGAAAGGGTTTAAAAGAAGAAAAACTAATGACATGGCCTCCTTGTTCACCTGATCTGAACCCCATTGAGAACCTGTGGTCCATCATAAAATGTGAGATTTACAAGGAGGGAAAACAGTACACCTCTCTGAACAGTGTCTGGGAGGCTGTGGTTGCTGCTGCACACAATGTTGATGGTGAACAGATCAAAACACTGACAGAATCCATGGATGGCAGGCTTTTGAGTGTCCTTGCAAAGAAAGGTGGCTATATTGGTCACTGATTTCTTTTTGTTTTGTTTTTGAATGTCAGAAATGTATATTTGTGAATGTTGAGATGTTATATTGGTTTCACTGGTAAAAATAAATAATTGAAATTGGTATATATTTGTTTTTTGTTAAGTTCCCTAATAATTATGCACAGTAATAGTCACCTGCACACACAGATATCCCCCTAAAATAGCTAAAACTAAAAACAAACTAAAAACTACTTTCAAAAATATTCAACTTTGATATTAATGAGTTTTTTGGGTTCATTGGGAACATGGTTGTTGTTCAATAATAAAATTATTCCTCAAAAATACAACTTGCCTTATAATTCTGCACTCCCTGTAGTGTATGTATAGTAGTCTAGGGCCAATTTAGGGGGAAGACCATTAACTTATCTGTATATTTTTGGGATGTTGGAGGAAACTGAAGTGCCCGAAGGAAACCCACACAGACACAGGGAAAACCATACAAATTCCTTGCAGGTGTTGCCCTGGCTGGGACTGGAACCAGGAATCCAACGCTGCACTAACCACTATGCCACCGTGCTACCCATAGTAATGTCATTGCTTTCCCAGTATAGCCATATCCCCCCTGGGTCCTCCCCAGCATTGCTATTATCCTCCAATATGTAAAGTCCCCCCACCCCAGTAATGCCATTTCTTTCCCAGTATAGCCATGCCCACCCCAGTATTGCTCCCTTCCTCCACCTCCATGCTGAGTAGTAAAAGGAAGGATATACATTGGTTTATAGCTAGCTGTCACAGTGTGCTCAAGTCCTCTGCTCCCATTCCTCTTCTCTGCCTCTTCTCTCCTCATATCCTCATTCATCTACCAGCACTGCTGTAACCTCACAGGAATGGTAACAGTGGGAGGTGGATGTGAGGAGAGAAGGCCATCTGGAGAGGAGGCAGAGGGAGGACATGACTGGAACATGCTGTGAGTATAGTGCACAGGTAGCTATAAACCAACTTTCCCTGCTTTCCTGTGATACGCTGCATGGCCCTTTCGCCCACAAGTGACAGGTATGGTGATTGCTTGGGGGAGGGGGATCTTGCATTGATGGTTTCACTACTGACAACTGTACAGCCTAGATTATCTTCCTCTTTTTATTTTTCAAAAGGCAGCAGCATCTTGTACAGATCACATGAATACATCACTGAGGATGGACAATGACCAGAGTCACATGATTGAGCGAATATTCAACCTCACCCTGGAGATAATCTATCTGCTGACTGGAGAGGTGAGGAGGATTCTGGATATCTCTTATCTCTATAAATGAAACACACAACCGGATCAGGGGCAAGGAGGGGAAGGCGCTAGCCCCTGAGGGCGAAACCCATGACCCTCCCTTCGAGTGCCCACCCTTGTCTGACTGATACAGAGTTGCGAGCAGAGCTTGTAGTGTTGCTGCTCATCACATCGGAAACTCAGCTATGTCACAGGCTTGCAGCATCTTCTTTCTGTCTACCACTAGTGGCATCTCTCATTATTTTAGTCACTAGAGAGTAGGGATGATCAAAGAGATGCGAATACTTCCAAGTTAATGCCAATTTTTATGCAAATATATGCAGATTGACAAATGGACAAATTGATTTAAACCTATACATTTATTGATCTTTTTTAACATTGTATATACAGTGGGATGCGAAATTCGGGCAACCTTGTTAATCGCCATGATTTTCCTGTATAAATTGTTTGTTGTTACGATAAAAAAATGTCAGTTAACCACTTAAAGACCAGGCCAATTTTAGCTAAAATGGCCACTGCAGCTTTAAGGCCAAGCTGCAGGGTCGCACAACACAGCACACGAGTGATTTCCCCCCCCCCTCCCCTTTCCCCCACCAACAGAGCTCTCTGTTGGTGGGGTCTAATCGCCCCCAGGTGTTTTTTTTTTTTTTAAATATTTATTTGTCGTTTTTTAAGCAAAAATGTACTTTTTTTTCCTTTTCCTTATTCCCCTCCCTCCCTCCCTGCAGCTGGCCAATCCTGCGATCGACTGTCATAGGCTTCAGCCTATGAGAGCCGATTGCTCTCTTGTCCCCCAGAGGGACAGCCGTGTCACACGGCTGTCCCCAGTACAGCACTGCTGCTGATCGCAGCGCTGTACTATGTAAATAGATGGCGATCACGGCGTCCAACAGTCTCCCGAGCGGCAATCACCGCTTGGAGACTGAAGAGGGGGTGGAGCTCCGCCCCCGAGCAGGAGATGCGTGCGCAGGCTGCGCGCGATCTCCTGCAAATCAGACGCCAATTAGGCGGTCCTGGGGCTCCTGCCGCGTCCACGCCCATTGGCGTGGGGCGGTCTTTAGGTAGTTAAATATATCATATAGGAGACACACACCGTAATATTTGAGAAGCGAAATTAAGTTTATTAGATTTACAGAAAGTGCACAATAGTTGTTTAAATGAAATTAGGTGGGTGCATAAATTTGGGCACTGTTGTCATTTTATTGATTCCAAAACCTTTAGAGCTAATAATTGGAACTCAAATTGGTTTGGTAAGCTCAGTGACCCCTGACCTACATACACAGGTGAATCAAATTATGAGAGAGTATTTAAGAGGGTAAATTGTAAGTTTCCCTCCTCTTTTAATTTTCTCTAAAGAGTAGCAACATGGGGGTCTCAAAACAACTCTCAAATGACCTGAAGACAAAGATTGTTCACCATCATGGTTTAGGGGAAGGATACAGAACGTTTTTTCAGAGATTTCAGCTGTCTGTTTCCATAGTTAGGAACATTCTGGGGAAATGGAAGACCACAGGCTCAGTTCAAGTTAAAGCTCGAAGTGGCAGACCAAGAAACATCTCAGATAGACAGAAGCGACAAATGGTGAGAACAATCAGTCAACCCACAGACCAGCACCAAAGACCTACATCATCATCTTGCTGCAGATGGAGTCACTGTGCATCGTTCAAACACTTGGTGCATTTTACATAAGGAGATGCTGTATGCGAGAGTGATGTAGAGGAAGCCTTTTCTCCTCCCACAGCACAAACAGAGCCGATTGAGGTATGCTAAAGCAAATTTGGACAAGCCAGCTTTATTTTGAAATAAGGTACTGTGGACTGATGAAAATAAAATTGAGTTATTTGGGCATAAACAGGGGCGTTATGCATGGTGGAAAAAGAACACAGCATTCCAAGAAAAACAACTGCTAACTACAGTAAAACATGGTGGTGGTTCCATCATGCTGTGGGGCTGTGTCGCCAGTTCAGGGACTGGGAATCTTGTCAAAGTTGAGGGACGCATGGATTCCACTCAGTATAAGCAGATTCTGGAGACCAGTGTCCAGGAATCCGTGACAAAGCTGAAGCTGTGCCGGTGCTAGATCTTTCAACAAGACAACGACCCTAAACACTGCTCAAAATCCACTAAGGCATTCATGCAGAGGAACAGTACAACGTTCTGGAATGGCCATCTCAGTCCCCAGACCTGAATATAATTGAAAATCTGTGGTGTGAGATAAAGATAGCTGTCCATGCCCGGAAACCGTCAAACCTGAATGAAGTAGAGATCTTTTGTAAAGAGGAATGGTCCAGAATCCAGACTCTCATTGGAACTTACAGGAAGTGTTTAGAGGCAGTAATTTCTGCAAAATGAGAATCTACTAAATATGGATTTCATTTATTTTTTGTGGGGCCCAAATTTATGCACCTGCCTCATTTTGTTTAAACAATTATTGCGCACTTTCTGTAAATCTAATAAACTTCATTTCACTTCTCAAATATCACTGTGTGTGCCTCCTATATTATATATTTAACTGACCATTTTGATCATAACAACCAACGATTTATACAGAAAAATCATGACGATTAACAAGGTTGCCCAACCTTTCGCATCCCACTGTGTGTGTGTGTATATATATATATATCTATCCCGCATTGCTGGGGGGGTTGCGGCCGAGGCCTAGTGCCCGTTTTTTAATGGGTGGGCCTTTTGACTATACAGTATATATAGTAAATGGCGGGAAGATCAAGTAGAAAAATACTGTGGACAGAAAAAAAAACATCGACTGCCCCCTGCTGATTTTTCATGAATTTCCGAGGAAGCTATGCACGTTGAATGGTGAAAGATCTGCTGGTGGCAGCGAAGCGCACCTCCCCCAAAGGAGGTGTGTGAGTGATGTATCCTTTATGTGTGAGTGTGTGTGTGTGGGAAGGAGGGTTCAGGGGGCTTACCTACAGGGGATGCTAAATAGCCCCGCCTCCATGAAGGTGTCCATCTTGCAGATGTCACTGCCGCACAGCGTGGGAATGTAGCGAGCCCGGCCGCTGGTGCATGCTGGGAAATGTCGAGACATTAATGACTACTTCTCCCAGTATGCATCAGTGGTCAGGACTCTTGGCCACTTTAAACTGAATTCATGCTGCAATGACATCTGCAAGATGAACACCTTCATGGAGAGAAATTAGACCCCACAAGGAGACATAATTTATGAACCTGCCTAAGACAAATTAGACCCCACAAGGAGGGGGGGGGGGGCACAACTGGAGGACTCTCCACCTCTAGTGCTGGGGAACCTTGTCCTGGCCCTGCACACAGCTGACTGGAGAGGTGAGGAGGAATTTAGGAGATCATGTGACATTACTGTTGTTCTTTCTATACAGAGTTTTCCTCCAGTAAAGTCTGGTGATCATGTGACCATCACGGTGCCCTCACCTCAACCCCTGATATCTGGGAGACACAACAAGCAGAAGATTCTGGAAATCATCAGGAAGATGATGGAGCTGCTGACTGGAGAGGTGAGCAGTGCTGGGAATTATGGTATATTATCCAGTAACAGCAAGGGGTGTGTCTGGGTGTTAACTATATCATTGTATGTGTCAGGTTCCTAAAGGGGGTCAGGATGTTACTGTCTGTTTCTCCATGGAGGAGTGTCAGTATATAGGGCGACACAGGGACCTCTACAAGGACACCATGATGGAGAATCGGCCGCCCCTCACATCACCAGGTAAGAGGAGACTTTCATGTCTTGTAAAGAAGAATGCAGACTGAGATCCCCTCCATCATTTGTTAATTAAACACATGGAGACAATGTACAGGTGAAAATCCATTTATTTCAGTAATTCATCTTAAAAGATGAAACAAATATATGAAATGGGAACCATTTGCAGGTGTTTTGTATTTAGTTGGATTAATTAGCTGATTAGAGCCTGACACTTAGAGCCTAGGATATTAACATTTTCTTAAAATTCTAATGGTCTGGAATTTGGATTTTAGGGTTTGCACAAGCTCTGAGCCATAATCATCAAAATTATAACAAATAAAGGTTTGAAATATATTGCTTTGCATGTAGTGAGTCTATTGCATATATTAGTTTCACCTTTTAAGTTAAATTACTAAAATAAATTGTGTTTTGCATGAAATTATAATTTTTCGAGTTTGACGTGTATTCAGTCAGTGTGTGTGTTTCCTGCAGATGGATCCAGTAACCCACCAGAGAGATGTACAGGTCCTCTTTATTTTCAGGATTGTCAACAGGAAGATAACACCCCCCTCCACCATTATCAGGTAGGTGGCACTGAAGGTCCCCAGAGACTCCAAACCATGACACATTATTTCCTCCTGTGTATGCTGTTATCTGTGTGCCCATTTTACAATATCTCTCACTTTGTGCACTTAGGGTGGAGAACAGATACATGGAAGTTCTGTGGTTAAAGAGGAAGAAGATGAGACTTACGTGAGCAGTGATCAGCAGTCAATGGAAGAGGGTGACATGATGAAGACATTTAAAGAGGAAGAAGAAGAGTCATATGTGAGGAGTGATCTGGAGTCTGTGGAAGAGTGTATCATGATGGGAACAATTAAAGAGGAAGAAGAGACATATGTGATGAGTGATCAGCAGTCTATGGAGGAGGGTGACATAATGGGGACAATTAAAGAGGAAGAAGAAGAAACGTATGTGAGGAGTGATCAGCAGTCTATAGAGGAGGGTGACATGATAAGGACAAATAAAGAGGAAGAAGAGACGTATGTGAGGAGTGATCAGCAGTCTATGGAGGAGGGTGACATGATGAGGACAAGTAAAGAGGAGGACACTGTAACAGAGGGTAGTGCAGGTGAGTAATCAGCAGTAACTCTAGAATAATGTGTATCTGTATTGCACTTATGACTGTCACTGCTCAGACTGGCCATATTAGGGGTTATGCTATGTGCTCATGTTAGATTTTGCCATCTATAACTATCATTCATGAAAGTATTTGGTGACAGCTTACTAACAATAGCAGTACAGACACCCTGAGGAAGAGAAAGGTCTCTTTATTCTCTCACACTGGGCTGCCCTCTTTTCCTCTGAGACTTTAGCAGTGGCCTTTTGCTAGTGTCAGCAGCGCTGATTAACGTAATAAAGTGTTTCAATTCTGCTAATTAGTTCCAGTGCTGATGCCCATATGTCATTGTTCAGCCACCTTTGTGGCTGAACAGTGGCTGGAAGGTGTAATGGTTAAGGGCGCTGCCTCTGGCACAGGAGACCTGGGTTCGATTCTCGGCTCTGCTTGTTCAGTAAGCCAGCACCTATTCAGTAGGAGACCTTGGGCAAGACTCCCTAACACTGCTACTGCCTATAGACCCCTAGTGGCTGCAGCTTTAAGTCCGCCAGGAGAAAAGCGCAATATAAATGTTCTGTGTTTGTTTGTTTGCTTGCTTGCTTTGTGCTTAGCAACCAAAAGAGGTGAGAGAAGAAGGCGCTTCTATAGTGCATTAATCTTTTTTTATTCATAAGTTGCACTTACATGGGTTAAAAAAAAATACGCGTGTCCAGGGCCGCCCACGTTTGCGGCATCTGTCCCTAGGTCTGGCTGGGACCTGGGGTTGCGATGGTGTGGCGTCTCTTCAACGACTGCCTCCGGGAGGTACGGGAGAAACGGGGAGGTTCCGTTGTGTGTCAGTGCCATTACATCACTACCGGTTTCATCGATACCACGCTTTCGTCAGGTGATGTAGCTGCTATTGGGCACTGGCTATGCAGTCTCTGCTTGAGATGACTTAGCATAAGGGGCGGGGAGATGCCAGCGCGCTGTTAAGAAGGAAGTTGGCATAATGTTATACAAAAACTCGGGCAGCCCCATCCACACTTAAAGATTTAAAAACAATTGAGAGTGGCTATTATTTAAAAACATATGAATAAATACAAATCAATAACAGAATGAGATGATTAAAGGGACTCAGAGACAATAGACAGCCCAGCTTTGATACTTACCCAGGACTTCCTCCCGCCCCATAAACACATCTAAGTCCCACACCGACCTGCGGTCTGACGTTCAGCCGCTGTGAGCTCCGTTACCAGGCTCAGTGGCGTCATCCGGGTCTGCTGCGCATGCGCGGGAGGTCTGCGCATGCGCAGTAGACCCTGACTGGCATCGACTGAGCCTGTTACCGGGGCTCACCGCGGCTGAACGGCAGACCACAGGAGGACGGCGTAGGACTTAGACGTGTTTATGGGGTGGGAGGAAGCCCCGGGAATGTATCAGAGCTGGGCTGTCTATCGTCTCTGAGTCTCTTTAAGCAGAAATGAATCATAAAACCATCAAATAATCAATTAAACTGAAATAAATCATAAAAGGAATAGTAATAAAAATGGTCATAACATAACAATAATAAAAACATTCCACTCATGCTATTAACTGCTTCCAGACTGCATTAATTGAAATCTACGTCCTGCAGGTGGCTGCACGGTCCTGACAGGACGTGGATTTCAACTAGTCTTCCACACACTACCGCTGATCTCATCTCTCGCTCTCCACCACAGTTCACTCCCCCTGCCATCTATATGATGGCAGAGCTTTGTGAGCTGGTTAGGAGCTGCTAATATTGGCTCCTCACCTTGTGATCACGGAGAGCCAATCACATTGGCTCACATTCATGGACGAGGTCAAGAGCCAACGAAAGCGGCTCCTGACCGGCGCACAGAGCTCTGCCGCCATAGCAACGGCGGGGAGAGAGCGGCAGTAATGGTGGGTAAGTGCGGCGATTCGTTGATAGCTGCCATTTTGTGGTAAAAGCAGTCTCTGGTCCTTAAGGGGCCAGAGACTGCTGGTACGCAAGGGGTTAAACCAATCTACAATGCAGTTTTAAAAGGACCTGCCCTTAAAGCTGTCAATGGGAGCATGGGCTCAAAGTGATAATGTGCTGTCATTGAAAATGTGGGCACTAATTGGGCTCTAATTTATATGTGGAGCAGTGGCATAAAGGACATGATGCACTATCTAATTAGGGCTAAAGAATACAGTTACTTCCCAATCAGCATATTGCCCCAGTGTTCTATAGCGCTCTGCATTCAGGTTGCAAACTTATGCAGTAATGGATAAATGGAGAGCTAGTAATATTGATTAGATGACAAAATGGATAAATAGGTGTGATACTATGGTACTTGCCTGGTAGAACGTTCAGCAACTGCCCTACTGTGTGTCCAGTTTCTGCAACCAAGGAGGCTATCTATGGGGAATAACCTGCATCTCAACTTTCCCTGTGTATTAGACACAGCTGAGACACACGGCCTTAGACCCAGAGATGGAGTATGGTGGCATCATCCGTATTTGAGTACGCAGCGCTGGGTTTAAACACCTGGAAGTATGGCTACATAGCAATACAGCCTCAGAAGACGTGACCGCCAGCGTGAAACTGCTGTCAGGCTTGCTTTAGTGCCCTGCATCCACTGCCAGACTCCTCTCATCACCTCGGTATGTCATTCTTGCTTTAGTGCCCTGTACCCACTGCCTGACTCCTCCCATCACCTCGGTATGTCATTCTCACTTTAGTGCCCTGTACCCACTACCTGACTCCTCCCATCACCTCGGTATGTCAGGCTTGCTTTAGTGCCCTGCACCAACTGCCTGATGTCCTGCTTTGCCTTCAATTTTCAAAGCAACAGATTTGACATCAGAAGTGCCATCTCTTTCTGTTGCTATGGCGAAACATGGACTTAGCTGAAAAGTGCTTGTTCCTGGAAAGGAGCGCTTCTATAACCCAGCATTTCTAATTGCTATGCCAACCGGCCACTGGGACGGAGGAGGAAGCTGTAAAGCTCGGTTCTCACTAAGCCCACAACCGGCAAATGGACATGTCAGCAGATCCTGTGCTAGGCATGTTCTGACTAGTGATGGCCTGCAGTTCACATCGGTGGACAGTTCACAGCAAACATTTGCGATTTGTATTTACCGCAAAGCTTATGTGAAGTTTGTGTTGTCCCCATACTTTAACATGGAGCCATATTCTAACCCTTCACCTTCAAGTCAGGTGGGACAGGACAGCCAATTAAGCATTTTTACCCTACAGGTCACACCTCCATAAGAGAGAGGAACCTGGCAGCCATTTAACTGTAGGGCTGAAATTAGTGTGGGGAGAACTGTGCTGCTGATTGAGGGACAACGAGATAGCTTGCTGACCGTGTTCTGTGTTATTCAGTGCTGTGTAGCTGCTTCCATAGGTGTTCTGCTCCTTGTATTTCACCAACTAGGTACCCTAAAACTCCTTTTGAGGACTGATCCTGCTGTTCTTTTTGTTTGTGGTGTGGTCTGTAGCTTATATACACCAACAGTGTAGTGTGTGGCTGCATCACTGTTACAGCATGTCACTGTGCAAAAATAAAACAAATGAGGGGCAGTGTTGTACTGTAAAAATGTTGTGTCACCTGACATTGTCACATAAAGCGTTTTACCACACTGTGGAGCTTGTAGTGCAGTGTTAGGCCCACACTGTGCACGCAGCATATTTTGTGACCACAGTGTACTTAGGCAAGAATATGCCAAATATTTAAAGCCTCTGCTACAGTGGCTGTAAATAACCATTTTTAGGCAGGTAAACACAGCGGCCATTCTAAAGAAGAAAGCCAAATTTAATTTTTGGTGTTTACAAATGTTAAAAAGCCTTTGTCAAATACATATTTTTATGAAAATTTTGCTATTGGTCCCCCTTCACCATGCCACTGCTTTGGTTTTTGGACAGTTTTAACACCTTTTCTAAAAGAAAATGTGGCTGCAGATATGCCCTGAAGGTTTTTGAAGTTCACCTGCCATTAACCACTTGCCGACCGCGCACTCATAACGCGCGTCGGCAAAGTGGCAGCTGCAGGACCAGCGACGCAGTATTGCGTCGCCAGCTGCAGGCTGATTAATCAGGAAGCACCTGCTCGTGCGAGCGGCTGCTTCCTGTCAATTCACGGCGGGGGGCTCCGTGAATAGCCTGCGGGCCGCCGATGGCGGCTCGCAGGCTAAATGTAAACACAAGCGGAAATAATCCGCTTTGTTTACATTTGTACGGCGCTGCTGCGCAGCAGCGCCATAAGGCAGATCGGCGATCCCCGGCCAATCAGCGGCCGGGGATCGCCGCCATGTGACAGGGGACGTCCCGTCACTGGCTGCACAGGACGGATAGCGTCCTGTGCAGCCCGGATCTCCAGGGGGGGCCAGGTAGGAGAGGATTTCGCCGCGGAGGGGGGCTTTGAGGTGCCCCCCCCCCCCCGCAACACCCGCAGGCAGGAGCGATCAGACCCCCCCAGCACATCATCCCCCTAGTGGGGAAAAAAGGGGGGCGATCTGGTCGCTCTGCCTGCACGCTGATCTGTGCTGGGGGCTGCAGAGCCCACCCAGCACAGATCAGCTACAACAGCGCTGGTCGTTAAGGGGGGGTAAAGGGTGGGTCCTCAAGTGGTTAAAGGCAATGGGGTCCCCTGTGAACGTTCGGTTTGTGGACATTTGCTGAAAACTTTGTGAATAGTCCCTGAACGTTCATTCATGATGTTTGTCCATCACTAGTTTGGAGATGTATGATGTGTCCATTGCAGTGACAGAAATCAAACGTGGCATAGATAACCATGACAATGATGGAAAGTTACAGCACATGTTACATCACATCCGCTGTGACTCCTGTTACTCCAACTTACATTTACAGATTGCCCAGCAAGCTCATGGTGAACCAGAACTCCTAGGAGTGTGTAATGTTGGGCATACATGGCTCAGTTTTGCCGCTCGATTCTCCCGTTCAATCGTTTCACTTTTCGATTCCACAGTCAATTCTCTTATCTTCTGTTCATTTTTTTTATCTGTTTCCATTCACTGCTATCAAGAATCAAGATCGAGCAGGAGATCGGACATGTCGGAAATTATCTATCGAGCCATCTAAATGGCTCAGAAATGTGCCATGTATGCCCAGCATAAGGGGCTAAAAAGGACCAAAAAGCCCCCTTACTAAAATGCTATGCAAAACAAAAATTTGCTTTCTTAGCATAGAAGGCATTTGTGATTATTCAGGTTGGAGTGAGCATTTGAGGTGTCCCACAAAGCACCACTGCTGAATATGCAAATCGTCCATTTTTTTTGTCCCTGAAAGTTAAAACAAGATGACGACACATTACATTCCAGTGGTTCTGGAGGTGTGTTTAGCTTTCAGGGGTGATTTACATATTCAGCAGCGATGCTGTAATGATCTGCTCTGCTGTCTGCACAGGCAGTCAGCTTTTTGACCATTTTTCAGGTCAGCATGCTGCAGGTCCCTGGAAAGGAGACCTGTTTTCACTCTGCAAGTTTTCAGACTTGCTGTTCTGGGGAGGGATTTGCATTCACTCATCTGGTTATTGATAGCTCTGCCTCTTTTGAAGGCTTGCAGTATAAATGCCATTTCCTCCCAGAATTCCCTGCTGGCCATAAAGGTTTGGTTCTGCTGGACTTACCTTGAGTTACAGCCCCTCTGCTAATTGTTTGCTAAATATTGTCTTAGAGTAGTTATCCTCTGGAGTGCACTAGCATTCCTTCTAGCGCAGTCAGGTTGTTTATTATCTGTATTGCCTAGTTCTGTCTTATCTGTTGCGATTGCACTTTCTCCAACGGCGGCTGACAGTGAATCGCTTTGTCTGTTTGGAACGCATTCACCCTAGCGGTAGAGGCGGTGGATCTTTCTGTATTCTGTCTTGGAGTGTAAGCCAGAGCAGCGGTTGCTACTGGTTGCTCCATCTGTCTGTCTGTTGGGATTGCATTCACCCTAGTGGTAGAGGTGGTGGATCTCTCGGTACTCTGTCTTGGAGTGTAGCCAGAGCAGCGGTTGCTACTGGTTACTCTTTCAGTCTGTCTTGTCTAGCACGAATGCTTGCTGTTATCTGGTGTGAGGCAACCGATTAGCAAGCATTTGCGTTATTTGTCTGTCGTCATTTTCTGTGTTTCATTTGTTAGTCAGGGTTTGGTACGCTGTTGCGCTTAACGTGCGGTGACCGTGGCTTGCACACGCTTTGTCGCTATTGCGCTTAACGTGTGGTGACCGCGTGTAGCTAGTCCTGTCTGTTCCTTCGTGTTGGATTACAGTTTGTTAATTGGTTCTGTCTTTATTCTTCCTATGATCGGTCTTTACTCAGTCTGGTGTCTCTATTAGCAATCGCCATTCTTGCGCTTGCTTTCTCACTTGGTCTTCGCTGTTGTATGTCAACCATCGCCGGGTGGCGACTAGATTGGCGGACATACATAAATTCTGTCTCTGTGATCACTCTCTCTCGAGAGGCTATCTTACCCTGTATTGCTTCAATTCGCAAAATTTCTATCTGGCATCTGTGGCTGTGCAGAGGGTTTATTCCTCTGCACTCCACAGCTCCATCTGCCGGTTGGAATTCCACTCTACAGGTGCACTTGCACCAAAGCTGGGTTCCCTTTCCAAGCGATTGTGGAGGGTTTCCGCAGTGTCAGCGCTAGGGCTGCACGTTTTTTCGGTTCAAAACCGAAACCGCGGTTCGTGCCAAGACGATCTGGTGATCGTCAGTATCCTCGGTTTTCACTGAGTGCCCACCCGCTGCCTGCACGCTTGTCTAGCCCGCCTTCCGCTGTGCACCGATTGGCCAGAGCCGCCAGAAGCAGTGAATATGTATTGTGGTTAATGAGCGGGGGGGGGGGGGGGCGGGTCCACTCGAGCGAGCGGCACACAGCTTTACCAATCGCTGGATAGCGATGGAATGACGGCAGTGGTAGGCGGAGCTGTACGCTCTGTACAGCTCCGCCTACCGCTGCCGTCATTCTATCGCTATCCAGCGATTGGTAAAGCTGTGTGTGCCGCTCTCGAGTGGACCCGCCCCCCCGCTCATTAACCACAATACATTTTCACTGCTTCTGGCGGCTCTGGAAAATCGGCGCACAGCGGTGCAGCCAGACAAGCGTGCGGGCAGCGGGCGGGATCTCTGAAAACTGCAGATAGTGACAATAACTATATCGTCTTCACGTGAACCGCCCCCCGCTGCCCGGCTCTTAAAAAGGAACACCAGTGAACACTGCTGACAGTAGCTGCTGCATGGTTTTTGACAGTTGGTAACGGCTATTTCCCACAATGCAGCAAGGTCACAGACAGCAAACTGCCAAGAGTACGTTCTTTTCTTGTTCTTGTGGGAGGGGTTTCACCACAATATCAGCCATATAGAGCCCCCTGATGATCCATTTGTGATGGGGTATCAGCTACTGATTGGAATAAAGTTCAAGAGTCGGAGTTTCTCTTAAAGCAATCGTCCGCCCGCAGTATCTGGCTAAACTAAACTGGGGGCATAGTGAATTTAGTGCCAAAGCTCGATTTGAAAAAAAATCGTGAAAAAATCGAAATCGCAATTTTTGAGAGAAAAATCGCAATTTCATTTTTTACCTAAAATCGTGCAGCCCTAGTCAGCGCACATGTTGTGCGCTGACCTTGGAGATAATTCCACAATCGTTACAGATGCATTGTGGAGACATCATATGCTCAATCCAACCTGAATAATCGCAAATACCTTCTGTTTTGAGAAGGCAGATGTATGCTCCAGCTCAAATGTGGCCCAGCCGAAGAGCTTCTTATGGCAATACCTGTGTGACATGATTACAAAAATAAGGTTGTTGGTTTTTTTTTTTTTAAAGAGGAGTCGAAAGTCTGGCATTCACACAGGAGGTTTGTAAGGGGACTCTCACACAGGTAAAGAGGATACACTAAAATAAGTGGGGGGGGGGGCAGAGGAGGCACTGAAGGAGGCACTGAAGGGACACACAGGAGGGGCAGAGGCGGCACTGAAGGGGGCACACAGGAGGTACAGAGGAGGCACTTAAGTGGGTACACAGGAGGTACAGAGGAAGCACTGAAGGGAGAACACAAGAGGTGCAGTGGAAGCACTGAAGGGGCACACAGAAGGTTTAGAGGCGGCACTGAAGGGGCACAAAGGAGGTGAGGAGGAAGCACTGAAGGGGGCACAGAGGATGTGCAGAGGAGGCACTGAAGCACACAGGTGCAGAGGAGGCACTGAAGGGGTCACACAGGAGGGGCATAGGAAGCACTGAAGGGGGCACACAGGAAGTGCAGAGGAGGCACTGAAGGGGGCACACAGGAGGGGCAGAGGAAGCACTGAAGGACAAAGGTGCAGAGGAGGCACTGAAGGGGTCACACAGGAGGGGCAGAGGAAGCACTGAAGGGGGTACACAGGAAGTGCAGAGGAAACACTGAAGGGGACACACAGGAGGTGCAGAGGAGGCACTGAAGGGAGTACACAAGATGTGCAAAGAAGGCACTGAAGGAAGCACACACAAGGTGCAGAGGAGGTACAGAAGGGAGCACACAGGAGGGACAGAGGAGGCATTGAACTGGGCACACATTAGGTGCAGAGGAGGCGCTAAAGGGAGCACCCAGGAGGTGCAAAGGAGGTAGTGAAGGGGGCACCCAGGAGGTGCAGAGAAGGTACAGAAGGGGGCACCCAGGAGGTGCAGAGAAGGTACAGAAGGGGGCACCCAGGAGGTGCAGAGAAGGTACAGAAGGGGGCACCCAGGAGGTGCAGAGAAGGTACAGAAGGGGTCACCCAGGAGGTGCAGAGAAGGTACAGAAGGGGGCACACAGGAGAGGCAGAGAAGACACTGAAGGAGGCACACTGGTGGGACAGAGGAGGCACTGTGGTGGGCACACAGGAGGTGAAAAAGAGGTAATGAAGGGAGCACAGAGAAAGTGCAGAGGGGGCACTGAAGGGGGGACACAGGAGGTGCAGAGAAGGCACTGAAGGGAGCAAACAGGAGGGGCAGAGAAGGGCACACATGAGGTACAGAGGAGGCACTGAAGGGGGCACACAGAAGGTGGAGAGGAAGCACACAGGAGGTGCAGAGGAAACTATAAAGCATAGGGCATTGTTAAATGAAATAATTGTCTTTATAGATGAGTGCGGAAGCTGTTACACTTTCACTTCCTTACTTGTACTGTAGAAGGCAGTCATATCCTTTTATACAGGGAGACATTGGGAGTGTGTGCATTTCCTGTGACTTCATAAGCCGTACATGCCCAGTAACAGGAGCTGCTTGTGTATGAAGGAAGGAAGACATGCATGAGTCATTCCTGTTAGGGGTTATGAGCTTGTGCATGCGCAGCCACATCTGCTTCCTGTATACAGAATTCATGACCTCTGCACCAACCGGGAATGGGATGGGCAAAGGATGCAGCCAGAGCAGTAATACCTTCCACACAACTCTATGGACTTTGCTATAATATAAAAAGGTTTGTTACTAAGGTGGACGGGTTATCCCAAGTTTTGCAGGGGGCCCAGTGATTTCTAGCCACGCCCCCTTCTGCACCTTCACTGATCTGTCCAATAGGAGCTGCAGTATGCAGCAGTTTGGTTACTCATTGGACAGAAGGAGGGTAGGAGATATAGATATATGTACCTCGCTGCTCCCATAATTTAGTGTTGTGTAATATCACAATATCTTTTTTTGCCCAATTGGGAACAAGAGAGAGAAAAGGGTACATTTCAAGGGGCATATGGGTGACAGGAGGATAATGTGGTAATAAGAATGTGTAAGTGACACCACATTGCTCTACAAACATAACACAGATTTATTGCTATAAGTACATATAGGTCTGTTGCCACAAGAGTTAATACATTGCTTCCATTGTCTCATCAAGCTCTACAATTTACTGCTTTTCAATGTGTGGACAATGCTTTATATGTAGGGAGGTCAATGTAGGGAGGCAAATAACTCTGTACTTGTATGCAAATATGATGCAAATTGTATGCAGCTAATCACATATTTTCAGGAAATTCATTTGATTGTCTAGATTCCAACTTACAGAAAATTTGCATGCAAAGTTATTGTCATGTGATTTGCCGCCTGTAAAGAGCACAACCTTCTGCAGTTCTCTGTCAGGCTGATAACTAGCCATGATCAATGACATGCCAATAACTCTGAGATGGTGAAAATTATATGCTAATTATATGCAGAGTTATGCAGATGCTGCATCTGGTCCATTTCCAATTTGCATAATTTTTGCATTATTTTGGCATTATCAGCAGCTCACTGACCATCCCTAATGATAATTCCTCCCCTCAGAATTCTCTAACAGGAAGTGATGATGTTTCTCTATTTGCAGGGTGGAGTCCTGGCATCAGGAACCTCTCAGAGACTCGGCCCTCTGTGTCCACAGACTGTACAATGGATGATGATGTCATTGGACAAGAGTCTTCTGCAGATATCCTGGTTACCCGAAATATTCCCCCAGACTCCACTCACCTGTCTAACCCCGAGGGGCCTCCTAACCAGTACAGCTCTCCCCCTGCTGGAGGATCTTATTCCTGTTCCACATGTGGGAAAGATTTTGTTGGGAAATCACACCTTGTCAAACATGAGAGCTCTTACACTGGTGAGAAGCCCAATTCATGTGCTGAGTGTGGGCAATATTTTGGACATAAAGGAAGCCTTGCCAAACATGAGAGAGCTCACACTGATGAGAAGCCTTATACATGTGCTGAGTGTGGGAAGTGTTTTTGGCAGAAGGGACAATTTTTAACTCATAAAAGATCTCACACTGGTGAGAAGCCCTATTCATGTGCTGAGTGTGGGAAATGTTTTGGAGAGAAAGGAAGCCTTGTCAAACATGAGAGATCTCACACTGGTGAGAAACCCTATTCATGTGCTGAGTGTGGGAAATGTTTTGGAGAGAAAGGAAGCCTTGTCAAACATGAAAGATCTCACACTGGTGAGAAACCCTTTTCATGTGCTAGGTGTGGGAAATCTTTTGGACGGAAAGGAACCCTTGTCATACACGAGAGATCTCACACTGGTGAGAAGCCCTATTCATGCACTCAGTGTGGGAAATGTTTTGCTCAGAAGTCATACCTTAGCATTCATGAGAGATATCACACTGGTGAAAAGCCCTATTCATGTGCTGTGTGTGGGAAATGTTTTGGAGAGAAAGGAAGCCTTGTCAGACATAAGAGATCTCACACTGGTGAGAAGCCCTATTCATGTGCTGAGTGTGGGAAATGTTTTGGACATAAAGGAAACCTTGTCACACATGAGAGATCTCACACTGGTGAGAAGCCCTTTTCATGTGCTAAGTGTGGAAAATCTTTTGTGCGGAAAGGAACCCTTATCACTCATGAGAGATTTCACACTGGTGAAAAACCCTATTCATGTGCTGAGTGTGGGAAATGTTTTGGACGGAAAGTAAGCCTTGTCAAATATGAGAGATGTCACACTGTTGAGAAGCCCTAATCATGTGCTGAGTGTAGGAAATGTTTTGAGCATAAATCACTGATTGTGAGACATTTGTGTTAAGTGTGAAAAATGTTTTGGCCATACGTTTTTTTTTTTCAATGTTCATTTTACTTCTTGCAACGCGCTTACAAGACCATTTTTACATTGAATCTTGAGGACTCTTTCATGCTGATCAGTGCATTGGATTGTTTCTGCTTTTGACTGTCTATATCAAACTCCTCCAGAAGTTCTGTGGATTTGCAGGTATTTGCTGAACCCTAGGGTACCTCAGGTATTTTCCAGGTTGTGTCATTGGCTGGTTGAACACTCTGCTAATATACATTGTGTGTTTGTTAAACGTTTACTTGGCGTTTAATAGACATTTAATGTCAGAAAGCCAAAGGAACCTGGAAGTGGTGCTTATATTACAGGAAGTGATGGTTTATAGGAAGTTGAAATGGAGTTCGATCTGAGGCCGAAATGGATCTAGCAGAATAACCACAGAAAAAATAATTTCACTTCCATGTATTACCTACTTTTTCCGGGTACTGCCTAAAGCAATTAATTCTCCCTCCTGACCTCCACTCTCTGCAACAAGCTACAGTGCTGCGCATAATTATTCAAGACAAATTTTGACTTACCGTATTTTTCGGACTATAAGACGCACTTTTTCTCCCCCAAAAGTGGGGGGGAAAAGTCAGTGCGTCTTATAGTCCGAATACTAAATTTTGGGACCTGCGCCTCCTTCCCGTCCTAATGTCTGCGTGTCCCCGTGTATTAAATATATTCACGCAGCTGCAGCTTCATGTCTTAAATATATCTTGTCTGCAATGCCCCCAGGTACTACCGTCTACAGCAACTGGAAGTCCGCACAACATACCGTACATGCTGCTAGCCTCAGGCTGTCCCCGGTTATACCTCCGCGCTGTCCCCGCTTTTATCTCCGAGCACATTCAAGTCAGTGACGTCCCCGGAATTACCGATGCGTTCTTAATCAGGAAGTGTCCCGCTCAGCGTTGTGGATAAATGGACCAATCAGATGGGGGACGCTGGCCCCAACCGCCAATCACGCCGCACACTGCTCCTAGCACTTCCATTAATAGGATGAGATGGGCTAGAGGGCGGGACAGCCTCTCCGTCATTGGGACCAATCACTGTGCACTCTCCGTGGTTGGTCCCAATGACGGAGAGGCTGTCCCGCCCTCTAGCCCATCTCATCCTATTAACGGAAGTGCTAGGAGCAGTGTGCGGCGTGATTGGCGGTTGGGGCCAGCGTCCCCCGTCTGATTGGTCCATTTATCCACAACGCTGAGCGGGACATTTCCTGATTAAGAACGTATCGGTAATACCGGGGACGTCACGGACTTGAATGTGCGCGGAGATAAAAGCGGGGACAGCGCGGAGGTATAACCGGGGACAGCCTGAGGCTAGCAGCATGTACGGTATGTTGTGCGGACTTCCAGTTGCTGTAGACGGTAGTACCTGGGGGCATTGCAGACAAAATGTATTTAAGACAGGACAGCCTGAGGACAGCTGCAGCTGCGTGAATATATTTAATACAGGGGGACACGCAGACCTTAGGACAGGCTGGAGACGGAGAACAACAGACACAGGGGGACATGCAGACACTGGAACACGGAGGACAGGGATAGCAGACACTGGGCTAACAGGTTTAGAAGACACTGGATATGGAGGAAACAGGACATTGGAGACAGAGGAAGGGGGACAGATGACATGGGGTCAGAGGAAGGGGGAAAGAGGACACAGGAAGATACCAGAGGGCACAGGGAGACACTGGACACAAGGGGGACACAAAGGCAGCAGAGGGACAGAGGAGAACACAGGGAAACAAGGAAGGCACAAGGGAGACATAATAATTGTGGGGGAAAAGTCTATAAGATGCCCCTGCACCATGGAGGCTTAGTATATTCTTTTTTTCCTTGGTTTTTGTCCTCTAAACCTAGGTGCGTCTTATGGTCCGGAGCGTCTTATAGTCCGAAAAATACGGTAGTTACTTTTATTCAACCAGCAAATATTTTTTGACTTGAAATGACATAGGTGTTTCCCAAAAGATAATAAGACAACGTACAAGAGGCATTCTTGTGGGGGAAAAAAAGTTCACAGCTTTTATTTACATTTGAGCAAAAAGTGTCCAGTCCAAGATTATTCATACCCTTCACAAACTGTCACAGCCACAGCCTGTGGGAAAATTCAAAGTTCTATACCATTCCAAATAGTCCAAGCTGTTCTAAAGTATCCTAATTACCCTGATTAATTGGGAACAGCTGTTTTAATCCACGCAACAGGTAAAAAACAGCAGCTCTCTGCAGTTGGCTTGTGGACAGTCATGGCTAAGACGGATGTGGTCGGAAGCCAAAGTGACACTTGTGCTGGCCAGGAGGATAGTGAGAGAGGTGAAAAAGAATCCAAGGATCCCCACCAGGATCCTGGAAAGGCACGGCGCTTGGAGCCCTCAGCGCTCTGAACCCTCATCGCTCCTGGCCGCTTTGCTCCCTCATCGCTCAGCCTCTGCCGCTCCTCCTCAAGAACTTCCACCATCCCAACAGCCAGCCCGATCCTCGGTACGCGAATCA